>NW_026622852.1:6931922-7569422 GCF_023065955.2 Ursus arctos
ACTAATACTCCTCCTCGTTTTTTAATGTATGGAATTCCTCTTAGTAGCTTCAGAATCCACTGCTGCTTGGATCACAGGTTGGGAAATGTTGCTCTAGCACTGTGTATAAAACCTTGGTTTGAGTCATAACTCTGTCAGTTAAATTAGTTCTATGGTTTTGAGCAAGGCACAGCTCTGGATATCAAATTAGAATATTACTCTCTAAGAATTTTTTTTTACTTTGAAAGTAATTTCTTTAAATGCTAAATATATATATGTTTTTATATGTGTATATGTGGTAAATGTATTTTTTTTTAATATTTTATTTATTTACTTGAGAGAGAGCATGAGTGGGGTCTGGCAGGGCAGAGGAAGAGGGAGAAGTAGGCTCCTCACTGAGCAGGGAGCCTGATGCAGGGCTCAATCCCAGGATCCTGGGATCATGACCTGAGCTGAAGGCAGACACTTAAGTGACTGAGCCACCCAGGTGCCCCTGTGGTAGCTATATTTATATATACACATACACATCTCTATATGCATACATATTACATATATATATACATACATACATGTATACATCTATACATACATGTATATATATCTATGTATATATTAATGCCTTTCACTCTCTTTTCAAAGATATATCACTGTATTAGGTTTAAGTGTACAACATAGTTTGGTATATGTAGAGTTGACCATTGAACAACAAGGGTTTGAAGTGCATGGGTCCACTTATATAAATATATTTTTGATAAATACAGTACTGTACTATAAATTATTTTCACTGACATGATTTTCATAACATTATTGCCTAGCTTACTTTCTTGTAATATAGTATATAAAACATATGACATACAAAATATGTTTTAATCAACTTTGGAAAGACTTCTGATTAACGGTAGGCTATTAGTAGTTATACATCCATTTTTGACTGCACTCAGGGTCAGCTCCCCAACCCCTTCATTTTGTACAAGAGTCAATTGTATATATTTCAAAATGATTAACATAGTAAGTTATTATATATTACTACACATATTTTTTGTGATGAGAACTTTTAAGATCTACACTCTTAGCAATTTTCAAAAATACAGTATTAACTGTAGTTATCATGCTGTACATTCCATCCCTGAAACTTATTTATTTTATGCTGAAATTTTGTGCTTTTTGACTACCTTCACTCATTTTGTGCCCTGCATCCCCATCTCTGGCAACCACCAATATATTTTTTATATCCATGAGGTTTTTTTTTTTTTTTTTAAGACTCTACTTAGAAGTGAGATCATATAGTATTTATCTTTCTCTGATTTATTTTATTTAACATAATGCCCTCAAGTTCTACCCATGGTGCTGAAAATGGCAGCATTTGTTTTTTCATGGCCAAATACTATCCACTGTATATAAATATATATATACCACATATCCTTTATCTATACATTCATTGATAGACATTTAATGCTGTTTGCATGTCTTGGCTATTGGAAATAATACTGGGAATAACCTGGGAGTGCAGATATTTTTTTGAGATACTGCTTTTGCTTCCTTCTGGTCAGTAACCAGAGGTATAAATGCTAGTTCATATGTAGTTCTGTTTTGAGATTTTTGAAGCACTTCCATACCATTTTCCATAGAACTTGCACCACTTCGCTTTCTCAACAACAGTGCACAAGAGTTCCCTTTTCAACGCTTGTTATCCCTTGTCTTTTTTTATTGTATTTTATTTATTTATATTTATATTTTTATTTTTATTTAAGTATTGACACACAATGTCACATTAGTTTCAGGTATACGACTTAGTGATGTGACAAATTTACACATTACGCTATGTTCACAAGTATAGCTGCCATCTGTCCTATTACTTTGCTGTTACAATATTGTTGACTGTATTCTTTAGGCCCTGCTTTTTATTCTTATGATTTACTCATTCCATAACTGGTGGCCTGTATCTCTCTTTCCCCTTATTCATTTTGCCCAACCACCGACCCACCCCTTCTGGTAACCATCAGTTTGTTCTCTGTATTTATAGTTCTGATTATGATTTTTGTGTGCTTATTCATTTTTTTAGATTCCATTTATGAGCGGTATCATATGGTATTTGTCTTAGTCAGACTTACTTCACTTAGCATAATCCTCTAGGTCCACCCGTGTTAACTCAGGTGACACAATCTTATCCTTTTTTATGGCTGTGTAATATTCCATCGTACATGTATGTATGTGCATATGGGTGTGGGTGTGTGTGTGTATTTTTTTTCATCCATTGATGGACATTTAAGTTGCTTCCATATCTTGGCTATTATAAACAATGCTTCAGTAAACATAGGGGTGCATTATATCTTTTGGAGTTAGTCTTTTCATATTCCCTGGGTAAATACCCAATAGTAGAATTATTGGATAATATGGTATTTCTATTTTTATTTTTTGAAGAACCTTCATACTTTTTTCTACAATGGCTGCACCAATTTAGATTCCTACCAGCAGTGTGCAAGTGTTCCTTTTCCTCCACATCCTTACCAAAATTTGTTGTTCCTTTTCTTCTGGATAATAGCCATTCTAACAGCTTTGAGGTGAAATCCCATTATGCTTTTGATTTGCATATCCCTGATGATTAATGATGTTTAGAATTTTTTTCGTGTACTCATAGGCCATCTGTGTCACTTCTTTGTAAAAATGTCTATTTAGATCCTCTGCCCATTTTTTATCTAGTTGTTTTATTTTGCTATTGAGTTGCATAAGTTCATTATATATTTTGGATACTAATGCCTTATCAGATATATGACTTGTAAATACTTTCTCCCATCCCATACTTCACCTTTTATGGTGTTGATGGTTTCCTTTGCTGTGCAGAAAATTTTTAGTCTAATGCAGTCCCACTTGTTTACTTGTCTTGTTAGTTGTCTCTACTTCTGTTGTTATATCCAGAAAGTCATTACCAATACCAACATCAAGGAGCTTACTGCCTATGTTTTCTACTAGGATTTATATAGTTTTAGGTCTTGTAAGTCTTTAGTCCATTTTTGGGTTTTACGTATGGTATAAGATAGTAGTTCATTTTCATTATTTTGCAAATGGCTGTCTATTTTGCCAATACCATAGTGTTCTGATTACTACAATGTTGTAATTTAGTTTGAAATTAAGAAGTGTAATGCTTCCAGATTCATTCTTCCTTCTCATGACTGCTTTGGCTATTCGGTGTCTTTTGTAGTTCCATAAAAATTTTAGGATTCTTTTTTTCTGTTTCTGTGAAAAATGCTATTGGAATTTTGATAGGAATTGCATGAGTCTGTAGATGGGCTTGGTTAGTGCAGACACTTTATCAACATTAATTCAACAATTTATGAGCAGAGGTTACTTTTCTACTTATTTGTGACTTCTTTAATTTTTCTTTCTGATAGTTCATTGATTTTGTATCCTATAATTTTACTGATTAGTTTATGAGTTCTAACATTTTTTTTTAATCTTTAGGGATAGATAGATAGATAATTTGCATATCCACAAATCAATATTACACAACATGGCTGTAGCAAAAAAAGAGGCAGTTTTTATTTGGCTATCTGCCCAGGGTTCAGTTAAGAAGGAGAAGACAAAAACACCCATCTCTCACTATTTCCCTGAGAGTGCTTTATCTGCATACTTTAAAACCTGCTGACTGATAGGCTGGCTACAGTCTTTCCCAAAGACTGGATGGCATATTCCCCACCTTTTCTCTCAGCCAGCATCTGTGGAAGGAGCTTATACATATATGTCTGGCACCAAAACTTTTGTCACTGCCATCTGAGAGACAGGCCTCTGATCATTGGCTTTCATAGCCAACAGGGCATTAACAAGTCCCACAGCACTGCAGAAAACTAAGAAGCAGTTCTAATAGGTGCAGGAGTACAACTTCTGTGGCTTTATGTCTGAGCAGGCAAAATTTTCCATCTCCCAATTTCTTCTCAGAAGGGTGTTAGTGACATACTTTCCTAGCAGCTATATGAGGGTCCAGTGTCTAATCTATAATTCTCCCCTAATGGATACTGATGGCTCTTAACACACCCTAACCCACTAGGAGCCTCTAAGAACAAAGGAGGCAGCTTAAACAATCACAAAAGTTTGAGAGATGAGTAGGAGCTCAAGCTAGGCAGACTGACACAGTTCATCTCCAACACAAGACCATTCTGTCAAGACTGGTAGAGATGGATGTTTTATCTACCACACAAGAACCAAACCAGATACTTAAGGAAAAAGAAGAATAAGTTCTGAACAAAAAACAAAAGAAAACTCTCAAAGCAGATTTTAATGAAACAGATAAGTGATTCACTTCAAATTAATGATCATCAAGATGCTCATGAAGCCAGGAGAGTCGTGCATGAATACATTAAGAATATCAACAGAGAGAAAATATTTAAAAGTACCAAACAGTAATCACAGAGCAGAAGAATATAGTAATTGGACTAAAAAATATAATAGATTCAACAACAGACTAGATCAAAAGGAAGAAAGGCTCTATGAACTTGAAGACAGAGCAGTGGCATTCATTCAATCATAACAGCAAAAAGAAAAAGAATGAAAAAAGTGAGGTAGAATAAGGGTCTTATGGAACACCATCAACTGATCCAATATACTTATTAAAAGGGTCCCAGAAAGAAAAGAGAAAGAAAGGGCCAGGAAACTTATTCCATGAAATAATGGATGAAAACTTCCCTGAGTTTTCATTGTAGATATATCTAAAATGGAATATTTCTTAGCTATCAGAAATGATAAATACCATTTACATTGACATGGATGGAAGTGGAAGGTATTATGCTGAGCGAAATAAGTCAATCAGAGAAAGACGATTATCATACGGTTTCACTCATATGTGGAATATAAGAAATGTGCAGAGGATCATAGGGGAAGGGAGGGAAAACTGAATGAGAAGTCATCAGAGAGGAAGAAAAACCATGAGAGACCCTCAACTATAGAAAACAAACTAAGGGTTGCTGGAGGGGAAGTGGATGGGGGAATGGGGTAATTGGGTGGTGGACATTAAGGAGGGCATGTGATGTGATATGCCCTGTGTGTTATACACAACTGATGAGTTATTGAACACTACCTCTGAAACTAATGATGTACTATATGTTGGCTAATTTAATTTAAATTAAAAAAAAATAAAACCAAAAGGCTCCCATTAGTAATATGAAATGTATAAAAATATAAAACTCACTGGTAAAGAGGTAAATCCCATGTCAATCTAGTATGAAACTTAAAAGACAAAAGTATTAACTATAATTTCAATAATTTGTTAAAGGAAAGTACATATAAAAAGAGATATATTGTGATATCAAAAACCTAAGATGGGGAGAATAGATACAGCTTTATTATGTGTTCAAAGTTAAGTTGTTAACAGCTTAAAATAGACTGTTATAGCTATAATATGTTTTATATAAGCCAAATGGTAACTACAAAGAAAGAACCTACAGCAGATTAACAAAAGATAAAGAGAAACAAATCAAAGCATACCACTAGAGAAAATCATCAAATCACAAAGGAAGAAAGCAAGACAAAAAATAAGGAAGAATGCAACTACAAAAACAACCAGAAAACAATGAACAAAATGTCAATAATAAGTATATATCCACCATTAACTATTTTAAATTAAATAGACTAAATCCTCCAATCAGAAAACAGAGTGACTGAACGGATCAAAAAGACTTAGTTGAATTTTAGGACACATGTAGACTGAAAGTACAGAAATTTTAAAAAAGATATTTCATGCATATGGAAACCAAAAAAAAAAAAAGAGTTCCTATACTTATATTAAACAAAATAGACTTTATGTCAAAGAATATAACAAGAGGCATTGCCATTATCAGTGATAAAGAGATTAATTCATCAAGAGGATATAACATGTACAAATATTAATAGACCTGAGATATAGCAATACAGTAATAGGAGTAGACTTCAATATTCCAATTTCACTAATGAATAGATCATCCAGACAGAAAACCAACAAGGGAACATTGTATTTACACTTTAGACCAGATGTGCCTAATAGACATAGAACATGTCATCTAACAGCAGCAGTGTACACATTCTTCTCAAAAACACATGAAGATCCTCCAGGACAGATGATGTTAAACCACAAAACAATTCTTAATAAATTTAGAAAGATTGAGATCATACCAAGTATATTTTCCAACCATAATGATATGACACTAGAATTTAATTTCATAAAGAAAACAGAAAAAATCACAAATATGTGGAGATTAAATAATTTGCTTCTGAACAACTATTGTGTCAGAAAAGAAGTCAAAGGAGAAATAAAAGAATACATTAAGACAAACAAAAATGGAGATGCAGTAAAAGCAGTTTAGTGATAAATGCCTACATAAATAGACAAGAAAAATTTCATTTAAATAACCTAACTTTATACATTAGAAAGTTAGAAAAACAATAATAAATGAAGCCCAAAGTTAGTAAAAGGAAGAAAATAACCAAGATCAGAAAAGAACTGAAGTCTAAAAAGGCAATAGAAAAGATCAATGGAAGTAAGAACTGAAGTTTCTTTGTAAATAAAAAATAGACCTTTTACTAGATTTACCAAGAACTGAGGGGACTCAAATAAAATTGTAAGTGAAAAGGAGATATTACAACTGATACTGCAGAACTACAAAGAATTATGATTCTAGTATTGTTAAAACATACAACCAATCAAAACTGACTTTAAAACTTCTTTACACATCAAAATATTTTGTGTTAAATAAGAAAAAAAAGTAGAAATTTATATACGGTCTTAAAAAATTGCTGCCATTTTGGATAGAATTGATAAGATTTGTAAACTTTAGCTAAGGCAAAACATAAACGATTAACTAAATATGAAAACCTTTCAAGTAGACTTTGCAAGACTTCCAAATTCTGTAATTATAAGCAATCTACAACTATTAGAGCCTGATTATTATTAATAATAATGGACAGGTGTGATCTTTCAAGCAAATATCACCAAATTAGAATAAAATTATGAACATTATTTCTATAATGTAATTTGCCTTAAGTGATTTCTACCCATCAGTAAGCAGTTAAAAACAAAATAGAAGGCTATGTTTCAGTGGCAAAAGAAATTTCTAGCTTATATGTAAAAGAAAAGATTTTATCTAACTGAAAAAAATTGGAATCTGTATCTAAACTTAGAGTATCTTTAGAAATATGGTGGCATATATTTATGAATTAGGTGATCTTTCATCTCATTTCTCTACCATTACAAACGTTATAGAATATTTGTTATTATTATACACATTTTGGGGGGACATATATTAATAGTTATCTTTCCTCTAGAATTTGAGTTTCTTGAGGGATAGGGCCATAAATATTTAATGTCACAGACAATGAAGTGATGATTCTAAAAAAAATTTGCTAAGTAAATTAGAGAAATAATAACAGCTCCATGTTTTTATATCTTACTATGTTCCAGGAGGGTTTTTCGTTTTTGTTTTTTGTTTTTTTTTTTTTTTTTGCATTTTTATACCTTTATTTAACAATCAACGATTACTACTCATCCACATTAATTGTCTGTAGATTTTTGAAAGTGGTGACATGTACAGAGTTACCAATGTATAGCATTTGTTTGGTGAATCTTCACCATCCTTAAGTTTTCTAGACAACCACACAGGGGTACAGTATGGAAAAGTCCTTATTCTTTTGGCCCAGATAGCGTTGTTGGGCTTGGTGTGTGCACACATCCGGAGTTCCCATCTTCTTCATGGCAAATTTCCAGAACTCTTTGAGTACCTAGGGGCACGCTTCTTGAAATCCACTGCATGAATGTGCTTGTGAATGTTGATTGTGTATTCTCTGGTCACTACTTGTTGACGATTGAAATGCCCTCCTTCTCCTCACCCCTCACGGGAGCCATTCTGCCAGCCTTGGTTGGAAAGGAAGAGCCCGAGGTATTGTGGGAGAGGGAAAGCAGGTCGCAAGCATGGGAGGAATCTTTTTGTCTTTTTTTTTTTTTAATGTGGCATAAAACTTATTTCAACTTTTGCAAGTCACAGTGTAATTATCTGTACAATGAATCTTTAGAAAGAGATGATGTAAAAAGACTGCCCAGTTATGTTCTGGAACTGTGTGTGAGCAGAGCAATATCCACCCCGAGTAAAATATTCTTCCTGACAAAACTTCTCTTTATTGGTAACTTACAATTGCTAAAGCACATTCATATTCACTGCCTCATTAAATCCTTACATCAAACCTATGAGGTAGATTTTATTACTTGCTCTTAGTTTGTGAATGACTGGGATTGAAAGATGCTTGGTTTGACCAAGGTCATTCACTAAGTAAGTAGAAGATAATTAAACTGAATAATGTTTGTTAAATTCAAGACCTGTTCTCTTACTACTATACTAATTGTTTTTCTTGTTTTTATTTTATGGTTTTGAATTATATTTGTGTACAATATTTTCTACTGTCTTATACTTGCTTATATTCTCTAGCTTTGTCATGTACATAGAATTTATTTTTTTTAATCAAAATTAAATATCTTGTGAATAGGGACAATTTCTCTTTGTATATATGGGTGTATTTCCTGGTTTGCTTCTTACATTGCTGGGGCATATAGTAGGCACCCAATAGAGGCTTGCTGGATTAACATCTGATGAAAGTGCTACATATTAGTTTTATGTTTAGACAGTTTTGCTTGGAATATTTTCATGAATTAAGGAGGTTAAAACACTTAAATATATGAAAAAACAGTTTCTCTTTAAAAAAATCAGGTGGGCTTATATTCCTTATGGGAGGTTGTTAAATTAATCTTGATTCAGCTCTGGTAGGGCATGCATTTTTTAACTAGTTGGGCTATTTCATTTGCTTTCACTGCCTGCAATTTGATAGGACCTTTTAGTCTTCTCAGGGCTTTAATGGTATTCATGGAAAAGCAGACCGAATTTTTTAAAGCTAATGAGGTGTCAGCTTCCTCAGTGACTCATTTTCTCTTTTGTCCACTATTTTCCATTCTTTGCCTCTGAGACAATATAGAGTAACCAAAGCATGAGACTATTATCAGGAAAGCATTTGAGAAACTTACTAAAACCCTTACTAAAAATCAGAACCAAGATCAGCATTAATTTTAACAACTACTTAACATTTTCCTCAATTTCTAATTTACATCACAGAAAGATTACATATTTAAACCACATTCATCTGATGATCTTTCAACTCCTTCAACATTTTACCATCGTAGCTCTTCTAATGCCCTGGGAATAGATTGAGCCTCTGTCCTCTAACACTAATTTGAAGTTTTCTAAAAATCCCTTTATAAGCAATAGATCTTCTCTTTGGCCAGTGTTGTCTGAAATTTTTGTATTTTATTCCTATTACTTTAAGTGAGATTTTTATTCAAATGAAGCATACTAACTTGAAACTAACATATAAACCTATTTATATATTAGCACGTATTAACCAACAACACATGAGCAGAAACTTTGGGATGAATGCTGGTGACTGACATGATTTTCTCGTAGGAAAGACCCACTAGGAGGAACAATTCAGAAAGCAAAGATGAGGGGTGGTGATGGAATTAGGAGTATGACAGGCCCTAATCAGGCTTTCTCTTCACTCACATACTGCAAATATAGTGATATCCACTAGATCCTAGGTATTGAGGATTCATCAGTTGGTGTTGACTCAGTTAGCAATTGCAAAGGCACATGACATAGAAAAAAATGTAATTTTTTTAAACCACAACTTTAAATAGCAAGTTTTATGACTGGTATGGATAACTGAAACAACTGTTTGTTAAAAGGGGTCACTTATCTGGGAAGGGATTATCTCCTATAATAAAAAATCCAGTTTCATTCATGTTATTCTGTAATTTCTATTTCCATTCAAGTTTTAGCTCATTGTATATTTCTTAATTTCTAAGCAGGTTAGATTTTTAAAGGGCCAATTTTTTTTATTATGTATTTCTAGTTTTATTTGATTGTGAGTTGAGAAAGTGGCTTGTAACGTCTCTAAGTCTGACACTTTATGTTCTCTATCTTTCTACACAAATACACATATAAACAATATCTTTTGAGTTTATTAATACTATTATTCAGGTCCTCCTTGTCATTACTTTATTGTCTATAGATTTGGTCCATTTCTGTGAGACAATTTCTTATGTAATACTCCAATTAAGTTGTATTTTTAATCAAGCAAGCTCTCTTTTACTCCTTCTTTCTTTATATTTATCTCTATCATCTACCTATCTATCTACCTATGTATCTATCTACATATCTATATCTATCTATATCTATATCTATATCTATACACTTTACCCTTAATAGCCTTTGAATATATAGATTTGGCAATTTTTTCATCTCAAGAATAGATTATTTTGTTAGTTTTTTACTTTTTACATCTGTTCCATTTGTTTGATTTTCTCCTGTAGTTCCTACTCAGCGTTAGATCCTCTGGAGTGATCCTCCAATTTTGTTTTTTCCTATTCCTTGCAATTTCCAAATGTTTATATTTTTCTCTATAGCTTTGATATGTTTTCTATCTTTGATCTTTCATTCTGTACATATAGGTTTATAAAATACTTAGCTCCTTCAATTAATCTACTGCATTGTTTTCTGTGTCTTTTTTTTTTAAATCCTTAGAAAGCCTTGTTTGAGCTATTTATTTCTTCTAATTACTCTACTATCTTTATCAAGTTTGTCCTCCATTAGTTCTAGTTCTTTAGAATTGTGCTCAATTTGTTCTGACTGTCTTTTCTCTCTCTGGTTGATGATGAAACTTTAATTGTTCTACTGTGCTTTTGTTTGCCCACTAAGCCAGCTCAAAGTCTGAGATAGTTATTAAAAGACACTGTGTTTGGTAGAAGACAATATGGTTGTTTACCCATCAAACTACTGGGTAGAAGAGGCAGCCCCTGCTGAGGGATCTGAAAGAGGCCTCCTAACACTAGGGTCTTTTAAATAGCCTCTCAGCCTCAGAGAAAGTAGAACTTAAGCTACAGTGTAAGTTCTTTCTTCTATATGGGAACAGGGACATGAGATACTTTATGCAAAATTGATGCGGACTTTCCCTTGCAGGTTCCCAGATCAATGAAGATCATTTCGATATAGACTTCATTTTTTTGCCTTAGAGTTCTATCTTGTTCTCTAATGGACACCAAACATTATGGTAAAAATTTGACACGAGGTCTCCCTTCAGGGTCTCTTGCAGAGCCACGGCTTCACTGGTACCCAGCTGGCAGTCAGCCCAAACAGCAATTTTGCTCAGAGAGGAAGGTAATTTGGAGTTGGAGGGTAAGTTGGGTTGGAAAGAGCTCCATCATGGTTTTAAGCCTTAATTTGATCCCTGGAGTCACAACAGCAAATGAGGAAACTGTATTTACTACTCTTATAACCCCTGTGTTCTAGTTGAGAGAAGAAAAAAAATGTAAACGTACATATGAAAAAAAAAAAGTTAACAAATCTCAGTGATATACTATGAAGATAATCCAGTAAGTGATAGGATATGCCCAGGAGATTTCAGAGTTGCATATGATTGTATAGTAAGAACAGTGATCTGAAATAGATAATAAGCTAAGTACAGGATGTGCAAAATTCTGGGGTTATACATTCAACCATAGAAATGGCAAAGCAACAGCCCCAAAACAGGATTGGACTTGTGTGTAAGAAGAATAAAAAGAAGGCCCATGGAACTAGAACATAATACTCCAAGCATAGTGATTGTTACAGATAAATGTAATAACTCAAAAAGGTATAAAAATAATCTGTGTCCAGCAGTGTTCTCAAAATGAGGTCAATAGTAAGTATTAACATTAATATTAAATAAAAAATTTCTTAAACAGAAAGCAAATATTCCATATCTAACCTAATATTAAGAAAACTATCACATAAGCACAAAAGTATTTAAAAGTATAAAAAGGTGGGGTACCTGGGCTGCTCAGTTGGTTAAGCATCTGACTTTTAGTTTCAGCTCAGGGTCATGAGATCAAGCACCATGTCAGGCTCCATGCTCAGTGCAGAGTCTGCTTCAAATTCTCTCCAACTCCCTCTGTACCTCCCCCAACTCTCTCTCAAAAAATAAATAAAATCTTAAAAAAAATAAAAATATAAAAAACTATTTTGTAAAACTATTTCAAATAAGTGTATAATTCTTTGCACAGGAAAGGTTTTCATTAGTGAAAATATATATCACAAACTTCACTGAGATATCTCAATATACAAAGTTTTGCATATGATGTTATTTTCAGGATCTATTATATTTATACCTCCAAAAAATATCAAGGAATTTCACATTTTTATTCTATTCTCATGCTATCCCTTTAGATTGATAAACAATGTTTTTATTTTCATCTTCCTCAAAAATAAATTTCGGGACTAAGAACCAAAATGGACACATAGTAGAACCCAACCTCTGTCTTCCCAACAAAGATCAACAATTAAAATAGCCATCCTCTAAAGAAGATGTGATTATATATACATATATATATATACATATATATATATATATTTTTTTCAATGGAACATTACTCAGCCAACGGAAAAGATGAATACTTACCATTTACATAGACGTGGATGGAACTAGAAGGTATTATGCTGAGCAAAATAAGTCAATCAGAGAAAGATGATTATCATAAGGTTTCACTCATATGTGGAATATAAGAAATGTGCAGAGGATCATAAAAGAAGGGAAAGAAAACAATGAGAAGTCATCAGAGAGGGAGAAAACCCATGTGAGACTGACTCAACTAGAGGAAACAAACTGAGGGTTGCTGGAGGGGAGATGGGTGGTGGGATGGAGTAATTGGGTGATGGGCATTAAGGAAGGCACATTATGTGATGAACACTGAGTGTTATATGCAACTGATGAATTATTGAACACTACTTCTGAAACTAGTGGTGTACTATAGGTGGGATAATTGAATCTAAATTAAAAAAAATAAATAAATAAAATAGCCATTCTCAAGGAACTCTTGGAAGAACTCTATAGTCTACTTAAGAAAATTTAGCAACACAATGGAATGAAAACCCTGAAGATAACCACACAAAAAGAGAAGGAAGAGGGCTTCATTTTGTCTTCATCATCCTTTCCCCCAACCCAGCACTGCTTACCGCCAAAAGGGAATGTCCTAACTAGAAAGAGTTCCCTGCACTAGGTAAGGAAGAGTGGGGTGAACAACTAGCTTTCCAGCCTTTTGAAACACCCCATGAAGGTCTTGCTCCAGTTTCACTCTACCAAGAACAGCTAAGTAATACAGAGAAAACTAAGAACGAAGAAGAAAGACAGTAGCTACCAAGAACAGCCATGCCCCAGGAGTGATAATGGAACAAAGTGACCTGCTTTGCAGACAACTCAACAGATTATACCATTGAAAAAACCATCAGATTTTACCAGCTTTCACCCCACAAGTATTTGCACAGTTCAAACCTCTGTGACTATATGAGGGTAAGATGCCAGCCTAGACCTACACTGGGATTCCCATACCAGGCATGCACTTGGGACAAGCCCCTCTACCTATGTACTTACATGCTGCTGACATGCCCATCACTAGCCTCCTCCATAGTGAGCAAGTCTAGGAATAATAATAATTTGGGCATCCAAATACATGAAGCTAATAGGTCACCACAAATTTTCAATCCAAAATGATAAGCACCAGTGCTACGTAGGGTTCCTGAGCAGGATAGAGACACAGGATTGGATGCAATAACCCCTCTGCATTCTGCAGTGTGCTTGAAGGAAAAGAGATTGGAAGGAACACCTTGAGGTTGGAAACATTGATTTCATAGGCAACTTTTTTTTATATGTTTATGTTGATGATATAATAAAACTTATCAAAGACAAAGAGATTTTAAAAGTAAGAAGAAAATGTTCTTATACAAGGAACCTCCATAAATCCATACAAATTCATGAAGCTAATAGAACATATTAACTCAGTGCAAAAAGACCTTCTCCAAGATACATTATAATGAAACCTGTCAAAAATCAATGATAAAGAAATTTAAAATTATACAGGAAAAAAAAGAAAAAGAAAAGTAACCTATAAAGGAAAACCTTTTGGCCATCAGATTTCTCAGTAAAAACTACATGCCAGGAGAGAATGAAATGACATATTCAAAGTATTGAAAGATAAAAATTGTCAGCCAAGACTACTGCTGTACTTGACAAAAGTTATCCTTCAGAAATGAAGGCAAAATGAAGGCTTTCCCAAATAAACAAAAGCCAATGGAGTTCATCACCACTAGACTTGACTTGCTGGAAATGCTGAAAGGAGTTTTCTAAGCTGAAATGAAAAAGTCACCTACTAGGGGTACACAAGTAAATAAAAGAACACAAAACTCTGATAAAAGTAACAAATAGTAAGAATTAGAAAACCGTAACTATTTTAGAATAGTGTAATAAACATTTAATTATAGCATAAAGTTTAAACAAAAGAGCATTAAAAAATATAGCCACAATTTGTTAATGAATTCATGACATTAAAAGTGTAATTTGTGACATCAAAATATAAAAGCAATGTGAAAAGAGTAGAACTTTTGTAGGCAAATTAAAATAAGCTTCTATTAACATAAAAAAGGACTATTTTTATTTATGAGATGTTTTATGTATACTTCACTCAAGGTAGCCACAAAGGAAAAATATGGAGCAGGGGAACTATATATAAAAGCTGTAGTGACTGAGGAAATCACCATGGAAAACCATCATTTTACAAAGGTAGAAAGAAACAGAAGGAAAAAAAAGATACGATGAAGATACAAAATTACCAGAAGCCAAAAACTAAGATGACAGTATTAAGTTCTTACATATCAATAATTAGGCTAAATGTGATATATTGAACTTACCAGTCAAGAGATGTAGAGTGGCTAGATGGATGAAAAACTAAAACACAACTATATGCTATGTAGAAGAGATTCATTTCAGCTCTAAAAACACACAAAGGCTCAAAGAGAAAGGAAGTAAGATAGTTCAAGCAAGTGGAAACCAAAACGAGGCAGGAGTAATGATACTTATATATCAGATAAAATAAACATGAAGATTAAAATGGTAATAAGAGACAAAAATGGTCATTATATAATGATAAAGGGAACAATACATTGAAAAGATAACTAATCACAGATATATAAGCTCCCGGCTCTCAAGCACCAAAATATAATAAGCAAATACCAACAGATATAAAGAGAGAAATAGACAATAGGAAGAGACTTCAATACCCCACTGCCAGCAATGGATAGCTCATCCAGGCCGAACATCAACAAGGAAATGTAAGAATTGAATCATACTTTAGACCAAGGAGATTTAACTGATAGATGGTAGATAGATAGATAATAGATAGATAGACAGATAGATAGCGATAATGATGATAGATGATAGATAGAAAGATGATGATGATAGATAGATGATAGATAGATAGATAGATAGATAGATAGATAGACAGATAGAGATAATGATGATAGATGATAGATAGAAAGATGATAGATAGATAGATGATAGATAGATAGGTAGATGATAGATGATAGATAGATAGATGATAGATAGATGATAGATAGATATAGATAATGATAGATGATAGATGATAGATAGATAGATAGATAGATAATAGATAGATAGATGATAAATGATAGATAGATGATAGATGATAGATAGATAGATAGATAGATAGATAGATAGATAGATAGATAGATGATAGATAGAGATAGATAGATAATAGTAGAACATTCCATCCAATAGCAGAATACACATCTTACTCAAGTGCACATGACATTTTTTTCCAGGATAGATAATATCAGAGAACACAAAACCAGCAAATTTAAGAAGACTGAAATCATACCAACTCTCTTTTCTGAAACTAGAAATCAGTAAGAGAAAAGTAAGAAAGTATGCAAATATGTGGAAACAAAACAACACATTTCTCAACAATCATGAGTCAAAGAACTCAAAAAGGAAATACAAAATTATCTCAAAACAAATGAAAATAATATACAATATATCAAAACATGGAATGCAGCAAAATAGTTCTTAGAACAAAGTATATAGCAATAAATGCATGTATTAAGAAATTAGATCTCAACCTAATTTATACCCTGAGGAACTAGAAAAAGAACATATTAAGGCCAACGTTAACAGAAGGAAACATGATAAAGATTAGAGAAAAAACAAAAGAAATAGATAGGAGTAAAACAATAGAAGGGATCAATAAAAATAAAAGCCAATTCTTTGAAAAGGTAAAAAAAGAAAAAATGGCAAATCTCTAGTTAGATTCACACACACACAAAAAGACAAGATTCAAAATAAGAAATATAGTGGAGACATTAAAACTGATACTACAGAAATACATCACATCATAAGCAACTACTATGAATAATTATATGCAAACAAATTAGATAACCTAGAAAAAAATGTCTCCACTTCTAGAAACACACAACTTACCTATACTGAATCTGGAAGGAAAAAAAAAATCTAAACAGACCAGTAACAAATAAAAGATTGAATCAGTAAACAAAAGCCTCCCAACACAGAAAACCCTATGACTAGACAGCTTCACTAGCAAATTTTACCAAATGTTTAAATGATCAACCCTTGTCAACATCAACCCTTGTCAAATTCTTTCCAAAAAATTACAGATACATTCTACAAGGTCAGCATTACCCTGACACCAAAACCAGATAAGAACATGATGAGAAAACTATAGATTAATATTCCTGATGAATACAGGTACAAAAATTCTCAAAATATTAGCAAATCAAATTTATGAACACATTAAAAGGATTCTACACCATGACCAAGAGAGATGTGTACCTAGGAAACAAGGATAGCTCAATGTACACAAATCAATTAATGTAACAAAAGATAAAAATTACATGATCATCTCAAAAATACAAAAAAGTTATTTGACAAAATACAACATCCTTTCATGATAAAAATTCTTTTTTTAAAAGATTTTATTTATTTATTTATTTGACAGAGAGAGACAGCGAGAGAGAGAACACAGGCAGGGCAAGTGGGAGAGGGAGAAGCAGGCTCCACACCGAGCAGGGAACCAGGCATGGGGTTTGATCTCAGGACCCTGGGATCACGACCTGAGCTAAAGGCAGATACTTAGCAACTGAGCCACCCAGGCGCCCCCATGGTAAAAATTCTTGACAGCTGGATGTAGATGGAATATACCTCAATATAATAAAGGCCATATTTGAAAAACCCATACTTCCTATTACATTCGATGGAGAAAAAAAAAAGAAGGCTTTTCCTGTAAGATCAGAAACAAGACAAGATTGCCTACTCCTACCATTGCTATTCAGTATAGTATGGAAAGTTCTAACTATAACAATTGGACAAAACAAAGAAATAAAAGTCATCCAAATCAGAAGGGAAGAAGTAAAACTGTCACTACTTGCAGATGACATGATGTTATATATAGAAAACCTTAAGGACTACACAAAAACTCTGAGAACTAATCAAGGAATTAAGTAAAGTTTGAAGATATGAAATCAACATACAGAAATCAGTTGCATTTTCATACACCAATAATGAAATATCTAAAGAAGAAATAAAACTACCCTATTCACAAAAGACTTAGAAATAATACCTAGGAATAAAATTAACCAGGGAGGTGAAAGATCTGGACAATGAAAATTACAAGTTGTTGAAAGAAACTTAAGATACAGTTAGATGGCTTGAGTACATGGATTAGGTTGGAAGTATTAATATTGTTATCAGTAATGATATTAAAATACCAAAGGCCTTCTTCACAGAAATAAAAGAAACAATCCCAAAATTTTCTTGGAACCACAAATACCTAAAGGAAGCCGGAGAAAAATAAAAAAGAGGTAAATATCATACTTTCTTATTACAGAGTATACTACACAAGTATCATAATAAAAACAGTATGGTACTGGTACAACCTAAACCCATAAACCAATGCAACAAAATAAAGACCTCAGAATTAAATCCCTTGATATACAGTTAACTAATACTTGACAAGGAAGCTAAGAACATCCAATGGGCAAAAGATAATCCTCTCAACATATGGTGCTGAAGAACTGGATGAATACATGAAGAACCATGAAGTTGGATGCCCATCTTATGCCACTCACAAAAACTAACTTGCAACGTAGAAGATGTAAACATAAGACTTACTACTCTAAAACTCCTTGAAGAAAATGTGTGGAAGAAGCTCCTTGATGTGGGTCTCAGTAATGATTTTTGGATATGATGCCAAAAGCCCAACAGAAAAAAAAAAAATAATGGAACTTCAATAAACGTAAATGCTTCTATAAAGAAAAAAAGAGACTACTTTCAGAATACATAGAGCTTTTTGCAAGCCATATACTGGATAAGGGGTTAATTTCCAAAATATATAAATAACTCATATACTCAGTAACAATAAAAATATAAAATACAATTTAAAAATGGGAGAAAGTAAAGAGGTATCTTTTCAAGAATGACAACCAAATGGCCAAGAAGCATATGAAAAAGCTGCTCACCATCACCTATCATCAGTGAAATGCAAATCAAAACAATAATGAGATATCACTTTATACATGCTTAAATGGCTATTATTAAGAAGATACAACAGATGCTGACCTGATGTGGTGGAAAGGGAATACTTGTACACTTTTGGTGCAAATGTTAGTTGGTCCAACCACTATGGAAAACAATATGCAGACTCCAGAGGAAAAAAAAGAGAGAGAGAGAGAAAGAGATCTACCATATGATACAGCAATGTCATAAAGAAAATAAAACAGGATTTTGAAGATATATATATCTACTCCCATGTTTATTGCATTATTCACAATTGTCAAGGTATGGAATCAACCTAAATGCCCACCAACACTATTGGATGAAGGATAAAGAAAATGTAGTATGTGTATATTATACCTGCATACTATTATAATAAAAATATTATTAAGCTACAAGCAAGAAGGACATCTTATTATTTACAAGACCATAGATGGACCTTGAACACATTATGACAAGTGAAATAAGTCGATGGGAGACAAGTACTGTATGATATCCCTTACATACAGAGTCTAAAAAGGCAAACTCATGAAACAGGAATAAAATAATGGTTATAATGGGATGAGGGGGTAGAGTATAAGATAGATGCTGTTTAAGAATAAAAACTTGCAATGAATAATAAGCCACAGAGATCGAATGAACAACACAGGTTTGAACTGCGTGAGGTGACTTTTGTGGAGTTTTTTTGATCAATATAATACAGTACAGCAAATGTATTTTCTCTTCCTTATGATTTTCTTAACATTTTCTCTTCTGTAGCTTACTCTATTGTAAGAATATAGTATACAATAAATAGAACATATAAAATAAGTGTTAACTGTTCATGGTAGCAGTAAGGCTTCTGGTCAACAATAGGCTATTACTAATTAAGTTATGTAGGAATCAAAAATTATAAGTGGCTTTTTGATTGCAAGGAGTGTTGGTGAGCCTAACCCTTGCAGTGTTCAAGGATCAACTGTATAATGAATATAGACAACAATATTGTACTATAATCATCAAACCCGCTTGAAGACTAGAACTTAATTATTCCACTATTAAAAAGAAAGGATAATTATGTAATGTGATAGAGGTGCTAAATATCCTAGTGATGGCAATCATATTAAAATACATAGATGTATCAAATTATCATATTATGCACCTTAAAGTTACACAATGCTAAATGCCAAACATATTCAATTAAAAATAGCTATAGTTACAATATGTTAATGGATCTGCAACATGAAAGGATGTCAATTATGACCCAAACATAAAAAAGGGGAGTAAAATGTTGAGTTTTGATGTGAGTGAAGTTAAATTGTTACCAGAATAAAATACAGTGTTCTATATATAAGATATTTTATGTAAGGCTCATGAGAACCATGAAACAAACACCCACAGATTTAAGAGATAAGTGAAGGCAATAGGAGAATACCACAATAGAAAATCACTAATTTATAAAAGAAGGTAGGGGCACCTGGGTGGCTCAGATGTTTAAGCATCTGACTCTTGATTTCTGCTCAGGTCATGATCTCAGGGTCATTAGATCAAGTCCTGTGCCAGGCTTTGTGCTGGGTGTGGAGCCTGCTTGGGCTTCCCTCTCTCTCTCCTTGTCCCTCTGCCCCTCCACCTTCTAAAATAATAAATAAATAAATAAATAAATAAATAAATAAATAAATAATAAACAAACAAATAAAAGAAGGTAGCAAGAGAGGAAGAAATAAGAGATCTACATATAGCCAGAAAACAATAAGATACCATTTTAAGGCTCTACCTAATCAATTATTATGCTAAATATAAATGGAGTGAACTCTCCAAGAAAAATACATATAGTGCTGCCTGGCTGGATTAAAAAAATAACACTCTACCGTATGCTGCCTACAAGAGACTCACCTCAGCTTTAAAGCTTAAAACATATAGGCTCCAAGTAAAAAGATAACAAAGATACTCTACGCAATGTAGACCCAAAGAGAGTAGTAGTAGTTACACTTACACAAGACAAAAATCACTTTGTCAAAAAATTATAACAAAAAAACAGTCATTATATAATGATAAGGGGGGCAATTCAACAAGAGAATATGACAATCATAGATATTAAATGCACTCAACATTGGAGCACCTAAATATATAGGCAAACCAAAAGATCATAGAGGAAACAACAAATAGAATAATAATATGGAATTTCAATACACTATTTTCAACATAGAGAAATCATCCAAATAGAAAATCAACAAGAAATGTTGTACTGGATACACGTCTTACCAAATAGGACTAAACAAATATATACAGAACATTCCATCCAATAGCAGCAAAATACACATTCCTTATAAGCATACACGAATATTATCCAGGAGAGATCTCATGATCATTCACCAAACAAGACTTAGCAAATATGAAAGGATTAAAATGATACCAAGTATCTTTTTCTGCCACACTGGATATGAAACTAGAAATCAACTGCAAGAGGAAAGCTGGAAACTTCACAAATATGTGGAAATTAATACACTTCCAAATAACCAATGGGTCAAAGGAGGAAGGAATCAAAAGGGAAATCAAAAAATATCTTGAAACAAACAAAAATGGAAACACAACAGATGAAACCTTATGGGATACTGCAAAGGAGTTCAAAGAGGGAAAGTTAAAGAAATACACAGAGAAAAGAAAGGTCTCAAACGAACAACCAAAATTTATAGCTCAAGGAACAAGAACAAACTAAGCACAACATTAGTAGGAGGAAGGAAATAAAGATCGGAGAGGAAATGAATGAAATAGAGACCATAAAAAACAATATAAAATATCATGAAAATTAAGACCTATTTTTTTTCAGAAAGATAAATCAAACTGATAATCTTTAGACTAAGAAAAAATATTCATTTTTTTTAAAATGAGAAATGAAAGGAGTCATTAAAACTGAAAATTTAGAAATACAAACGTTGGGATTCCTGGGAGGCTCAGTTGGTTAAGTGTCTGCCTTCAATGTGGGTCATGATCCCAGGGTCCTGGGATCGAGCCCCATGTTGGGCTCCCTACTTACCAGGGAGCCTGCTTCTCCTTATTCCTTTGCCCCTCCCCCTGTTGATGATCTCTTTCTTGATCTCTTTCTTGATCTCTTCCAAATAAATAAATGAAATGTTAAAAAAAAAAGAAATACAAAGGTTAATAAGAGACTATTATGTAAAATTATACACTAAACTAGATTAACCTAGAAGAAAACATGAAAAAAATAGAAAATGTGAATAGACCTATAATGAGCATGGAAATTCAGTTAGTATTCAAAAACCTCCTAAGACAGAAAAGCCCAGGGCTACATGGTTTTCCTGGTGATTCTACCAAACATCTAAAAAAATAAATACCATTCTTTCTCAAGCTTTTCCAAAAAATTGAGGAGGCAGACACACTCCACACTCATTTTACTGGAACAGCATTACCCTTATAACATAGACACATAAGGACATTACAAGAAAAGTATACTACGAATCAATATCCCTGATTAATACAGATGCAAAATCCTCAACAAAAT
This sequence comes from Ursus arctos, assembly GCF_023065955.2. NCBI lineage: Eukaryota > Metazoa > Chordata > Mammalia > Carnivora > Ursidae > Ursus > Ursus arctos. The sequence goes on from NW_026622852.1 coordinate 6,953,851, forward strand.
ATTAGCAAACTAGATTCAATACCACATTAAAAGGAACATACACAACAATCAAGTGAATTTATCCCTGACATGCAAGGTTGGTTCAATGAATGAGATACACCATGTTATAAAAATAGAGGTAAAAATCATATTATTGTAATAGATACAGAGAAAGCTTTTGAGAAAAAAAGCATCCTTTTTTATGATAAACCAACAAACTGGGTATAGAATCAACATACCTAAGCAATATAAGGGACATATATGACAAGCCCACAGCTAACATCATATTTAACAGTTAAACATTGAATGCTTTTCCTCTAAGACCAGGAACAAGATAAGTATGTCCACTCTTACCACTCCTGTGCAGTATAGTACTAGAAATCCTACCCAGGGCAATCAGGCAAGAAAAAGATATTAAACTCCAAATGTGAAAGGAAGAAATAAAATTGTGTTTGTTTGCATATGATATACATAGAAAATACTCAACACTTGTCAAAATAACCTGTTAGAACTAATGAACCAATTCAGTAAAATTGCAAAATACAAAATCAATATAGAAAAGTCAACTGTATTTTTATACACCAACAAGGAAGCATTCAAAAAGAAATAAAGAGTGCCATTCACAACAGCATCAAAAACAATAAAAAGATCCTTAGGAATAAATTTTATTAAGGAGTTGAAAGATCTGTTCACTGTTTAAATATATTTACTACCCAAAGCAAGTATAGACTCAGTGCAATTCATCAAAATTCCAAAGGTATTTTTCATAATAATAAAAATACCCTAAAATTTGTATGGAATCACAAGAGAGCCCAAATAGCCAAAGTAATCCTGAGAAAGAACGAAGCAGGAGATATCACACTTCTCAGTTCAAAATATGCTACAAAGCTATAGTAATAAAAACAATGTGGTACTGTAAAAAAACAGAAACACAGACCAATGGAACAGGATCAAGAGCCCAGAAATGATCTCAGACATATACAACTGACTGATATTTTACAAGGGAGCTGTGAGTACTAAATGGGGAAAGGATAGCCTCTTCAATAAATAGTGTTAGGAAAACTGGCTAAACATGAATTTGGAACTCCATCTTACACCACTCACAAAACCAGACTTGAAATGGATTTAAAGACTTAAAAATAAGACCTGAAATCATAAAACACCTGGAAGAAAACATAGTAAAAATGATCTGTAACATTCATATCGGCACTGATTTTTTGACATGATACTAAAAGCACAAGCAGCAAAAACAAAACAAAACAAAAATATGAAGTGGGACTGCATCAAACTAAAAAGCTTGTGCACAGCAAAAGAAATAACAAAATGAAAAGCCAACCTATGGAATGGGTGAAAATATTTGTAAATCATTTATCTGATAGGGAAGTAATATTTAAAATATATAAAGGACTCATAAAACTCAATAGCAAACAAACAATTTAAAAATAGGCAGAGGAAGTAAATAGATATTTCCTTAAGAAGACATACAGTGGCACCTGGGTGACTCAGTCAATTAAGTGTCTGCTTTTGGTTCAGGTCATGTTCTCAGGGGCCTGGAATTGAACCCTCACTGGGCACTTTGCTCAGTGGGGAGCCTGCTTCTCCCTGTCCCTCTGCCCCTCCCCCTGCTCATGCTCTCTCTCTTTCTCTCAAATAAATAAAATCTCTTAAAAAATGGCCAACTGGTACATAAAAACATGCTTAAGATACCTAATCATCAGGGAAATGCAAAGCAAAACCCCAATATCACCTCACACCTGTTAAAATGTCTATCATAAAAAAGACCAGAGATAACAAGTGTTTGGAGGATGTGGAGAAAAGGGAACCCTATGCACTGATGGTGGGAATGTACATTGGTACAGCAACTGTGGAAAACACTATGGAAGCTTTTCAAAAAAATAAAAATAGAATTATCATATGACCTAGCAATCCCACTTCTGCATATGCAGTCAAAGGAAATGAAAATAAGATCTCAAAGAGTTCTCTGCACTCTCATGTTTACTGTAATATTGATAATAGCTGAGATATGGAAACAATCTAAGTATCTGTCAATGATCAATAAATAAAAAAGATGTGGTGTATATACATAACAATATTATTCAGCCATGACAAAGAAGGAGATCCTATTTGCAACAACATGACTGGAACTTGAGAACATTATGCTAAATGAAATGTCTGAAAGAGAAAGACAAATACAGTATAACTTATGCTATGATATAAGAATCTCAAGAAAAGGAACCCATAGAAGCAGAACTTAAAATGGTGGTTAGGTGGAGGTGAAGGTAGAGGTAAGGAGAGACATCAGTCAAAGGGTACAAACTACCAGTTGTAAGACAAATAAGTTCTGGAGATATAATATACAGCATAGTGATTTTAATTAATAATACTGGAGTATAATCTTGAAAGTTGCAAAACTGTAAATCTTACATGCTCTCATTACAAAATGGATGTAATTATATGAGATAATAAAGATATTAAATTACCCTAGTACAATAATCATTTTGTGATATGTGTATCAAATCAATTTATTATATACCTTAAACTTACATGATATGTCAATTTTATCTCAATAAAGCTGAAAAAATATTTAAAAAGAATCACAAAACCTGTGTTATCCTCATATGATACCTCATCTAGCCTCTAAAACTATTTGAGTACTGCTTTTTCCCTCCATTGGAAGCTCATGCAAACCTCTCTGATACCATTTATAACACTTAAATGAACCTAAAACTCCCTCCTCTATTGTGTGAGTTTTCCTGTTTAAGTCATTTTTCTATATTTAAATCTTAGCCCCAATAACTGGCACATAGTATATGTTCAGAAAATGTTGGTAATGCATAAGGAAGAGAGAATGCTAATGGACACATTGAAAGGATAAAAGAAGGGAAGTGAATAGTGCCAAAATGTGTGGATTAAGTATGAAGGTTGGAAGGAAAAAGGAATTGAGATCTAGAAGCTTAACTTTATAATTGCAGCTTAGGTTGGGTCATGTGCATCTGACAGAAACTTTCATCTTCAGGATAATGTCAAAATTGTGTTGTTATTATCGAGTTCTAAAGATCTATTGTATATGTATTAACTGGTGTGTAGGAAACTCAGAAAAATGGAATATTTAAGTAGTCTAAAGATTAGCACCAAGTGATTCTTTCATAGACTTATGAACTGAATCAGCCTGTCCAACAAGAGACTAAACATTTCTTTATAAGTTTGATCAGTCTACAGAAAAACCACCACAAATAAGAGATATTTGATTAGTTATGGTATATTTCTTATTCTTACTAGATCATGTTTTGTAGGATTCACATTTTTCCCATCTTCACTTACCCAGTGAGTAACTGGCTACCTAAGTTGACTAAATCCTTGAGCATAGACTGCTCACAAGAAGTGGCTTTTGTTCAAATACTGTTGAATTCAAAGATCATTAAAATTCATCTCTTCTGGGTTGGACTTCAGGGAAAACCTAAGTAACACCAGCACACAGCAGCTGTTTTATGAAGAATACAAAATACTTAGTGTTAGAAGTGCAATCTTGAGAATGTAAGCATAATTGAGTTTGCAGGAAAACTAATACAACAGACAAATAGGCCCATGAAGGGCTTGCAATAAGAGATGGAATAGCTATGAAATCTGGCTATGAGCAGATCATGATGGAGAGTGAAAAACCCTGAAGACAGTATGTATTACTAAGACTAAAGGTTGGAGAATGAAGTTCTCACACCATATCAAGATGGTCTGATGTTTTTTTGTGTTAATAATGTCATTTTTTGTTTTTATATGAGCAACTCACTTGAATTAGCACAGTACATTAAGAAAAATATAGTTCAATATTTCACTAAGTTTTTGTTGGTATGTACATATAAAAATTCCTGTGAGTAGGAGCTCTTTTTATTCCAGTGTGATTAAAGTTTGAAACTTCAAAGCCAAATTTTGAAATATCATTTTAGCAATGGAAGTCAGTGCCTCTTCATCCATACGCATCATACTTTGTGACACTTTGCACAAGAAACTGAAATTCTTTAAGCTTCTGTGTGTATTTGTGAATCTTGAGTAATAATTCCAACATTGCATTGCTTCCAGCAGATTAAATGGTGTCTAGTACAGAAGCTAACACATATACATATTTAAATAATAGCTACAGCACATACTCTAATTTGTTGATCAGAAAACATGTCCTGACCAACTTTTTCTTTACCTGACTTTAAAAAGAGAGCCCAAGAAATGTAAATGCTTTTATTTTCAGCATTACTACAGCTGGGAATAAACTTTTGTTGCCATTCTGGACAATAATATATACAAGAGTTTTGGGGGGTGGACAATGGCAAAGGGTTCCAGAAAATCTCTACTGTGAAGGAGGAGAAGTGGTTTATATTACTCTTCTCCTCCCACACACACACTCATCTCCATTTTGCCTATGTTGAATTATATCATTATATCTCAGAGTTGTAGCAGAATTCTGATAAAACAGAAGGGATAACTCAATCACAGAGATATCAATCTATTCAGCCTCATGCACTGCATTTCAGGTTGCAGTACTGAATCTTTATTACAAGGGGTGCTATAGCCACCCTACTTCCACTCGGACTGCCATCATCATGACCCATTATTAGGGTTGTGCTGCTGTCACTCTAATCCCCACTTACCAGGTTCCAGTTCACAGCTCTGAGGAGTCATTGCCAGGGGCACTACTGCTACCTTAAGCCCCAGCCCCTATCCCAGTTCAAGACTCTAAGCTGTCATTACTAAGAAAGGTACCTGCTGTGCTAAACTCTTGCTGGTGGTGCTGCCATTACCCTGAGTTCCACCCGCATGGCAGGTTGAGGCTCTGACCCATCATTGTTGGAACTGCAACCCACACCCCTAAGTCCCTGGTCCCAGACTGTCTCTGACCCATTACTGCTGAGACCACACACACTTATATGTCAACTACACTCACAGGCTGAAAGTATAAGGATGGAAAAAGTATTTCAGGTAAATACAAACCAAAAGAAAACAAAGTAGCTCTATTTATATCAGACTATTAGAATAAATAAAAAATTGTAAAAAGAGATAGTCATCATGTAATGATAAGGGATCAATTCATGAGGAGGATATAACAATTACAAAATATACATGCTGATACTGGAACATATATGTTAATTATTAACAGACATTAAGAGAGAAATAGACAACAACACAATAATAGTAGGGGACATCAATTTCCCACTTTCAACAATGGATAGATTATCCAGACAGAAAAATCAATAAGGAAATAATGGATTTGAATGACACTTTAAACCAAATGGACCTAGCAGGTATATAGAGATTACTCCATCCAACAGCAGCAGAATGCACGTTCCTCACAAAAACACCTGGAACATTTTCCAGGATAGATCATGTTAAGCCACAAAACAAGTCTTAATAAATTTAAGAAGACTGAAATCATACCAAGTCTGTTCTGACCATAATGACATGACACCAGAGATCAATTTCTTTTTAAAGAAAGATTTACTTATTTATTTTAGGAAGAGAAAGAGAGCACATGTGAGTGGGGGGAGGGATAGACAGAGAGGGAGAGAGAGAATTTCAAACAGATTCCTTGCTGAGCACAGAGCCCCATGCAGCGTTCAAAGTCAGGATCCTGAGATCACGACCTGGGCTGAAATCAAGAGTTGGATGCTTAACTGACTGAGCCACTCAGGTGCCCCTAAAATCAACTTCATGAAGAAAACAAACAAACAAACAAAAAATCCAATAATATGTGGAGTTTAAACAATATGAACCCAAACAATCAATAATTCTAAGAAGAAATTCAAGAAATGTCTTAGAACAAACAAAAATAGAAGCACCACATACCAAAACTTAAGGGTTTTTGCAAAAGCAATTTTTAGAGAGAAGCTCATGCTGATAAACACCTACATTAAGAAATAAGAAAGATCTGAAACAAACTCAACATATACCTTAAGGACAAACTAAGCCCAAAGTTAGCAGAAGGAAGAAAATAACAAAGATCACAGTAGAAATAAGTGAAAAAAGATATCAGAAAATCAATAGAAAAGATCAATGCCACTAAGAGCTGGCTTTTTGAAAAGATAAACAGAATTGACAAACCTTTGGCCAGATTAACTAAGAAGAGAGAAGATCCAAATAAAATGAAAGAGAAATGAAATGAAAGAGAAAGAGAAATGAAAGAGAAAACATTACATTTGATACCATTAAAATACAAAGAAAAATGAGAGGTTACTATGAACAATTATATGTCATCAAACTGGATAATCTAGAATAAATAGATAAATTTCTAGAAACATAAAACCTACCAAGACTGAATCATGAAGAAATAGTCTAAATTAATAATAAATAAGGGGATTGGATCAGTAATCAAAAAACCTCACAACATAGAAAACCATGGGACCAGATGGTTCACTGGTGAATTCTACAAACTTTTAAAGAAGAATTAACATCCAGTGCTCAAATTAACACCAATTCTCAAGCTTTTCCAAAAAATGAAGTGGAGGGGATACTCTCAAACTCATTTTAGAAAGCCATCATTACCCTGATATAAAAGCCAGACAAAGATAATGTAAGAAAATGAAGTTACAGACCAAAATCCTTGATGAATACAGATGCAAGAATTCTCAACAGTTAACAAACTGAATTCAATCACACACTGAAAGGATCATTTAATATGATCAAGTAGGAATTATTCCTGGCATGCAAGAATAATTATATGCAAATCAATAAATGTGATATATTTCATTAATAGAATAAAATATAAAAATCATATGGCCATCTAAGTATGCATTAAAAACATTTGACAAAATACAGTGTCTTATGATAAAACACTCAACAAAACGAACACAGAAGGAATGCTCCTCAGCATAATAAAGGCCATATAAACAAGCTCACAGCTAACATCATACTTCATGATGAAAAGTTAAAACCCTTTCCTCTAAGATAAAGAACAAGACAAGGGTGTCCAGACTCATCATGTCTTCAGTTAGGAAGAAAAGAAATAAAAGGTACCTATACTGGAAAGGAAGAAGTAAAATTATTCCTGTTTGCAGATGACACGGGTTTTTTTGTTTGTTTGTTTTATGACCTGATCTTATATATAGAAGACCTTAAAGACTCCTTTAAAATTATTTAGAACTAATACATTCAATAAAGTTGCAGGATACAAAATAAATGTGCAAAAATCTGTTTCTTTTCTTTATATTAGTAACAAACTATCAGAAAGAGAAATTAGAAAATAATCTCATCTACAATTGTATCAAAAAGAACAGAATTCCTAGCAATAAATTTAACCAAGGAAATAAAGGACATGTATATTGAAATCTATAATACATTAATTAAAGAGGGGCACCTGGATGGCTCAGTTGGTTAAGCAGCCAACTCTTGATTTTGGCTCAAGTCATGATCTCAGTGTTGTGAGACTGAGCCCCATGTTGAGCTCCATGCAGAGCATGGAGTCTGCTTAAGATTCTCTGCTCCTTCAGGGGCGCCTGGGTGGCTCAGTTGTTAAATGTTTGCCTACGGCTCAGGGAGTGATCCCAGAGTCCTGGGGTCAAGCCCCACATTGGGCTCCTTGCTCCACTGGGAGCCTGCTTCTTCCTCTCCCTCTCCCCCTGCTTGTGTTCCCTCTCTCACTGGCTCTCTCTCTCTCTGTCAAATGAAATCTTAAAAAAAAAAAAAAAAGATTCTCTGCTCCCTGTCCTATCCCTCCCCACTTCCTCTCTTAAAAAAGTGAAAATGAATAAATGAATGAATGAATGGATAAATAAATAAAAGACGTTAATGAAAGAAATTGAAGAACAATCAAATAAAGATATCCCACGTTCCTAGATTGGAAGAATTGATATTGTGACTATGCCCATACTACTCAAAGTGATCTACAGGTTTAATGCATTTGTGATCAAAATTTCAATGATGTTTTTTACAGAAATAAAAGAAAAAGAACTATCCTAAAATTTGTTTGGGACCACAAAGTAACACAACGCCAAAGCAATCCTGAGAAAGAACAAATTTGAGGTATCAAATATCTGATTTTAAGCTATGTTACAAAGATATAGTAATGAAAGCAGTATGGTATTGACATAAAACCAGACAGATCAATGGAGTAGAGAGCAGAAATAAACACACACATATATGGTCAACTAATTTACAACAAAGGAGGCAAGAATATACAATAGGGAAAGGACAGTCTCTTCAATAAATGGTTCTGTGAAAACTGAACAGCCATAAGCAAAAGAGTGAAACTCAACCAGTATCTTATACCATACAGAAAAATGAACTCAAAATGGATCAAGAACTTGAATATAAGACCTGAAACTATAAAACTCCTAGAAGAAACCATAGGCAGTAAGGTTCTGGACATTGGTCTTAACAACGGTTTTTTTTTTAGATCTGGCGCCAAAGCAGAGGCATTAAAACAAAAATAGCAGGTGGGACAACATCAAACTAATAAGCTTCCACAAAGCAAAGGAAATTATCAACAAAATTAAAAGGCAACATAATGAATGAAAGAAAATATTTGGAAATTATATATCTAATAAGGGATTAATATCCACAATATATGAATAACTCATACAACTCAATAACAACAACAAACAAACAGATAAACAATCTGATTTAAAAATGGGCAGAGGAATTAAATAGACTTTTTTTCCCCCAAAGAACACAAACAGAAGGCCAAAAGGACATTACATATACTCAAGATCACCAATTATCAGGGCCATACATATGAAAACAATGAAATATCCCCTTATACTTTTAGTATGGCTTTTATCAAAAAGACAAGAAATAACAAGTGTTGGCAAATGCTGGTAAGGATGTGGAGAATTCCACAAACTTTTAAAGAAGAATTAACACCAATTCTCAAACTTTTCAAAAAATAGAAGTGGAAGGGATACTCTCAAACTCATTTTATGGGACCATCATTACTCTGATATTAAAGCCAGACAAAGATAATGTGAGAAAAGTTTACAGACCAATATCCCTGATGAATACAGATGCAAAAAGGAAAGCAAAAAGTTCTAGAAAATCTCTGATGAGAAGGATCAGAAATGGCTAATATCATTCCTTCCCTCTCCCCACACACTTAATCTAAGTAAGGTCTCTTGTACATATTTAAATTAATTAATTTAATAGAAATTGAGAAAAATACTAATTTTAATATTACTTTACTAGGGAATTAAAACTTGTCACCGTAGTTATCTTCACCTTCCCAAATAAAAACATTGATTGTGTGCTCAACACTTAGCAGAACACTGTGACAAATAAATGAATGTATTAACATATTTACTAAAAATGTAAATAATGTTATAGGATTGTATATGTTAATATTAAATAAGACAAAGTCTCAAACTAATTTTCTAGAGATAAAACTGCAATGTCTGAGATGAATAATATTTTAGAAAAAATTAATAGCAAATTAGAGGAAATGATTAATAAACTTGAAAATATAATAATAATAGTATCAAAAGACAAACACTGGGAAAAAGAAGAATTTCTAAAATGTGAAATTAAAAAAGAAAATTTTAAAAATGACAAAAGGCATCAGTGAGATGTGGGAAGACATCAAATAGTCTGATAAATATGTATTTGGAGATCATTAAGAATAGAGCAGAAAAAAATATTGATAAAATAACTTCCAAACTGGATGAAAACTATAGTCTTATCAATTCACAGATCAATAAATCCCAAACACAACAAACATGAAGAAGACAACACCAAGAAACATCAAAATCAAATTGCTTATATGAGGATAAAGAGAAAAATCCTAAAATCAGTTACAGAGAAAACATATTATGTATAGAAGAACAAAGACAAGGATGACAGATTTTTTTCCCCTGGAAAGCATGAGAGCAATAAGATAATAGAACAACATCTTTGAAGTACTATGGCAGAAAATCTTCAATCTATAATTCCCAGTAAAAATATCTTCAAAAATGAAACTGAAATAAAGACATTTTAACATATAGAAAAAGCTGAAAGAAATCATTTCCTGCAAATCTGCACTTAGAAAAAAATTTAAAGATGACCTTCAGAAAAAAGTAAAAGGACTACAGATGGAACTATGGGTCTACACAAAGGAATGAAGAGCACTGGAAACAGTAACCCCATGAGTAAGTGAGGAAGACTTTATTTTCTTATTATTTATATCTCTATAAAAGATAGCTGCTTCAACAAAAGTAACAAAAAAGGTAAGAGATTGGCAACATAAATAGAAATAAAATCTATCAGCAAAAATTGATAGAACTGCAAGGACAAATAGAAAATTGCACAATTTTATGTGGATATTCAATATTGCCCTCTCATTAAATGATAGTATAAGTAACATACCATCAGCAAAGATACAGTAGATTTGAATGGCACTATCCAGCCAACTTAATTTAATTGACATTTATAGACAATTTCACCCAACAACAGCAGGATAGACATTCTTCTCAAGAGTACTTGGGACATTTACTATGATAGACAATAACTGAGACATAAAACAAATCTCAATAAATTTAAAATAATTCAGTTGATGCAAAATATTTTCTCATGCCAGATGCATTTAAAGTAGAAGTCAATAAAAGATAAAAAAAAAAAAACTAGACAATATCCAAAAATTCAAAAACTATGTTACACATTTTTTAATAACTCATGGGTCAAAGAATGAATCAAAAGGGAAATTAAGAAAGTATTTTGAACTAAATATAAATAAAAACAGGACTGTCAGGAGCTCAGCTGAGCTGGGAGAGAGAGAACTGAGCTTCTAGGTGGATTGGTATAACATATTAAAGCAACAAATTTTATAAGAAAGAACTAATCCTTAATCACTGTCATGTTATAAGCAGAGTCAAAAGCCAAAGGAAGCACTGACTCTCCTTTACCTACTTTCCACCAAGGACTTGTTTAGGGTCAAGTCAATCAAAGTTGATGTAAGGGGTCATCTTACTATTGAGGGAGCCCTGAATCAAAGTCTCTAGAGGTTTTATGTACTTTGGGGTTAGGAAGGGATAGGGGAAGGGCTAGGAGTGGAAAAGTACTTGGTATTGAATTACAGTGGGGAAAATGTCAAAGTTTCCCCATGCTTTCCCTATAAGGAGACTTTGGGTGGTATATAAAGGAGACCTCAGCCCAGTGTCTTAGATAAAGAGACCCGGGAGTGAAGTTACCTGGGCTAGGGGTATGGCATGGTTCGTCAGAGAAAGGAACTTCAATCTTGGCTGCAATTCCCTTCTGAGACTGAAATACATTGGCTGTGCATCAAATCTGGTGTGTGTGTGTCGGCAGGGAGGGATGGTGGGGAAGCAAGAGCTTTCCTCCTTAGTGCTCGCTAGGCAAAGCCTTTGTAATTGCCTATGGCTGAGCATGAAAAATGATGCATAGGGTTTTTTTTCATCTTTATTGTGATATGACTGGTAAATAAAAATGATATACATTTAGGTGTATGAGATGATGTTTTAATGTATACAATGTGATGATTTAATTATATGTATACACTGTGAAATGGTCACCACAATCAAGTTAATTAACACATCCATCTCCTATCTTTTTACATGTGTGTGGTGAGAAAATGTAAGATCTACTCTCTTATCAAATTTCAATAACAAAATACTGTATTAAATAACTATAGGCACCATGTTGTACATTAGGGCCTCTGAATTTATTTATATTATAAGAGAAATTCTATACACTTTGACCAACATCTCCCCATTTCCCCAGCCCTTAACCCCTCAAAAACTCTGTTTTACTCTCAGGCTTGATGAGATCAACATTTTTAGATTCTATGTGTAAGTGGTGTTGGGTTTTTAACCAGGAGTTTGGCTCTCAACAGGGTATCGAATTACAGAGATACCTCTAGATATCCCTTCTGTAATATTTGGGGAGACATTGCATTAAATATCTGTTGGGAAAGAAGAAAGGTCTTAAATCAATAACCTCAGCATCCACCTTAAAAAACTAGGAAAAGAAAGAAAAATTAAACTCTAAGTTAGCATAAAAACAATACCAAAGATAAAAGAAAAAAATTAGTTTAATAGAAAGCAATAGTGAAAATTTTTTTTAACAATGTTTCTTTGATAAGAATAGTAAAATAGATATACTTCTATTCATACTGATAAAAAAGGAAGACTCAAATTATAAGTAGCAGAATAAGAAAAGTGACATCACTGCAGATGCTGGAGACATTAAAAGGAAAATTAAGAAATATTATAAGCAATGTTGTGTCTGTAGATCAAAAACTTAGATGAAATAGGAAGGAAAATCCATAGAAGAAAAAATTTACCACAGTTTAATTAAGAATAAATATGTAACCTCAATATTCATAAATTTCAAATCAATAATACAAATTAATATAAATATATAATAAAAACATTCCCATGAGGTAAACTGAAGGCCCTGAATACTTTGCTGATGAGTTCTTAACAAAAAATTACGTAAGGAATTTTAATTCTAATTCTAACTCTTTCGGAAAAATTGAAGCAGAAGGAATACTTCACAACAGATTCTTTGAGGTAAGACTTACCTTGATAAAAATTTCAGACAAAAATACTCCAAGTAGAAAAAACTACACACTAATATTCATAAATGTATAGATTTTATGTAAAATTGTACAAACTTGAATCTAGCAATATATTGAAAGGATAATACATCATAATCAAGTGAGGTTTAATACCAAAAATATAGGTTTGCTTTTAATATTAAAATAAATCAATATCATTCACCATATGAACAGACTGAACATTTAAATCCATGTGTTATCATCATTATTGTAAAGTAAGTAAAAGCAGTTGAAAAAATCCACCATCAATTCCTGAAAGCAAGTCTCTGTAAAATAAGAATGAATAGAAGATAATTTCCTCAATCTAGTAAAGAAAATCTACGAAACACCAACAACTAACATCAGACTTAATGATGAGGGCTGAATGTTTTCTACTTATGATCTGGAGTGAGAAAAGGGTGTCTGCAGTTCTAAGTAAGCCAGTTGAGGGCGCTGTTCATGGTGTCATTCCTTTACTCAGTGGCAGAACCAATGGTATTCTATCTATCCAGAATACTCATGTAGCCTAATGTTGGTATGTTCTTGAATGAATAACTTCTTTGCTTCCTGCGTATTTTATGAGATTGGTTCCTCCGTCTTCCTGTCTTGTTTGTGAACATTGATTTGCCAAGTTTGTCACATTGGCACCAACCAGGCATTCTTTTTTTTTTTTTTTAAGATTTTATTTATTTATTTGAGAGAGAAAGAGAGAGTGCACAAGCAGGGGGAATAGGGGAATGGGAGTGGAAGAAGCAGGCTCCCTGCTGAGCATGGAGCCTAATGAGGGGCTCAATCCCAGGACCCTGGGTTCATGACCTAAGCTGAAGGCAGATGCTTAACTGACTGAGCTACCCAGGTGCCCCCAACCAAGCATTCTTATCCAAAATTAAAATTTATTTAGATTGACAATCATACTAATATTTTCATTTTTCCAACATGAAGGGTTTTTTTGTTAATGTATTATGTATTTTAATTAATGTATTAGGTATTATAAATTTAAGGCAACAATGTATTTTCCGAAGTACTAACTTATTTAATTTCAAAGAATGGAGAGTCAATATCAGAGAGCTGTGTGTGGCATTGACCTTTTATAAACACACACTGGATTCGTATCTCGGTTCTCACACATACTCAAATATATACAGAAACTCCATTTTCCTATGTGTAAAATTAGAAAAATGCCTATCTTTGTTATTGAATTAATTAAATTCTTGAAGTATGTAAACAACAGTATGTTATCTAGCACAATGAAAGCAAGCATTCCACAGGCAGTGGTCTGTGTGTGTGGGGGGGGGGGGTGTGTGTTTTGTTGTTAAAGGTAGCACAATAACACTCCTTAGTAATTGAGCAATGTGTCCCTTCCGAAAACAATGTTTAAACTATTATTGCCACTAATAAATTCAAACTGGTGAAAAGAAGTGAAGACCACTAAAAATATAATCAAACATCAGTGTGCAAATGTTCATGACTCTGGATGTGAGAAATGTGGATACTTGGGTTGAGGGTGGAATGAGATGGAATCCAATTAAGCATAAAGCATGTAAGCTCAGAATCCAATTTATTCAGGGGATTTTTTGCATTTTCAAAACCAGTACTATTTTATTATTATTTTTTTGTAATGTGCCTGTTTTCTATGGGAAAAAATACAGACTTTTCGGAATAAAACATCTAGCTCTACAATCACTGTATGAGTTTGACATATATAGAGAGATGTAGAATTTCTGTCTGTTCTTGCTGGGGAAAAAAAAGTACAGGGAGATCAGAAATACTTCAATCCAAGTCTATAGCCTTCTCCACTTACGATTTAGGAATGCATATTGTGATTCTTTCATCTGTGAGGTGATGAAGGAAAATAAAATTACTTCCTGAAAAGATTTAGTAAATATTTGATTCTGTATGAAGTGTGTGGATGTCTGAAAAGGCACAACATATCAAGTTGGCTCAAGTAGTTTTTGCACAGATTTCAGTGCTTTAACTTTCAGTCAGTGCTTAAGACCTCAAGCTTGTCAATGGAAACCATAATGTTACAGGAAGCCCACCATGATGTAAAGCACTGAATTACAAGTGAGGGATCTGGGGTTCAGTCTCAACTCCACCAATACTCTGCTACCCCTCTGAGACAAGTTCAAGAATGTAAAACTATGCCATTAGTCTCCTACTCCTTTAAACTCACCCCTTCAGCTAGCCTCAGGATATACCGAGGATGAGATTTGTGTTAGTCAGCACACCACTACAGATGTAGACCTGTTTTCTTTCTATGTTAACATTAGAGTGGCTTGAATTTTTATCTAATCTGTGAATCCTTTGAAGGGTCCTCACTGAAACCATGGATAACATATTAAAAATTGTTATATACAATGTCTGATATATACCCCCTTAAGGATTAATGTACTATCTACTCCCATTCTTATTTTTCTTTTTTCTTTTTGAAAATTAAATTAGAAAAACAATTTAGTACAGAGATAAATGTATAGATAAAGTAATTCCAATAAGAATGAAAGATTAATAAGGAAATTTATAGCATTTGCTGTTAGAAACCCTCATCAATAGAGAAAGTGTTGGAGATTTTTAGTCCAAGGAATTCTGAATCAAAAGCAGAAGAATATACAAAGTAAAATGTTAGAGCCAAGTTCATTGAGATTTTGTGGAGAATTTTATTTATATAGAGAGTTTGTAGTTTTCAGACAAATAGTGTATTTAAGAAAAGAAAATTGATTCTCTGTTTCCTCAGAATTTCCAAGCCACAATATATGGAATATAATACACATTTTGTATTTTCTGTTTTAATAACAAAAATTAAGTGTATAGAACATGGTTTACCTCCTTCAGGCTGTTGCTCAAATATCACTTTCTCTCTGAAGCATTTTCTGACTACCCCATTTAAAATTACATAGATACCTTATTTTACTTCCTTGGCTCTTTTCACATTTTTCTTCACAGCACTTATTATCTCATACTTTATACACTATACTTAAGCTTTTTAAGTACATGCTCCTACAGTTAATTTGTGAGTTCCAAATCAGCCCTTTCATTGTGCATTAAAACAGTGACTGGCACATAACAGTCTCCAAAACCCATTTAATGAATGAATGAATGAATGAATGAATGAAACAAAATCTGTCAAACACTAAAGTGTTTTACAAGCTTCAATTAGTGTTCGCAATAGCTCATGGGATACCATTCTTATCTCATTTTGGTCAGAAAGAGAGCCAGTCTTAGCAAATTTAAGTGGCTGGCCAAGATCATGCACATTCTAAGTGTGTTTTGGGGGTTGTAACTCAAAAATGTGTAAATCTTATTCTAAAGCTTGTGATTGTCCCATAATCTCAATTTCCTGCAGCAAAATCAGTAAAATGATAAAATTAGAATGGAATTTATCTAAATTTAATCAACATTGTTTATGCTATTCCCAAATGACGTGGTGTACAGGCTCTTTTATATTTAGTTATATTAATCAGTAAGTAGGGGCACCTGGGTGGCACAGGCCATTGGGTGTCTGACTCTTGGTTTTGGCTCAGGTCATGATCTCAGGGTCATGGGATCGAGCCCCTCATTGGGCTATTTTTTCCTAACAAAATATAGTTAGAAGTGTCATATTATATTACATTTTTATCCAAATCACTTTAATGTCTGGCTTAACAAGATGAAAACAACACAAAGACATTACAAGAAAAGGAAACAACAAACCAGTATTTCTCATGAACAAAAGGATTCAAAAATCTTCAACAACATATTAGTAAATTGAATTCAATAATGTGTAAAAAGAATTACACACAATGACCAGGTGGGATTTATCACAGGTATGCAAAGCATTTTGAACATTTAAGACAAAAATTAATTTAATCCATCACATCAATAAGTTAAGAATCATGATAATATCAATAGAAGCAGAAATGCACTTGACAAAATCCAACACTTATTCTTGATAAAACTCTTGGTAAACTTAGGGAGACACTGTTGGCCTATGTAGAAACAAACCCATAGAATCGAGCAAAATGAGGAAACAAAAGAATATGTTCCAATAAAAGAACAAGACAACCTCAGAAAAAGTAAATGAAATGGAGATAAGCAATCTACCTGATAAAGAGTTAAAAGTAATGGTCATAAAGATGTCCACTGGATTTGGTAGAAGAGTGGACAAACTCAGTGATAACTTTAAAAATGAGATGGAAAATATGAAAAAAGAACTGGCCGGTCAGAGCTAAAGATTACAAAAAATGAAAAATACACTAGAAGCACCAGAGGGAATTAACAGCAGATTAGAAAATTCAAGAGAATGGATTAACAATTTAAAAAATAGGATAGTGGGAATTATCCAAGCTGAACAACACACACACAAATGAAGTCTAAAAAAAGTGAGGATGGGTTGAAAGATTTCTGAGAAACCATCAAGCATACTAACATTCACAATATAGGGGTTCTAGGAAGAGTTGGAGAAAAAGTGGAAACTTCTTGATGAAATAATACCTGAAAACTTCCCTAACCTGGGGAAGGAAAAGACATGCAGATCCAGAAAGCAAAGAGAACCCCAAACAAGATGAACCCAAAGATATCTATACTAAGACAGCACATAAAAATTAAAATGCCCAAAATTAAAGATAAAAAGAGAACCTTAAAAACAGCAAAAGGAAAGTAACTAGTAACATACAAGGGAACATTCATAAATCTATGAGCTTATTTTTCAGCAGAAACATTGCAGACCAGAGGCAGAGGCAAAATATATTCAATGTGCTAAAAGAAAAACAAAAACAAAGCCCTACAATCAAGAACACGCTACCTGTCAAGGTTTTCATTCAAAATTTAAAGATACATAAAGAATTAACCCCCCCCCCACAAGAAAAGTTAAAGAATCTCATCATCACTAAACTAGCCTTAAAAGAAATGTTAAGGGGGCTTTTTAAATGAAAAAGTCCATAACTAGAAGGCAAAAAGGAAAGGAATAAAAAATTCACTGGTAAAAGCAAACCTATAGTAAAAGTTGTATATCAATCACTCATAAAGCTAGTATGAAGTTTAAAATACAAAAGTAGTAAAATCATTTATATTTACAATAAATAGTTAAGGGATTCACAAAACAAAAAGATCTAAAATACAAGGTGAAATACAAATAACGTGGGAAGCAAGGAGTAAAAAATGTAGTGTTTTTAGAATGTGTACAAAGTTAAACAACCTCCAACTTAAAATAAATGCTACATACATATAATGTTATATATGAATCTCATGGTAACCACAAACCAAAAACCTATAATGGATATGCAAAAATAAAGAAAAGAATTCAAACATAACTGTAAAGTCATCAAATCAAAAAGCAAGAGACAAGATAAAAAGAAACAGTAAAGAACTACAAAAACAACCAGAAAATAGCAAACACAATGGCAATAAGTACATAACTGTCAATAATTACTTCAAACATAAATATAGTAGGTGCTCTTTTAAGACAAGGGTAACTGAACAGGTATAAAAGAACCATCTATATGTTGCTTAGAACAGAATTACTTCAGACTTAAAGACACATACAGATTGAAAGTGAGAGAATAGAAAAAAAATACAATGCTAATATAAACAAACAAAAAGCAGGAATATCAGTACTAATATCAGACAAAATAGACTTTAAAACAAAGGTTGTACAAGAGACAAAGCAGGGTATCACATAGTGATAAAAGGATCAATCCAAAAAGAGAGTACAACAATTGTAAATATGCACCCAACATAAACACTTAAATATATAAAGAAAATGTTAACAGATACAAAAGGAGAAAAGGCAGCAACACAACTAGAGTAGAGGACTTTAAAACCCCATTTTCATTAATGGGAATATTATCCAGACAGAAATCAATAAGGAAACAGTGGATTTGAATGAAACATGAGAGCAGAAGGATTTAACAGCCACATATAGAACATTACATCCCAAAAGAGTAGGATACATATTTTTTTCCCAATTGCACATGGAACATTCTCCAAGATAAATTACATGTTAGGCCATGAAAAAGAAGTCTAAATAAGTGTAAGAATACTGCAATTGTGTCAGGCATCCTTTCTGGCCACAACAGTATGAAACTAGAAACCAACTACAAACAAACAAACAAACAATAACAGCAACAAAACTGGGAAAAACATAAACACGTGGAGGCTAAACAACATGCTACTACTGAATAACCAATGGATTAATAAAAAAAATCAAAGCAAAATTAAAAAAAAATACCTTGAAACAAGTGAAAATAAAACACAATATTCCAAAATCTGTGCACCATGGCAAAAGCAGTTTTAAGAAGGATGTTTATAGCAGTGCAGGCCTACTCAAAAAACAAAACAAAACATAAAGACTCCAATTTAACAATCTAACCTTACATTTAAAGGAACTAGAAAAGGAACAAACAAACTCCAGTTTATAGAAGGGAGGAAATAATACTGGTCTGAGTGAAAATAAATGAAATATAGACTAAAAAAAATGGAAAAGATCAATGAAATTGACTTGGTTCTTGAAAAGATAAACAGAATTGATAAACCTTTAGCCAGACTCATCAAGAATAAGAAAGAGGAATCAAATAAAGTCAGAAACAAAAGAGAAATTACAGCAAACACCACACGTAAACTAAGGATAACAAGGAACTACTACAAAACACTATATGCTAACAAATTGGACAACCTAGAAGAAATGGATAAAGTCCTAGAAACATGTAATCTTCCAGGACTGAATCAGGAAGAAATGAAAAATCTGAATAGACAGAGTACTAGCAATGAAATTGAATCAGTACATAATCAAAAAACTCCCAATAAACAAAAGTCCAAGACTAGATGGATTTCCATGCAAGGTGATTTCTACCAAACATTTAAAGAAGAATTAATACATATTCTCCTCAAACCAGTCAAAAATAGAAGAGGAAAGAGTGTTTCCAGATTCACTCACAATGCCAACATTAACCTGACACCAAAACCAAAAACACTACAAAAAAAGAAAGAAAGAAGAAAGAAAGAAAGAAAGAAAGAAAGAAAGAAAGAAAGAAAGAAAGAAAGAAAGAAAGAAAGAAGGAAGGAAGGAAGGAAGGAAGGAAGGAAGGAAGGAAGGAAGGAAGGAAAGAAAGAAAGAAAGAAAGAAAGAAAGAAAGAAAGAAAGAAAGAAAGAAAGAAAGAAAGAGAAAGAAAATGCCAATTTTCCTAATGAGCATAGATGCAAAAATGCTCAACAAAATCTGTAATACTAATTCAACAATACATTAAAAGGATGATTCACTATGATAAAGTGAGATTTATTCTAGGGATGCAAGAATGTTTCAATATTCATAAATCAATCAACATGATATACCACATTAACAGATGAAAGACTAAAATTCATATGATCTACAAACCATAAGAGACTCTTAATCATAGGAAACAAACTGAGGGTTGCTGGTGGGGAGGGAGGTGGGAGGATGGAGTGGCTGGGTGATGAACATTGGGGAGGGTATGTGTTGTGGTGAGTGCTGGTGTCGTGTAGGACTGAGGAATCATTGACTTCTACCTCTGAAACAAATAATACATTAATGTTAATTAATGTTAATTAATTGAATTTAAGTAAAAATTCATATCATCTCAATAGATGCAGAAAAAGCATTTGATGAAATTCAACATGCATTTATGTTAAAAACTCAACAAAGTGCATACACAGGAAAGAGCTCTCACAGGGAATAGATATAAAGGCCATATATGACAAACTCATCGCTAACATCACGCTCGGTGGTGAAAAGCTGGAAGCTTTCTCTCTAAAATCAGGAAGAAGACTAGGATGTCCACTTTGCCACTTTTAACAACATAGTAGTGGAAGTCCTAACCATAGTGACCAAAGAAGGAAAAGAAACAATAAACATCCAGGTCGGAAAGGAAGGAGTAAAACTGCCACCATTAGCAAATGATATGATACCATATACAGAAGCCCCTAAAGACTCAAAAAATGATTAGAACTATTAAAATACCAATAACATTTTTTTGTACAACTAGAACAAATAACTCTAAATTTGTATGGAACTGCAAAAGACTCCAGATACCCAAAACAATCTTGAGAAAGAACAAAGGTAGAGACTCTCTAGGTATCACTCTCCCAGATTTCAAACTATACTACAAAGCTATAGTAATAAAAATAGTATGGTCCAGGCACAAAAATAGACACATAGATCAACAGAACAGAACAGAGAGCCCAGAAATAAGCCCATGTTTATATGGTCACTTAATCTCTGACAGAGAGGCAAGAATATACAATGGAGAAAGGATTCTCTTCAATAGATGGTGTTGGGAAACCTGGACAACCATATGCAAAAGAATAAAACTGGACTACTTATGCCATAAGTAAATTCTAAATGGACTAAAGACCTAAATTTAAGACCTGAAAACATAAAACTCCTAGAAGAAAACAGACCATAAGTTCTTGGACTTCAGTCTTAGCAATATTTTTTTTGCCTCTGTTTCATCAGGCGAGGGCAACAAAAGTAGAAACAAACAAGTGGGACTGTATTAACTAAAAAGTGTTTGCTCAGCAAAGCAAACCATCAAAGAAAGTACAACCTCCTGATTGGGAGAAGATATTTGCAAATGATATATCCAATAAATGGTTAATATCAAAATATTCAAAGAACTCATATAATTCAGCACAAAAACAAACAACAATTCAAATAAGAAACGGTCAGGGGACCTGATTTTTTTTTTCCAAAGACAACATAAAGATGTCAATAGTCACATGAAAAGATGCTCAACATTACTAATCATCAAGCAACTGTGAATCAAACCACAGTGAGAAGTCACCTCACACCTGTCAGAACGGCTATTATCAAAAAGACAAGAGATTAACAAGTGTTGATGAGAATGTGAAGAAAAGGGAACCCAGGTACAGTGTTGGTGGGAATGTAAATTGGCGCAGCCACTGTGAAAAAACAGCATGGAGTTTTCTAAATAATTTCAAAATAGAAATTTCACACAATCCAGTAATTTTGTTTTAGGTATCTACCTAAAGAAAACAAAAACACTAATTTGAACATAGATATGTACTCTTATATTCACTGTAACATTATTTACAATAGCCAGGATATGGAAGTGACAAAAATATCACAGGTTATACACCTGACAAAACATATCACTATGTTATACACCTGAAATTAATATGATATTGTATGTCAATTGTAATTCAATTAAAAATATAATTAATTAGGGGCGCCTGGGTGGCTCAGTCATTAAGACTCTGCCTTCAGCTCAGGGCGTGATCCCGGCATTCTGGGATTGAGCCCTGCATCAGGCTCCTCCGCTGGGAGCCTGCTTCTTCCTCTCCCACTCCTCCTCCTGTGTTCCCTCTCTCACTGCCTGTCTCTCTCTCTCTCTCTGTCAAATAAATAAATAAAACCTTTGAAAAAAGAAAAAAAAAGTTAATTAAAAGGCAAAGCAAAACAAAACAATCTTCAATAATTTGCAAAAGCAATTATGAAGAGGTTGTAGGATACAGGGTTAATTTATAAAAGTCAATTGTTTTCCTATATACTAACAATAAACAAATGGATTTGAAATTAAAAACACAAAAGATTTTGGTCCCAGATAGCTATGTTGGAAAACCCTGAACCCACCTCCTCCACAGGTACACCACATCTATACCTATTTATAGAGCAGTTCCTCCTGAAGAACTGAGGGCTAAATGAATAGCTTCTTCACAACAAAAGATAGAGAACACATAGAGAAGGCAAGAGATAGACACTGTAACATAGGGAACCCCCACCCCCAATATTGGGAACTGTGATGAGGAATTATAGTACTGAGCCTGTGAGTAGATTTGTCTCCTGGAGCACAGGGGGAAAAAAAAAGCAGTGGTTTAAAAGGGCAACTAGGATGTAAAGGAACCAGCCCTAGAAACCTGCCAAATGGTAGAACAGTTGCTGGAACTCTCTCAGAGTCAGAGAGGCTATTAAGCATCACAATTTATTTCCCCCTCCACTTTGATAGCACAGGCAGGATCAGGGTTTTGATGCCAACGCTGGCTTGCTGTCTCAGGAAGAACAGGGCCTCTAGCCCACTCAGCCCTGGATGCACTGGGGCACAGAAAAAAACAAGCTATGTTTCAAAAGAGCAACTAGAATATAAAAATCCAGCCCTAGAAGTCCACCAAACAACAGGGGAGGAACTGGAAGCACTGGGTTAGAGGTGCTGTTGGGTTGCAGGTGCTGTTGGGTTGCAGGTGCTGTTGGAGCACCACAGTTTATATTACTCCTTCATCTTGATAAAATGAATGGGGACAGGTTCCAGATGCCATAGCCAGCCCACGGCCTCATTGAGTTCCAGCCATCCCAACAAAGCAGCCCCAGTACAGCACACAATGGGACACCCCCAATCAGTGCTCATTATAGTTCCAGTCATCTTGATGAGATGAGATAGGTACAAAACACTCCAGAACACTCTAGACGTATACCAGTTTGGATCCAGATGGCTTGCCAGGACATCTTCATTCAGAGTGATCCAGGACCATCTTGCATATGCCTTCTTTGGTTCCAGCAGACCCACAGGACACCCCTTGCATGGAGTACTTCAGGAACCCCCAACCCATACTGGCCTTGGCTCCAACCACCCTACCAGGCACTCCTTGTGCAGAGTGCTCCGTATACCCTGGCCCATATCCCACCTCAGCTCCAGCTACCCTGCCAGGGCATCCTCTGTGTTGAGCACCCCAGGACATCTTGAATTGCACCAACTTCAGCTTCAGTTGTCTTCCCAAGTTACCTTCTGGGTGGAGATCCCCAGGAACCTTTAGCTTACACCCACTTTACCTATAACTGTCTTGCCAGGGTGTGCCCTGCATAGAGAACCCCAGGACCACCCAGATCACGCTCTGCCTTGGGTACAACCACCCCACTGGGATGCCTCTTGCATGAGGAGAACGGGAGCACCTCAACTCAGCTCTCGCTTAAACTTTAGCTACCTTGCCAAGGTGCCATCAGTGTGGAGAAAGCTGGGGCCCCCCTGGCTTGCACCAACTTCAGCTTCAGCTGTCCTGCCAGGGCACTTTTTTCACAGAGAGCCCTAGGACTACTGGCCCACCCCCACTTCAGCTTTAGCAGCCCTGCCAGTGTGCTCTCTGTGCAAAGAGCCCCAGTACCACCCAGTTTGCACCCACTTCAGCTTCAGCTATCCTGTCAGGGTACCCTCTGCAAGGAGAGCCCTGGTACCAACCTAGTCCATGCCCACATCAGCTCTGGACATCCACCAAGGTAGCCCAGCACATAGTGCCCCAAACCCCCAGCTCATACCAGCTATGGTTCAATCCATCCAGCCAGTCACCAGGCATGCAAGTTCTACACAGGAGATGACCATACACAAGACCATTCCTTCAATGCAAGGAAAAATAGCTGTTCTGCTTAATTCATAGAAACAAATACAGAAAGTTAAGCAAAATGAGGAGAAAAAAAGAATATGCTCCAAATAAAAAAAAAAACAAGATAAAACCTGAAAAAAAGAACTAAATGGAAGAAATAGTGATATTCTTGAAAAAGAGTTTAAAGTAAAGATCATAAAGTGCTCACCAGACTGGAGAGAAGAGTAGAAGAACTCAGTGAGGACAACAAAGAAATATAAAATATAAAAAGAACCAGTGAGAGTTAAAGAATATAATAACTGAAATAAAAAAATACCATAAAATTACAGTAGATTAGAAGAGAAGAGTAGATTAGAAGATGCAGAAGAATGGATAAGTGATCGGGAAGACTGGGTAATGGAAAGCACACAAACTGAAGAGCAACAAAGTGAAAATTTTATAAAGAGGATAGGTTAAGGGATCTCTTGCACAATATCAACTGAACAAACATTCTCATTCTAGGAATCCCAGAAGGAGAAGATAAAAGGGGGGGGGGCAAAAAACTTATTTGAAGAAGTTATTGCTGAAAACATTCCTAAACTGAAAAGGAAACAGACATTCCGGTTTACGAAGCACAGAGAGTTCCAAACAAGATAATTCAAAGAGGTCCACACCACAACATATAATAATTAAAACATCAAAATTTAAAGATAAATAGAATTTTTAAAGTATCAGGAAAGAAGAAAATAGTTACAAACGAGAAACTGCTTAAGGCTAGCAGCTGATTATTCAGCAGAAATTTTGCAGACGAGAAGATAATGTCATGATATAGTCAAAGCGCTAAAAGGAAAAAAAAATTTACAACCAAGAATATCCTACTTGTCAAGTCTATCTTTTGGAATGAAGGAGAGATAAAGAGTTTCCCAGACAAACAGAAGTTAAAAAAGTTCATCACTACTAACCTGACCTTACAAGAAATATTAAATATTTATTGATGAAATATTATTTCAATGAAATATTTTTCAGCCATAAATGAGAGTAAGTTCTTGCCATTTGTGACAACATGAATAGACTTGGAGAGTATCATTCCAAGTAAAATAATTTAGAGAAATACAAATACCATATTATTCCATTTATACATAGAATCTAAAGAAACAAAACCAACCAATGAGCCAATCAAAATCAGAAGCAGATCCATAAATACAGACAGCAAACTAATGGTTGCCAGAAAGCATGGGGGAGGGGAATGGGCAAAATGAGTCAAAGGGAGTAGGAGATTTAGGCTTCCTTCCAGTTACGGTATGAATAAGTCCTGAGGATAAAATGTACAGCAATGATATTATAATAGTAATGGTGTGTAGATGGTAGCTACACTTGTGGTGAGCATAGCAAAATGTGTAGACTTGTTGAATCATTATATTGTACACTTGAAACTAATATAACATTGTTTGTCAACTCTACTTCAATTAAAAAAACCCCACAGTATCATTCATATTTTCACTCTAAAAATGAAATATTTAATATAAATATGATAAAATATGTACAAGATCTATAGGAAAAAAACTCCAAATACTGATGAAAGAAATAAAAAAAAATTGAGAAATATTCCATATTAATGGAGAGAAAGACTTAATACTGTCAAGATTTCAATACTTCCCAACCTGATGTATAGATCCAACGCAATCTCAATCAAAATTCCAGCCTGTTATTTTATGGCTATTGACAAGCTAATTATAAAGTTTATGTGGGGGGCAAGACCCCATAATACCCAACACAATACTGAAAAAGAACAAAGTTGTAGGACTCAAACTATCCAATTCAAGACTTACTATAATGCTACTACAGTGTGGTATTGGCAAAAGAATACACAAATAGAACAATGGAACAGAATAGAGTGCCAAGAAAGGACCCAGATAAATGCAGTTAACTAATCTTTGACCAAGGAACAATAGAAATACAATAAAACAAAAATAGTCTCTTCAAAAAATGGTGCTGGAACAACTGGACATCCACATGCAAAAAAATCAATCTAGACACAGACCTTATACTCCTAACAAAAATAATTCAAAATGGATCACAGATATAAATTTAAAATGTAAAACTATAAAATTCCTAGAAGATAACATAGGAGAAATTCCAGATGACAATGTTTGGTGTTGACTTTTAAGATATAACACCAAAGGCAAGATCCATGACAGAAAGAATTGATGAACTAGATTCCATTAAAGTTAAACTTCTCTGCAATGAGAAAGTACTGTCAAGAGAATGAAAATAAAAACCACAGAGTGGAAAAATATGTTTACAAAAAACACATCTGATAAAAGATTATTGTCCAAAATACATGAAGAATAAGAAAACAAACAACTTAATTAAAAAATGGGCTAAATACCTGAATGGACACCTAGCCAAAGAAGATAACATAAATGACAAAAAAGCAAATGAAAAGATTTTCTATATCACATATCATCAGGGAAATAGAAAGTAAAACAAGATATCACTACACGCCTGTTAGATTGGCCAAAATCCAAAGCATGAACAATACCAAACACTGGTGAGGACGTGGAACAACAGGAATTCTTACTCATTGCTAGTGGTGATGAAAAATGTATAGCCACTTTGAAAGAGTTTGGCAGATTCTCACAAAAGTCAATATATGTTTGTCATATGATCTAGCAATCATCCTTATTTATATCTACCCAAAAGAGTTGGTAACTTACATCCATATAAAAACCTGTGCATGTTATTTATAGAAACTTTCTCCATAATTGTCAGTACTTGTTAACAACCAAGATGTCTTTCTGTAGGTGAATGAATAAATAAACTGGTATATCCAGATAATGGAATATAATTCAGTGCTAAGACAGAATGAGCTATCAAGCTATGAAAAACAATGGAGAAAACTTAAATGCATATTACTACATGAAATGGCCAATCTGAGAAAGCTGCATACCATATGGATGATACTAATTCCATGATATTCTAAGACAGTGAAAACATCAGTGTTTGCCAGAGGTTTGGTAGGAGGAGGAATGAATAAGTGGAACACAGAAGATTTTTAGAATGGTGAAAACACGCTGAATGATACCATAATGATGGAGATATGTCATTATATGTTTGTCCAAACCTTTCGAATATACGACACCAAGAGTGAACCCTAAGGTAAACTATGGATGTTGGGTGATTATCATGTCTCAAAGTAGGGGTTTATCCTTGACAAAAAGAATGTATCATTCTGGTGAGTGATGTTGATAAGGAAGGAGGGTGTGCATGTGTGAGGGCAGTAGCCATATGGAAAATCTCTGTACCTTAATCTCAGTTTTATAGTAAGCCTCTGACTGCTTAAAAAATAGTCTTTAAAAAAAAGATCAGTGGTTGCCAGAGGTAAGCAGAGAGGGAGAAATGAATAAGGAGAGGACAGAATTTTTAGGGCAGTGAAATTACTCTGGATGATACTATCATGGTGAACACATGTCATTATATATTTTAAAAGACATATAAGGTACAATACCAAATATATATACTAATGTAAAATATGGACTTTGGATGGTAATATCACGTCAACATAGGTTCATGAGTTCTTACAAATGCACCAGTCTGGTTGGGATGTTGACAGTAAGGAAGCTTTGCATATGTTGGGGTTGGGGGAATATGAAAAATCTGTGTGCCTTCCACTTAATTTTGCTGTGAACGTGAAACTGCTTTAAAAAATAAAGTCTATTTTTAAATTTTAATAGTAAGTATAATGTTTTGTGTGTGCGTGTGTTCTGTGAGTTTTCCTAGTGAATTATCAAACTTGCACAGGTAGTGGGAATCCCTGACTCTATGCCGTGATGGTCATATGTGAGAGGGCTTGAGAACATCCAAACTTTTACCTAGTGTCTGAAATAAAGTCTGTCTTGTGGGGGAGTATACCCCCTAACCTGTGAAGTTTGGCCTAACTCCCTGCAGTTGATTTCAAAAGTAACTGCAGATTGAAACAAGATAAAAATAGAAGGCAACAAAAATTGAGCATGATCTTTAAATACCTTCTTGAAGTTTGTCTTTATTTTAAATTCTCTTAAAATTTTATCTATTACTGACTTTCTGTTTCAGAGGGTCATTAAGATTTTCTGACAGTGACACAATGAGGATTTTACCCTCCAATTTTTAAGACTTCCAATGAATAATTCACTGTCATTGTCTACATCCATTCATTCTTTTACCTGCAGACCAGGCTCCACATTCCAGCAACAGTGATTTTTACAAAATAGAAAAACTCTTTACATGATCCCATGGGGGGGGGGGGGGAATGCCTTTAAAGCTTCTCAATGCTCTGAGATAAATAACATAAGACTTAAGATGGTCTTGCATGCCCTTCTGATGGAGTTCTTATATTTTTCCTTCAACCTCATTCCTACCACGTCACAAATCTCTCCCTATGCACAGGCCACAGCAGCCTTCATTCTGATCCACAAATATGACATTAACTTGTTCATCATGACAATCTTCCTAAATTCTTTATGTCCTTGGAGTCAACCATCAGGAGGAGAGAGCTACACTGCCAGCATGATGATGCCAATATGAAAGATGGGAAGGAAGAGATGAGAGGTACCTCAGAAGAAAAAGAGACAGTCCCTGGTGACAGACAGTTTCTGAGGGGCAATTTGCCCCAAACAATGATAAAAAATGGAACTAATTGCTATGAAATGAGATAGTTTGAGTTCAGCTTTCCCGTAATTAATGTATTGTGTGAATGCCTAATTCTCTCACATTTTTCTCTATTTAATTTAGTGAAAAAAATGATTGAAGGTTAGAACAAAAAAAGATTTCCTTCCTGAGTATAAAGGCATTATTCACCTATCATTTTCCTTGACACCTTCTCTAGTAATCTGAATATATTAATTAGGTTTCACTATAGACTAGAAGCATAAAGACATATATGAGTTATTTTAATCACATGACACTATTTTAAGGGTTATAATTATTAAAAAATACCAACAAAAACCCACAGATTATTCCTGAATAGCTGTTTAAGAAATACTTCTTGTAGGGGCACCTGGGTGGCACAGCGGTTAAGCGTCTGCCTTCGGCTCAGGGCGTGATCCCGGCAATATGAGATCAAGCCCCACATCAGGCTCCTCTGCTATGAGCCTGCTTCTCCCTCTCCCACTCCCCCTGCTTGTGTTCCCTCTCTCGCTGGCTGTCTCTATCTCTGTCAAATAAATAAAATCTTTAAAAAAATAAAAAGAAATACTTCTTGTAGTGATTTCTTACTTTTGATCCAAGTCTAGTTGCTGAATGAAAGATTTGTCATTTCACATATGAAGTCAATTAGAGATTTTTACTAATATTTTTTTTTCTACTAAATACTCAAGAATGAACAAAGGTAGCAAGAATGAATGTTACAAAGCTTAAGAAATGCCATGGAAATAATCTGTTTTCTACTGTCAGAATCCTCTGGGAATGGCAAATTAGGACTTTGTTAGTCTTCTGCTGTTACTTTTTTTTTTTTTTAAGATTTTATTTATTTATGTGACAGAGAGACAACCAGCGAGAGAGGGAACACAGCAGGGGAGAGGGAGAGGAAGAAGCAGGCTCCCAGCCGAGGAGCCCGATGTGGGACTCGATCCCGGAAGGCCAGTATCACGCCCTGAGCCGAAGGCAGACGCTTAACGACTGCGCTACCCAGGCACCCCTTCTGCTGTTACTTTTATTTCTAAAAAACAAGGTTTCCAATGTCTTCTCCTCTCCAGCTCTCTCCCTTCAAAGGGAAGGCCAACGGGCTTCATTTCACCAAAGTCTCTCCTGCCTAAACTGAAGATGTTACTACAAAAAATAGGTTAAATAAATAGACCTAAAAAATTAATTACATATTGGGGCACCTGGGTGGTGTCGTCGGTTGAGCGCCCTTCTCTTGGATTTGTCTCAGGTCAGGATCTCCAGGTCGTGAGACTGAGCTCTTGTCAGGCTCCATACTCAGTGTAGTCTGCTTGAGATTCTCTCCTCCTCCCTCTGCCCTTCCTGCTCATGCTGTCTCTCTCTAATATAAACAATATTACATATTGTTTATATTACACAAAATGTAATTAATGCCTAATATAAAATAGACAATAAACAATTAAGCTTTTAAAAATTAATTACATATTAAGATAAAATATAAAAGAAATCAAATTACATTATCAATTTCATAGAATGATCTATTTGTTTTTCTTATATATTCTCTTGATTCTGGGTTATAAAATAAAGTAGGTAAAGAGTGATTTCAATTCTTTAAATGCTACCCTTAAGCCATAGATTTTTTTTTTCATTTCTTAATTCTAAGAAACAGATATTTTTAATTAACTAAATGTAAGGATAAAATATATAGGAAATGAAATTGCATTTACATGTTTTTTTCATAGATGGTTTATACATGTATCTTTCTTTTAAACTCTGGATTATGAAATAATATCAGTGAAAAAGTGATTTCACTTTTTTAAACTCTATCTTTGAGCCTTACATATATGCATATATTTTTAATTTCTTAGTCTGTGGAATCAAAGATGCAACTCCCAAACTCTATGAAAGGCAACATATTTTAGGAAGCTCTTTTAACTATTTATACTATTCAATGAACAACAAAAATAAAACTTTATCAAATTACATACTCTAAAAGTTTATGCATGTAGTGAAGGTCATAAGGACATCTATTTGAGGGCAAGCTAAACCTAATATATCCTTGAAGTAATCTGTCTCTTTTGAGGATAAAAATTTTGAAAGATCTCAGATACATTAGAGAAGAAAGGGCTTATTTTTTATTAAAAATCAATATTACTTACTTCACAAAATATATGTAAGCTGAGTCCATTTAGAGACCTGCCAGTATCCTCCAAACTCATATTACAGAAGTTTAAATCTCTCTGGAGGGCGGGGCAGGGAGTAGGAGATAAACATTACCTGCTGAATCCCATTCAGTTCTCAGACAATATACTGACTGCGTACCTGGCAGTGTACCTGATCATGGTCTATGAGGCAATAAATACCGTGGGTTCCTGACCTGGGATTAACTGAAGAGTTTTGAAAAGTTAATGTGATTTACTCATAGTATGATTTAGAAGGGAAGTCAGTCCAAAATGCGTTAAGTATTGACTGCAAAAGCAATTCCACATTGTGGAAGCTGTGCCAGATTATAGAAGAGGATAAAAGTCTGGCCTCCACTGCATTCCCCAACCTGTAATTTCTGAAGTTACAAGAAAAAATTTAACTTTGAAACTATTTCAGAAAGCCCATAGGAGGAAAAGTACACTATGGAAAAGGCTGACTTAAAAGTGAGATTTTTTTATATGGTATGTTTGGTGCTAAATATGGAAATAGCAACTTTGCAGTAATTAAGGACTTGGGAAACATCTAGCAGATTTCTGTATATTTTAATAATATAATAAGTAAAGGATTAGATATCCTTTGTACTGCTAAAAATTTCTGCAGGGGAAATATATCAGGGTTCAGATCTTTGCAATGCAATGATGGTTATGAAGAATACCTGTGCCCAAGACAAGTGCCTGACAGGGATTTTATTTTCCATTTTGTATTTTACTATTAATGTTAGGATAAATTGGCCATGTCCTCATTAAGCAGGAATTATCCTGCCTATATGCTGAAGGGTGGTATAACTAGGCTCTTAATGCTATAAAAGCTTTGAGAAATAAATAGCTGTGAAGTGTCAATTTTTCCTCTTTTCAAGTATTGCTTGGTAACACTAAAAATCAACTTCCTTTCAGTTAGTCCCTTCATAATCCAATTATAGCTTCAAAGTTTATGTTATGTGTACTAACAAGAAAATTCACAGAGAAGACATGTAATTTTCAAGTTAATAATATAGAAAGAAATTATTTGAAATGTAACTTTTCTTTCCTACAAAATTATTGACATTTTGATACATTAGAGACATACAAACTATGGACTTGCTTTTTGGTGGCAGCCATTTTACATGTATCAAATAATAACTTGTTCTGAAGATCCTGCAGTGTCTTGAAGAGGTAAACACTTCTTGTTT
Organism: Ursus arctos; assembly: GCF_023065955.2. Classification (NCBI taxonomy): domain Eukaryota; kingdom Metazoa; phylum Chordata; class Mammalia; order Carnivora; family Ursidae; genus Ursus; species Ursus arctos. Next base: position 6,985,639 of record NW_026622852.1, read on the forward strand.
TTATGAGATAAACTGAAAATTTTGATTTAGACTAAAACTAGATCTTGGTTCAATTGAATCATCATGTGGTCCTACTCTTTTTAGTCCTTCAGACTTCCCCATTTCCCAACATTTTATTGCTGTGATGTATGATGATTAATTAAAGGGGATTATATCTGTAAAAGACAAACACTGACACTTCCTCCTGCTGATTCCAGTGCTTTTGGAAACCTTAGCCCTGTACTAAATTAGAATGTCAAAATATGCTGATGACCTTTGCATCGAAGAGAACTATATGGAAGTTAATAGGAACGGGCTATTTAGACTGCAGTTATCTTATTAGCGCAAGGATGTGTTAAAGCCAGCAATAATGTATAGCAAGCATTTTATTATCACAAGGAGTGGAAGACGATTCACACAGTTAAGCAGTCAGTGCACAAATATTTGTCCATCCTTATCTTCAGTATAGTCTAAAAGAATTAGAAAAATAAAATAAAGCAAAATAATAGAAATATACCATTTCTGTGGATTCAAAGTACAGAAGGAGTGTGGACAATTTTAACACACACACGCACACACACACACACACACACACTGGATGTAAATTATTCTTTCTTCATTTTTCTCTTCCGCTTTTCCTCCATTTCATTTTTTTTAAAGATTTTTTTTATTTATTCAACAGAGATAGAGACAGCCAATGAGAGAGGGAACACAAGCAGGGGGAGTGGGAGAGGAAGAAGCAGGCTCATAGCAGAGGAGCCTGATGTGGGGCTCGATCCCATAACGCAGGGATCACACCCTGAGCCGAAGGCAGACGCTTAACCGCTGTGCCACCCAGGCGCCCCCCATTTCATTTTTTGATTGGACTCTTACCAACTCCATATTTACAAAAAAAAAAAAAAAGTTAACCGCAAACGTTTATTGTTGAAAATTAATGCTGTTAATAAAATGGTTGATACAACTAGATTTTAATTTCTTATTAGACTATCTAATTTTATACTATAAAAACAGCTAATTGTTTTTAAAGTATGCATAAAGACTCTAAGGAATGGAGGGCTTGGGAGATGTGGAAAGGAAAGAAATAAAAAGTGACAGAACAGATAAAAGGGTGAAAAGAGAAACTCTAAGAGGAAGGACCTGTGTGGGCAGTAAATGTACTTTGGCAGAGGAGGGAGGCACAAATGGCAGTGTGAGCAGAAGACACCCACTTAGAGGAATTCCAAGTAGAAAAGTTTGTATATATAGAGACAGCTGTCTCCAGGAAAAATATACGTCTCCCTGGTAAGTCCCAAAGTGCTTCATTCCTCAAAATCTGATAATTATCTGCTTCATATCTAATTCCATCTAATTCAGCACAATGTGGATTTGCTCCCTGCCTCTGGCTGGTTTTCCTGAATCAGATCAAACATCCGAAGTTACCCAGAAACTCCCAGATTACATCCAGAATCCTGATGTTATTATTAACAGTATTCTCTTTTACTCTCACCAGTGGTGAGACTTAGACAATAAATTATATGGTCATTTAAATATGTTGTGGAAATAAATGAAGACCAATTAAGCAAGAACAAGCAGAAACTATTCAGAGTTTGTGATAGCAAGGGGGTCAGCCACCACCGTTTGCATTCTGGGAGAGACTCAAAAACAGGAAGGGTAGTTTAAAAGTTTTATAGTGGAAAAAAGAGAAGGTTTCAGTTATGCTCTGAGAGGAAGTTGTTCACATGGGAAAGCTGGAGGCGCACTTCCAGAACCAGACATCCCATGTGGTAGGCTAGGGGGCATATTAGGTTTTCTCTGATTGGTCCTAAAATGGAAGGAGGGTGAAAAGTTAGGCAAGCTAGTAATTATAGACTATGTCCCAACCATTTTTAGTCTATAATTGCAAAAATTGGTTGTTGCAGATTGTTGGTCAGAGTTCAAATTTTATATGCGGTTAGGCCATTGTCAGTTTGTTCCTTTGGCCTCTAAATAGCTGCTCAGATTAGTGCTTCTTTTTTCAAACAATCATTTATGCTTTTCCTTTGAGCAGGATGCTGAGATGTAACTGACCTGTGAATGAATAAACTCTGCAGTAACCATCTGTATCTCAATTACATCAAGTAAGATATAATTGCATGGGGACAACAATAACCATGTTCATAAATTGCTTATCTAGATTTATAGTTAAACATCAAAGTTGTAAATAAAACCTTTTTTCTTTAGAATACTAATGCTCAAGAATACAGTTTACTTTTTCTCCCCTTGAACCTTGGTTTCCATATCTATAAGACAAAAGTATTTGAAACACAGGATACCTGAGCCTCTGTCCAGCACTCACACGCTATGCTTATGTGAAGTGACAAAGTTTCACACACTTTGGAAGTTTAAGGATGCCAGTTAATTTAGACTTCCAGTCTGATTATTCCTTTGGCATTCGCTTTTCTATTTGCCTTTTGAGTAATAGACTCCATATGAATGAGCCTGCCCCATTCAACAATATTCAATGACTGCAATTTTTTAAAAAAAGAATTACTTAATTGTTTCTAATTAATCTCTGTTCTATCTCCCTTCTCCCCATACACAAAAGTGTCTAAAATATTTATTTTTTTTCTTAAGTTGCTCCTAAATTTAAATATGACATAAGGAAAGGTAATCAATCATAAAAAATAAAACCTTTAAAAAGCTAGTAAGGGAAAAGAAGAAAACCAACTTCAGTTCACAGATAATGAGTTCTTCTTATTAAATATTCAGATGTTCCACTCTGCGTGGATGGTACAGAAACCTCAATTTAAAAATACTGAATCCTGGGACTGCTGTTAAAGTCCATCAGGGAAATCCAAACACTGCCTCCATAGAGAAAAACCACAATTAGTGAATTATTAACTATCATAAAAGTATTCAAAATGAAAAATAAATAGCATAATGCCCACTTATCTCGATTATATATGTAAGGAAAAACTATGAAAACAGGCCAATGTAGAAAAATAACTCTAAAGAAAAAGATTAAGGTAGTAGAAATGATAGAGGTGGGGGGAGGATTAAAATTTTGCCTTTTTGTGTTTTACATTGTCAGAAAATAAATGTTCTTAGTTTTAAAATACATTTTATGCATTAAAGGTAAAACTCCTATAAGGTGACTATACAAAATATGTGAAAAGATTTTCTGATTTTTCTGATACAACATTAATTTGAAAGATTCATTTTAGAAATATAAAAGATTCACTTATAAATTTTATAAATATAAAGATTTTAGATCTTCACATCAGATGTAATTGTTTCAACAAATTTCTAAAATCTAGAAAATTAAAATTAACATGAATTGTATGGCTCGCTGGGTGTTATATGCAAGTAATGAATCATGGGACATTACATCAAAAACTAGGGTTGTACTGTATGGTGACTAACATAACATAATAAAAAATTATTATAAAAAATAAATAAATAAAAAATAAAGGGAGTGATGGGAATATGAAGGGGGGAGGTAAACAGAAGGGGGAATGAACCATGAGAGACTGTGGACTCTGGGAAACAAACTGAGGGCTTCAGAGGGGAGGGGGTGGGGGAATGGGATAGGCCAGTGATGGGTATTAAGGAGGGCACATATTACATGGTGCACTGGGTGTTATACGCAAATAATGAATCATGGAACATTACATCAAAAATTAAGGATATACTGTATGGTGACTAACATAATAAAAAATTATTATAAAAAATAACTTAAAAATAAAAGCGAAAAAAAACCCATGAATTGTAATCTTACTATATAAAGACTATCAACATTTATCTGTTCCCTTCACTGCATATTCAGAGTATGTAGTGTGCTTGCTTTAGTGGATTTTATAAAATAGGATATCTTTCTTATATAACATTTATCCTGAATTTTTAATTTGAAGCTATATTTTTGGCATTTAACCTTGTCAATTTTTTCAGCATCATTGTTTTTAATAATTGCATAAGTCTATTTTAAACTTTAAATTTCCAATTTTATGCTCTTATAAAAAAGAAGTCATATATTTCCTTATATGGATAATTCATGAATCACTTACATTTATTTCTACATTTTATATTTCACAAAATTATTAAAGCATATGGATTTTATGGAGGCTCTTGACTCAGATTTTCATATTAATATTCACAAAATTTGGACTAACCAGGTTTACTTAAAAAAAAAAACCTTTTCACAAAACAATTATAAACATGGCATATAATCAGTTATAGAAATATTTGACAATTTGATAGGTGACAATACCCCATTTATTTTTTAAAAAAGAAATAACTGCTAAAAAATAAATAAACAAAAAGGGGTAAGTGCTAAAACACATTTCATTAGTCACTAATATGCTCTGGAAGGTCCTAAAGATTTTACTTCTAAAATGCTAAGCAGGCTGCATATTATTACTCTGAGTATTGAGATAAATAAAAACAATTGCATTGTAATGTTCCAAGTTTGCAGTAGCAATAACTGTTCGCATTCCACCAATAATAATATTTCAAACCATTCTGAAAATGTTTAGGGTTTCTTAATAGGAATGTAATGGTTTCAACTTTAGAAGCTTGGGTTTTAGCTTTCAAATTCTGTCTCCATGTTTAGATGCTGCCTCTGAGTTCATTCACAGAGTGACTTTGATTAGTTTTTATATTTACTGGGGTTTTACAATGTACAGTATGAACTTGGCTAGTCATTTATCGCACTTGAGTTCTGCTTCCACAGTTTGACATATAGAATAATTATTAGAATTCTTTCATAAAGTTTCTTTATAGCAAATTGACAGAATTTGGAGCACATTACAATATTAATGTCCTCTGATGCTAAATGGCTAATATGTCACCTACTAGTTTCTTATATGTAAAATTAATGATATCGCAGGCTGTAGTGTTAAAATGAAATAGAAAGATGAACGGGACCTGAAAACAGATCTGAATTATGTTTCCAATTTTGTTACTTACTCAACGACACCTTACTATGATAAAATTTTCATAAGTTTAGAAGTCTTTCCTCAAAGTGAGTAACATATCTTTCTTAATTCAATTTATAATAGTATCAAAAAGAATAACATACTTAAGAATTAACCAGGGTGATGGAAAATTTGTAAAATGAAAACTACACAATGATGCTGAAAGAAATTAAAGAAAACGTAAATAAATGGAAAGTCATCCCATGTTCATTGGTTGTAAAACAGTATCGTTGTCAATACTGTTCTAAGGAATCTACAGATTGATTGCAGTCCCTATCAAAATCCCAAGGACGTTTTCTGCAGAAATAGAAAAATCCATTCTAAGATTTATATGAATCTCAAGGAACACCAAGTAGCCAAAACAATCTTAAAAAAGAGAACGGTCTTTTTTTTTAAAAATAATATTTTTTATTATATTATGTTAGTCACCATACAGTACATCCCTAGTTTTTGATGTAAAGTTCCATGATTCATTACTTGCATATAACACCCAGAGCATCACGCAATAGAGAACGGTCTTTTTAACAACTGCTCTGGGGAAAACTGAAAATCCACATGCAAAACAATGAAGTTGGACCCTTACCTAACACCATATACAAAAATGAATTTAAATTATCACAGACCTAAACTTAAGAGATAAAACTATAAAATTCTTAAAAGAAAACAGGGGGAAAGTTTTATAACATTGGTCTCAACAATGAATTCTTGGATATAATGTCAAAAGCATAGGCAACAAAGAATAGACACCTTGGATTTTATCAAATTAAAAACTTTTGTGCATCAACGGATACTATCAACAGAATAAAAAGACAACCCACAGAACCGGAGAAATATTTGCAAATTGCCTATCCGATTAGGGGTGATACCCCAAATATACTAAAAACAAACTTCACAACAACAAAAAACAATTAAAAAATAACCAGAGATAAATAAACAGTTTTTCAAAGACACACAAATAGTCAGCAGCACATGAAAATGTGCTCAACATCACTATCAAGGAATGCAAATCAAAACCACAATGAGATACCACTTCATACTCATTAGAACAACCATTATTTTAAAAGGTAATCATAACAAGTGTTAGTGAGGATGTAGAGAAATAGGAACCCTTGTGCACTGGCAGTGGGAATGTAAAAACAGCATTGAAGCCACTATAGAGAAAAGTAAAAGTTCCTCAAAAAATTAAAAATAGAATTACCATATGATCCAACAATCTCACTTCTGGGTATATATCTAAAATAACTGAAACCAGGAACTTGAACGAATATCTTTACATCCATGTTTATGGCAGCATTATTCACAATTGACAAAAGGTGGAAGCAACACAAGTGTACACTGACAGTTGTACGTATAACCAAATATGGTACACTCATAAAATGGAAGACTATTCAACTTGGAAAGGAATGCAATTCTGATACATGCTACCACATGCATGAACTTTAAAGACATTGTACTAAGTGAAATAAGCCAGTCAAAAAAGACAAATACTATATGATTCCAATTCTATGAGGTACCTGGGGCAGTCAAATTTCATAGAAAAAGAAAATAGAATGGCTGGGTGAAGTAGGGAACGGGGGTTTGCTAAATGGGTCCAAAGTATGTTTTATAGACAAAAAAATTCCTGAAGATGGATGGTAGTGATTGTTACGCACCAAAATGAATATATTTTATTTAAGTGTAAATGTACACTTACAAATGATGAAAACTGTAAATTTTGTTATGTATATTTTATCAAAATTTGAAAAAAATAAAACAACAAAAATCAAATGCTGCAAAAAGAAGCATTTTAAATGGCACAGAATTCAAGCTAGTGTAATACAGATGAGTCAATGTTTTCAAGCCCCTCGAGTACTTAGGTAATTAAAATAAAATTAAGGAAGGGGAAGAGGTGCATTCCTTTCAAATAATCTCTCTGTTGGCTTTTTAGGAAACCAGGTAACTGCTAAATGGCTGAGTCATCAAGAAGATTACTCATATTTACAACTTTGAAGCTTTCTTATAAAGTTCTCACTTGAAGCATTTATTTGACATTGCCAGCAGTGTGAACAATTACAGTTTCCAATAAAAATCTCATGTTCTTTGTATTTTGAAAATATACTAACAAAGTGGAGGAACTCATAGACTTGTAAATACAGACCATTCAAATCGTTACACTGGTATTTTGTTATTTTCTTAATAAATATTACTATAGGAGTTACCTGTAAACTCATTTTTAAAATGCATTCTGGAAAACTAAAACAATCACAAAACTAAATGTGTTAAAATAAAAAGTATTTTAGAATGCATGTGTGTGGGTTTATCCCCCTTAAGGTAGGGATATATAAGATAGGGTATATAGATTTTTTTCCTTCTTAAAAAAATAAAGCTTTTATCTTACTGTTATAGAAGCAGTTGCTATGTGGAATAACATTGGATTCTTAGTTGCAAGTATTGGAAACATACTCTAACTTCAGTAGGTAAGGACATTATTAAAAGAGGTCTGACTCAAGTGTTCAGAAAAATCAAAGAACCGACTTTGGGAGCCACATATCTAAGAGAAATGCTACAAGAATGCCAAATTTCCCTTGAATTCACTCCTGACAGCGTGTACTCCTAGACCCTGAGCTAGTGCTTCCACTACTATACCCACTTGCAATTAGATGTGGCTCCCGCTGCCATGCTTTCTGAGATGGGTTGTTAATCCTCCACTGTTCATCCAAATTTGTAGTTTCAATCATGGAGTGGGTATAACTGACTTGAGCCCTCAGAATATACTAAATCTTACAAACTTGGGCGGCTAGGAGACTAAAGAACTGGTATTATCAGCTTTGATCATGAGAGATGCAGAAAAGGAGGTCAGATGTTACACAGTAGAACAAAACAAAAAATGTCAACAGTAAGGTTCAGCCCTAAAAAAAAAGATTCAGAGGGCTATCTCAAAATTAAGGCTCTATTATTAGCTTGCTGTATGATACTTAACATCTGATCAAGATGGCCTTAGTGTTCTCCTCAGCTTGACTAGACTTTAGACAGGTTTCTTCCTGACTTTAGGTCCCTTAGAGCATTTACTCTAGAAAACTTGCAAGTGTAAATTATTTCCCTCCCTCTTTGAGTTGTAAATCTTCTTCCAGCCTCTTGCCAGTTTCATATCTGAGGATTGTCATTCTCAAAGACATGGGAGCCATCCCTTTGAAATGTAATCATCAAGAAAATTAGGGCCTCTATCTCCTGCTCTCTGTGAGAGGGTAGGAGCCTAACTTCAGTAAGTACCAAATAGCAAACACAGATGAGCTTAATCATATGACCAAACTCCCCACTAATGTCCATCCTATTATTTTTCCACTAGCTCACCCACGCATTCTCACCTTTTATATTAATGGAGTTCAACCTCTCTCCCTATTGCAATAGTTTTGGTCTGCAAAAATCTTGAATAAATCTTCCATACCTATTTAATTCCATGAAGTGCAATGTTTCTCTGACACAAATGATTAAAGTATGTATAATTATATCAATTAGTAGATACAGCTATGATATGTATGATAAATGTATATATACAAGCATAAATATACTACATGGCATATCTATTTACCTAAGTCCTATAAAAACGTAATTTTCATGAGAGGATAAAATCATGGCTCATATGCATATATCAAAATGAACTGTGTTGAAAAACACATAAACAATATTTACTCTTGTTTTTTAAAATAATGCTAAAAGGCTGAAATATAATGTAAGTAGCTATAAATAAATGAATTTATTATTTCCTTTTGCTTACAGAACAAGTGTCTTTTTCTGTTTGGCACCTCTGTCATTATGCCCTCTAAATATTTTACATAGCTTTCTCCAAGATCGTATTTTGATCAACCTCCTGGCAGGGCTGGGGACTTGCTCATTTCCACTTCTAGCATATATGTTGCTCAAATATTGTTGTTTTTGTTTTGTGGAATCGAATAGAATGGGGAATAGCATATTCCTCTGGGGAAATGGGCTCCTGAGTTGACCCCAAAAACAGTATAATGTTCTTTGGGTTTTGCTTTCTTACCCTTGCAGTGGAGACCCCCTAAAGAACAATCTGAAAGGATATTTCAAAGTCCATGAAAAAAATGTACAAAATATTAAGAGAAATGATATTGTCAACAAAGGTGTGGAGAATGTGTTACTTACTGAGTGCGTGAGTGCTATAGTTCTCAATGCAGTACTGTGATATTCATGTCCAACTTTGACCCAAGAGAATGAATGCAGTGCATTTATAATTAGATTTTCTTGCATGGGAGTGATGAATCATAATTCTAATCCTTGATATATGGCATTTTGTATTCTGACCTTTCAGTAAAGGTACATGCTTGATTAGAAAACATTTGAAACACCCTTGCCATTGGAAGACAGAGTTGTAAATGGTAAAAGCAATGAAATAAGCCCCCAACTCAATATAGACTCTCCAAAGGTCAGGATGAAGCAGCCTGTCTATTTAACTGCACAAATATACGAGTCATTCATTGAAGTACAAGGCAGTTTCATGACAAAGATCATAAAACAAAAGCAATGGCACTATATTGAGTTTATAGTCTGAATTAATAAGATAAAATTCCACGTATTTTAATATGTATACATGTATATATATATTCTAGAAACTATAATTCTGTAGCTGAGTTTATAGTCTATGTTAATAAGATAAAATTCCATGTATTTTAATCTCTCTCTCTCTCTCTCTCTCTCTATATATATATATATATATATATATATTAGAAACTATAATTCTGTAGGTGGTTCTTCTTTGCCATAACATGACAATAATTTTTATTCTATAAAGTTTGACAGATATTCCATAAGATTAATTTAAGAAGGCTGGCAATGAATTTAAAAAGTTTCATCAGCAAAAAGGGGATTCCTAATAGCTTCTTAAAAGAAAAACTTTCCTTACTCAAGTTTGTTGCTGTTTTGTTTTTCTGTGAGAATTAATGGAGTGTTTTCTGTTCTCTTGAATTATTAAGCTTCCTGATACACTTTCTTTAAGCTACTGTCTGTAAAGGCCACCTTCAGAATTGTTGCCTCAGCACAAATAAGTGAGTTTGAAAACAAAAACAAAAAGCTATTGGCTTAAAAATATGCGTATTTGAAAAAAAAAAAGGAAATAATGTTATCATTAGACTTTGCAATACAATAGTGTTTATATTGTATATTCTTAAATCATATATTGGGACCTCACTAGAAATTTCTAGTTACCTGAAGGTGACTTTTTAATTTCTGAAATATTTTTATTCATTTCAATTTATAAAACAGGAAAAGCTAATAGAGTTTTTTAAAAAATATTAGGTATGTCAATAAAACAGAGGAGATATAAGTTCCTAAATCCTAGAAATTATTGTTTGATCTATTTAAACAAGATTCCATTGGGTTTTAAAAAATACAGTTTTCCTTAATACCTACCACCCAGTTACCACATCCCCCTCCCCCCTCCCTTCTGTAACTCTCAGTTTGGTTCCTGCAGTCCAGAGTCCCTCCCTGTGGTCCTCCATGCTAGTCCTTATTTCCACATATGAGTGAAACCATATGATAATTGTCTTTCTCTACTTGACTTATTTCACTTACCATAATACCCTCCAGTTCCATGTCGATATAAATGGTGGGTATTTATCCCTTCTGATGACTGAATAGTATTTCATTGTATATATGAAACACTACATCAAAAACTAATGATGTACTTTAAGCTGACTAATTGGACATAATAAAAAAACATAAAAAATGAAATCTTGAATCAGAAAAACAAAAAAATACAGTTTTCCATATATTAATATAATATACACAAATGGACCAATTGTTTCAATTCTTACTTCCCATATAATCATACTACTGAACAGAAGTTCAAAAAAGCTTTTTTTCATCATTAACAAATATTTCTATATTTGAAAATCTATTACATCGATATTCTTCTGCATATTCTATGCACTTCTTATGTAGAGCTAACTTTTCTCAATATTTAATTATCCTTTTCTGGCTTTCATGGAATAAATTAACCTGATCTCATTATTTATACCTTTGACCCATATGCAGGGCAATGGGATTTATGAGTGATGTTCACTGGTACTCTTAAGCAGGATGCTCATTTTCTAACATGAATAAGACATTCAGAACATTTTTTCAGGTCTCATCGCATTCGTGAGAATGAAGTATCTTAATGTAATGCAGGAAAAAGTGGGAAAATTAGCAGTAATTTAAATTATAATACAATAAGATATCTTCTGTGGGTAAAAACATTAATTATGTACATTTGTCAAAGATAAAATAAAAACACCAATATTATAGGCTCTTTAAGGCTTCAAAACACTATAATAATATTGTCTTATGAGACTAAATAAGATTCCTGGGATAATATAGTAAGACTATTGTGCCTATGTTAAACAATGAGAACATAGAGAAAAATGAAGAAAAAGAAAGAAAGGAATAAATGACTTGCATGGATCTGAAAAGTAATTTAGTAACCGAGGCAATCATTTCACAATGGTGCTAGGTGCAAACGGTCGAAAGCATCATTTTCTCTCAAACTTTCAGACTGCTCAAGTTTAAACATTGTGAACAATGCTCAAGTCCAGACAAGTTAACACAAAGGGAACTGGAAGGAGAACCTGGCATAGGAAGGCTTTAGGGTGGGGAAAGGAGTCCATGTTAGAAGTAGATCGCCCCCACTCAGAGTAAGAAAAAAATCATGTGATTCAGTTTGTAGCTATCAAAATAGCTAGGGTCATTTTAGTTTTAGAGAGAGGTCTCCATATGTAAAAATCCTAACCCCTTCTTTGACACTTTACCCATTTTTCAGCATATCACTTAGGAATCAAGTGTGCTTTTATAATGAGCCTGACCTTATCATAAAACAAGTCAGCAATTAGCACAGAAAGTTTAGGCATCCTTAGCAAAGAAGGTTGAATTATTAACTACTTCATTGAAAACAAGATTAAAGAGACAGAATTTCCAACAGTATATCAGAACAGGGAAGGGCTAGGGAGCAAGTAGATGGGACAGCCTGGTGTGAGGGCAAGATCCCAGATACAGAAGGCTGATTAACCACTGGATATTTGGAAACATGGAATGAATAAATGGAATTAAAATTTTGATTCTCAGTACAATGGTTAAAGAATGTCTTTAAGTCTCTTCCATACCCTGTAGATGACAACAAAGGCCTAATTATTCTTTAGAGATTTTCTTTTATTTAGGCATGTTAAAATTTATCAGTTGTCTTTTTGAAGGTAAGGTTTTCAGTTAATTCTTTTCTATATTACTATGTTTTGCTGAATGTGTTTTACTGGTTGTCCCCAGAGCACCAGAGTAGTCCCTATTCTACCCATAATTAATCTGGGTGTCCAGACTGATGATACCACATTATGTGAATGAGATACAAAAAGATCTTTTACTCACATATTAAGGTTTTCTAAGAAGAGGAGGGTAACCACCCAAGCTGTTCTAAAATGGCTTGAGCAAGGGCATGTTTCTAATTGGTGATGGGCAGGCGAGTAGGGACAGGGGAGGATGTTTTTGTGGGCTCAGATTTCCATGGATTGAACTTCCTCACCAAAGATAAGGGAGGCAGCAAGCATGCAGTGTCATTTGATTGCCCAAATGTGAAGCAAGAAGAGAAATGAGAAAAGTAGTCAACATTCAAATATCAAAACTTGAGTCTGACTATCCTTTTTAGATACATAAATAAATACAATTTTATTTAGAGACAGAAACATCAGGAATAAAATAAAAGTCAAGCTATCTTCTACTTTAGTTTTTCATTTTAGTCATGAGGCCTAATAGAAACTTTCTTCTATAAAATGATCCCCTCTCATGACCTATTTATACCTACTTATTCTTAATCATCACTGTTAATGACAAATGTTTTCTATTTCAAAAAGCCCTACCTTGAGTTTCCAAATGGAGTTTAATGCTCCCTCCATGTTTCCTTAGTGACTCATTTATATTTCTACTGTAACATTTCCCATTTTGTGTAATTATTTGTTACATGTCGTTGAATTATGTTTTTCTTACTCTCCAGAATTTAGGATGGAAGTCTAAAGCTTAGACAAAAAAAAAAAAATGTTAAGGACCTTGCTATTAATCAAGCTATCATTCATTTGCCCATTAAGATCCACTACCCAACTTTCCATATTTCTCCATTCTTCTCTCTACCCCACATGAAACACATCGGATTCTCTTGCTCTCTGGTTCTCGTTTGGTTTTAGCCAATGGCGAACATTGGAAGATACAGAAAGTATAAGCTAGGAAGGTGTATGGTTAACCTTGGAGTGACTGCAACCTCCTACTTATTTTTTTCCTCTAGTTTCTAATAAATGCTTCCTTCTCTGTTTCTTAAGGTTGTCAGAGCCTGAGGGTTCTGCCCTCACTTCATGAGTCTCTTCACTTTGTCCATGACTTTGTCAGATGTACTATTATTAAACTCTGCTTGAAAAATACTGCATGTGTCATTTATTTGCTGTCAGGAACCTGATTTATACATATGCCAAGATTATTGACAAATGCTGCACAAATCTGTGCAGGAATTACCAAGGGATACAATAGACAGACTTGGAACCTTCAACTATATTACTCATGAAAGTTTTTAATAGGAGACCAGAGATTCAGATCATTGATAAATTTTATGAGTGCTTTGATTATTCTCCTCTACTCCCTCAAACTGTAGATATACAGGTTGTTTGCAAGAAGGAAAGCCAGGCACTTCAGTCTTAAGTTACAGAATTGCTGCTTGCAGAAATTATTAAACCATCTTCATATAGCTTCTTGAATGCAGTATAGTGTATTTGTTTTCTATTGTTGCTGTAACAATTGCCATACTTAGTGATTTAAAGCAATATACATTTATTATCTAATACTCCTGAAGTTCAGAAATCTGAAATGGGTCTTTATAGGGTTAAAAACAGGGTATGTTTGGAGCTCTATTCTTTCTATAGCTCTCTGTTCTTCGCTTTTTTTTTTTCAGCTTTTAGAAGCTACTTGCATTCCTTGTCCGTATCAGTCCAAACTCTGTCTCCCATTGTCACATCTCATCTTTCCCAGCTATTCTCTTCCATGTTATATGGACCTTGGTGATTACACTGGGCCTACCTAGATAATCTTGGATAATCAACCCCCCATTTCAAGATGCTTAAGATAATCACATACACAAAATCCTTTCTGTTAAATAAGTAACACATTGACAAGGTCTGAGTATCAGGACATAGATATCTTTGGGGGGTCATTATGCAACCTACCACATGGGATGACTTTGGGGGATATGTATAACCTAGAAATTGGGACAGGTGTGAGCATAGACTCTAGTTCTTGATTACTAAGTAAAAAGATAAGACTAAATGCAAGCTGTACTTGTTATCATTTGGATAAACTGCACTTTTACCTTTTAACAGAACTAGGATGTGGGGCATTTTATGGCACTAGTGAACTCCATGGGAACAGATGGCTTGAGTCATTACTGACAGACCAGCCTAGGAGGGCCTTACCAGGGAGGAAGAACTTCAGCAGTAAGAAGTTCTGTGTGGCATCCCTGTCACAGAACGTAATGTGAGGAGGAGGGAGGTATCACAAGATCAGCAGAGGAGAGTGCGTGCCATGTCGGAGAACGGTGCAGTGTGTCAGTGTAGAGAGAAAGAGTAAACATAAATGTGCTGAAGATACTATGTGAGCATCTGCAACACCAGTGGCACAATGGCCAGCAAATATCATCTAAAGAAATAGCTAAAACAGCACCAGGCAAACAAGAGGGCTGTAGCAACTTTCTTTTTCCCATCCTCTCTTAGCCATGACCCTAGAATATCGAGGAGGGAAGAGGAGATAAAGAGTGAGCATTGAGGAGTGGACCATGTGTCTCTTTGACACTGGTGATCCCTGAACTGGAAGAAAGAACTGTGTTAAGGAAAGGGGACATTACTGACATTTTATATGAGATTTACTATTTTTTTTTTAGTATTAAACGGGATTGGAAGTTTTAATAAGTAAACACAAAATGTTTCCTGACATATGTCTGAGAGTGAGAACAGAAAAACCCAAGAGAGCACATTTGAAAATAATAAACTATAGCCATATTTTATTTTTAGCTCATCAGGTCCAGCTCATTCAAAACAGAAAAAAAAAAAAACTATGCAGATTAACATTATTAATGTTAATCCCCTTTTCTCTACTTTCAGATTGTAAGTACAAACAGGAGGTTTTCCCTCTAATTATCTAAGTGTGATAACGTTGTGCTTCTGTGTATATCCCCCCTTTTGTTTATTTAATTATATTCCGTAGGAAAGGGGAGCCTTTTAAATTAATAATACATCAATGTATGCTCTGATAAATGGTAAATATTACAAAGAGAAAGTTATTTGTTTGTACATGTTTGTTTTCTGATATATGTGAAAGGCTTTAAAAACCTACAGAAGACTGCAAGTACTTTCCTGGGCATTCTAAATGGGGTTTAGGAAATTAGTTTTTACATTGTAGCATACCTAGGTGGAATAAAGTTAGCAAGAATAACAATAAAAACAATAACACAAACACATGCACCAACAAAACCAACAATAAAAACATGCAAATGAAAAAAAAAACTTTGCAGCTGGTGAGAAGGTAAAGGAATAAAACTAGGGGAAAGAAGGAAAATCAGGAACATTTATCAGTTAACTCCAACAACTTTGGAGCAGAAAAGAAAGTATACATTTTACATCATTTGCCAGAAATCCAATGTGTTCATCACCGTCAAATACAGCATAGTAAGTACTGGACAGAAGCTTTCAGAAAATATGAAAGTTTCCATCATAAAAATGGTATTTCATGGACTTCTTTGTTTTGCATTTCATGGGTATCCACCACTTAACTTTCTAAAACAGTGGTTTACCAGCATGTTTACCAAGAAAAAAAACCTTTAAAACAAAACTTAGGTTTAATTAAAGCAAGGTACAAAATCATCATATAAAAATTCCAAGAGGTGTAAAAGAAAAAAATTGTCTTGATCTGTGTAAATATCATATATAAACATATAATTACAGAATAATTTATATCAATTATATTTAGTTGGAATAATATTTTTGGCTTTGTTCACAATTTCTCATGTTAGTCTTTTTTTTATATACAGTCCTCTCCATCACCATAGCAATGGGATGCAGACATTTATCCCTAATCAACAGACACAGGTTCCCCATACTTATTCTCAAAAAACAAACAAACAACCAAAATGAAAGAAAATAACAGAAAAAAGAAAGAAACTAAAAAGGAATAAGACAGAGCAGTTAAATAGCACTCAGTTATTATTATGGCAGCTTTCAGGTTTTTATTACATTGGGTTGATACATTTATTTATGAAAAATAATATCTATTATGGACCACATACTCTGTGATGCAATTATCATATAGAGTCCATGGGGAGTTACCCAAACATTTTAGGGATTTTTGGAAGCTAATTTTATCAAATGAATTGTTGGAAGTATAGACAATTTCAACATTTATGTTTTACCATTAATGTAGGAATTATAGAAAATGAAATGTGCAATCTGTGTATAACCATTAATTTATAAATCTAGTCCATTTCTTGAAGTCTTGATATCACTGGCAGGGTCTTTAGAAAAGTTCCTGGCAATTAAGTTTTTATTAAGTGACAGCAATTATTGTATTGTTGCTTTAGGTGTTCTGAATTTTGAATTTGGAAAATTGACAAAAGTTCTGCAATATTTCACAAGAACAAAGATAAGAGTCCTTGTTAGTGGTAAAATCACTTCTTTTCAAGATTTTACAGGTCATGTTATTGTTCACTCTGGACTTACAATCTCTGCTAGGATTCACAGATGGATTAGTATGTGAATATGGAAGGTATTTGTCATTAAAACCATTTGACATATACATAAATTGGTTTCTCCTTTCCCCCAACAAATACCCCTGTAATTTTATATGTTGAAAATTAAAGATAGGACAGAGTCCACAAGAGATTCCTTGGGATATTCTAATAATATTTTTAAAAATCAAAACCCCATCAGTAATATTAGATATCAATGGGGAAATAAAGAAGGAAATAAACATTACTTACTTGAAGTGATCAGTTGTAGAGATAAATTACCTGATGTAGACAAGCCATTTAATTCTGTGGAAGAGATAACGTACCTTGCAAAGGGCCTTTATTTCCAAAGGGAAGAACACTTTATTCTCTCCATAAAATGATGCTCACATCTGACAACAATTAAGAAAAATGGCATCACTTAGCCTCTTGAACTGCAACAATCACAAGAGAGCAAAGAATTGGAGAAAGAAATGTTAAATGATTGAGTGCAAATGAACCACTGTATGAAGCTATTCAGATAAAGTATTTTAGGTCCAGAAATAATGTTTTCAGGGAACAGTACTTTGACTACTTATTATGTAACTCATAACTTACAGTGTCAATGTCCCTGACTTCTGAGATTTTGTGAGCAATTTTAATTTAGAGGTATATTGCTGGAAATCCACACAGTTTTCAGCAAGTCAATTAGAAACAAACAGGAAGTTCCCCTAATAGACTCACAAATTATAGTGTCTCCTCCCAGTACTTTTGACTTAAGTAACATCTATTACAGGCTAAGCAAGCAATATCATTGTTTAAATTTCTCTCAGTCCATTTTTTTTTAACTCTAGAGAACTAATGCTGCCAAAGATGTCTCAGAACATGTGTCTATAATTCCCTTACATGACTCCTGGGTCACTGAGAAACTGTTAACATTTAGTGAACTTTACACAATTAGCTCTGTCCTTTGGGTGTTCAAACACATTTCCTTTATCCTTACACTGTGTATGGGAAAGGAAAATTTACAGTGGAGATGTAGTCTTGCAATCTTCTTCATTACAGTCTCCCAGGGCACTTTACAATCATTAAAAGTTATAATTAGCACTGAAGTACATTCAACTCCTAAAAGGATCATTTTTTAAACTAATAACTTTTTTAACATCTGTATTTTAAAATCTCAAAACAGTTTAAGAGCTCCCAACTTCAGCAGATAATGACTTCCTAAGCATAGAGGAAAGAACCCAAAATGTTTTTAAATGCTCTGAAAAATATTTTCTGACCCCCTCTAGATTCTGCTCATTGAAAACAGTAAACTATTTATGTAATTTAAATAGGGTTTCTTTATTTTAAAAGGTGTCAGGTAAGGAGATAAGTAAAACTATAATAGTACTTTGGCTAAGAAGATCATGGTAAGAGTTATGAATTTTATTGTCTTAAGCATATTGCTAGTTAAAATTAGGCCTTTATATTAATCTCTTCTGTATATTTTTAAGGAGTTCAGTTTCATATGGTAGAAATTGTTGGTTAGAAACTCAAGCTGTATACACAATCTTTTCTCCTTACCCATCATCCAGGTGGAGATACGTATATGACACAAATCTAGCCAATGTCATTTTCAGGAACTCCAAAAGATCTGACATTTTACGCTGTTTATAAGCTAACGAATGTGCCCATCACAGTTTCATAGATGCTGGTAGAAGACACAACTGTCCTGGATCAGAGACAAAGTATAGTTCACAACAGCAGTAGCTAAAGCATCATCATTTTCTTTTTTTAATTTAATTTTATTTTTTGCTATTATTATTTATTTTTATTTAAATTCAATTAGCCAGCATATAATACATCATTAGCTTCAGATATAGTGTTCAATAATTCATCAGTTGCGTATAACACCCAGTGCTCATCACATCACATGCCCTCCTTAATGCCCATCACCCAGTTACCCCATCCTCCTGCATACCTCCCCTTCCCCAACCGTCAGATTGTTTCCCCCAGTCAAGAGTCTCTCGTGGTTTGGCTCCCCCTCTGATTTCTTCCCATTCAGTTTTCACTCCCTTCTAATTTCTTATCAAGTCGAAGCTGAAAAATTTGACCAGTATAGGGCAAGACCTTTTAAGATTGAGACTGTTTATTACGTAGATAGCAAAAAGCAAGAAAGGCAAAGGTGCCTGCTTCTGTGTCATTTGTCCCTAAAGACAGCATTGAAACAAAACGGGACAGATGCATGACAATACAGCCTGAGTTATGGGATACCCCATAATAAGCAGCCTGTCATGCTGCTGCAAAACAATTTTAGAACCTACAGCTATACCCTAAGAAAGCAAGGCAGATAGCCTCATAGCTCATCACAAACTAGAAGGCTGTGAAAAAATGTCTTATGACAGCTTCCCAGGGGAAGTAGGAGACAAGTAGAAAGTGGCCTGGTAACAACTCTTCACAAACTTCCCATGATCTCATGAGCCAGAAGATCATAGGATATTCTGCCAAGACTGAAATTTCCTGCAGTCAAGTCTTGCCTATGTAGTCTATGTAGAAATGTACAAGGCTGCCAGGGTACCACTCATTCCTGCAGATCCCCCAAATCTCAGTTCCCATAGGCAATACAGTAAGAGCCAGATGTACCGTGTACTCACAGCGGGTCATATTACAAGAGATGGACTTTCTGTTTAGGAAACCCCAAACTTTAATAATGGCTGCAAGCTAATATCCTTATCCTTTTTCATAGGAGACACTATCTTGACTTTACAGGACAGCACACAAACTTGTCCTCTACATTGGAGGGAGAATCTGTCTCCAAGGCTGTTCACCATATAAATAGCTGAAAGATTACAGAAAATGAAACACTGTCAGTGACTTTGCATACATGCAAAAGCATGAGACTCACTGAGAATTGTCTCCAAATAGTCATGCATTAAGAAGTAGCAGGTGGCATTTCTCAGTAAAGCTTCTCAGAAAGATTTTGCTTTCTTGACTAAAACAAACAAAAAATAGTCTCAGTAGTTCCAACCTTGGATTCACAGCCTTTGCACCTACTCCCTCCCTCAAATAGAAATATAATGTCTAATGTATTGTAGGGACCAATGGGCAGAGGACAAGAAAATTATACACAATACAGATGGTAGAATGAAAAAATAGAAACCTATTTCAATCAAACATTGTTAAACAGTTTTAATTGCTCTGGACTGCCTTCCCTCATTTTTTGTATGAATTTTGTGTGTATGTCTGTGTGTGTGCATGTGTGCACATGTGAACATGAGAAGAGAAGGAGGACGCTATTTGCTTAAGCAACCATGAGGTAAATACTCTGTTGCTTGTATTTGAAAACATTCTTAATAAAAACAGCTTGAATTCAGAGGAAAATATATGTCATGATTCCTTGATATTGAATTCAATTCCAAATCTCCATTACTGAATGGAGCCAAGACTCTCAAGTGATGCTGTTATTCCTAAATTGATAGTATTGTCCCATGCTTAGTTGTGTGACTTTAGGAAACATACTTAATCCACATTGGGCTATTTCCTTTTCTGACACTTTTGGGATAACATTATCTAGTTGGCTTGGTGGGAAGATTAACTTATAGTCATTATAAATATCTTTCCTGAGGCCCATGTAGATGCTTAATAAATATCTGTTTCCTTAGAGCAAAATGCTCTTGCTAACCTCCTGTGAAGATAATGGTGATTGAAATTTCTTTTATTCAGCTCCTGCTTCAAAAATCTTAATAGGATTTTTTACATATGTTTTGTCCCCAGGTCATGTTTGATAATATTTTATGTTCACAGATTTTTTTAACTGATTTACCATGGAACTAAACAGAACAGAAGTAATTTGGTTGATCTTTATTCTAGTGGCAAATAGGTTTACTTAATTTCTCTAACAAGTCTTGGCAAAAACAATTAGGTATTTTAATTTATCTACAAACAAGACAATATTTATTTTTTGTTTTGTCATCTTTGTTGTTTTACTAAACCCATAACATTATTTTAGGTAAACATGTTTAACTATAAAGGGAAAAATAAGAATTTTTTAAAAACAAGTGTTAATTTGGAGTTTGAGTAGAGTAATAGATTTTTGCAGCATTTGTCCATTTGGGATTCAACTTGCAAATATTTTGTTGAGAATTTTTGAATCAATGTTCATAAGAGATATTGGTCTGCAGTTTGCCTTCACTGTAATGTGATTCTGGTTTTGTTTAGGGTAATGATGGCCTTATAGAATAAATTAGGAAGTGTCTACTCTGCTAATATCTAGAAGAGATTGTGGAAAAATAATATCATTTTTTTCTTAAATGATTGGTAGAGATAATCTCAACAAATATTAACTATAAGAGTAGGTGAATGCACTCATGATCAGTGTATAGAAGTTGAGAGAAAAAGAAAAAAAATATAGCCCAAAGCAGTTGAGCTATAAAAAATGTTAACAGTGACTATAACATCACAATAACTATAATTATTATAACATTAATTATATAGTTAGTTAAAAAGAATGGTATTATTCTATTACACTAATCATAGTGAAACAAGAATAAATTTTTTCATGAATTAATGATTGGAAATAAGAATGTAAGTGTGAAGTACTGAGTTCAGTGTTATCAGCATTGGCCTGAATGCAAGACCTAGCCAAATGGCAACATGGTGCACTAAAGGAATTTGTACCCAGTGAATGAATGTTATATGTCAAGTGCATCCTTAATAATGGCAATAATCTCATCAAATTGTGCTACGTCTCCATATTTCACAAATGATAATGTGCTTGAAGAAAAAGCTAGCGAGTTTGAATTTCTTTCACTCCAGCAGCATCCTGCTACTCCCACAAGACACCATGCTGATTCCCTGGATCAGAAGATAGAACTATCATCTGGAAAGTTATCAGATGATAGGATTTAGGAACATTTTGCTAATTTATTATAAGTTTATCCTAGTCATTTAGCATTAATACTCCACTTATGCCAGTATTAGTGATTAGAAGCTTGGATAAATGGAAAGATAGACGGGTGGAATAATATTAGAAACAGGAGGCTTTCAAGAACATCAAAAGAAGTTCGGATCTATTTATCATTTCCTGTTACTCCTGAGCATGAAATCCCATCCTCCCTGATCCTCAAGATCTCAAATTCAGATCCTAGGGAGAAGGCAATACAATTAAAGCCAAAGGGCAATTCTCTAAGATGTTATAAACCTGAGGAGCTATAGCACTGTGTCTCCTCATATAAATGAGGTTGGAACTCAGGGTGGGTAGAGGTATTTTTTCACTTCATCAAAATTAGTAGGCCTTGGCAGTACTGGCATGAGGGCTCTGTACATTCGTGCTTCTGGTTCTAGAAAATTTGGCAGTCAATCATCTTCAGTTATGCAGTAATTAATGTGGGACAATTCAGATGGATGTTAATGGCAAAATAACTAGTAACAGTAGTAGTAGCAGCCCTGAAAGCTGACTTCATTGAGGGTTGTAAAATGTAAACATTGCTTTTAAAACACATGAAGAATTTATTTCCTATAACTTATTTGAGATTCTGTAAGAGCTCCCACCCCATTCATTGGTAGCAGGTGTAAGGAAAAGTTGTGAAGACACTGAAATGGGCAAAAATTATTATTGCCCCACTGAGTGTCCCCTTCCAGGTTATCTTTGTCCTTCATTGACTTAGCCATTTTAAAAATTTGAAAGTTGTATAAATAATTTAAAAAATGAAATATATTTTGTCCATAAAAATACAAATAGTGCTTGGTGAAGACATAAAAATTGCCTTGTGGATATTGACCAATGTCTAATAAATTCATTTCAGCCTTCCTAATAGCCATTTACATGAGTGTTTTTAAAATTCTCCCTTGAACCACTTATAACACCTACTGGTTACCTCATTAGTTAATGAATTGATAAAAATGTTTGAAACATGAGAAAAAAATGTGTTTTTTTTCGGGGCGCCTGGGTGGCTCAGTCGTTAAGCGTCTGCCTTCAGCTCAGGGCATGATCCTGGCATTCTGGGATCGAGCCCCACGTCAGGCTCCTCCACTGGGAGCCTGCTTCTTCCTCTCCCACTGCCCCTGCTTGTGTTCCCTCTCTTGCTGGCTGT
This sequence comes from Ursus arctos, assembly GCF_023065955.2. Classification (NCBI taxonomy): domain Eukaryota; kingdom Metazoa; phylum Chordata; class Mammalia; order Carnivora; family Ursidae; genus Ursus; species Ursus arctos. Next base: position 7,008,375 of record NW_026622852.1, read on the forward strand.
CTCTCTCTCTGTCAAATGAATAAATAAAATCTTTAAAATATATATATATATTTTTTTCTGCAAGTAAAATAATTTATTTAGATCTTGCACTTCTTTGATGAGATGTTGTTAATTAATTATTTGATTTATTTTATGGATCAATCCAGATTATCTATTTCTCCTTGCATGAATTTTGGTAGTTTGTATCTTTTAAGAAGTTTATCTACTTCATACAAGTTATCAAACTTAAGGGCATAGATTTGTTCATAGTATTCCTTTCTTATCTTTTAATATCCACAAGTCAGTAATGGCAACTCATACTTTATTTCCCATATTGGTAATTTTGTTTCTATCTTTTCTTAATAAGCCTAGGTAGAGATTTATCAATTTTATTGATCCTGTCAAAGAACTTTCTTTTTTACTTTCCTCTATTGTTTTCCTGTTTTCAATTTTATTGATTTCTGCTCTTTTTTCCTCCTTCTGCTTACTGTGAGTTCTAATTGCTCTTCTTCTACTAGTCCCCTAGAATGGAAAGTTTGGTTATTGAATTTTTCTTTTCTTATACATATATCTAATGTTATGTTTCCTTCTAGACACAATTATCACTATGGCTTACAAAATTTGATCAGTTCCATTATTATGTTCATTTACTTCAAACTATTTTTCATTTCTTTTGAGGCTTTCTTTGACCCAATGTACTTAGAATATTGCCATAAGCTTACCACTATTGTACTCTTTCCTTTTAAAACAAAAATCCTTGGAAAAGTCATCTCTATTTGTTTCTCCCAAGTGTTCAATTTCTATTCTTTCCAAAGTCAGTCAAATTGACCAATGTTTGTTACATTATGGTTTTGATTGTCCCTATTTGTAGATGACATAATCTTTATATAGAAAACCCTGAAGACCACACACACACAGTTAGAATAAATGAATTCAGTACAGTGGCAGGATACCAAATCTTCAACAAACAAAAATCAGTTATGTTTTTATAAACTAATATCAAAATATCTGAAAAAGATAGTTAGGAAAACAATCTCATTCACTGTAACATCAAAAATAATAAAATACTTAGGAACAAACTTAGCCAAGGAGGTGGGAGACTTCCATGCTGAAAACTACAAAGCACTGATGAAAGAAACTTTAAAAACACAAACAATGAAAAAACATCACATATTCATAGATTGGAAGACTTACTATTTTAAAGTGTCCACACTATCCAAAGTGATTAAAGATTCAGTGAAATCCCTGTCAAAATCCCATTGCCATTATTTACAGAAATAAAGGGAAAAGCAATTCTAAAATTGATACAGAATCAGACCCCTAATAGTAAAATCAATCTTGAGAGAGAAGAACAAAGCTGAAGGAATCATGTTTCTTGATTTCAAAATATATCACAAAACTACAGTACTTAAAATAGTGCAGTACAGGGATAAAGACAGATATATAGAATGAAGGAATAGAATAGAGACCAAAAATAAATACTCATCTATAAAATCAACTGATCATTGTCAAGTATGTCAAGAATACACAATGGGCAAAGAAGAGTCTCTTCCATAAATGATGTTGGGAAAATTGGATATGAACAAGCAAAACAAAATTGGACTCATTTTACACCATACACAAAAAGCAATTAAAAATGAACTAAAGACTTAAGTGTAAGACCTGAAATCATAAAAATTCTAGAAGAAAACAAAGGGAAAAAGCTCCTCGACATTGACCTTGGCACTGATTTAGTGGATATGAAACAATAAGCAGTCAACAAAAACAAAAACACACACGTGGAACAACATTGAACAACAAAACATTCTGCAAACCCCATAATCAATGGAGTGAAAGACAGAAGGGAGAAAATATTTGTGAACCATATATCTGATAAAGGATTAATTTTCAGGAAGTGCTAAAACTCAGTACCAACAAACAAATAAAAAAATAATGGTTTATAGGCTTAAATAGACATTTCTCTAAAGAAGACATACAAATGACCATCAGGAACATGAAAGATGCCTGTGGTACCTGGTGACTCGGTCAGTTAAAGTCTAACTGTTGATTTAGGCTCATGGGGCTCCTCACTCAGCTAGGAGTCTGCTTCTCTTCCTTTCTCTTTCTCTCTCTCTCTTCCTGTCCCCACTTATATATGTGCTTTCTCTCTCTCTAAAATAAATAAATCTTAAAAAATCTTTAAAAAAAAAGAAGATGCCCAATATCACTAATCATCAGGAAAATGCAAACTAATACCACAAAAAGATGACATGTCACACCTGTTAGAATGACAATTATAAAAAAAACAGTAATTTTTTTAAAGTATGAACAGGCATGTGGAGAAACTGGAACTCTTATTTACTTGGTGGGCATCTGTTACAGAAAATAATATGAAAATTCCTCAAAAACTAAAAATAGAACTACTATACGATCCAGCAATCCCACATTTGGGTGTGTATCCAAAATAACTGAAATCAGAATCTTGAAGAGTTATTAGCACCCTTATGTTTTTTCCAGCTCTAGTCACAATATCCAAGTTCTATTCACAATAACCAAAAACTTAAAGGTCCATTGATGGATGAATAGGAAAGAAAATGTGATATATACCTACCATAGAATATTATTCAACTTTAAAAAAGAAGGAAATACTGCAGTATACAACATAGATGAAAAGATATAAGAAAACTACAGACAATATCTCTCATTAACAAAGATGCAAAAAATCCCCAACAAAATATTAGCAAACCAAATCCAACAATGGATGAAAAGAATGATACAGCATGACTAACTAAAATTTTCTCCAGGTACTCAAGGTTGGTTTAACACTTGAAAATTAATTAATGTAGTCCATCATATCAATAGGCTAAAGAACCAAAAAACATGATCATATAAATAAATGCAGAATAAACATTTGACAAAAATCCATCTACCATTCAAAATAGAAATTCTCAATAAACTATGACAGAGGGATATTTTCTCTATTTGATAAAGAATAGTTGCAAAAATCCTACAGCTAACATCATAATGAATGGTAAGCTTAAATCTTTCCTAGATCAAGAAAAAGACCAAAAGAAAGTCCCTCTCACCATGCTTTTCAACATCATACTGGAAGTTCTAGCAATAAGACAAAGAAAGGAAACAAAAGGTATAGAAATAGAGAAAGGAGAAGAAAATCATTCTGGTTTGCAGATGACATGGTGGTCATTTATGTAGAATATCTGAAGGAGTCAACAAAGAAACTCCTGGAACTAACAAGTGATTGTAGCAATATTGCAGCATATGAGGTTAGTAGATAAAAATTAATATATGTGTAAATGTACTTGGAGCATGTAAATAGTTGAAAGGAAATTGTTAAAAGTTAGATTTTTTAAATGTAGAAATAAAATATGCAACAGATATTTATACCAGAACTTTAAACTGGATTCAGTTGAGGAGGGAACTTTAGTAAATTACATATAAGACTAAGGACGGCACCTGCAATGTTGCACAGATAAACAAAATTACAAGAGTAGTAAAAGATCTGGACATAAAATGGAGAGGTTGAATATTCTAAAAACCAACCCAGAAAATAAATAAATAAATAAATAAAGAGAATAGAAGAAGGTGAAAGAACACAATATTGTAAATAAAGAGAACAGAAGAATGTGAGAGAACACAATATTGGAAAAGATCATTTTTGAAAACAATTTTTGAATTGAGGAAAAATATTGATTTGCAGATAAATGTACTTCAAGTACCAAACAAATTTAACACATAAACTGAAACCAAGATATATCATAGCATAATTGACATCAGAAAAGTTAAAGATGTACCCTTAAAAGCTATTCGGAGGTGGGGCATGATACAGATTACCTTCAAATGAACAATAAGGGAAGAGTTTTCTCACTGGAAAAATTTCTTTATGACATTGCAGAGATACTATACACATGTTGTAGGAAAATAACTGCTAACTAGAACTATACACATTCAAACTAGCATATATGAAGTAAGACAGATGAATAAACCGTTATATGTAAAAGCCGAAAAAAATTACCATTTGTTAGTCTTTCTTTAAAATACATATTATGTAACATAGTTCTTCATGTTGTTGACTGAAGAAAGGTTTGGGAGTAAACTAAACAAAGGGGCATAGAATTTACGAAATTTATACTAAAATTTATTTAACTGTTTACTATATCATAATAGTATCCACATATTTTGTTAAATAGATATACAATAAAATTTAAGGGAATGCCAATTTGGAGAGCTGTTCAATGAGGAGTTCAAGCACATTTTAAAATTTTCTAGTCAAAATAAGGGTATTAATGCTCAATAATTCTACATTTTATTGGAAAATATACTCCAAATTCAAAAAGTTAAAGAGAAGCACTAAAACAATGAAGTGATAAATATATAATGTATACTTCAAAAATTAAGAAAGGGAAGAAAAGAGGGAATAAAACTAAGTCTAATGAAAGCCAGAGTGGAAATAAAAATCAAATATTGAGAAAAGTAAAGAAACATGAAAAAATTTAAAAGTAAACATGGATCAAATTAATTTAAAAATTAACGAAATTATGTGGTTCTTGTGAAAGATACACCAAACTAAAGTCACATGGAAACATTTAATCATAAACTACAAATCATTACTGAGTGAAAGTAAAGAACTAAAAAAGTAAAGGATATTCAATGTTCATACACTGGAAAACTGAATAAGATAAAATTGTAAATTTTAGGCACAGCAAACTGTATATATAATACAATCTCAATCAAAACCACAGCTGTATGTGTGTGTGTTGGGGAGTGGTGTATGATCATAGATTTGTGAACATTTCGAGGGGGGCTGAAAACTGATTCTAAAATTTATTTGGAAATGCAAAGGGTAAAAGTGCCAGGGAATCCAAAGAAGTAGGAGAAAGCTGGACAGTTTATAGTACCAGATACCAGATCCACTATAAAACACTTTAATCAGGAATTGTAGTGTTTGTTTTGCAGGTAGATATGCAAACTTATCACCAGAATATCCTCGAGATTCCCAAAATCTACCTGTATGTACATTTCACCTAATTATGGGAAGGACAACACTGTAGTACAGAAGCAAAAGAAGGTATATTTCAATAAACGGTATTCTATCAAATGGATATTCAAATAGAAAAAGAAAACTCTCATTTCAAATGAAAATAAATTCAAAAGGAAGTAAAAATGTAAATATAAAAGTTAAAACAGTATAGCTTATTAGAAGAAAACAGCAATACACTTAATACCTTGACTTGACAAATATTTCTTAAAAATGGCACAAAAGGTTATCAGTCTAAAAGTACCTTTTCAACAGTAGTAACTCTAAAAACATCTATTCATGAAAAGAAACAGCAGTGAGAAAACTCAACCCATATGGTGTTTGAGGGTATTTGCAAATGCAACAATTATTATCTATAATAAATAAGAACCTCAAAAGAAAAATAAGCAAATAATCAAACAGGCACTTCACAAAAGAGATCTAAATAATCATTAAAGATACAAAAATATATTCAACTTAACTTCATTTTCATCAAAAAATGCAAATTTTTGTGATGACACTGCTAAATGTCAATCAATGAGGATAAAATGAAAAGGAGACAATATCAAGTTTGGCGAGGATAGGGACAAACTAGATCCTCTGCTTTGCAGTGTCTGCTAAAGCTGAACTAATACAAACCTTGTAAGTCAGCTTCCATTTCTGAATAAACAAAAATGTGTACATATGTTCACAAATCCTTATGTACAAGAAAGTTCATAGACGCACGATTCATAATTATTAGAACATGGAAACTACTACCAAAATGCTCATTGTCAAGGGAATGGATAAATTGTGGCATGTTCACATAATGGAATAATCTACAGCAATAATCATTACATGATGATATGGATTGTCTTAGTTTGCCATAACAAAATGCCACACATTGCTTTGTGTCTTAAACAACATAAAATTTCCTGCATTTCTGGAGGCTGCTAAGTCCAAGATGAATCTTCTAACGGGTTTGGTTTCTTTCTTTTTTAAAAAATATTTTATTTATTTATTTGAGTGGGAGAGGGAGAGTGAGCACGAGAGAGAGGGAGAGGGGCACAGAAGGAGAGGGAGAAGCAGACTCCCCGCAGAGCAGGGAGTCCACTGTGGTACTCAATCCCAGGACCCTGGAATCACCACCTGAGCTGAAGACAGATGCTTAACTGACTGAGCCACCCAGGCATCCGAAGGGGTTTAGTTTCTAGTGAGACTGCGCTACTTGGCTTGCAAATGGCTGCCTTCTTGGTGTGTCCTCCCATGGCAGAGAGAGAGCAAGTTCTATGATTTCTCTTTTTAGAGGAACACTATGCTATTGGACAGGAGCCCCACCCTTATGGCCTCGCTTTAATCCTCATTACCTCCTAAAGGCCCAATTTTAAATGCAGTCACATTGTGAGCTAAGGCTTCAACATATCAAGTTTTGGAAGACAAATTCAGTCCATAACATGGATGCATCTCACAAGCCTGATACTGAGTAACAGAAGTCAAAGACAAAAGAGTATAAACTGTATGATTCTATTGATATAAAATGCAAAATATAGAAAACATATGCTGTTAGAAGTTAGGGTAGTCATTGCCCTTGAGGAAGGGTCTGGCATTGACTAGAGGAAGCATGAGTTATGTTTCTGCAGCTGGTAATACCTGGCATCTTAATTTGGGTGCTGGTGGCACAGGCGTGTTTGACTAGTGAAAATTCACCAAAGTATATAGTTACTGTATATGCATTTTCTGCATACATTCACTTCAATAAAATATTTATAAAACTTATTTTAGCTTTTGCTGACATACATTTATATGTTTTCACTCTTTTTAAACAAGGTCCAGAAAAGACTACTACAAAATAAATACTTGTAAAACATTTAAAAAATGTAGACAGTTTGGGAATAGAGACAAATAATTAGATAAATACAAAAATAATGCTAATGTAGCAACTTTAATATCAGAATAAAATAAATATAAACATGAAGTTAACCTTAAAAACAACAGTGATAAAGCACAATATACTTTAAAAAAAAAACAAACCTAGAACTTGTTTGTTGTCAATGATAGCGTCCTCAAATATAGAAAGCAAGACATGGCTAACTTATAAAGAGAAGGTAGCAAATTCATGGCCATAGTGGGAGATGTTAACATGTCTGTATAAGACATGAGAGATTCAGGGGTGCCTGGGTGGTGCAATCGTTAAGTGTCTGCCTTCGGCTCAGGGCGTGATCCCAGCATTCTGGGATCGAGCCCCACGTCAGGCTCCTCCACTAGGAGCCTGCTTCTTCCTCTCCCACTCCCCCTGCTTGTGTTCCCTCTCTCACTGGCTGTCTCCGTCAAATAAATAAATAAAAAATCTTAAAAAAAAAAAAAAAAGACATGAGAGATCCTGCTGGCAAAACAACAACAACAAAACACTATATGAAAGATCACAGTAAGAAAATTAATTAGCTCTCGAAATTTAAAACAGTGGCTACAAAGAACTTTGCAAGCAAGACATGGAGAACATCATTTTCAAATGAAAGTAGAATATTTGCAAAATCTGTCACCTAGCATTTCACAAAAAAGGTATAAATATAAAGTATCATATAAACTATATTCTGTGGTTGACAGCAAAAGGGAGAAAATGGTTTAAAAAGAAGCATAAGTAATGAAATGGGAAACAGATTAAAAAGAGTGTGAAAAAATCTAGTCCTATGAAAAGAGTAATAAATTACACACTTTGCTTTAAAATGGTCATTAAAAAATAAGAAAGGCAGAAAGGAAAAAAAATCAGAAACAATTTTATTAGTGTCAGTGCTATCATTTACAAATAAGTAACTAATTACATTGCTTTAAGTCAAGTGTTTATGAAAAATGCATAGTTAAAATTTTAAAAAGAAAGAAATGATTCTTCAGGTACGGAGTTAAAATTAATTGTTAGTTTGAGGCCATAATGATTTTATTATGTCTTTTCTAGCTCTTGTCACAGAGGTGACCTGCAATTAAGGTGTACCCTTACCCTTATTACAAAAATTTTGCTTGCCTGGGAAGAGTAGATCTCGTATATGGTGTAACGAAGTAGAAAGATGCTCACAAAGCTTCTTCAGAGAAAAGAGAGTCCAAATAAAAATACTCCCTAATTAAAACAGCCTAAAACAAACAGCCTCCTCGTAATACTCAATAAGATTAAGTATATTTAAGTATAGTTTGCTTTAAATCACAATAACTATATTCAGTATTACTAATTTCAAACCATTACTAACATAGTTATGTTTAATAGATGCTTTAAAAATGAATACAATATTGCCCAAATATTTACATCAAAATCACTATCAGCAAAAAGAAGGGAGATTTTTACTATAACACAGTGGCCATCAAATTACAAACATTTATAAATTAGGTATTACTGAGCTAATTACATTATTTTTTAAAGTATATTTTTTTCATTACATGTTCAAGTGACTTTTCCATTAAATTCAAAAGAATATGTCAAAATCTGCAGTTCGGTTTAGAAAACTACATCAGGATTCAATCAGAGCTAGATTATTTTAGATGTCAAGTGGAAAGAACAGAAACACTTATTTCATTGTGTGGCAATTAGTTCCCTCTGTAAGATCACTGACCTTTAGGATGTGTTCCACTCATTCTTCAGATTACTAATTTGTCAACTTCATCATTGGTCAGATTTAGGCTTTGTTCAACCAGAAATATAAGCCAGGTTTACATTCTTTATTTTGCAATGCTATTATAATCACCTCTCCTTCTCTAAAGGAAAATCCTTATTTTTTCCCCTCACATTAGAGAACATATAAAACATAAAAAGTTCATTATTACATCATCTCTTCTTCATGAAATGTCACTTATTAAATAATAGTTTGTACATTTTTCCATTTATGTCAATGAACAATGGTTTTGATAATATAGATAGTGGGATACTGCCCAAATAAGATATTTTTTTTACTTCCTACACATATAATGATTGGATAGTTAGGGATAACTATTAACTTCCATAATCTCATTAAGGAACTAACAAAATTAAATTAATAAAACACCCAAAATGCATTGTAGATTAGGAAGAACACAACCAAATTATTTGGGCTAAATTTATTAAATTATAAATTGCACCTATAATTCTTAGCTTGCTGAAGACTGAAAATAATTATACAAGTAATGTTCATAACATCATTTTAAGATAATGCTTACATGAAATGCTAAAAGTCGATTTAATGCCACAGAAGCAAATGTGGAAAAAGCAATACCAAACACATTTTTAGAAATGGGGAGAAAACATTACATTCAATAAGAAAACAAGGGAATAAAGGTTTTCTTTGGAAGAACTTTTAAAAAGGAAATGCTAAAGATAAATTTTATAAAGGCTAACACCGGATAATTATCTTTAGGAAACAAATTTACTACAAACATATTTGTTAGGTTTTGGTTATAAAGAGTAAGAACTTTTGGTTTTTACTGTCCAAAATCACTTAAAATAATTTTCAGATAATGTAATAGGTCACAAAAAGTAAGAAATATAAAAATTAATAGTGTTTAAAATTGTGACATTTGATAGAAATGATTTATCAATACATTTATGAGGCTTTAGTCAAAAATATATTCTATCAAATATGTATAATAAATTTTATATTTGGGTTGACTGAATATGGGTATTTGAAATGTTTAAATTATTAATGTACCAGTAGAATATTAAAAAGCTAGACAGTATGCCAAGATTTTTATTGTTGATAAATTTCGTCTGCCATAGCCACAAATACTTCACAAATATACTTACACAGATAATTTTTCCAAATGCTATTTCAAATTCTTTAAACTCACAATTACTTTTCAAGGTTGAATTTAACATTTTATCTCAAAATATGTAATTATAATTTCTACCAAGTGAACGTACATACTCACATATCCCTTTATATGTGCCAAGAAGTATGCCACTGGGCTCAGCCCTGCATATGATGGTTTCATTCTGATTGTTTTAATAAGATGGCATTACAGGTCATGTGTATATATGCTGAAGTTTAGTTAGCGAAGACAGTTCTATTTTTATATTTAAGCAGAGGGAAGTGCCAACATAATGCCTAAATCTAAAATATAAAGCAGTAAAATTGTAACATTATCTAGATTTGGGGAGATAAATACCAAAAGTGGTAGCTAAAAGTCAACCTCTGGGAAATAATTATAGAGAGGAAGGACACAAGAGCAGTGGGAGGACTTATGAAATAATTTGAGTCATTTGGGTATAAAGGAAAGTTAAACTGAAGAAACACGAAGGTACATAAATCTATATCAATTATTAAATGAATCTTCTTTGTGATAGTAAAAACATTACCATATTTTCCTCATGTTAACAATTATAAACAAAGAACTGTAACTTGTGAAGAGCTTTTCTATTTCATTAGTTTCCCTCCACACATACCATAAGTTGTTTGATCTCTTTCGCAAGTTTTATTTTTCCCTATGTTGTCTTCTTTTTCTTTCTTTCTTTCTTTCTTTCTTTCTTTCTTTCTTTCTTTCTTTCTTTCTTTCTTTCTTTCTTTCTTTCTTTCTTTCTTTCTTTCTTTCTTTCTTTCTTTCTTTCTTTCTTTCTTTCTTTCTTTCTTTCTTCTTTCCTTCCTTCCTTCCTTCCTTCCTTCCTTCCTTCCTTCTTTTAATATCAGCAGTTTGTTTCTGTTTATGCACTGATGCTGGTCAGATCATGGGAGGCCAGCTCTTGATAGCTAAACAAGAAATATGAAATTTGATGAACTAAGTATTTAGTAGAAGGTAGTCCAGACAGTAGACAAAACCATTACAAAACATACATAATCTGCCCCATATATGATATCTGTTCTTCCCAAGTTAGCAAGATCTGTGCATTAAAACTATAGATTCTGCAGAAAGTCTGATTTCTTTACCTCCCTAGTTTTTAGGCAGACAAACCAGGTCACCTTTCTTTTGCATCAATGGATGATAAATATCCCTTTAGAGTACATAGAATACACGTTCCTTCCATTTTTGTGCAGTATATTTATTCAGATTATATTTAAGCTGGGCTAATTTAAAAGTTTCCCCTTTCCCATAACATGGCTTTACCTTTAACAATCAGAAAGCAAAGATTGCAAACATTTTTAAAACGTGGATGGTTCCTCACTGAGCTTTATGGGACAATCAATATGTTATAACCACTTCTTTTTCACAGTTGACTATCAATATTGATTCACCTTTCATCATTTTAACACAAATTTCACTTCATGTTTCACTATATAGTATTAAAAAAAAAACTTATCATGCCAGGCTTAATTTCAGTGGCTTTACTCTGTGTGAATTTAATCTTCACTATGCATTTTCTCTCCTTTTATGTGAATATTGCTGAATGACATTTTAAGTGATTTCAAGCAAAACCTAACATTGCAAGCCCAGACCTCTCAATCTCAGTAAAAAATAAGCTCATTATTTTTGGGGTGGGGTGGGGGAGACCAAAGAAGAGTTACATCACACTTCTGATGTGACAGCTGTTCTTGATTAATTAAATTAACACTAATATGCATAATATATTCATTGCCTACCTCCTCACATTTTTGTTCTTTTTTGCAGCACAAAAGCTTAGAATATATCTTGGGTATCACAAGACTAAACATAGTCTATTTTTAAAATTTTCTCATCTCAAGTTATTTTAGGTTGTTAAAGTTTATTTTGCATATATATATATTTTTTTTAACTCAGTCAAAGAATATTCTGGTGTTCCTTTGCCATGACAGGTCTCACTGAGAACCTCCAGATCATGAGTGGATCAAATTCCATCCACAGAAATGAATGCTCTAGATTCACCATAGAAATATCACCTACATGTTCTAGAAAGTTGACTAGCTCCTTGATACCAGGTTTCTTGGGAGTTAAATTTGAAATGAAAGATGACTCTCCAATGTCCACATATATTTAAAAGTATTGATAAGTCTTTAACTTGTACTGATATTTTTCTGACTTATGGGTCTGAGAAAGCCTAACCTCTTTCCCATCACCTCTAGAAGGGGACCAACAGATGTTGGCAAATCAAAACAACAATGTTCAAAAATTTTTAATCACAAAATGCATTGGGTAAAGAGGAACTTGTAAATAATATTTTCATGTCAGTGAGTCACTGACATGAATATTTGTTATGAGAAATAATTTATATGATTGTTGTAGGACTATAAAAGTTACTTTAAGACTGAAAGCATCTCTGTCCTTGAATTGTGCTCTCTTTAAGACCATTTGGAATGTGATAAATGAAGGAAATCTCAATTCAAGAATTTTTAAAAATCCAAAATACTGGTGATTTATTTTAAGACCTACTGGGCTTTTTCTAAGTGCATCCCACTTAAAAGCAATGACACTGAAGTGGAAATAGTTTATACTTACACAAATATACTGATACACACGTGTGTATAATTAAAGTTCTAATAGAAATACCAAGAAATCTGTGAGCACGGAGGAAGAAAAGAAAAACCTGATAGCTTAGGCATAATTTTTCAACTAAATATTGAAAATTATTCTATTTATGTCATAATGTCAATTTTGCATTGAGAAATGGACATAAATTCTGCAATCTATATCCCCATTATATTTAAATGAAGTCTAATGATAACACTTGCAACAAAGATACATTTAACATTTTCTTTTCAAACAAAACCAAATTTGACAAATCACTTTCTTGTTTTCCTTCACAAAGTCCTCCCAACTACAAATGTCAGGTGTTCTGAGAAATCACCTCTGGATTCTTCAAAATTTTTGCTAGTAAAGCATATATAATTAAAGAGGAAATAATTACCAACTTTACTAATCCATGTAAAAAACCAGGTAACCTCACATTAAAAGGCATTGCTAAAAGCTCAGTTGGATGAAGCAGATTATACTTTTACTTTGCCTAAATCCTCATCATAAATCTTGCCTTGGAATTATCAAGAGCCCTTAGACAGAAAATAGATCAAACTTTCCACCTTGTGCCTCTGGAATGTTGTGATTAATTGGGCAGAAGATTGTGACTAGGCCAGGAAGAAAGAGGCAGATAGAGAGAGTACTATATTTGAATGAAGGAGGATTTTAAAAAGATATTCTGGATGTTTCTTTGAAACAAATTAGTAAAAGGCGATCTCATTTTATTAAAGATCACGTTCCAATCAATCAGCATAAGCATGTTTCTCCTTTGGGGAGGATGCATTAACAAGACAAAGTCTTACCAGAAATTCCCTCTCTTGTTCCAGAGGCTAGACTCTAGAAAGAAATCATCAATAGTCCTTCTAACCCTGAGCACCCTTTTCTAGTATTTCTGTCATATTAGATTATTTGCATAACAATCTTGTTGGTATTAGGAGAGCGAAGCCTTTAATCACCATTTGTCTCAGTGGTTCTCTACTGCTACTTAAGCATCTCCATTGGTCTTTAAGAACACCAGTCACTTTATATATATTTATTATATATATTATTTATATTAGTATTATATATGATAATATATATTATATATTAAATATAACAGATTTATATAACATATATATAAAACATATATATATATTATTTTTTAGTATGGGAAGTCAGATTGAACATTTCAGTAATGGGTGAGAGAAATGAAGCTTCAGGGTGACAAACGCAGGGTCCATCAAGAGAAGAGACTGAGAGCTAGGGTTAGGCCTAAATCTCACAAGTGTGTAAAGAATTTTTGTTTCTCTATAGAACAAAATACCAAAGGCTACATGAGCCCTTGTATATACAGAATAGGGCAAAGTTGTTTCACTCCCAAACAGGTTTCTGACCTGATGGTGAAATAAGACAGAATGGGACACAGGGAGGGGAGTGAAGAGTGTGCTACTTGTAAAAAAGGAAAGGAACAAAGGGAGAGGGATTTTCTCTCAACACAAATCTACGGGCAGAAGCTGGAGATGCACACGCAGGGGACAAGTGGAAAGGTCCCTGCAGGTGCTGCCTGTGCATTGGGGGAGAAGGTGCGTGCAGAAAGCTCATAGTGTTCACCTGCCCCAGCCTCCTGGCTCCTTGCTCTTTGGACTGGAGCGGGTTTCTGAGTGGGGACCATGGGCCAGGTGGACCAGCTGGCCAGACAGATGTGAAATTTATATTTCCAAAAAGATTGGCAATGTTGGGGCAACTGGGTGGCTCTGTAGGGTAAATGTCTGCCTTTGCTCAGGTCCTGATCTCAGGGTCCTGGGACTGAGCCCTGGGATAGAGCCAAAAGTTTTTAGTCTTTATAAACAAAAACTTATAAATACATTTCAGGGGGGTGTCCCTTCTCAGCAGGGAATCTTCTTCTATCTCTTCCTTTGCCCCTCCCCCCTGCCTGTGCCCTTTCTCTCAAATAAATAAATAAAATCTTTGGGAAAAAAAAGATTGGCAATGTTTACATTTCTATCAAAATTGCTTTTTCTTATGTGTGTGCATGTGTAAGAGATTCTTATTTTAATATATGAACATTACCCAGAAATGCAAAACTCTGAACTTTGGATACTGTGTTATATCTGAAACAGAAAAGGAAATAAAATGTTAGGACCACAATCTTCCTCTCCCACTTCTCACTATATGTAGATCTCAAGCATATTCAAATGCTGAATGAATAAGGAGAAAATGAAAGTCTTGAGTCTTAGTTCTCTTGGGCCCTTACTGCTACTTGTATATATATTTACATAAAATTTACTAATTTAAGAAGTTTATGAACCCAGACTGCAAGAGTCTGGGAAGTTGCCAATCTGGGCTAACAAGTAGGAAGCTGAACAAACAGTTCAACAACTCTTCTTAGATCCTTAAAAGTAGTGAGAACATAGAGCAAAGTACTACCTAAAATACAGGAGATACAGGTAAATACAGAGAATCATAACCTACAAGAGAAGAAACATCCACCTAACCAATTCCAGGTGAGGAAACCAGAACTATTATTGGCAGGGGCACCTCGGTGGCTCAGTCAGTTAAGCTTCCAGCTCTTGATCTTGGCTCAGGTCATGAATTTAGGGTTCTGAGATTGAGCCCTGCGTTGGCTCTACGCTGGGTGAGGAGCCTCCATAAAATTCCTCTCTGCGCCTCCCCATCTGTAAAGAAAAATGAACTGTGATTGACAAATTGCTGCAGGCTCAGAGTGGATTACTTTGAGTTAAAAAAAAAAAAAACTGAGGGAGACCCAGGAATTGAAGTTCTGCTTCCAGCACAGGGAGAGGAAAAGAGACTATTTTGAAATATACCAGGACATTTTATTCTTCTTAAAGAGGTCAGCCTTCAGGAGAAACTAATTACCCATATCCTAACCCGCTGGAGTACTATCAGAGCCTAACTTATCTGGGATAAGAGAAATAGCCAAGTCTAGATGGCTAGCCTTCCTGGTCAAGGAGAGATAAGATCCAGTTCTAGCCCACTCCTTGTCCCAAAAGGAGGGGGAACACTGAAGAGCACATGTGAAGCTCACAGTATAGAGGCCCAGACTCACTGAAAGACTGAGACCTAATCATAGGATTAGAGAATGCTTCCCTTCCCCCAACACCACACCACTGCATTACTAAAGGCCTATTTTCAGCCATTCTTCCACCGGCTACATCATGTCGAAGTATAAAGAAAAAATCATAAGGCAAACCAAAAGGCAAAAAGCACAAAATGAGGCAACAGGGCAATTATTAGAACCAGACGTAGTAGGGATGTTAAAATTATCAGGACTGAAATTTAAAACAATTATGATGGATCGGCTAAAATGGAAGTAGACAGGATGAAGTAGACAGGATGGAAGCAGAGAGATGAAAATCCTAAGAAAGAACCAAAAGAAATGTTGGAGATCAAAAACACTGGGATGCTATAGCAGAAAATGAAGTGCTTTGCTGGGCTTATTAGTAGAGTGGTCACAGCTAAAGAAAGAATTCCTGGCATTAAGCACTTCTCAATAGAAACCTCCAAAACTGAAAAGTAGAGAAAAAATATATTAAAAATAATAATAATAACAGAATATCCAAAAACACTGGTTCTACAAAAGGTAAAAATATACACAAAGTAGGAATACTGGGAGAGAAAAAGGAAAAAAAAAGAAATATTTAAAACAATAATGACTGAGAATTTCCCCAAATGAATGTTAAACAACAAACAACAGATCCAGGAAAGTTAGAGAAACCAAGCAGAATAAATGTCAAAAACAGTATACTTAGGCATATCATTATCAAACTATTGAAAAACAAAGGTAAAGAAAAAAAATTTTGAAAGAAGACAGAGGTGGGGGGAAAAGCTTATTTATAGAGAAACTAAGAATTACATCCCACTTCCCAGAAAAAAAAAATGCAGGCACGAAAAGAGTGAAGAGAAATAAAGTGTTGGAAAGAAAAAAAAAAAAAAGACCCCTTCAGTGTAAATTTCTGTTCCCTGTAAAATTATCCTTCAAAAGTGAAGAAAAAATAAACACTTTTTAGACAAATAAAAATTGAGGGAATTTGTTACAAGTAGTCTTGCCTTGCAGGAAATGTTAAAAAAAATTAGGACAAAGGAAAATGATATAGGTCAGACATAGATATACGTAAAAGAAGAGCACTGGAAAATGAATAAATGAAGGTGAAATAAAAACTTTCATTTTTTAAAAAATAAAAATTTGATCTCACAGGTAATAGTTTGTTGAAAATAGCCACAATGTATTAAATTATGTGTGTACATATATATTTATATATGTTTATATATGTGTATACACGAATGAAATAACATCAATGATGCAAGGGACCAGAAGGAAAAAAATAACAATTATTTTGTTATCATAAGGTATTTGTATTACTGATGAAGTAAAGTGAAAATGAACTTGAAATAGTTGTAAATGTGTATCACATACTGCAGGGCAACCATTTTAAAAAGTAGAATAAGTGTAACATAGATGTTGAGAAAGGAGCAAATATGGAACCATATGAAATGCTCAATTGAAACCACAAAGGACAGGAAAAGATAGGAAGACAAGTATAGGGAAAAAAGCAAGAACAACAAATGGAAAGCTAACAAATATTATAGATAAAAGTCTAACTCTCTTAATAATTTCTTTGAACATCAACAGTGTGAATACACCAACCAAAAGATACATTATAAGAATAGATTAAAAAAGAAATCCAACTATATGTTGTTTACAAGAAAACCACTTTAAATATAAAGACAAATAGTTTAAAAGGAAATGGATGGAGAAAGATGTACCATGTTAACCCTAACCAAAAGAAAGTGGGATTAGCTATACTCATTTCAAATAGAGCAAACTTTATTTATTATTAAAGCTTTTATTTACTTATTTGAGAGAGAGAGAGAGACAGATAGTGACAGAGATAGCGAGAGAGAGCACAAGAGGAGGAGAGGGAGAAGCAGGCTCCCACTGATCAGGGAAATCTATGCTGGACTCGATCCCAGGACCCTGGGATCATGACCTGAGCTGAAGGCAGATGCTTAACTGACTGAGCCACCCAGGCCCCCCTCAAATAGAGCAAACTTTAAAGAAAGAAAAGTTATCACAGAAAATGAAAGACATTACATAATAAAAAAGGAGTCAAATTTCCAAAAACACTTAGTAACTTCTGAAGTGTCTGTGCCTAACAACAGTATTGAAATATATGAAGCAAAAATTTAACACATAAAATGTGTTAGGAGGAAGCAATAAGTCTATTAATACAGTGGAGACTTCTACACCTCTATCAGAAATGGACAGTCCCAGTATGCAGAATATCAGTAAAGATGCAGTGGAACTCAGCAACACCATCAATCAACTGGATATAATGGAAATTTATAGATTACTTCATCCAGTAGCAGCACACAACACTTTATTCTCAAGTGCATATGGAACATTTATCAAAATAGACTACATTCTGGGCCATAAAACATGCCTTGACAATTTTTTTTCATTCATATTTATCTTTATTTATGAGTAAACACATTTGCCAAGAAAAAATCATTTTGTAGAAAGGCTTGCTTAGTCTTCATTTGTGCTCTAAGAAAAATATTTTGCATATATCTGAGGTCTATCTTAATATTTTACCATTTTTACAACATGTTTTACTTATTTCTTCTATTTTTTTGAACCAATCAAGGCTACTAAAAAGTCCTATAATTTTATGTTAGCTCTGTGAAATGAATGGATTTCATGAAAATAACATAAATCTAATTAATACAAGTGATATGTAATATCTATGTTTTAAAATGATTGAAATAGTACTAAATATTTTAAGCATACTATGCATAAGGAAGTTTAGTTCTTAAACAAGGCAAGGTAGGCACTAGTATATAATTTGACTTTCAGGTTTATGGGTAAAATCTCAAATTCAAATATATTAAGCCATAAATGATGCATTACTTCAAAATACATGACTATTACCTATGAATATACATAATAATTTTATTTTCCATCATCATATCAGATAAAAATACATTTGAAAGTATATTTAAATTACTCTTCCAAAATGAAAATTTTTTTCTACCTCTTTTAATCAATTATTTTTTTGGTGACCATTCAGAGGCCTACCTTCTTTTTTTCTTATATTTAGTAAGTTAACATTTAATTTGTTATGTAACAATATCATCCATTGTTTTTATCCTTTTCTAGTTTGCCTTTACATTTTATTGTGATTTTTCATTCAGAAGTTTGTTTTATCTTTTTTTTTTCTTTTTACCTTTACCCATTTCTCCCACATCCACCCTCTGCTTCTGGTAACCATCAATCTGTTCTCTAGATTTATGAACTTGTTTTTTGTTAGTTCATTTGTTTATTTTGTTTGAAGACTCCACATAGAAAAGAGATCACATTGTATTTGTCTTTCTCTGTCTGACTTATTTCACTTAGTGTAATGCACTCAATGTCCATCTATGTTTCTGCAAATGGCAAAATTTCCTTCTTTTTTATGGCTGAATGATATTCCATTGTATATATATGCCACACTTTCTTTATCCATTCATCCATCCATAGACACTTCAGTTGTTTTCACAGTTTGGTTATTGAAAATAGTGTTGCAATATCTTTTTGAGTTAAATACCCAGATAAATTCTCAAAAGTGGAATTGCTGGATCAAATAAATACCCAGAAGTGACACTGCTACATTATAATGGTAGTTCTATTTCTAATTTTTTGAGGAACTTCCATAGTGGCTACACCAATTTACATTCCCATCAAGAGCACACAGTGTTCCCTTTTCTCCACATCCTCAGCAATACTTGTTATTGTTTATCTTCTGAAAATAGCCATTCTAGTAGGGCTAAAGTGATATCTCATTTGGTTCTGATTTATATTTCCCTGAAGACTAATGATGTAGAACATCTGTTCATGTACCAATTGAACATCTGTATGTCTTCTTGCAAATATTTTCTTCCATTCAGTAGGTTGCCTGTTCATTTTGTTGATGGTTTCCTTTGCTGTGCAGAAGTTTTTTCGTTTGAGGTAGAATCACTTGATGATTTTTTGCTTTTGCTGCTTTTGTGTTTGGTGTCAGAATGAAAAAATCGTCGCCAAGACTTATGTTAAGTATCTTACCACTTATGTTTTCTTCTAGGAGTTTTATGGTTTCAGTTTTTACACTCAAGTCTTTAATTCATTTTTAATTTATTTAGGTGTAGTGTAAGATAGTGATCAAGTTTCATTCTTTTGCATGTGGATGTCCAGTTTCCCCAACACCATTTATTGAAGAGACTGTTTTTTCCTGTTATATACTCTTGACTCTTTTGTCATAAATTAATTAACCATATACACATGGTTTATTTCTGATCTCTTTATTCTGTTCTATTGATCTATATATCTGTTTTTAATGCCAATACCATAGTTTCTTTTTATTATGGCTTTGTAATATAGTTTGAAAACAGGGAGCATGATGCCTCTAGTGTTGTTCTTTTTCAAGATGGCTTTGGATATTTGTGGTCTCTGGGGTTCCAAACAAATTTTAAGATTATTTGTTCAACTTCTATGGATGACTAATGCTATTATAATTTTGATAGAGATTGCATTGAATTTGTAGATTGCTTTGGGTCATATGGACATTGTAATACTTGAAAGCAACCAAGATGTTTTTTCAGTAGGTGAATGGATATATAAACTGTGATCATCCAGACAATGAAATATTGTTCAGCGAGTGCTAAAAAGAAATGAACTATCAAGCCATGAAAAGAAGTGGAGTAACCTTGAATGCATATTACTATGTAAAAGAAGACAATCTGAAAAAACAAAATCCTGTGTGACTCCAACTTAATGACATCCGGAAAAGGCAAAACTATGGAGACAGTAAAAAGATCAGTGTTTGCCAGTGGTTAGAGGGGAGGGAAAGAACACAAAAGATTTTTAGAACAGTGAAAATACTCTGCACTATACTATAATGATGGAGACATGCATTTGTCTAAGCCTTTTGAATGTACAATACCAAGAATGAACCCAAAGGTAAATTGTGGATTTGAGGTGATTATGATGCATCACTGTAGGTTCATCAATTTCAACAAATGTATCACCCTGGTAGAGGATGTTAATAATGAGGAAGCTATCCATGTCTGTGGGCAGGAGGTATATGGCAAACCTCTATACCTACTGTTCAGTTTTTTTGGTAAACCTAAAATGTCTCTAAAAAAGAATAGTGTTAAACCTTAATAACTCACATGAAGAAATATGAAGAAAGCAGACAGGCCAAAATAACTATGCTTATTATTTGCAATAATAAAAAAAGAATGTACCAAGAATTTTGGATAAAAAATGTTAACTCTTGAAAATGGGTAGGGGAAATTATATATCTTACAATGTACTGGAATTGCAAACCTAATTTTAAAAAATCTTTTTGTCACAGAATCAAAAAGCTCTACAAATCTCAAACAGGATTAATACAAATAAACTGTACCCAGAAATGTCATATGACAATTGCTGAAAATAAAACACAAAGACAACAACCTGAAAGGAGGGGGAGTGGGGGCTCTGGAACGAAATTTAAAGGAACATCAATAAAGTGACAGCTGGCCTCTCAAAAGAAAGAATGGAAACCAGAGCACTATAGAATTATATTCCTTATGCTTCAAGAAAATAACTTTCAAGATAAAATGAAGCCTAAATAAAGACACTTTCAGCCAAATGAAATAGAGAAAATTCACCAGCAGCAGATCTGCTCCAAATACAATGGAAAAGAACAGTCTTCACTCAGAAGGAAACATAACCTCAAAGGGAGCTTGAAGGGAAAGAACAAATATGAGAAACAGAAAAAGTTTATATAGCAGTAAATTTAATAAAATATTGACCAACGAAACAGTAATGAAAATATTTGTGGAGTTTACAACGTGGAGACAAATGAAATGCATAGCAACAATCACATGTAATTTAAGAAGGGAATGCATAATATTAGAGTGTTTCTAAGGTTCCTCATTATTCAGGAAATTTTAAAAGCATTATTTTATATTCAAATTTAATAAAGATTACATGATGTAATTTCTAGGGGAACCATTAAAGGCAGAGTGAAAGCCTACATGAGTAAAAACAGATAAAGGGAAACGCTTAATAGTTAAAATACTTAGAAAGAAGCTAATTTTAAAAAGATAAGAGATCATGTATAGAAAATAAATAACAAAATGATATATTTAATCCCAAATTATATTGGTAATTATACTAAAAGTGAAACAACTAAATGAATCAGAACATTCTATTTCCAGGAGCTTTTCCTTCTAAAGAAAAAGTTTCATTTAATCCAAAGATGAACGAGGAAACAAAAACAAAAATATAGTTAAAAACATTGTTTATATATAATTTTAAGGCTGAGCCAAAATTTAGAAGACTGTAAATGAATTACAGAGACTTTAGCAAAATTGTTATCATGCACACGTGTGCACACACACACACACACACACACAGACAAACACTACATGAAAAAAGTAGAGTAAACTCATTGACATCCACATGGGAAATAGTGAAACACTGAATACGAAAGAATAGAAAAATCACAAACCAAAGAGTGGGAGTCTATGCAAGGAGAAGAGGGTTTAAGCATTAGATAACATCATTAGTTTAAAAGTAACCATTATAACATAGGTAGAAACATTTTAAATATGAAAACATCTCTAGCAAGCAGTGAAAAAATTTAGGCCCTATAGTAAAAAATGCATGCTAAATAAAACATAGAATATTTTTAACATAAAACTTAATAAGAGAGCTAACAGCACACATAAATTCCAATAATAAATGTAAATTGGCTGAAGAAGAAATTGGCAGAAGAAGAAAAATTTTCACAATGACTCACAAAACAAAACACAACTCTACATTCTATATAAAAATTCACCAAAAGCAAGGTATTATGAATGGAGAAAATATCAAAGAATAATCAAACTATATCAGACAATTCAAACAAAACTTAAGCAAGTATAAATTTTAAATCTGACAAGGTGAGCTAACTTTAAATAGAGTAGGATATTTTATAATAACCACAATTCTCAACAAAGATAAAACAGTTATTGGTAGCTGTACACAAAAAATCAGCAGCCATCCTCAAAAAGCAGAGACTAGAGGACATACAAGTAGAAAGATACAGAAACTGCCCAGAAACTCCTGCAGCATAGAGCTTTCCCTAAGCTGCTTGGAATACTGCCAGCTGCCAAGTCCCAGTTGTTAGCTCTCTCTAAAATTTGTGTTGGCCAGAGGGAGGTGGCTCTTTCAAGAACAAGGCCCCTTTTGGTGACAGACTACATCCAGAGACCAATCAATGTAAGAGTATAAATGCCTGCCCCCATCCATCTAACATGGGACCGCTCTAAAGGGCCATTCCAGCTTCACGGTTCTAGGTTTGCTGTCTGAGCCTTTGTGGAGACTGCACGACATCCCAGCTACTTCCTCTGGACCATTCCGGCTCTTTCCATTTTAATCTATAAGTATTGATCTCAAGAGCACTTCTTAATAAGCCTCCAGCACACTATTTTGTCTCAGATCAAATGGACAAAAGGTTAAGCAATCAATAAAAGGCTTTCATTGATATATCCAATTGTGCACTCTGATACTAGAAAGTACAGCTACTTTTTATGTGCTTATGGAACATTCTTTTATTTAAAATTCAAAAGAAAGTAAATTTGTAAATATTATAATCTAAAATTAAAACTAATAAAAACTGAATTGCAGAAAAGGTAACAGCAAAGGAAGAACTTGAACAAAATATTTTCTGTCAATATTATAGACAAAACGTTAAAATGACTGGATATATATGATACTCTGAAAAATAGAAACAAAAGAGAAAGTTGACCAAAAAATTATAAGTGAAGGTGAATAGGGGGAAAAATAGGAAAATAGCCCCTATGGACATGAAATTACATTGAACATAATAAAAACCACAATACATAAAACTTCACAGTGATACCATTTCTCTTTTTTATCAGATTTACAAAATCAGAAAGTCTGACAATATACTCTGTTGGCTAGGTTGGAAAAATACAGAAATTTTTATATGTTGTGGAGGATTTCAAAATGTTACAACCTCTACTGAGTGGACTTTGATTCACTTCTACAAATATAAAACAACATCATTCACAAGAGTATTATTATACTGTTATTTATTATAGCAAAGTTTGGAAACAACTTTAACACTACAACAGGTAACTAGTTGAATAAACTATGATACTGGCATACAGGGGAGTACGAATTAGTAAATAATTATTAACATAAATAAAATGTTCATTAGAGATTTATTTCTAGGACATATTGTTAGTTAAAATTTCAGGCTACAGATATATATTTTTAGCTAACTAAAATTGTGTAAAATATAAGCAGCAATAAGCAAAATATGTATTCATGCAATAAAGGATAAAGGACAAAATATTGAAAATGATTTGTTGTGGGGAGGACAGGAAGAAAGAGTAGAAGAGATATAAATGAAAGTAGTATTTCTCTGAATATGCCGTTTTTTAAAAGTTCATTTTTGAACCATGTCAGTGTTTTGCATAGTAAAAATATAAGACTCGATTTTTAAGAAAAACACAAGCCTAAAATTAAAACAAGAGAAAAATGAACAGAACTATATATCAGATAGTTAACACAGCTGTAAAGAGACAGTGTTTTGTAATAAACTTGAATACAGTAGTCTGACTACTAGTCAGTAGTCTGACTACTAATATTGCTAGTAAATGTTCCGTATTAGAGAAAAGATAAATATAAAATCAATGAAAACATGGAAAATATTACAATATTGTATTTAAATTGGAAATATTAATTAAGATGTAGGTTTTAACAAATACAAATCCATGACTTTTGGTTTAAGTGCTAATATGTAAAGAACTTGGAAGCTTTACATTCCTTCTTACAATAAGAAACAACTGAACAAACTGAAAATCAGTGCCCTATCTTGGACACGTTGAAGAACTGAGTTTGCAAGGGAAACTGCCACTTCGAAAGCCAGAGAGACTGGCAAATCCGGGGAGTCACATCTGGGAGCAGCTTCTAACCTGGAGAAGAAACAGCTGGAGCCACAAACTGGTAGGGAGAGTTTAGACAATGGGATTTTGATGAATTTGAGGATGAATATAGACTACTTTGTAGTAAGTGTGAGAAACTCTTGGGACTAGAGTCTTCAGAAAACACAAACTTCTGTGTGTTTCTTCTCCAGAAAACCAACCAGATTCTTGTGAAGAGTTGCCAAGAAAACTCCCCCCATGAATCTGTCAGAGGAGGGAAAAGTAACCATTATAAAATAGGTTCAGAGCTTTTTCCATAACATAGACTGACTCTCCAGGAAAAAGACCTTGTCAAAGCTTTATTGGATCTGGGGAAAGGTCATTTTCCCAAATTATCCCCTTTGGCCTTTCTTTCTCACCTGAGGGGAGAAAAAGCTGAGAAATGCTTACAAAAGCCACAACTCAGGGACACATTTGCACTAGAACACTGAGATTTAATCATAATATTATAGAATCCTTCCCCTTCCCCATGCCTACCCATCACACCAACAGAAACCTTATGGTAACAGACGTTACAGTAAAGACCTCATCTAAAGAGTAGTTCTTAGGAAAGCCCAAAGACAACACGGAGACCAATGCAAGGATACTGGAGGAACTTGGATCTTCTGGTGCCTACAGTTATAGCAAATATTATAAACACCCCAAATCTTAGAGAGAAATAAATGCTCACGGTAAGGCCTGACTACCTCACTTTCTATTTTCTGATGCATCATGTCTGACATTCAACAAAAATCTTAAAAATTAAAAGGCATACTAAAAGGGAAAAAACGAAACAAAAAAGTCTGATGGCACAGCATCAGAAAAAAACAGATATGATACAGATTTTGGAATTATCAGACAGGGAATTTAAAATAATTATGATTAATATGATGAATACTCTAATGCAAAACCACTTTGGGAGTGTTTGGAAGTTTCTTTCAAAGCTAAACCTGTTACCATGTGATCCATTAATTGCATTTGATAATATTAGAAGCATCATTTAATCATAAGAGTATTTCACTGCATTCAGAGACAAAGGATAAATTAATTCATGTAACGTACCTGGAAATGTGCCTAGTACTTCATACACATTTATGTAATTATTACTTAATAGTAGTCACAAAATCAAAATGGTTTGAAAGATTATCTGCATGTAGTATTTTTTTCATTACTACTTATTCTCTAGCTCAGTTGTTTTAAAATCATTTTTCCATAAACATTATTATACACATCTATAGCATATGGTGTAGAATATTTAAAAGACACACAGATGTAATTTTTTATCTGAGTAATTTTCACCTTAGTTTTGAACCTAGCATTCAAGAAATATGTGATTCTACAGAATACAGTATTTTTAAGAACATTTCACTATTTTCATTTCATTATACGATATTGCACAGGTATTATTGCTTATACTTTAGGCTTGTTTCAGCAAGTTAGGATTTAGAAAATGTGATTCACTTTTCCCGGCAATATAACATTACTGGGTACATAGAATTACATGTTCAATGAAATACTTGCAGGCTCATTTTTATAAAAATATGTGTTCAATATTCTTTTTTCAAGTCATCTAGAGCAAAGTCACTGTAAACAGAATTACTAGTGTTTATGTAAATCACATATCAATGAACATCAACAATTGAATAGTGACTCTCTAAGACGTAAACGGTGATTGTGTTGTAATAAACCTTTCAGATGAACAGCAAAGTTTTTCAGTAAAATGAAAAAAATTATATATGTGCAACATAAAATAATATATATAGTTATCATATCATAGCATATCAATAACAATTTTGTTCTACACATTTTTATTAGTTACAGTTTTTGTTGTCAGCAATGAAACTGTTGTTCACAAACTGGCCCCAATACAGGGAGGCGAAGGAGGGAATGAAGAAAGAGACCACTCCGTTGCTTGGTGGCAGGTGTATCAAGCAAGGGAACTTACTTACCAGGCTGTCTTGGGCAGCTGCAAGACAAGTAGATTGCTGCACCCTCCCACCAGAATCTTAAAGTTTATACAGAGGCCTTAACTGGACTGAGTGCATATATTATCCAGATGATATCAACATACCACCATCTCAAGTCTGTGTCCTCGGGCAGCGTCTAGTATGCAGAAGGCACAAGTGGAGAGCACATTCCAAGGACAGGGGAGACAGTGAGGTCAGCTGGAGGTCATGTCCTCTCAGTGACCTCCTCCAACAGAAATCTTTTGGAAATACAATTTTCCATTACTTTTCACTATTCACTATGGTGACCACTATGAACAGAATGTAAGTGTCAGATGTTTGATTACTTATACTTGGAAATTTCCATGCATTGCCTTGAAATTCCTGATACTGCAGACAGAAAAGAAAAATTCCTTTCACGTATTTCTGCTAATTCCCAAGAAATATTTAATCTAGGTCAGTGATTATCCACCCTGGAAGCCCAACAAAATCACTTTGCAGCAATTTAAGTAGCCACTCCAGATTAATTGAACACAAAGATTTAGGGTAGCTCCTACGTATACGTACCTAGTTAAAACTCTGTAAGTAATGCTAGTCTGTAAGCATGGTTGAGAGTCACTCCAGTGTCTTGACTTGATTCTGTTGTCTTTATGTGGTACCATATTGATTTCAACACGAAACTCAGGCAATTTTTCAGATTCCGCAATGTATATTTAGTGCATATTACTGAAATTAGTATATCTTACCAAACATCCTTTATTAATGATTTAATTATATATTTGAAGATTAGATAAATTTTCAAAGGCAACTTGGAACTGACAGTGTTACATTGTCTTTTTTTCTGTGTCCCTTTAGCACTTTGCATATGGTTCTTAAAGAATGTAACACCTTCCATTGTAAAGATTAGTATAATTGCCATATATTGGGAATTATGCAGACAGAGATCTTTGTACATCTGGTTTGACTATGTTTCCAGAAAGGTTTAGTCCCAGGCATAAAAATATGTTCAATATATGCTGGATGAATAAATATATGAATGAATTTATACAATTCTGGATGGATTTATTTTCTTCCCAAATGATTTCCCTGATAGCCAAAATATGAACACTTCTGAGAATCTTGTACAGTAGTTGGTTATCTATTTGTAAGTGACAAAACCGCAACTTAAATAAAGATGTAAGAATTGAAAATCTATCTGTTCTTTATTACAAACAAAAGACTTGAGCTTCTATCAAGGATCTATAAAACCAAGGACACAAAGATATGTACACTGCTTTTCTCCTTCTCTCTCTCTCTCTTTTTATTTTTCTCTCTTCCTCTCTCTCTCTCCCCACTAATTATCACCTCATCTTTCTGGATGTGGTTTTCATTTTATTGGAGAACACTTGTGATGAGTGTTGGTTTTGTATGTAAATGATGAACACTAAATTCTACACCTGAAACTAATATTACACTGTATGTCAACTAACTGGAATTTAAATAAAAATTTGAAAACACACACACACACACACACACACACACACACACAAGAAGATTCCCCATTGCTACATTGCTAAAAGCGTTTCTGGATTACAGGCTTTCCATCAAAGCAAAACGAAAGCCTTCTTGCCATCTCTAGAAAAACATGATAAGTAATTACTCAGGTTGGTCCAGTTTAGCAAATGAGCTCAGCCTGGAATCAAGAGTTATTTTGGGAGTAATGATTAGCTCACATTTTCAGCTTTATTCAAAGAGGCAAGTCTACCACCAGGAAGACAGGGAAAGCACAGGCAGTTATGAGGAAGTGGAAAGGTTGGTAGTAATTTTAAGTTTTCTCTATTGTATCTGATAAAATTTATATTCTAAGGCTACAAGATGACTATAAACTAAAGAGAAAATATAAAAGAAAGAAAAATATAGAGCTACAATATTTTCATGTTGTAAAATTAAAAACATATCTGCTAATAATGTAAAAATTCTAGCTTTACAAGGAGGTGATTAAAATTTATATGTCTACCGCCATTCTATTCAATGTGATATTCTAACAAATGTTTGGACAGAACAAGTAATTGTTTTTAATATTACATCAGTGATTCCTAATTTTATGGCATGGATAAAAACTAAATGCTATTTTGCCTAGCTTCAATATATAGGAGATAAAAAAATCAGTCAATCATAGCACCTCTACACCTCTATGTTAATTTTTAAGGAGATGTGACACACACAAACTGTCACCACTATTATGCAAATGAACAAATAAAACACCTTTGTAATATATACAGAAGGGAAACAAACTAGTATTTTTAAACCTTTTCCTGCTTTTATAAAAATTTTCAAATAAACAGAAATAAGAATAGTATATGAATCTTCATGACCTCATTATCTAGTTTCAACAAAACATTATGCCTTTTTATTTCATTGTACCCTATTTTATTTCTATTGTACCCTATTTATTTCTATATATTATAGAAAAATTTAAAACACATATATTTTATATGCTATGAAAATATACTATAAATATATAGTTTGTGTATGTATGTATATATATATTCGTGTATATATATATACTAACATATAAGGAGTTTTTTAAAAATATTGTCAACATGATTAACACAAACAACAAAATTAGAGGTAATTCCTTATTATCAGTTAATAAACAATCTCCATTAATTTTTTTAATTTAATTTAATTTTTGTTTAGAATTTAGATCCAAATAAAATCTGTACATTGTATCTGGCTTATTATCTCTTTAGTCTGTCTCATTTTTCCCTGTGGTATTACTTTAAGAAAACATATCACATGTTACAAAGAATTTTCCATATTTGGAAGGTTCAGCTGATTGTATTTTTACAAAGTCATTCAGCTTGTTTCTCCTCATGTTTTTTCTAAGCTGATATAGTTAATAGTTTGATCCGTATTCAGTGTTTGGAGAGCAGGTCAGGTAGTATTGTTCAATTCCTATTGTATCATATCAAAAAATACATCATGGGATGCCTGGGTGGCTCAGTCAGTTAAGCGTCTGCCTTTGGCTTGGGTCATGATCCTGGGGTCCTGGGATAGACTCTTGCTTTGGGCTCCTTGTTTCTCCCTCTGCCTGCTGTTCCCCTCGCTTGTGTTCTCTCTCTCTAACAAATAAATAAATAAAATCTTTTAAAAAATACATCATGTCTGTTTGCCTCTTGTTTAATCATTTTAACACTGATGAGAGATCAAGTGATTAGTCTGATCTCCCTATCATAACCCTTCACATCAACATGCCACAATGGTTAGCAGGTGTTGATGAGTTATAAGTATTTATTAGCTATGATTCCTCTAGAAAGTTGATCTTTCCACCAGTATCTGGTTATCTTCAAGTACACTCCATATATGAAAGGTAGGATAAGTACTTTATTTTATTCATAAATTATGATGTTATATGTTATTAGATCATACATTAGAGATATATATATATATATAAAACATAATATATATGATTCTATATGTGACAGGTACAAGAGCAAGGCAGTTGGATATGGAGTTCAGAAAAAGTCATGGAGATAATATTTATTAGTTTGTCATGCTTTTTGTGAGAGCTAGAGCCATGGAAATTAGTGAAATTGACCGAACACAGAGAAACAAGGACAAAATAAATAGGCCAACAAAAATATCTATAGAAAGCCTACATTTTTTTTAAAAAAAGAGTCTCTTATGGTTTGTCTCCCTCTCTGCTTTCATAGAAAGAAAGAAAGAAAGAAAGAAAGAAAGAAAGAAAGAAAGAAAGAAAGAAAAAGAAAAACAGACTACATTTTTTAGTGTAGAATGCAGCAGAAATTGAGGTGCTGAAGGAAATAGATACCATTTGGCTTGAGCGGCAGTGAGAAAAATAGTGAATATTCACTACTTGAAAAGTAAAAGAGGATATTTGCATCAGGAAAAGATTAATGCTTAGCAGATTCAAAATATCAAGTAGGACTAAATTTGACATGAGGTAAACATTAACATTTGAAAAATAATAACAGTGGAATAGAAAAAATCTACATTTAGATTTAGATTAATTAGATTAGAAAGGTACAGTGAGGATTAGAAATGTTGGATATAAAGTTGAAGGTATTGAATATTGATTATTAATTTTCAGAGTTTTAAAAGTAATGTGCCTAGGTGGTGAGTTGGCTAAGCCACCAACTTTTGGTTTTGCTCAGTTCATGATCTCAGGGTGGTGAGATTGAGTCCCACGTCGGGCTCTGTTCTCAGAGGCAGAGTCTGCTTGAGTTCTCTCTCCCTCTACCTCTCCTTCTTTCTCTTTCTCTCTCACCATCTCTCAAA
Organism: Ursus arctos; assembly: GCF_023065955.2. Lineage (NCBI taxonomy): Eukaryota > Metazoa > Chordata > Mammalia > Carnivora > Ursidae > Ursus > Ursus arctos. The sequence continues at coordinate 7,038,924 of NW_026622852.1, forward strand.
TAAATAAATAAATCTTTTAAAAATAAAATAAAAGTAATGAGAAGCTGGATAATAATTTCTAAGGGGAGCATAAAATATAAGACTTGATCAAATTTTTAGTATAAGGGAATTTTTTTTTTAAGTGGAGTTAGAATATATTGTCAAAACTTACTTGGTAGATAACAAAAATACCCATAAGACATTTTTTTTTCTTTTTTTCAATTGGCAACCATGACTTTTGTCAAAATGGAGTAAGGGCCATGGAAAAAGCTTCTGTGTCTATATATATATCTATATATCTATATAGACATACATTCAGGAAAAGACAATGTGTGTGTGTGAAAAGATATGTGGCTAACTGTTGTCTTTCTCTATATAATTACACAAAAAAGTCATTGACAAACTTCCACTGAAAATACTTCACAGAAGGATGTATCCCTATATATTTGCTTGATTTTACTTATCCATTTTGCTAAAATCAGTAATGACTTAAAATACCAGGAGAAAATCATTTCAACAAAAGCCATTACAAACTATTCCAAATCATATGAACTTATCTAATTATTACATGCTGGAGGAAGCACAAAATGCTGTAAATATATTATTACAGACTCTTTACCAATCACTTATGCCTTAATAGTATAATTTCATAAAAAACATTCCTCAATGGAGAGTTAATGTTATTGTCTGTGTTTTATGGAATAACTTCATGATAATGAATTTACCACAGGACGGATAGCCTTTATTATTTCACATTTATTTTGTTCAAATTATTGACTCTATCCCATGTCCTCACTCTTTGTGTCTGTATTGAAAGACTAGTTTCAAATATTTTCATATAAAAGCTGCTTTTCACATTTTAATTTTTAGCATCACAAGATAACCAAAGTCTCATTCATTTTCTTCCCTCTTGGGTGCGTTAAACATTTCCTATAAAGTCATTATTTCTATCAAGTTGCCCTGATAAATACCCTGCATATGACAATATACATAGGGAATCTATGAAATCTGCAGGAAAAATAAAAATTATCCTTTTTATTCAATTGCCAAGAAAGCTCAGATTTTAATGTATTGATTAAAAACACTATTTCTTATATTAATGTATTGATTAAAAACACTATTTCTTATATTAAAGTAAATCAAAATATTATACAGGCAAATACAAATTTCACATGAATTTATAAAGAAATTATTAAAGCTCAAAAAATTAAGAATTGGATTTATTGCTTCTGGATATGCCCTCTGGAGCCCTGTAGATCTTTGCTTACTTTCTTCTAATTTCATCATGCTTCAGGAAGGAAGAAAGAAAAGAAACAAGATGTGAATAAAGATATGTGTATTGTGGCTTTATTTGTAGATTTCTTGTCCTTTAAATTATCCCTCAAATTTGCTTATTCAGGGTTCTGTAACTAAATTTACTTTTTAATGAAGTCCCAGCCTACTGCTTAAAACGGTTTATTCACTCTTCCTAAAAAGATTTCTAATTTGCCTATGTGATTTCTTGCTTATTTTGGAAAATTGGTGATAGTTGCAGATGGACTTAAGAAAGAAGGAAGAAAAGATAAGGGGAGGAGATGAAGAAAAAGGAGGAAGAGAAAGATGAGGAGAAGAGGGAGACAAGCTATGTCTTCTTCTATCCTTGTTTTGCAAGTCTATCCCATGTTACATAAGATGCTAAAAACTGTAATAGTCTTGAATTAAGCTCTCCCCCAAACCTGTTTTATTCTCCTTTTTTCTGTGATTACGTGTATACTAGTGGAAATTGCCGAACAGTTTTCAACTTACTATACTCTCCCTATCAAAGTTTTTATGTATGTATTTTTCAACTAACTGTCTATCCACATAGGAAATATTCATTGTTAATTACCTATATGTAAGCTCAAATATCTCCCTAAGGTAGTAATCTCAACACAGGTGGAAATTTTAACTAAAACTCTTTTATTTAAGAGTGTTGTATGACTATTCTAAATGATTTTTTAAATATAGTTAATGATATACTTTATAATATTCCATCAGGAAATGTAGCCAACATCTTGGTATATTTTACATTGCAATCTGGACATTTTGGAACCTTGAAAGAAGTATGGTTCTCAAATAATTTATAATAATTAGATAACACTCCTATTTTTAAGTAATACTAAATATATTCACTAATCCATGACACAACTTTTACATAAAGATTAATACATTGGTAGCAAATGCACTGGTAAATTAGCTGTTTCTTTCAATATTTACTAAAACACACACACACACACACAATTTCACTCATTAAGCACATACTTTTTTCACTGCGTGCCTGAAACTGAACTAGGTGATAAAACCAACAGACGAAAAAATAAAATACTCTCCCTGCCTTGGAGAAGTTCACAGAGTGGTAGTGTGTACTAGGATAAATGATTTTTGGAAGCTCTCATCCCCTAGGTGTAGATGGCTACTTGTGTTATTTATTTTCAGTGCTTACTGTCTCAGAATCAATCATAGAAATGTCATGTATGGGACAATGTTGGTGAAACTACTGTGCGATCCTTCATACCTTAGAATCTCCTGGGTTGAGTAAATACGTGTGAGACAGTGACAAGGGAATTACAAAGGTCAGATCAGAGAGATACGAGAAGGGTCAGGAAATCTTGCCAAAGCAGGTAGTAGGTAAACTGACTCAAGAAGGACTGATTCCCTCTCTTTGCAGATAACCAGTCGGTGTCTAAAGCAAAAGAGAATATCCCATCTATAATTGTCAGAAGGTAATTATTGAAGACATGGCACCAATTTTCTAGCTTAAAAGAGTTTGTCAGAGGCAGTGATTCTCCAGTGACAAGTGGCTGAGGAGGTATTCCAATTTATCAGTCCTTTTTGTTCCATTGTTTTCTCGAGGGCCAAGATACTGGAGACTTCTGACTGCAGTGGTTTACTAACCTTAAAGAAATGAGGGTAGATTCTGAGAAGTTTTACCATATGATCAGCTGCAATACTGCACACCCATAAAAACATTTGGCTTTAAGAAACATTTGGCCAAGAATATTTGAATTGAACAACTTTAAGGAATTATTAAGGGAAGAAAACATCAGAGGAAATAAGATAGTTAAGCGTCTCTTTATGGTGTCAGAGGTGATACAGATATTAAGAAATACTATTATTTAAAGTGAATAGCACTATATTATAGGAAATTTTGAGACTCGTGAGCTTAGAGAAAGAATAATCAATGATGACTTGGTATATCTGCCCTGTGTCCTGTTAAATCCAATACCCCTTTGTTCTATTTAGCCCAGGTTACATACCACTACGTCCATGAATTTGTCCCATTGAGTTCACCTGAAAAAGTGCCATTACCTATTTCTAAGTTTTTATATTTTGCACTTCCTTATTTATAGCCCTTATCACACTTGACCATATCATCCTATTTTGACCTAACAGAAAGATTTAGGTGAAAGAGCTCTGAAAAACCTGTTTTATAATTTCTGATTACTAATTTTCTGGTTGTGTTTTATCATGTACCTACATTTTGCTTACCTTTGCAATGGGCTTTTAGGTCTATGTACTTTCTTGAGGCAGGTAAGTGCATCATGTAGTCCTCACAACCCAGACTGTCTCATGTATTTCAGAATAGTCGGACTGCTTCCAAGGAATCTTATCAAGAAATGCTTTATTTTCTTCTGTTTTTCAGGTAACCAGCTAATAAGCTAGTGCATTCTAATGTAATCATGGGAATGTCCATTATTAATAATATATCAATAGAAAAATTAATATGTCAATATGGCATCTAACATCTTAAATGCAGTGATTTTAAAATACTTAGAGAAGGCTAGGGTTTGTTCTGTGGAAGTGCCTTGGAATCACTGTGAATGACAGGAATGGGTGAGATTTGGTGTAGAAACAGAAATAAATGGACTACTCACCCCAGTTTCAACCAGTGAAGCTCAGTTTTTAATTTGATTTAATTTGGCCCTGTCCAATTCAATAAAAAAAAATCAGCTGGTAAAAATAGTTTGAAATCCATTGGAACAGTGATTGTAACAAAGGTAGTGTCTGCCTAGCTTTGCCACTTAGAAGCTTAATGACCTTGAAATATTTATGTTTCTCTTGCCCTTGAGGATCAGATGATTTATCCTGCCTTCTTTCAGTCACATCTCACGGACAATTTCCCAATCTTTCCTAGAAAAATCTTGGTCCTGAGGTTCACCAGTTGAGGATTGAAAACACATATTTGCATTTCTGCATCACTATACATGTCTGGTTTTTGGTCTGGAGTATAATCAATCAGTTGAAGCAAATTCTAAATTGTGATGATTTCCTATGGAACATCATTTTACCAAGTATAATCATGGTGCAGTTCTTTTTCTGAATTCTAAGACTCATATTCTCTATGACTTTTGAGTTAACAGATTTTCCCATGAAGATGCAATCAAACCAGGTTTTTGATATCACCCTTTCCAAAGGATATTTTATTACTTATTTGACTACTTGAAGTAACAGCTTGGTATCTGCATTTACAAGGATATGTTTTGGAAAAGGCTTTATAAGAGCTCTTTCATTGGGGGCAGGAATACAAGATAATCAGTATCATAAGTGGATCAAGTGCTTAGTTTTACATAGAAAGTGATAAATCAAGATAGATTCATGATTTTGACATGTAGTCTGAAAGAAATTTCTATTTTATGTAAATTAGTTTCAACTTGTAAACCTAACGGCATGTACATTCTTCATGACAGTATAATTGAATGTTTTATATCTAAGCCTAAAACCATTCCTTTCAATCTGAAATGCATATACGGAAACAACTAACAATGTTTATCCTTAGCTAAAGGGAAAATTTTTAGCTTAAAAATATATACATATCTATATTTTGTGTTAAAGTCAGAATGAATGAAATATACATTACTTCATGTTCAAAATATTTTGGTACTAAATCCTATACTGACGCCTTAGTACTTTTTCTGAAGATTGTTGATGTGGAGGAAATGGTCATGCTGTGAAATGATGCTATTATAACAAGATGCTAAAGTAAAGTTAATAAATGAAAATTCATTTCTATCATATTGTGACAAGAAATGAAAATATAATGAAATAAAATTATAAGTAGAAATATCATTATAACCCATAAAAACCAGTTATTTTTAAATATTTGCAAATATAGCAATGTCACATATTATACCTTCTAATAATATAGCAAAAATATATTTATTACTAGTAAAAACAAGTCATATATCGAGTACAGCATTCTCAAATTCATGCTTCTCACTCATACATCATTTCATCTCTGTCTTACAATTACCCAAGCCCTTTTTCATAATAATCCTGAGCCAAATTACCTAAATTGTTAAAGCGGATGCCATAGTTTCTTTTGACAGACCTCATTGAATTCAAAGTTACATGGTTATTAATTGCCAGTGATATCTTCTAATCCAGGTAAAATTGATCATAGTTCAAGCAATTTTTCTGTATTGTTTAAGAAGCCACTGATCCCAGTCTAGAGGCTGTGACATTATTAATTTTGTTCTACTGCTCTCAGGGTAATTAATAATCAATTTTGGTCCTGTTCTAATTTATGCCATAACAAGGACAAAACTGTCAGCTTTGTGTGTCAGATAAGTATACTGCAAATTAGAATCTTTTGTGTTAACAGAAATCTTTTGTTTATGGCTTTTGGTTTTCAAAATTCAAAAATAAGAATCATTCAGTTTAAAATCAGTTTTAAAATCAATTATGTAGGATGTGCCAAATGCCCTTTCATTTGAAGTACACATTCATAACAACGCTATTGATTGCATCTGTGAGAATCGTCTATAAACCAAAGATACACCATTGGCTTACCTTCACATTTGACCCAGCAGGTCTAGAAAGTATAAGGGTAATTTTCTGCAAGACAGAGAAGACAAAGACTATTTTTTTCCTATTCCCTGATTTGATTGCATTGAGAATGGAATTAAATTTAAACACACTTAACTATATCATATTTTCTTTAAGGCTTTAAAGATCTCATGAAGGCAAATGGCATATTGTCCTCATTTCACTTTGAAAGTCTACCACTGGCATTGCTGTTTAAAGCCATATTATTGATAATATTTATAAACTGTTAAATGACAAAAGTGGAAAATAGTACTTTACATTTAATTTCATTGTCTCATTCTGCTTTAATACATAAAACCATAACTTTTATGAAAGTTGGTAATAAAAGTGGAGTGGGGAGAGAATATCGAATTTCCCCCTGCTGCAAAGAGATAAGTTTAAAACATAGGCTATTTCTGGGGCGCCTGGGTAGCGCAGTCGTTAAAGCGTCTGCCTTCGGCTCAGGGCGTGATCCCGGCATACCGGGATCGAGTCCCACATCGGGCTCCTCCACTATGGGCCTGCTTCTTCCTCTCCCACTCCTCCTGCTGTGTTCCCTCTCTCGCTGGCTGTTTCTCTGTCACATAAATAAATAAAAAAATCTTTAAAAAAAAAAAATAAAAAAATAAAACATAGGCTATTTCTCTCTTACCTAAGGGATTTCATTTCCACTTTAATTCACTAATTCTTTTAAACAAAATTTTATTTATAAATATTATTTATAAATGTATTATATAAAAAATTTATTTATAAATTTCTTAAATTCAATTAATTGATGCTAAGCACAGAGTCTTTAGTTATATTTTTGTCTACTCATCTACCTTAGAGACAGGTGTTACAGGACTGAATATTAACTTCAAGAGCAAACAAAGTGGGGGCACCTGGATGGCTCAGTTGTTTAAGCAGTGGACTCTGGATTTCCGCTCAGGTCATGATCTCAGGGTCCTGGGATTGAGCCCCATGTAGGGCTCTGTGCTTAGTGGGGAGTCTGTTTGAAGATTCTCTCTCTCCTTTTCCTTCTGCCCCACCCCCTTCACTCTTTCTCTGTGAAATAAATAAATAGATCTTTTTTAAAAAAAAGTTTTAAAGAGCAAAGTATATAGTGGAAGAGAAATCTGTCCTATAGATTATGTTCTTTAAACCCTTAATTAGTCAATTAGAAAGGAAGTTTTAAGAATTACCTGTGCTAACTACTATAGATATATAAAGAATGGCAACATCTAGTGGTAAGAAAGTGGTAAATAAAAACAAGCACTATGAAGAACAGGTAAAAAGTAAAAATTTATTATTTGAACAGCATAAGAACCAGAGTGGGTATGTGTGTGAAAAAATTTATTAAACTCTCTCTAAATATTACTTTGATCTTGCTTTCTTTCTCACTTCTCTGTCTCTCTGAGACTCCAGTTCTTAGTATATTAGAACTTTTCACTGCATCCCAATGTTTCTGACACTCTTTTCTCTCTTTTGTTTCTGTTTTGCTCTCCATTATTCAAACTGGATATTTCTATTGACCTGTCTTTCATTTCAGTAATCCTCTTTTCTTATGGCCCCATATACTATTATATACTGAATTCTTAATTGTTGCATTTGTCAGTTTTAGGTTTTTCTGTTCTGTTCTTTTATTATTATTATATTTTTAAAATATGTAATCCAGTTCTCTGGTGAAGTTCTTGTGTCCTTTTTGATATACTTATCAAAAGTGCATCAAACCTGGAATTTCTAAGTGCAATTATTTGGGTCATCTGTCAGTGACTCTCTTTCTTGGTTCTGATTCTTGTTCTGTACAGTAATTTTTGATAGACTAGAATCATCTTTGTTCAGAAAGGGCTGAATCCTATTCTCTGGTAGACAAATAGAATAGGAATAGAACATCTTAATCTAATTAGAGGCTGAGCTGACTAGATTCTGGGCTGGAATTTTTGTTAAGCTCTGCTTACCCCTGTGTAGTACCCCAGATGTCCTACCTGAGAGTCTAGGGAGTTTGCTGGGGCTTTTCTTCCTTGGAAGGTCCTGAATTCCAATATTTGTCTCCTCATCACTGTAAGACTGTCATAAACTGCCATCTGTTTCCACATTATTCTGCTTAGTTTGGCAGAATTATCAATTCTGTAAAAGCCTCCCGGGAAAAGCTGCTGAGAGCAGAGCTTACTTACCCTTCATCTCCCTTCTCACTGGACTATTGACTCCCTCAAGTCCTGTCTACCTTGGGAGTGCCAAATTCCTTTCTTTGTTTCTCCAGCTCTATGAGACCGCTAAGACTTCTGGCTTGTCAGCTATAACTACTAGATTTCTCAGTATCTGTCCTGATAAATGGTCAGAAAGGAAATTGCCTTGCAGAATTTCAACTCACAGTGTTATTCTTTACTTTCTGCAATCTTGACCCTAGAAACCTTTTTGTCTCAACAGCTCTCCAGTGGCTTCAAGATGTCTTTTCTACTTTTTCTTGATAGGATCATTAACCTGATATAGCTACTCATGGTGTCCAGAAGCAAGAGTACTAAACAATTCATTTGGATATATATTTTTATAACATTTGAGAAGAGACTGAATGATAAAGTAAGAAAGCAGAATTGTAATGGATCATGTGTGCCATATTCAAACATAAGATCTTTACAATGATATTCTGTTGAAGATATTTTATTTTATTATTTTATTTTATTCTAATCTGTTGAAGATATTTAAGAAATGGAGGGTATATGGAATTTACATTTAAAAAAGACAAAGCTGCCACTGCAGAAGATTGGTTGGAAAGGTCTGAGAATAGAAGCTTTCTATGAAAGACAATCCATTAGATTTTAAAAAGGGAACCATTGGGAAACTATCAAAATCATTTTGGGTGGTTGTTTTGTTGCATTGAGTTTTTAATGGAAAGGGAATTAAGAGAGACCAGGAGAGTCATTGCTGGGAATTTTTGTAGAGAGGGGAATATTTCTTTAGAAGATATATTTCTTAGTGAGAAAACAATATAATTTTCTTAAAAGGATTATCCTAAATGTTAATCTGTCATCCTGAAAAGATAGATAAAAATGGTAAAAGAAAACCATAAGTAATATTTGGAAGTAGATAAGTACTAGCATTTTCTTAAACAATATTTTCTCTACTGGAAACCTTAAAACTGAAATTTTCACATATTTCTTACTCAGATTTGTAAAATGAAGTAACTCACTCCACTTTGAAAATAAATTGCATGATGTTGAGAATGCTAGATGTAAACTTTGGCTTCGCTATAGAAATATCACAAAAAAATAATATCACACAGTGAAAGAAATACATATCTCTGGCAAAATGTAATTTTTATATTCACAAATGATATAAAGTCATTGAAAATTCAAGAAGAATCCATGTATTCCTAACTTAACACCTTAATTCTAATCATTTAAATAAAACTTTATAGACTTCACTATTTCAGTTCAGAACCCATTTCCTTCTTTCTTCTACTAAATTGATGAATCATTTTCATCATTATATCCCCAACTTAGAAGCATTTGAGCGTTACAAAGACTTAATTGTTATAGATTAATAAGCATATGAAATGGAATCAATATTTAGACTATTAAGAAACCACCATTATTATTTTCAAATGGTCAATACACACAATTGCTAATAGCGCCAGCATATTCTATTAAACCCCCTTTCATAAAAGACAATAATTTATAAGAAGTAAATCCTTTGTATATAGTAAAACTAATAAAACATTTAAGAACACATAATGGCAAAAAGCTATTTTACTCTTGGAAGAACACTGCATAACTCTTAGAACTCTGGATAACTTGGCAAGAAACTACAGGAATAAAAAAGGTTGAAACCTCTCCTGGAAAGATCAGTTAATAAGTTTTTCTCTTATTTTGGGCTTGCCCAAGAAAAATTTAGCACATAATAATCATAACTGTACCATTTTTCTTTGTGTATTTTAGTTGTGATAACATTTGTTATAAATTCAGCTGTCATCTACTTTATGTTATTAAATTTCTTGGAAAATGTTTCTTTTATAAAGTAGCAAAAATGGAAATACAGAAAAGGAAAAGAAAAAAATGTCAGCACATATGGTGTTTAAATTTTCAAGAAGTCCAAAATTGATTGAATAAAATAATATTGTAATGAAATTTTACATTATTGCATATTTCTGTCTGACTCTATTAATCTTTGAAGTTGGCTGGTTGGGAAATGATTTGATAAACTTATTGATTGAAAACAAATAAATGAACAACTGTTATCAGTTCTGGGGTTACATCCTAAAACCTAAAATTTGAAATGCTATTTAACTATCATTTGCTAGTATTTGGTGGCAATAATCAGTTTAACAATTTTTGAGATGCAGAACATAATACAATGAATAATTTATTACATTTAATATTCAGAATGTACATAGGGATCCTTCTGTCCATTACTATCATCATTATGACATTAGCAAGTTGTTCTTTAAACATATAAAATATGAATTATTAGTTCCTTTCCATTTAACTCAGGATAAAAGTAAATATACAACTTCATTCAAACTACATTTCTATTATTTTATAACTTTACACAAATGTATATCAATGATTCCCTTCTAAGAATTTTTCAACTTTAGAGACAGTAATATCAATGTATTTACTAAAATTAAATGCCAACAATGTGAACATTAACATATAAAACAGCTTTAAAAAGCTTATTTTATTTTTTGTAATCAATCACATGAGCAAATATGACTTATGCTTAACTCAGTCCTGAATGTATGTTTTCCAAAATGATATTATTGTGACCTTTAGATAGTAATTTAATTACTATAATTCTGAGAATTACATAAGGATTTAAAAATTACTTTCCATTAAGTTATATTAATTATGCTGCATATTATATCAGACAGTTTACTAATTACCTGAACTCAGGCAATCATAAGCAACCAAATCTAGCAATGAGAAAATTTAATATCTTAAATACTATAAAAAATGTGATACATCAAAGAATGTAAATTTAAAAAATGTGATACATCAAAGAATGTAAATTTAATTTTTAAAAAAGGAAAAAAAAAGAAAGAAAGAGACCAAATGACTGTTTTTCTTTGGGGGCAAGGGGAAAGGAGAATAGGTCTGTAAACAATAGTGCTTTATAATATATATGGTGCTAAACACATTAGTTGTTTTTATTATTATTCCTTTTGGGGGGGGGAGCAGAGGGAGAGAGAGAGAGAGAATCTTTAGCAGGTTCCACGTTCAGCACGGAGCCCTATGCAGGCTTTGATCTCACGACCCTGAGATCATGACCTGAGCAGAAATCAAGAGTCGGATGCTTACCAGGCTGAGCCACCCAGGAGCCTCTATTTTTATTATTATTCTTGTGTTCATACTGTATTAATAGAAATATTCAAATAAAAATAAATTACAAAGCATCATATTTGAATGAGTCTTTGTCAGTGGCAACACACTCTAGTGATGAAAGTAGACTTGATCCAATATTCTCTAATTTTCCACTGGTGTGAAATTGAGAAATTTCATTAATGTCTGTAAGAGTAAATTGCTCAACTGTAAAAATGGGTGTAATATCTACCTATTGTGATTAAGTAATGCTTGAGAAACAATGAAACATTGTATGTGGAATAAGACAATCAATTTTAGTCAGTCAGAAATAAATACAAGCAGAAGATAAACTGAACTGAGAGGGATGATTTATTGTTTAATTTACAAATTTCAACCAGCACCTCTTGCCTCAAATTACTTGAATGCTGACTCAATTTGTGTCAAATATAAGAAAATAAAATAATATCCTTATTTAAAATCATTAGGGTCAGTGCCCTCTGAAGTAGCATGGTGAGTATGTGACCTCAGAATTAGAAGTAGGACTATTCTTCATATCTTTAGAATTTTTCATAGAATTATACATATAGAAAATGTGAAACTGAGATTAGTAGAATCGTGCAATATGCAGTCATTTGTGTTTGGCCATTTTTCCCCCAATATCTCATGAGATACATGTAATTTTCCATGGTGTGAATATACCATAGTTACACAGCATACCACTGATGGAATCTTAGGTTATTTTCATTTGGAGAATATATATAATTCTGTTAAGTATCTAAGAATGGAATTACTAGGTTATACTTCCAAACATTCTATCCAGGTTATTTGTACAAACTTACTCGGCTTGGCAATTATCATTCAATTTTTCTCACGTATTATCAATATTTGACATTTTCTGCCTTTTAAAAATTTAGTCATTCTGTTGAGTGTGTAGTGATTTGCATTACGTTTTAATTTACATTTCCCTTATAACTAATAAAATTGAGTTCTAATTCAAAGTTTATTTATCATTTTTGTTTTCTGTTATGTGAAATGCCTGTCTAGATTTCCCGTGATGTGAAGGATTTTTAAATCTATTACAGATTTTAGTCTTTTGATATGTATGTATCAATATATATTAATATGTATATATTTACAATGGACATAAAGTTTTGGGTAATAATCTTTTCAGTCCTTTTGTAATATTGTTTAAAAAATTGAATTTCTTAATTTTAATATAATCTAACCTATGTTCTGCCTTCAGTATTTTCTGTCCTGTTTGAGAAATCATTACCTACACCAAGGTTATACAAATATTGTTTTCCTATAGCAGCTTTCTTTTTAATACCTTTCATATTCACACTGATTTACCTGAAGTTAATGTTTATTTATTGTGTTAGAGAGTGTATAAGATTAATGTTTTCCAGAAGGATATCCAAAGACCGCAGTACATATTATTTAAAAAGGCCTTCCTTATCCCAACACATTGTGATGTCTCCTTAGGTGTAAATAGGTGACTATATATGGGTTGTTTATTTCTGAATGATTATGTTCCATTTGTCTGCTTTTTCCATTGTTGTACCAATAACCAATACTAAACACTCTTATTCCCTATATACTTATGTACAAATATTGATATCCAATAGTATAAATTCTCAGGCTTTGTTCCAACCCCGTAAAGATTGGTGTTATGTAACAAATATATTCTGGAATCAGATTGGTAATTTCTACAGGACACCGGGTATATTGATAGAAATTGAGATGGATCTGGAGGTAATTTTAGGCATTTGGAGTTCAGTTTTGGAGACAACTTTAATAATTTGGAGTTCTCTCATATATGGCTTTATACCTAGAAATAAATATTTGTATAGGGTATAAAAAGCTTTTAAAAAGTCTAGGTTCAATTTATTTGCTGTTGATTGTTTCTATTATTAATTTCTATATAACACAAAGTACCCCTAAATATAATGACTTAAAACAAGACACAGTTATTTTGTTCACAAATCTTTATGTGCCAGCATAGGGTGGAAAGAAAGCCTTGGCTACTCTAGATGACACTTCATTCTAGTTGTCAGCCTTCCAGTCTACCAGAGGAAAAGAGGCACGCTCTATGAAGAGAAATAACATCTTTGGCGGGGACTTTATACCTTTAAAAGATAAAAAACAATATTTTTTTAACTTGAAACACCAAAATACTGGAACTGAAACCAACACATTGAAACAGACAATGGATACAGGCTTAGATTTGATACAGAATCTGGTGTTAGCTAGGGGCGCCTGAGTGGCTCAGTCAATTAAGCAGCTGACTTTTTGTTTCTGCTCAGGTCATGATCTCAAAGTCCTGGGATGTAGCCCTGTCAGGGGCTCTGCTCTGAGCACAGAATCTGCTTCCCCTCTCCCTCCCCCTGCTTGTGCTTTCTCTCTAAAATAAGTAAATAAAATCTTTAAAAATATATATACAGAGAGCTACTTAAAAAGCACATTATTTTCTTGAAAAGTGAAAATCATATTCTCAAGATATACCTGAATTTTGTAGAAATATGACACTTAAAATATGCTGGTATCATTTATCTTATAATTATTCCTGAAAAAATCAAATTTAAATTTTCAATAAAACCCAATTCTGTAAGTTTTGCTGAAGCAAAGTTATCACTGAAGAAAATTGCAATATTGCTTTGATAAGCTGCAGATCAGGGAACTAAATCAGGGCATAAACTTTGCTTGTGGAATATAATAATGTTTTAAGTATTTGTATATAATGTCTTTTGTTAAGTTGTTCACCTCTGCTCATGAACATTTTTATTAGAATTACTAGCATTCTTTACAATTGTATGAAGAAAATGCAATACATGTTATGAAACAAATGTACATCTTTTCCCAAAACAGAATGAGATAAACTGAAAAATTAGGCTGAACCATAGCTGTCATTTCTTTGCACGTTTTTTTTTTTAAAGATTCTATTTATTTATTTATTCGACAGAGATAGAGACAGCCAGCGAGAGAGAACACAAGCAGGGGGAGTGGGAGAGGAAGAAGCAGGATCATAGCGGAGGAGCCTAATGTGGGGCTCGATCCCATAATGCCGGGATGACGCCCTGAGCCAAAGGCAGACACTTAACTGCTGTGCCACCCAGGCGCCCCTCTTTGCACGTTTATTAACAAAGTTTTTTTGGGGTAACTTTCATCTTATTGCTTGAATAAAATAATGATGTTATTAATCTTATATCTTATATCTGTTTACAAGTTTTTAAGACAGTTCTACATAACTACAATTTATTGAATCCCTACCGTGTATTATGCTGTTTATAAAATGACAATCTTTAATGAAAAAGTTATGATTATTCCCATTTTTGCCGGGAGAGAATGAGGCTTTGAGAACTTAGTAAGGTCATACCTGTTTAAGGCCAGAAGTGGGATCTGTTTCAGTCTTTCATTCCAGGTCTTCCTTCTCAAGTACCATAAAATACCACCACATACAATAGCCCTGGGTGATGGTTTAGAATTTTTTCTGCTCATTTCATAGGGATGAAACTGAATGGATGAGTCATGGAAACAGTAAGTGATAATTAAGTTATGCTGTGGAGAAATGTTTGCCCAAGTCAATTGACTGCAAATCTAATTTTCTTTTTTTTCCTTAAAAACAATTATATATATATATATTTTTAAATTGACCTTTACTTAGCCTTATGGACATTAGCTGCATTAGGTCTGAGTTTCACACAGTAGTTCATTTTAGTTCAATTCTTGTGGTCAGAATCATAAACTTAAAAATTACAATTTAATATCAGAGTTGTGAAAGAGTACTTATTTAAACTGGATCTCTGCAATTGAATTGCATGAAGCATATTACTCTAAGGAAGAAAAGAGACATTTTCCTTTGCTTAAAAAACTCAAGAACAAAAAACAAGAAAATCCAAAAATAAATGTATTTGCTATTACCAATAGTTAGAAGTAATTCTTCAAAATTTTTTGAGATGAAAATAAAAATACACAAGTAATACGCAAGTAAGGATATTCAGTTTAGAAATCAAGAGGAACTTTCTGAATTGACATAAGAGGGAATGTCACTCTTTAGGTGAGGAAGTTAATTCTTTGTTACTATGAGGAGAACATAGACAATTACCTTTCTAGGACAATTTAAGTGTAGTTTTGTTAAAAGTCCAAAGTATTGGTGAGATGGTTATTCAATATCATATTTGGACAAATTGTTTATAAATTCTTCTTAAAATAGAAATATGAATATTTTTAGATATTGCATTTTCAATGAAACACAATTGGAATTATCTGCATAGTCAAGATTGTGAGAAACAGTTGCCAACCAAACATAAAAAGAAGATAGTTGGGTTGTTTCACAGAAATAAAGTCATAAGGAATTTCCTAAAACTACCCTACACCATTAGAATAAAATATGGTACATTATTTTTATACTATTTGAAATCCATACTCAAGTTTTACGTTGAAATTAAGAAACATGATACTATCTAGTATGTTTTAAAAATAAAATTTTACTTGAATTTTTGTATATGGTAATACTTGATTGACCAGGGTTTCAATTCCAACAATTATTAGTCACACTAGCCTGGGCAATTTGTTCCTTGCTTAGGATTAACCTTCACCTTTTAAAAGAAGATACCAGTTTGGCTGGTGGGAGATCCATGTCAATTATTCTTTTAAGAGCTAGTTGGCAAGAATCTTATTGACCTACATAGACCCTGGAGTGGTAAGCAAAGCACTATCCTTTGTTTAGACTTGGATTGGGCACCAGGTTTCATGGATGATTACAATTGCTTTGGGCTGCTAATGGACAGTGAAATCTGGCTAATAACCAAGGAAAGGCTCAAAATACCAACAGGCCTCCCCATCTGCTATAAGATAAATAGATTAGAGATATGCAGGAACATTTTTACAAAAGTGATAACAATTTTTCTAGTTTGAATTCCATACTAAGCCCTTGAGAATCAAAAAAGAAGACCAAGAAGGGAACCAAGCATAGAATAAATGCTACCACAAAAATGGGAAACAGAATACTGAGAAAAAGTAAATGATCTGTTTCTTATCCTTGGAAAATAAGAAAAGAAGGATGAGGGTTTCAAAATCTGGGAGGAAAGATGAAAAATGTTATGGAAGTCAGGTTTCCTGATAGAGGGGATAGAAATGGAGAGGCTACTGGGAAAGAGGAAGTCAGCCAAGCTAGTTTGGTGGCATACTAACTGGTGCCAGGCATTAGAGGGGAGGTAACCCAATCCTACTCGGCCCAGATAAAATGAGATGAGGTCCAAGTCCAGTAGTACACCAGACCAGTTGGAGAAAGGCATTTGGAAAATATTCTAAATGAAATGGAATATTACTTGAGAGTGTAAGCAGAGAAGTGATGTGAGATGATTTACCTTTGTGAAAGACAACTCTGGTTGCCCTGCCAAGATCAAGTAAGGGGTAAATCAGAGAAACAAGTCAAGAAGCTTTTATTATAGGGGCGCCTGGGTAGCGCAGTCGTTAAAGCGTCTGCCTTCGGCTCAGGGCGTGATCCCCGGCGTTCTGGGATCGAGTCCCACATCGGGCTCCTCTGCTGGGAGCCTGCTTCTTCCTCTCCCACTCCCCCTGCTTGTGTTCCCTCTCTCGCTGGCTGTCTCTGTCAAATAAATAAATAAAATCTTTAAAAAAAAAAAGAAGCTTTTATTATAATCTTGGTAGGCATGGGAATACTGCTTAGTCTAGAATGGTAGTTGTAAAGGTGAGACTTGGGTAATTTATAATGTAATTTTAGAGATGGAGTCAAAAGAAAGAATCAGGAGGGGTGCCTTAGTGGCTCAGTTGGTTGGGTCTCCAACTCCACGCTAAGGCTCAGGTCATGATCTCACAGTGGAGAGATTGACATGAGCCCCACATCAGGCTCTGTGCTCAGCATGGAGTCTGCTTATCCCTCTCCCTCCCCCTCTGCTCATCTCCCCACTCGCTCACACACACACACATGCTCTCTCTATCTCTCTCTCTCTCTCAAATAAATAAATAAATAAATAAATAAATAAATAAATAAATAAAATCTTAAAAAAAAAAGGAAAGAATCAGAAATGAGTGATAGGATTTTATCTTAATCAACAGTATGGGTAGAATTGCCAACTATTAAAATGGAAAACATTGAAGGATTTGACAGATGAAGGGAAGGGTAGGGAAAAAAAATCAACATTTCTGTTTTAAACATGAAGAAATTAAGTTGCCAGCTGGTATCTAGCTGAAGGAGATGTCTAGCCAGGCAGTGGAATACACTGAGTTGGGCATTCAGGGGGGTTTTGAGATATATATGAATAATTGCACTATTGCATTATTATATTATATTACTATTTTATTAGATCACATTATAGATATATATTGTTCCTATAAAATCTTCCCTGAATATAAATGGATAATTTGAAATATATGTGTGTGTATATATATAGCACATATATAATGAATATGTGTGTGTGTGAATATAGACTAAAATGTCATTTTTAATAGTCTAAGCACTCTAAAACCACAGGCCTAGATTTTAAATTTAATCACCCTGCACCATTCTCCACAACACATTAGCTGACTAATTTATAAGAGAAAATATCCAATTTATCAGTGGCTAAGCTGTATGACATAATCTAGTCCGTGCCATACTTTACATAGATAAAAATGAGGGGAAAAGCAATATGAAACATTTTTAGTAACTGTTCCAGCCATTATATAAATTTAATTTAATGGAGAATACTATATACTTATTAATATTTTTAAATAGCTAATCACAAAGAAAATTTTCATAAATTAGACTACAATGATGTTAATTGGAATTAAATTAATTAGATTTTAATTGGAATTTTAAAATTCTAATGCGTATCTCTAAGTATTCATGACCATAACATATAAATATTTTAAATATTAGGCAATCCAACAGTAAGATGTATAAAATCTTGAGCAGAAATTTCAGAAATGATGATATGAAAATAATCAATAAAATATGAAAAGGAACTCAACTCTGATGTGCAGAGTGAAACACAAATTAGTGCCACAATATGATACCACCAATCCCTCACCAAAATGGCTAATATGAAAAGACAAGGCAGATAATATCAATATTGACTATGGCGTAGAGCAAACAAAATTCTCATTACTACTGATGTGAGTATAAACTGATAGCACTCCTTTGGAAAACAGTCTGAAAAAAATCCACTGAAGCTAAGTAAATGCATGTCCTCCAGTCTTGATATTCCTACACACAGAAACATGAACGGTTCTCACAAAGCTATCAATGAGCACAAGAAGCCAGGCACAAAAGATTACACATTTTTTCGTATAACTGTGTAGGTTTTAAAAGCTAATTGATGGTATTAGAAGTTAGGATAATAGTTACCCTAGAAGAGAGGGATAATATCTGGAAGAGAGAAGAGGGGACTTCTGAGGTGCTGGTACTAGCATGTTTTGATCTAGGTGCTGGTGTTCACTTTGGAAAATTAATGCAAACACATTTGTACACTTTTTTGCATATATATGTATATATATGCATGTGTATATATATATCATTATATATATATATATATCATACTGATTTAGCATATGACACATATCCAAAATGCCTAGGAGAAAAGATATCAAGTCTCATTATATAGAGGAAAATATGTGTATTGTATCTTTCTGCTTTTTGGAATTTTGAAGGTCCTCAGGTGCCTGGTAGTTTGTCTAAACACAATAGTGTCCATTTATTCTCAGATGAAACTTGATTTGTAAGTGCGTATTCAAATGCCTGACTGAAAACACAGAATCTGTATTCTTTGCATGAAAGAAATATTAAAAGAAGATAGTGAAATATTTTAGCATTAACCAAAAATACATTCATCATAGCTTCTTGGTTATGAAATGTTAGAAACACAGAACTGTCATCACCTCCAGCTCAGGCCTGCTTCACCCTCTCCATGAAATTCACACGTGTAGCTTGTTAGAAATAAATAGCGTGAAAGACACTCAGTCTCAATGTGACTAAAACATTATCACCTCAATCATGAAGGAACTCTTTCCATCTTTATTATCCAGATGGATTTTTCCTATACCTATAATTACTTTTTTTTCATTTTGAATAAATATTACTTCACCAGGCATTTAGTCCTCCCATGTAAACCAAAATAAACACGGCATAAATCTAGTTCACATGCCAATGCAAAATTAAATAATTTTCAAGCTATATTTCTGATAAAGTTTCACTTAACACAAGGAAAATACAAAAGAGATTATACGACATATCAGAATATTAGACTATTAACATTCATATATCTACTTTAGGTAGTTATTTACTTTCATCTGCAGTATATAAAGAATTAGAACGTTAGCCATGTTTTACATAGGCAAATATATTTTTGAGATTTCAAAGTTTTTTTTTTCTTAAATATGTGCAACAAATCCTTTTTCTGAAAACTAAGCAATAGAAAAATAGAAAAGGTTCTGATCAGCAAAAAATAACACTTGTGCTAAGTTACTCATGGAGAATCAAATTCAATAAAACATGTTATAAATCACCTTGCAATTCCCCAATCCAGTTATATAGTAAGTCAAATCAGGAACTCCAAAAAGTAAAGTCTCAAACCCAGGTTTTACTATAATAATGACAGCATTAGACAAAGATGGTTTTCTTTACCCAGACTTATTTGTATTTCTCAATATTCTAAGGAAGATCTAAAGAAAAGGCAATTTACAAAAAAAGAACCTCTCAGCCAGTGTATTCTTACAGAAAGTAGTAGCTACAAGGTACAAATGTTGTTTTGGAGATAGAGAACAATACAATACAGGGAGCAAATTGTAAAATGTAGTAAAAAATTCTGCCATATTAAGAAGGTATTTCAATTTCTAGTCCTCATTTTACTCATCTGTAAACATGGGAGAGATGATGATAACTCTAACCTCCCTCCTATGTTTTTTGAAAAATTACATATAAAATAAAATACTTTAGGCGTGGTCCCTGACACAAATCTTTTCACAAATGTTGGTATTAAAATAACATTATGATATGTCATGTGATATATCCTGGCTCTCAATCAAATTTCAATTATTCTTTTTTTATATCTGTTTTGGTCCATAGGTTCCAAATTTATTAAATAGGTTAAAATCATTGAAAGTTTACTTTGAAGCTCAAATTGTCCAAGATTTGGCCAGTGAGAGCACATTAAAGCCTACCCCTGTGTCCTTTGACACGTCTCCATTATTTTTTGAGCACTTCATTGCTCTCTGGTACAAAAAGATCTTGCAAGTTTCTCTGGTAATTACTCTTTCCCCTCATGGAATCAGTCATTTTTCGGAAGTCTTTGTCCATTTTAATGGCCTTGACAAGCCAAGACTTAGGTGTTAGATATTCCCATTACTGTGGTAGTGTTGCTGCTTCCATGCTCTATCAGCAGACAGAACTATTTATGCATACACAGATATTTACATCTGTATTTATTCCTGCATATTTATACATATTTTTAAAACCACAAGTTTACACCTACACCTCAATTACAGTCCAATAAGTTTTAGTCTAGTTTATTCCATTTTCATATTTGTAATATCTTCCTTAGAAAGTAATATGCTTATATCCCATTATCACTAATATATGTATTCATTTGACCAGTCTTTGTGAATCTCCTTTCTCCATTACCAATTCCATCCCTGTAAGTTCCCTTCTTCATCCTGCTTAGGCTACCACCCACCCCACCATGTGGGTTTTCTCCTCAATCTGTTGGGGCTGTGACATGTATTATGGACCATCCCCATACATGTTCTGATTCTACATGCCAAGAAGTCCCCTAAGTGACCCCACCCTCATCCTATTTGGGCTCTCACTCCCTCTCCCAAGCCATCAGGTTCCTCATCCTCATTCCTGGCACAAATTTTTTGTCTTTATCTGTCCCAAGTAATGGCTTTATGTCTGAATTGCTCAGACAGAGAAGATAAATAAAAAGAATAGAAAGAGGAGAAAAAAGAAGTGACCACTACTGTAGATTTGATAACAAATCGATAATGGAAAACTTTTCCAATGTAATATATACACAGAAATACTATTTACATTAACCTGTAATCACCAAACTTTCAAGTTTATTATCTAAATATATTTCATCAACTGCCACAGGTACTACACAAAATGTCATTTTTGTATTCTCAACCTGACTGTCCTACAATGCTATGTCTGATTAACTTATTTTATGGAGTTTTGAATCTTTGGTTGAATTAACAATTAATAAATATAATTTGATATTAATGACGCTTTTGGAGAATGTCTGGTTTGCCCCCAGCTTGTTAAAGAAGATGTTGAACTAATTTTTAATAGAGGACAGGAGGGGCGTGGTTGGAGGGCAATCTTAGGCTGCATCTTGTTCAATGTCAAGTTCAGAGATACTACAACACGTGTCAAACACTGGGGTTGAAAATGTGTAGATCATCATTCAGAATCAATTCTAATAAGAGCCCCTGGATGATTTAGTTTTAGGAATTACCACCCACCTAAAAAATCAAGGAGTTCTCCTTAGCCCAATGGGTTGAATTCCATTACAGATAGTCCTTAATTTATGAAAGTTTGACAAGATTTTTTTTTTTTTACTTTACGATGGTGGGAAAGTGATATGCATTTAGTAGAAACTGTACTTCAAATTTTGCATTTGGATCTTTTCCTGTGCTAGCAATATTTGGTAGGGTACTTTCTCATGATGCTGGACAGCAGCAAGCCGCAGCTCCCTGTGAATCACATGAACACAAGGGTAAAAAGTCGATACGCTTAACAACCATTCTGTACCTATAGAACCATTCCTTTTTTAACTTTCAGTACACTATTAAATAAATTACATGAGATAATCAATATTTTATTATAAGACACACATTGTGTCTATGATTTTACCCAACTATAGACTAATGTAAGTGTTCTGAGCATGTTTAAGATAAGCTAGGTTAAGCTATGATGTTTGGTAGGGTTAGGTATATTAAATGCATTTTTGACTTATGATATATTCAATTTACAATGGGTTTATGGGTGTATAACCCTGTAAGTTTAGGAGGATCTGTATTATATAAAGAGTTTCTTATTTCTTTCTAGATGACATTTATTGTGAAAACAGAAAACATTTTTAAAGAGGTCACTAATACAATATCAAATCTTTTCAGCTGACAGGTCTTTACTACTTATAAACTGTAAAGAAGAACTATTTTTGCACCTAACTTGACTTAAAATCTATAATTATCTAAAGTTCTTGAATTAATTGCTTTTTTTGTACTACAAAATAGCAACTAATCATTTGAAAAACTCTAATTATGTGGTTCAAATCACTTAAAGTAATTTCTTGATAACACTCTGAGGCACCTCAAGCTTCATAGTACATCTTAGGAGAAAGTAACTGCAGTTAAATCGTTTATTACTTCTCATATCAAACAATATGCTTCTATTATAAAATAATGTTTCTTATAATTTACAATACATAATAAATTATATAGGTAAACATCTTTTGATAAAACAACAAAATGATCCCCTCAGTTAAAAAAATTTTAGAATAATAAAATATATTTGCTACTTTCATTCGTGTAGTAGATATAAAATGGAAATACTGGGTGCCTGGTTGGCTCAGTCAGAAGAGCATGCAACTTTTGATCTCTGGGTCATGAGTTCAAGCTTCATGTTGGCTATAGAGATTACCGGAAAAAAAATAAACTTATAAAGAAAAGGAAATGTACAGCTTAATCATCATGACTAGCTGGCCCATATTTAGAAAAAAAATTATTTTATAGTATGAATTTCTAAATATCAATAATCAAAGAAAAATATTTAAAGACTAAAATTCACATTTCACAAAACAGAAAAATGCAATGTCTAATAAACTTATAAAAAATTGTTTAATCACCATTACTCAGGAGGGAAATGCAAGTCAAAACTACAAGAAAATAGCACCACACACTTAACAGAATGACTACAATTTTTAAAATCAATGTTATTATTTCTTGACAGTCATGTGGAGCAACTATAACTATCATATAATTCTGATGGGAATGTGCACTGATATAACCATTTTGGGAAATCATTTAGCAGTTTCTACTATAGCTTTAATTAACTTATGATCCAAAATCATTCCTATTAGAGTAGATATGAGAAAGTTCTCAACAATACACAATACACTTCAAAACAGCTCAAACTAGCAACAACCCACACTGTCAATAAATTTGGAATAGTACTATATATATATAGAGAGAGAGAGAGAGAGAGAGAATAGTATGATATATGATAGATATATCATGATAGATATATGATATCTATATATATGCAGATATATATGAATATATACATACATAAACATACTTTGTAGTTATTATATTCAGTGATATGCAGAAATAAATATATGATCAATGAATACCATACAGCAATGAGAAGAAAAAGGATGATGCTACAAGCAAAAAAAGAGGCAAATATCAAAAACTTCTTGTTAAGTAAAAAAAGCCAAACATATTATAATTTTTTTTCTTTTTTCTCCTTTTTTAAAGATTGGGGAGGGGCAGAGAGTGAGGGAGAGGGAGTCTTAAGCAGGCTCGATGACCAGCATGGAGCCTAATGCTGGCTTTGATTGCACGACTCTGAGATCATAACCCGAGCTGAAATCAAGAGTTGGATGTTTAACTGACTGAGCCACCCAGGCACCCCACACATACTACAATTTTAAAAAGCAAATTTATGGTGATAAAAGTCTTCATAGTATTTAGCTTTGGGCTGTAATGAGTTTATGGAACAACAGAAGAACTTTGGACATACTGGAAATGTTTTATTATCTTGATCTGGGAGCTGGTTAAATAGATTTAATTTGTAAAAATCTGAGCTTTAAGTATAATGTATTTGAAAATATTCCCTTCACAGTTTTATAAATTATAGGGTTCCAGGCATGGTTATTTTCCTCTGTGTAGTCCTAGTCATGAGTTGTACCATAAAAACTGTCTTAGAGATAATCTGACCAAACTCTACTCTATTTTTTTTAAGATTTTATTTATTTATTTGATAGAGAGAGAGGCAGCCAGCGAGAGAGGGAACACAGGCAGGGGGAGTGGGAGAGGAAGAAGCAGGCTCCCAGCAGAGGGCCCAATGTGGGGCTCGATCCCAGGACTCTGGGGTCACGCCCTGAGCTGAAGGCAGACGCTTAATGACTGAGCCACGCAGGTGCCCCCAAACTCTACTCTAAAAAGAGAAAAATAGGTCTTGAAGGATTAAGTTATTGGTACATATTGGTACACATCAAGGCTGGAACAAATCTAAAACTTCAAACTCAAATCCAAGCCTCCTAGATTCTGAGTTCATTTTTCATAGGGCATTTATTCATTCAACATCTTTTTAAATTTAATACATTTACTTCTAATATATACCAAAATTCCTGTGTGTTCTACTAAACATTATCAATAGTCTAATGACAATTTATTAATCCATTCTGAGAAATAAGTGATATGATATATATATGTGTGTCAAACCAGACTGTAACAGACTGCTGCAATAGTGCTTCATGATCATACTATTAGACACAAAAATGATGTGTTATTATGAATAATATTATGAATACCATTATGAATGTCTACATACGTTATATATCTTCCAGATAGATGAGATTTGCTATGTTGCCCACTCTTTCCCTGATAGTGTGCAAAAGGCATTTGAAATTTTTAATTCAAGGAGAATTTATAACTGGTCATGGTTTTCCTTGATACAGACCTTTATATAAAATAGTTATATTGTTACAATATAGTATGAAGCTAGAGATAAAGCACAAATTGTAAAAGACTGTCTGATTATGTGATGGTCTTCTGCATACATTTACAGTATCTAATTAATTGAAGTTTCCCTAGCTTTTCCAACAAGAGATCACAAA
This sequence comes from Ursus arctos, assembly GCF_023065955.2. NCBI lineage: Eukaryota > Metazoa > Chordata > Mammalia > Carnivora > Ursidae > Ursus > Ursus arctos. Next base: position 7,063,846 of record NW_026622852.1, read on the forward strand.
GAAAGTCTTCTGGGGTTTTGCCTATTTGATTCTGTTACACATACAGGAAATTTGATATTGTTGCTATGTTTAAGCTCAGTATTAACCTTAAAGATGTATATAGAATATGAATATGTGTGATAATTAAACTCAATACTCATATCTCTCTGAAAGTTTCTGGGTACAGTGACCTGAGCAAGCCAGTAAGAGGAAATAGGACCAAAAAATAATTTCAAATAAAGTATGTTAGCTTATGTTATGGACTAAATGTTTTGTGTTTCCCAAAATCCATAGGTTGAAACCTTCCTGCCACAACACAGTGGTATTAGAAGATGAGACTTTGGGGAAGTAATTGGAATTAGATGAGGTCATTAGGGTGGAGTCCTCATGAAAAAATTAGTGGTCTTGTGGTCCCCGGGTGGCTCAGTCAGTTAAGCATTCAGTTGCTGATTTCAGCTCAGGTCATGATCTCAGGATCATGAGATTGAGGCCTGGGTTGGACTCTGTGCTGGGTATGGACCCTGCTTAAGACTCTCTCTCCCTCTCCCTCATTCCTTTCCCATACCATGCTATGCTCTCTCTCTCAAAAAAAAAAATACTAATAATAATTAAATTTAAAAAAATTAGTGGTCTTATAAAAAAAAAAGTTTGCTTCCTCTCTCTTCTTTCTACTATGTAAGGATATAATGAGAAAAAAGGTCATCTAAGAGGAAGTCCTCCCAGACACTTGATCACTTGATCTTGAACATCCCAGCCCCCAAAACTGTGAGAAATAAATGTTTTTTGTTTAACCTATCAAGTCTATGGTAATCTGTTATAGTAGCCTAACCTGACAAAGACACTATCTCATCTGAAGCAAATTCTATCAACTTTTATTTCCTAAATTGAACATAGCCTGAACTTGTTCTCAATATAAAAACATATACCCTATTCAGGGCTTGCAAATTTTTTACTAATCGATGTGATTTTCTTTTAAAAAAATATTTCCCAATGTTCTTATCTATATAAAATACCTTGGGCATATGGGTACCATTAAAATAGTTTGATTGACAATAGCCACCAGCCATCTAGACATCCTGAAACTGTATACAGTTATAGAAAATGGTCACTTGCATTCTAGTAGTGACAGGTAAAAGAATAAATTCTGGGTTGTTAGGGAAACTGTACAAAGGATTGAAAACACATCGCTCTCTATCCGGAAAAAGAGAATTATCTCCAGAGCAGTGTTCTTGTCAGCTATGAATCAAATAAATGATTTGCCTTACTGAAGTCAGGAGGAAAAACAAAAAGATTCTTGAAAATATAAACATGAGCCTAGTATTTAGTTAGATAAATAATAAAAATGCTGTCCCTTCTCCCTTAATTCTATTTTCAGTAATGAGAATACTATCCAATTTATAACTCTTTTGACTTGATGTGTATATAAAATGCAGACAAATCCATGAAGGTAGAAAATAACCCTGCAAAACATGCTTCAATTTATAAATCAGCTCAAACTGATAACCAAAAACTTGACTGAAGATGATGTTAGGAATAACATCTCTCTTGGGCACACACATGCACTCTCTCTTCTCTTTCTACCCTATTCTGTTTAAGACTTTGTAGGACTTTGAGCTTTTTATTTCTTAATTACATTAGGAGGTTTTCACTTAGTGTCTTAGTTTGAGGTCTTAAATACAAAGCTTTTTTCAATGATTCTCCTTAAAAATGTGCTAGAATGGGAACAAACAAGAATAATATATAAACATTCATTTATAAATACACTAATTATCTAGTGATTGTTTAAAACCAAACATATTTTATAATTTGATGCATTAACATTGATTAAAGAGCTATGAGGGTGTAATCCCCTACTGATAAAATGTGTCAAAATATACATGTTGTTTAATTAAAAAAATAATTAAAATAAGCCTTTGTACCAGAGCGCCTGGGTGGCTCAATTGGTTAAGGGTCCCACTCTTGGTTTAGGCTCAGGTCATGATAAAGAAGATGTTATTACTCAGCTATTAAAAAAAAAAGGAATCTTGTCATTTGCCCTCTGCCACTCCCTCTGCTGCTCACCCCCCAAGTAAATGAATGAATACAATGTTTTAAAATAATAAATCTTTGTATTATGGAAGTTACCCCATCTTGATATTCCATCTTGACTTTCCGAATATTATTTGGAAATCAGAGAAAACCAGGGTAAACTATTTTCTGGGGGAGAACCAAATAAATTAAAAGCTTTTGTTCCTTGATTGAGATAATTATCAGATATTGGCTCTCAATAACACATCTAAAAATCACCAGATTTCCATAAAATTACTTTACAAATTTTTTGTAATTTTTAAAATTTAAATTCAGTTAATTAATATCTAATGTATTATTGATTTCAGAGGTAGAGGTCAGTGATTAATCAGTCTTATTACTTTACAAATATTTTAAAAATTAAGTTTTACTTAATTTTACTTAATTTTTTGTTTTACTTAAAATTTACTTAAATTTACTTAAATTAATTTTAAAAATTTTAAAAAACACAAAAATTTAAGTTTTACTTTAATTAAGTAAATTTATTTAAATTTACTTAAATTCATCACAAGTGCACTCCTTAATCCCCATCACGTATTTCACCCAGCCCCCACCCACCTCCCCTCTGGTAACCATCAATCTGCTACCTATAGTTAAGATCTGTTTCTTTTTTTTTTTTTAAGATTTTTTTTTTAATTTATTCATTTGACAGAGATAGAGACACCCAGCGAGAGAGGGAACACAAGCAAGGGAAGTGAGAGAGGAAGAAACAGACTCCCAGCGGAGGAGCCTGATATGGGGCTCGATCCCGGGACTCCAGGATCACACCCTGAGCCGAAGGCACACGCTTAACGACTGAGCCACCCAGGCACCCCATGTTTCTTGTTTTTCCTCTCTTTTTTCCCTTATAATCATTTGTTTTGTTTCTTAAATTCCACATATGAGTGAAATCATATGGTATTTGTCTTTCTATGACTAACTTATTTTGCTTAATATAATATTCTCTAGCTCCATCCATGTCATTGCAAATGGCAAGATTTCATACTTTTGTATGGTTGAGTAATATTCTATTATATCTATATCTATATGTATATATATTTCTATATATCATCTATATTTATATAGCTATATTTTCTTATCCATTCAACAGTTGATGGGCATTTGGGCTCTTTCCATAATTCGGCTATTGTTGATATTGCTGCTATAAACATTGGGATGCATGTATCCCTTTGAATTAGTGTTTTTGTACTCTTTGGGTAAATACCCAGTAGTGCAATTGCTGGTTCATATTTTTTTTTTTTTGTTTTTATTTTTATTTTTATTTTTTTTTTGTTTTTTTTGTTTTTTTTTTTTTTATTAATAATGATTTTTTATTATATTATGTTAGTCACCATACAGTACATCCCCGGTTTTCGATGTAAGGCTCGATGATTCATTAGTTGTGTATAACACCCAGTGCACCATGCAATATGTGCCCTCCTTACTACCCATCACCGGTCTATCCCGTTCCCCCATCCCCCTCCCCTCTGTAGCCCTCAGTTTGTTTCTCACAGTCCATAGTCTCTCATGTTTCATTCCCCCTTCTGATTACCCCCCCTTTCTTTATCCCTTTCTTCCCCTACTGATCATTCTAGTTCTTATGTTCCATAGATGAGAGAAATCATATGATAGTTGTCTTTCTCTGCTTGACTTATTTCACTAAGCATTATCTCCTCCAGTGCCGTCCATGTTGTAGCAAATGTTGAGAACTCATTCTTTCTGATTGCTGAGTAATATTCCATTGTATATATGGACCACAACTTCTTAATCCAGTCATCTGTTGAAGGGCATCTCGGCTCCTTCCACGATTTAGCTATTGTGGACATTGCTGCTATGAACATTGGGGTGCATATGGCCCTTCTCTTCACTACGTCTGTATCTTTGGGGTAAACACCCAGTAGTGCAATGGCTGGATCATAGGGTAGCTCAATTTTTAACTTTTTAAGGGACCTCCACACGGTTTTCCAGAGTGGCTGTACCAACTTGCATTCCCACCAACAATGTAGGAGGGATCCCCTTTCTCCACATCCTCTCCAACAATTGTTGTTTCCTGCCCTGTCTATTTTTGCCATTCTAACTGGCGTAAGGTGGTATCTCAGTGTGGTTTTGATTTGAATATCCTTGATGGCTAATGATTTTGAACATTTTTTCATGTGTCTGTTAGCCATTTGTATGTCTTCATTGGAAAAGTGTCTGTTCATATCTTCTGCCCATTTTTTGATTTATTTCTTTCTCGTGTATTGAGTTTGAGAAGTTCTTTGTAGATCTTGGATACCAGTCCTTTATCTGTAGTGTCATTTGCAAATATCTTCTCCCATTCCGTGGGCTGCCTCTTAGTTTTTCTGACTGTTTCCTTGGATGTGCAGAAACTTTTAATCTTGATGAAGTCCCATAAATTCATTTTATCTTTTGTTTCTCTTGCCTTTGGGGATGTGTCATGAAAAAGGTTGCTTTGGCTGATGTCGTAGAGGTTGCTGCCTATGTTCTCCTCTAGAATTTTGATGGATTCCTGTCTCACATCGAGGTCTTTCATCCATTTGGAGTTTATTTTTGTGTATGGTGTGAGATAGTGGTCAAGTTTCATTCTTTTGCATGTAGCTGTCCAATTTTCCCAGCACCATTTATTGAAGAGACTGTCTTTTTCCCACCGGATGTTTTTTCCTGCTTTATCAAATATTAGTTGCCCAAAGAGCTGAGGGTCCATTTCTGGGCTCTCTATTCTGTTCCATTGGTCTATGTGTCTGTTTTTGTGCCAGTACCATGCTGTCTTTGTGATCACAGCTTTGTAGTACAGCTCGAAATCCGGCATTGTGATGCCCCCAGCTTTGTTTTTCTTTTTCAACAGTTCCTTGGAGATTCGGGGTCTTTTCTGGTTCCATACAAATTTAAGGACTATTTGTTCCAGTTCTTTGAAAAACGTTCTCGGTATTTTGATCGGGATAGCATTGAAAGTGTAGATTGCTCTGGGTAGCATGGACATTTTAACTATGTTAATTCTTCCGATCCATGAGCATGGAATATATTTCCATCTTTTTATGTCTTCCTCAATGTCTTTTAAGAGTGATTTATAGTTTCTAGAATAAAGGTCCTTTACGTCTCTGGTTAAGTTAATTCCAAGGTAACGTATGGTTTTTGGTGCTATTGTAAATGGGATGGATTCCCTGATTTCTCTTTCTTCGTTCTCGTTATTCGTGTACAGAAATGCAACTGATTTCTGAGCATTGATTTTGTATCCCGCCACGTTACTGAATTGCTCTATAACTTCTAATAGTTTGGGAGTGGCTTCTTTTGGGTTTTCCATATAGAGTATCATGTCGTCTGCGAAGAGAGACATTTTGACTTCTTCTTTGCCGATTTGAATACCTTTGATCCCTTTTTGTCGTCTGATTGCTGTTGCAAGGACTTCTAGTACTATGTTGAATAATAGTGGCGAGAGTGGGCATCCTTCTCGTGTTCCTGATCTTAAGGGAAAGGCTTCCAGCTTTTCCCCATTGAGAATAATATTTGCAGTAGGCTTTTCATAGATGGCTTTTATGAGATTGAGATGTGTACCCTCTATTCCTACACTCTGAAGGGTTTTAATCAGGAAAGGATGCTGTATTTTGTCAAATGCTTTTTCGGCATCGATTGAGAGGATCATATGGTTCTTGAGTCTTTTCTTGTTGATATGATGTATCACGCTGATTGATTTGCGAATATTGAACCACGCTTGCATCCCAGGTATGAATCCCACTTGATCGTGGTGGATAATCCTTTTAATGAACTGTTGGATTCTATTAGCAAGTATCTTGTTGAGGATTTTGGCGTCCATATTCATTAGGGAAATCGGTCTGTAATTCTCCTTTTTGAGGGGGTCTTTGCCTGGTTTGGGGATCAAGGTAATATTGGCCTCATAGAATGAGTTTGGTAGCTTTCCTTTTGTTTCTATTTTTTGAAATAGCTTTAGGAGAATAGGTATTATTTCTTCTTTGAATGTTTGGTAGAATTCCCCAGGAAAACCGTCCGGGCCTGGAGTTTTGTTATTTGGAAGGTTGTTTATCACTGACTCAATTTCTTCATAATTAATTGGCTTGTTTAAGAAATCAATTTCTTCCTTTTTCAATCTTGGTAGTTTATAGGTTTCCAGGAAGGATTCCATCTCTTCCAGATTGCTTAGTTTATTGGCATATAGCTGTTGATAAAAATTTCTAATAATCCTTCCAATTTCAATGGTGTTCGTCGTGACCTCTCCTTTTTCATTCGTAATTTTAATAATCTGGGTCCTTTCTCTTTTCTTTTGGATAAGTCTTGCCAGTGGTCTGTCAATTTTATTGATTCTCTCCAAGAACCAGCTTCTAGTCCTGTTGATCTGCTCTACTGTACTTCTGGTTTCTGCTTGATTGATTTCAGCTTTAATTTTGGTCAACTGCTTCCTTGTGCGTGGATTAGGCCTGTCCCTCTGTTGCTGTTCCAGCTTCTTGAGGTGAGAATATAAAAACTGCATTTTAGATTTTTCTATTCTTTTGAGTGAGGCTTGGATGGCTATGTATTTCCCCCTTAGGACTGCCTTTGCAGTATCCCATAGGTTTTGGACTGTTGTATTTTCATTCTCATTGGTCTCCATAAATTGTTTAATTTGATTTTTGATTTCCTGGTTTATCGAGTCATTCCTGAGCAGGATGGTTCTTAGTCTCCAAGTGTTTGAGTTTCTTCCAAATTTTTCCTTGTGGTTGAGTTCCAATTTCAGAGCGTTGTGGTCTGAGAATATGCAGGGGATAATTTCAATCTTTTGGTATCGGTTGAGACCTGTTTTGTGTCCCAGAACATGGTCTATTCTTGAGAATGTTCCATGGGCATTAGAATAGAATGAGTATTCTTTGGTTCTGGGGTGTAGTGTTCTATATATATCTAAGAGGTCCAACTCGTCGAGTATGGCATTCAAAGCCTTTGATTCTTTGCTTAGTTTTTGCCAGGGTGTTCTGTCTATTTCTGAGAGTGGAGTGTTGAGGTCCCCTACTATTAATGTATTTTTATCTATATGTCTCTTTATTCTGGTTAAGAGTTGGCTTGTGTATCTTGCTGCTCCCCTGTTGGGGGCATATATATTTATAATTGTCATATCCACTTGTTGAATACTTCCTTTAAGAATAATATAGTGCCCTTCTGCATCTCTAACTATAGTCTGTAGTTTAAAATCCAATTTATCTGATATGGGAATTGCTACCCCAGCTTTCTTTTGAGGTCCATTTGCGTGAAAGATGGTACTCCATCCCCTTACTCTCAGTCTGAATGCATCTTTGGGTTCGAAATGAGTCTCTTGTAGACAGCAAATGGATGGGTCATTTCTTTTTATCCAATCTGCAACCTGTGGCGTTTGAAGCCAGAATTTAAACCATTAATGTTCAGGCTGAGTACTGAGAGATATGCTTTTAATTCTGCCATGTTGTCAGTAAAGTCTTTGTATTGGCTGTGACTTTCTGTTTTGTATCACTCTTGGGGCCTTTTTACTTTTATAGAACCCCCCGTAATACCTCCTGTAGGGCTGGTTTCGTGGTTACGAAATTGGCTAGTGACTGTCGATTCTGAAATGTCTTTATTTCTCCATCAATTCTGAATCACAGCCTTGCTGGATAAAGGATCCTTGGCTGCATGTTTTTCTCTGAAAGACCTTTAAAAATGCTCCCCAAACCCTTTCTCTCATTCCAGGTCTGTGTAGACAGGTCTGATGTAATTCTGATGCCTTTGCCTTGGTACATGAGAAATTTCTTTGCCCTGGCCACTTTCAATACTGTTTCCTTGGATCTCATATTTGCGAATTGCACTGTGACGTGACGTGGTGTAGGTCTGTCATGGTTGAGCTTGGGAGGGGTCCTCTCTGCCTCTTGGACACGAATTTTTGTTTCCCTTGCTAGATTAGGGAAGTTTTCAGCTACAATTTGTTCAAATATCTCTTCTAGACCTCTGTTTTTCTCCACCCCCTCGGGGATGCCGATGATTCTAACATTGGATCGTTTCATTGAGTCAGTAATCTCCCGTAGCCAACATTCGTGGGCGTGGATTTTCTTAAGACCATCTTCTATTTTTATTTTTTCCTCTATTAACCCATCCTCCAATTCACTAACCCTTTCCTCTGCTTCCGTGACCCTGGCCATCAGAGCCTCTAGTTTTGCCTGCATTTGGCTCATAGAATGTTTAATTTCTGTCAAATTCACTCTCATTTCCGCCCTTAGGGATTGTATATTCTCAGTAATATTTCCCTGAATACTTTTTTCAAGTCTACTCATTATCTTGACCATTGTTACTCTGAATTCCATTTCTGATAATTTGGTTACATCCATATCCGTTACTTCTGTGGCAGAGGCCACTGACTCACTGTCTTTTCTTTGCTGGGGGGGGGCTTCTCCTTCTTGTCATTCTGATGAAGAGAGGTTGCGGGGTTTCCAGAGCCCAAAATTATTGACTGGGTCCCAGGCCGTGCCCCTTGTTTTATAGGGATCTTAGAGATGTGGGCTTCTTCTTTAAAGATTTTATTTATTTACTTATCTGAGAGAGGGAGGAGTAGTTCTATTTTTAACTTTTTGAGGACATTCCATACTGTTTTCCAGAGTGGCTACACTAGTTTGCGCCCCACCAACAGTGTAAGAGAGTTTCCCCAGAAAGGAAGTATTTTTTTAAAAGAAGTGTAAATGTCTAACATATCTTGGTATAATGGAGATTTCAATATAGATACCACAAATTGAGTTGAGTTGAATCAAACATAATATAAGTACTATTCCAGAACACATATGCATATATATGTAATATATATTATATATGATAGCCTTCAATTATATATATAAAAATACCCCCTTTATGTATGTTATATGTGTATCTATTTTTAAATATTTCAACATTGTATAATGAAAAATCTGTTACATCTACTACATAGAGATACAACTCATTGTTTAATGAACTGCATAATGTTCCATACAATAGGTATATTAATTTATTTAATCATTGTTCTCTTTGATGTTTTTTAATTTGCTTAAATGAATATATTCTTAAATATACTCTTCTATCAGTCCATGAATAACTATCAAGTAGATCTGTAAAAGCTGAATGTACATTCATTATTTGAATAGGCGTAAACAAATTGGAATGTCTGCACCAATACATATGCCCTTGAATTTGAGGGTTAAACATAATACATTTTATCTCCTTTTTAATATTGATTCAGCTTAATCTACTTTTGCCTTATCATGTTGGTCATGATGAGTAAATACTAAAATTATGCCAATGATTGTAGTTTTAATATCTTGATTCTAATTTCAATAGAAATGTTTTAAAGAGTTTCCATATTAGGTATCATGTTTGCTACTGATTTCTAACAGATATGTTTTCTCATGATAGGAAGTTTCACTCCAAGTTCAGATTCACAAGAGTTTTGTTATTTAATCAAGAATGAGTGTCAAAATTATTAGATGTCCTTTTCATATCTAAGGTATTTACATTCATCCATTAATATGGAGAAGTTCATAAGTGGTTTTTCCAATCTTCAGTGACCCTTGCAGTCTTTATTAAAACGTTCTAAATCATATCACAGAAGTCTTTTAATATAATGCTGTATTAAATTGCTTATATTTCATTTAGAATATTTTTCTATGTATATGTCAGTTTGGTTTATTGTAATCTGTCATATTCAATATTTCACTAGATTGCGTGTTAGAATTATAGTAATATCATATAACAAACTGAAGAATTTATCTGCTCTGGAAGGTTCTCAAAAAAATTTTCCTCAATATCTTTTTCTTCTCATCCTCATGATTTGGAAAGAACTATAGTTACTAACAGATTATTTTCACAATGATACTTTAGAGTCAGGAAGCAAATTCTAGAATAATTTGCACAACAGCTTTTTTTTTCCCTGTTGAGGATGGCAGTCACTTAATGTGGCATGCAAACTCACCACAAAATTAATGATCAAAAGCTTAAGATGTTGATGACTTTGCTGTTCATATCCAACAACAGTATAGAGATAACATGTTCACAGTCTTAATCTGTAAAAGGTGCAGAGAGAATTTAAATGACGGGAAGAGTCTTATGTGTTTCCTCTTTCTGTACATTCTTCAACATCTTTTTTTTTTTTTAACATCTCCACATCTTCCTTCTTTGTGTAGAGTATTTGTTATTTCTTTTAACCCTATTGATTACATTAAGCAGGATTTGTTTTTCTCATTTTGTAAAAATGAAAATTGAGGTCAAACTGGTAAAGTACTGACTCAGGCAGTTTTTCATTTAAAAAGTACTCAATATATTTTATTATTTTAATTTTTTGTCTTTTACACTAGACAAAAATTCTCAAGGTAGGGCAATGCTTATTTTGTTTGCTGTTATAATCCTGATTTTTTCCATTACCAAAGCAAAGTATGTGCTCATCATAATCTTAATTAGCTTGAATTAAATTGGTCCCACAAAATATCTATTAATTTACAATTTCTCAGTATTATGCAAAGATGAAAGGGTTCAATTCAACAAATATATACTGAGGGTATGTCTATGAGCCAGACCCTTACCTTGATACCATGCAATCTCCAGGTTGAATAAGAACCTTGTATTCAAGATGTTTATAATCTTGTGGGAGAGACTTGTAACAACCAACTCAAATAAAACATAGAATTTTCAAAGTGTTAAATGATGGCACAAAGAGTACTCTTCTAAAGGGCAGAATAGAGAGAGAGTAATTATTTTGCAGTAGGGTGAGTGGGCAAAGAAATCACTGTTTGGTGTTCTTTTCCTTTTCATTCTTAATACTTCCCATTTAACAATTTCTCTCGGTAGCTTACAGAAAGTAAAACAGATATAATAATAATAATTACATCACCAGGGTGCCTGGGTGGCTCAGTTGTTTGAGCGTCTGTCTTTGGCTCAGGTCATAATCCCAGGGTCCTGGGATCAATGGAGTCCCGCATCTGCTCCCTGCTCAGCAGGGAGCCTGCTTCTCCTTCTTTCTCTGCCCCCCGCCTCCGTTCATGCTGTCTCTAGCTTTCTCTCTCAAATAAATAAATGAAATCTTTTTAAAAATTACATCACCAGGGGGCGCCTGGGTGGCACAGCGGTTAAGCGTCTGCCTTCGGCTTAGGGCGTGATTCCGGCGTTACAGGATCGAGCCCCACATCAGGCTCCTCCGTTATGAGCCTGCTTCTTCCTCTCCCACTCCCCCTGCTTGTGTTTCCTCTCTCGCTGGCTGTCTCTATCTCTGTCAAATAAATAAATAAAAAAAAAAATTACATCACCAACAACTGCAATTACATCAGCAATAATAGCTGTTCTAGGAAGGTCAGATATGTAAAGGATCTTCTGGAGTGCAAGTAACAATTGGTAATAGGAAGATCAAAGAAGTGTCTCATCAACAATTGTTAAAAACAGGAAGAGATGACTCAGAAAATGCCAAATAACGGTAATACTGGTCATTTTAACTTTCACTTCCTTGACAATATGTAAATACACATGGAGTAATGAGATGTTGAGAGAACAAGCGGTTGTAAAAAGAAAGAACATTCAATAATTTATAACATGGTTAATTTAACCCATTTGTGAAGAATAGATTTCTAGAAAGCAAAGGGCATATCAATTGAAATTGCCTCTCATGACTCTAAACCATGACAAGCAGAAACTCCTGTCCAATCTTCCTAAAGATGTCATATAATTTTTTTTAATTCTTAAAATGAACAAATTTCTTATTCTCTAAATCATCTTCCAGACCTAACCATTTATGAGTTTAGTTAATTCTGCCTTTTGTAAGTAGGAGTCAACAAATTTAATATAAATTAGGAGCAAGATTTCCTGTATATGACCATTTTAAAACTAGTAATAATTATAAAGTCATTTGATGTATTATATTTCTCAAGGATTATCATTTACAAAGTACTTTTATGTATGTTCTCTCACTATATAACCTTAAACGTTAAAGTAAACACGTCATGAGGCTCATTTTATAGATTAAGAATTTAGGTGCATGTGTTAAATGGATTGACCAACATCATAGAGTTAAGTAGCCAAAAGTCAGCTATACAAGAACCTTCACCTTCAGCCTTCAGGGTCAGTTTAGAAAAACAAAACAAAACAAAAATTGACTCAGATTATTGTTCTGATTTCTAATTATTCTTTGATCTTTGATGACATTATTCTCTACTTATTATCACACAGTGCTATAGAATGAATATCAAAGAAAGCCACATTTTGATAATTATCTTCTTTTCCCAAAGGAAATATTCCTAAGGCTTTTTGATTTTTAAAAAAGTGCACTTTTCCCACTTTCTTAGCAAGTGTCAGTGGAAGTGTTAAAACAGTCACATTTAAGTCTCCTAAAATAGCCAACCCATGAAATGATACAAAGTCTGTTAATTGGTACGAACCCTGAAAAATAAAATTAATTCAAGGGATAAGAATTCATTTGTTGAAATTGGTGATCTATGGATGTAGTTTCACAGGATATTTTAAAGTAAGCCAAATCTTCCTTTCTTATTGACTGATCTAAATGTTACATACTGGAAATATAAAAACGACATTTTTTTCCAATTGAAGTAAAGTAATTGTTGTGTCCCTAATCTGCTATATTACTAAGTATTAAAAGCTAATTAGATCAATTTTAAAATATGTTTTCTTGGGGTGTAAGTGTTTCTACTTAGTCATTATAATTATCAGACATTTTTATAGTTGAGGTGTATTAGCTATTAACCAAAGCACTCAGACCAGTGAAATGTAATGGTATTATTTCCTCACATATTAAAATATACTAATTACATTATTATTATAAATCTAAATGATAATTTAAATGTAACTTCACAGAAAATACAGATTAAAAACTTAAACTCTCCATCTCTGTAATATGAGGGTTTCACTAAGGAGATGAAAGCAATTGGATGACTTGCATAATTGACATTTTCTAATGAGCTGAAAGGAATGTCACTGTGTCCTGATATTAAGCGGATATCAGAATGCACAATGGAATGTGTCTCTTGATGCCCCCAATGGCCTTCTGTTCATTCAAAGAGTATACACTACTGCAGGACGTTTTAATCTAGTTTATTTGTGAGCTCAGGCAGTGTGATTATGTTCAGAATTGAACTTTCACACTGGCCATGAAATTTACTTTAGTCAGGAAGAGCTAAAGAACAAAAGGCAACATCCTCATGATACCTCACACTTGTAACCCAGTTTGTTTTAGGAAACATAACTTACCAAATAGTTCACAGGGCAGGGATCCTTTGACCCATCAAAAGCTACAATGTATCCACTATCTTCATACTTGACATTGCAGTTGGTTGGCAGAAGCTCTTGAGTTTGACGAGCACAAATCAATGAAAAACAGTTCTTGAAAAACAGTAACAGCACAAAATAGAGGAACCAAATTTCAAGCCACTCCTCTAAACTGTAAATGAGATTGATGTGAAGCATTAGCACTTTTTTTTTAATGACTATATAAATGTTTTTATTAGAGATTAAGTGGCAATAGAACATATTAAACCATGGCAAACATCTGGAAGACTCTCTTTAGCAGTTTAATCACAGCATTTCCCAAAGTCTGCTCATACCAGCTATTTCAGCATATCATGGCTTTATGCAAGTGGATGAATATCTGCACTAACTGAAGCATGTTCATTACTCAAGGGGACTCCCTGTTTTCCACTAGCAAATGTGAAAGACTTTCAGTTCTAAAAGTAAGAATACTTGAGAAAAACAGAGTATCTAAACACATTATCTAAAAGTCAAATTAGTATCCATCCTAAATTCATACTACCAGATTACTTCCTTTTAAGCATAGCTGTAATAATTTGTTGTCCTGATTATAAAACTCAACCTCCTCTGCATTCTCCAATCATCTTCCATTTAAAAATGTCCTTACTCAATAATACCTCATCCTAACATTCACAATTCTCTATATTCTGGATCAAACTTTTCTTTTATTGCTTTCACTTCTCTCTTACATATACTAGCCACTGCTTCCAAACACACTTTGCACTATTCCTTCACTGCCTTATTGTGATACGCTCTTGCCTTTCGACAGGAATGTCCACATCAGTGTTCAGCTCTTATAGACTTAATTAACCAAATCAAATATCATTTCCTTCACAAAGCATTTATTCTAGATATTTCCAGTTGAATGTGATCTCTTCCTTGTCTGAATTTCCATGGTGTTTACAAATCATGAATCTCAAATAAACAAGGCAGGAGAGAATATGGTGATTTTTTTCCTTTTTTTTTTTCTGTTTGACTTGTTTATTTGGATTCATATAAGCTTTGAGCATTGCCCAAAGAATATCCTAATATTATGTGTATTATTTTCAGATTTTTAAACCATTATGGTTAAAAAAAATACTTTAAACATTGCTGAAATCATACCATTGTATCATTCAGCTATCATTAAATAAATATTACTAGTAGCTTAAACATACAATACTTATTTGGCACTAGGAAATTGTTTAATTCTCACAACCCTATGAGATACTGATGTATATTTGCATGCAGAGAGGGAAAGATAAGACTTGGAGAAATAAGAAACTCAATCAAGGTCAGAAAAGCAGCAAGAGCTAGAGAGACTTTATGGGCCTTACTCAATTCTGTACTCTTAAGCACTTTATCTAAACTGCCAAACCTTGACAGTACAATGGTAATGAATATTATCCTAGGATCTGACCTAGTGAAAAAATAGGTAAATAACTGGAAATTATTCCACGGTCTGATAAATTCTACAATTAGAGATATATTTGGTAAAAATGGAGTACGATTCAGGAGCAACTAACCTAGTCAAAGAAAGTAATAAACATTTTGACTATTTTAAAAGTGGAGGGATGTGGGTGAGCAAGGGAGCTGGCATTTTTTACAGTAGGAAATTTACAAATCACAAAAATGTTAAACATCATTATACACTGTAATCTCCTTAAGAGCAATGGATATGTTTATATTTTAGATTCCAAGGCTTAGAGAAACCTTAATAACATAATAAAATATTTTGTTGATTGCATTGAGAGAAGTGGCAAATAAATGAATGAAACAATTAATTAATAAATAAATCATTGACCCACAGAGAGAGAGAGAGAGGCCTAAAGATAAGGTCTTTGCAAAAGATCCCCAGGTATATCAAAGATGAATATAGCTGGAGCCAGTGTTTCTCTAGTATGTCTTACTCATTTAACTTGACCATCTCCATGTTGAAGAAATAAAAACCACCTTGTATTTTGCAATGAATTCATTTTTATGTCACTTTTTGAGATTCAATTAACCAATGTGAAAGAAAAAGAAAGTAAGAAAGAAACAAAGAAAGAAAAAGAAAAAGTCCCTAAAAGCAAGGAATACTGCCTATCTTTCGCCATTTAATTTGTAATCACACAAAATGGAGGCAAAGCCCTGTCATCTGTACTTTCAATCAGGTGCCAAACACAGGGTTATGATTCTGTTCTACTAGGAATATTTTCCATTATTCAACGTATTTAATAAACTGTCACTTGAAAGGGGATCTGATAGGCTTTTTCACAATGAATCAAAGAACTGCTCTGCCTTCCTGCTTTATTATGCATGCTACATTTGAAGCTAATGAAGCATAACCTCTGAGCTGATACTTTTGTAGATGAAAGAGACATCATGTCACATCTTCTATTTATTTCATCAGCTACTCATAGCCAACACAAAACACATTGATTGTCTTGCACTTCATTTTTGACAGATGATGGGCATTCTTGTTGCTATCTTGTCTAATCATTTCCTACCATATGCATATTTTAGTTATTAACTATGAATAAAACTACAAAGAAAAATAACCTGTAATATCAATGGCACATTTAATTTAAGAAGTATAATGCAAATAAACTTGATTATTCTATTTTACAAAATTTGATACACTCTCCCCTTCCCCCTAGAGCAAATATTTACTCAAAATAGTTATTTTTAACAAGTGTAATATCACCTAATATTGTTTTCATGAGGTCTCGGTATTTTTGGAAACAAATCTAGAAAATCAGCTCAAGTAACACCATACAATCTTCTCCACAAGTCAGACTGCTTCATTATTAAAGGGCATCAGAAGGAATAATTTATCACTAAAAAAATACTTTCATTACAGTAACAGTCTTCAATGTCACTAATTGACTAACAATAGGCAATTCAATGTGTAATAAAATTCAGACATAAGCTATATTCAATCAATAACATGGTCTAGAAAATAGTCTTTATTAATTATAAAAGCATGTGATTATATGTGATACAAAACAAGTTTGTATATATAAGGTTTAGTAGCTTTTTAAACTTTAAAAAATGCTAATGTAGTATATAACTTTTTAAAAATCAGCTCCACAAATTGAATTTTAAGAATACGAAGTTATTTTGAAAATAGTAAAGGCTTATCATTACCAATACATATACAGCCTTCACTCATAAGAATAAAATATAAGTTTTGCCTACATGCATACATTCACACAGATACTAGACAAATATAGAGTCTTCATTTTATTATATAACTTGCATCTTTATACTTAATTGCTGATACATTTGATAGTGAGGAAAAGTATTTGAAGTAGGATTATAACATACTGCAAGACATTACACACACATTATTACAGGGAAATTGTTTCATGAGTTATCAATCAAAACAGAAGTGGAAAAGCTCTGGTAAGTCAAAACCAACTAATTGGAATGCTGTTCCATGGGTGAATAATAACAAGTCAGTGACATCAAAATTAATAGAGAACAAACCCCATGTACAAAACCTATGTAAAACCTCTTTTATTAAAGATAACTATCAAATATCATTACAGTAAAAATGACTACACAAAAAGGAATGAAAATGAGAATGTGTAATTTAATCAACAAGTAACAATTGGGCTCCAAATTTGGCATTCTCACATATATAAGAAATTGTAGGGTTTTAAAATTTATTTAAAGGAAAGTAAAATATGAAGAGTAAAAATTATTTTTCAACAAAGTAAATATTATCCATTTAAACTCAAAATTAATATTCTGTTCTTTCATCTCTTCAGCTATGCTAATCAATCTAAATCGTGTGAGTCACTGATTCAGGATCCATTTTGGCTAAGGTCTTATTAACTGTGCGCTATACAACTGAATTAATTCTCAGCTTTTAGTCCCCAAGAGACAATCTGGCTCTGTCTTTGCATGAAACAAGTCTGTTCCTAAATATAGTGCTGTCAAGTGTACTACATTAGAAATCAAAAGAAGCCCATTCTATTCTTGTTTCATCCACTCTGGGCCAGTTTCCTCATTTGTAAAATAAAGTGTTAAATCCACACCAAAGCTCTAAAATTTAGTAATTCTAATTCATCCAATACTACACATTCTATATTCATTTTTAAAAAATAGTGGATTAGAAATCCAAATATTCAAAAAATGAATATGTGTATGTGTTCTGTATAAAACACAATTATACCAAATACAGCTGTTGTTATGTATAATCAAAGTGTTTATTGATGAAATAAGTCTAGTTATTCTTATTGTGGTATCATGTAATTGAAAATATATCTACATTTGTCCTTTATGTGTCTCCTAAATCAAAAAAAGCTATTTCATCCTTTAATCTTCACTACACTAAATAATTGTATTCTAGTAAAATGTTATATCAAACTTCAATTTCAATTTCTCTGTAAAAATCCCATTGTTAACCTATTCTGACTCATAAAATTCCTGGGTAACTTAATCTCATTGGGAGTATTGTTTTCAAAATTGTTCGTATCATATTATCTTACTCTATTCAGTATCATATTTAACAGCTATCTACAAAGATTATAACACTGATTACATGTCTATGGATTGTGTAATACCTAAATTCAGTCTTTTATAATTCTTTCACAGCATCTTTGATTGTCTAACTATGACCCTTTAGAAAGTGTATTTGTCCATGTCTTCCTAGAATATACATGTCAACAATAAATTAACATGATGAGAATTTAGTAGTTAAGTGCCTCAGTTCAAGAACAAAGCCAAAATTTGGCTGGACTGCTTTTTACCCTGCATTTGTACAAATCTCTAGACCTTATCTTTCTTGGATATAAAACCCCTAGGACTAGAATATACTTCATATGGTTTTCATGAGAATCATATGTACTATGAATATGATGTACCTAGAATAGTGTCAGAGTACATGATTATTGTTTTTTAAATGTTGTTATATTTAATTGTATAAATATTTCATCAAATATATATAAATTATATATGGTCATCATTGCATTCTAGATTTATCTTACTGATATTCCTTCATGATATAACATGCAACATATAGTTATTATAGGTACCATAATATAGATTAAATTACTTTGTATAACTAAGAAATAGAAATAATAAAATCCTGAGACAAAATTGGGTATATTTAAAACATTCTATTTGATATGTGCAGATGTGATCAAGCCTTAATTCTGCATTTCAGGGATTTATAAACTTTTTTCAAGTATTATGTTCATATTGAAAATTTCATCAAATGGAAATACATGTTCTCTATAAGCTCAAGAATGAGTGAAAGGATAAATTTGTCAGACCTACAATACAAAAATATAAATATAAATATCTGTAACTACCATAAACATTTATTGTTCAAATACGTTGAATCACAAATGAGGTTCTTGTTAAGTTTGATTATCATTGTCTTGGTTTATCAGCAAGCTACATTTCTCCTGTGCTATTTAAACATACTTCATTATTTCTGCATTTTTGTGCAGTTACAAAACAATATAAACTGGATTTGACATAAAGAAACATATTCCAATCCTATATCTGTAACAAATCAATGCAATATGCAAGTCAACAAACATGCATTAAATTGCTTCTCTATACAAGATCTTTTCCTAAGTGCTAGGGACAGAGATTTGGCAAATAAACCCTAGAAAATTTCAAAGTTTGTTAAAAGAAGGTGAAGAGTGGGACATTAAATTTTATTTAAGATACAGAAATAGGGATCTCATTGATGAAATCTATCTAAGGGTATAATTTTGGATCTATAATCAATTTTGTCCTACTGGACCATAAAAATAACTAGTAATTCTTATATAATCCTATAAGGCCTTTGTATTATGATTTTATGTCTTTATATCAAATTATATGATTTGATAATGATTCCAAGTGAAAACCCAAGCTGATGACTATATATAGGATGCAAAACAAAATTCTAGCCTATCGCAATATATCAAATGTCATCCCAGGAAAAGTATTGTTGAGTATTGATGGCTTTTTTTTTTTTTTTACAAACTAGAATTCCCAGGAATTTTCAATATTCAAGTGCTCAAAGAGCTCATTATTGTCATTTGACATTAGGAGACAAATGGTTCTTTTTGAGAATATCTGTTCCCATCCTCTGATAGCCTCTGGGAAATCTCTTCCTTAGAATCAATCCTACTTTTACTGTGCACTCTTTGGTCAAGAACTGAATGTCACACAGATACAAAATACTTTCATTCAACTCCATTCCTTTGTCTGCCGATACATCATTCAACAATGGATTTTTTACGTAGTACCAAGAAGTGTAAGCTTTAAGCCTTTTATTTCCTGTGAAATTCTGTCATCTTTTAAAGCTTGGTTGGTGAGATCTAAGCCTTTACTTTTTAAAAATGTTTCACATCCATCTAATATGGTTGGATGCCATGTGAATATGTAGATGTTGTGCTGATGTATGACTATGCAGGTATCAGCATACTGTACATTCCTGTGTGACTCTCTCAGTAGCTTTAGGTGATTCTCATTATCTTTTGAATTGGGACATAGGAATTAGCTATGCTTTATAAAGCTGCTTACCTCTGAAAAAGGAAAAAAAATGAACAAACAATATATGATATTTCATGCCTTAAAAATGTACAGAGTAAAAACCATTAAACAGAATAGCTGAACCATGAAGGTCAGTGTAGTATTTTATATGAGTAAAACATGTAGCTTCTTGATAGTTTTTCTAATCTGATTGTAACACATGTAATTTCTTGCTAAAGCTTAAACAGTCTGAATGGAGATCTTTTATATGTGTAAATCGATAGCCTGAACATATTTTTTTCTATTATCTGGTTCAAAACTGTTACAAAAAGATAACTGTGAATTTGTACTGTATATTATATCAAAAGTGATGCTTCCTAACCAATTGGCAGTAGTGGCCAGAATAATAAGGGTTTTAGCCAATAATGAAAAGATGGATGTTTACTTATTTGTTGATGTGGATAGTGCTAAAAAACAAAAGACAAAACAAAACAAAAACACATTAAAGAGGGAAGACTAATATCTCCAACAGTTTCCCTAGTGCAAATGAAGACGTAATAACTGAGGAAAAAACAAACAAAACCTCTTACTAATATAATTTATTAAAATGTTTTTTTCTAATGATTTTTTATTATATTATGTTAGTCACCATACAGTATATCCCCAGTTTCTGATGTAAGGCTCGATGATTCATTAGTTGTGTATAACACCCAGTGCACCATGCAATACGTGCCCTCCTTACTACCCATCACCGGCCTATCCCATTCCCCCACCCCCCTCCCCTCTGAGGCCCTCAGTTTGTTGCTCACAGTCCATAGTCTCTCATGTTTCATTCCCCCTTCTGATTACCCCCCCTTTCTTTATCCCTTTCTTCCCCTACCGATCATCCTAGTTCTTATGTTCCATAGATGAGAGAAATCATATGCTAGTTGTCTTTCTCTGCTTGACTTATTTCACTTAGCATTATCTCCTCCAGTGCCGTCCATGTTGTAGCAAATGTTGAGAACTCGTTCTTTCTGATAGCTGAGTAATATTCCATTGTATATATGGACCACAACTTCTTAATCCAGTCATCTGTTGAAGGGCATCTCGGCTCCTTCCACGATTTAGCTATTGTGGACATTGCTGCTATGAACATTGGGGTGCATATGGCCCTTCTCTTCACTACGTCTGTATCTTTGGGGTAAACACCCAGGAGTGCAATGGCTGGATCATAGGGTAGCTCAATTTTTAACTTTTTAAGGGACCTCCACGCTGTTTTCCAGAGTGGCTGTACCAACTTGCATTCCCACCAACAATGTAGGAGGGCTCCCCTTTCTCCACATCCTCTCCAACAATTGTTGTTTCTTGCCTTGTCTATTTTTGCCATTCTAACTGGCGTAAGGTGGTATCTTAGTGTGGTTTTGATTTGAATATCCTTGATGGCTAATGATTTTGAACATTTTTTCATGTGTCTGTTAGCCATTTGTATGTCTTCATTGGAAAAGTGTCTGTTCATATCTTCTGCCCATTTTTTGATTTGTTTATTTCTTTCTCGTGTATTGAGTTTGAGAAGTTCTTTGTAGATCTTGGATACCAGTCCTTTATCTGTAGAGTCATTTGCAAATATATTCTCCCATTCCGTGGGCTGCCTCTTAGTTTTTCTGACTGTTTCCTTGGCTGTGCAGAAACTTTTAATCTTGATGAAGTCCCATAAATTCATTTTATCTTTTGTTTCTCTTGCCTTTGGGGATGTATCATGAAAAAGTTTGCTTTGGCCGATGTCGTAGAGGTTGTTGCCTATGTTCTCGTCTAGAATTTTGATGGATTCCTGTCTCACATCGAGGTCTTTCATCCATTTGGAGTTTATCTTTGTGTATGGTGTGAGAGAGTGGTCAAGTTTCATTCTTTTGCATGTAGCTCTCCAATTTTAACAGCACCATTTATTGAAGAGGCTGTCTTTTTCCCACCGGATGTTTTTTCCTACTTTATCAAATATTAGCTGCCCGAAGAGTCGAGGGTCCATTTCTGGGCTCTCTATTCTGTTCCATTGGTCTATGTGTCTGTTTTTGTGCCAGTACCATGCTGTCTTTGTGATCACAGCTTTGTAGTACAACTCGAAATCTGGCATTGTGATGACCCCAGCTTTGTTTTTCCTTTTCAACAGTTCCTTGGAGATTCGGGGCCTTTTCTGTTTCCATACAACTTTAAGGACTATTTGTTCCAGTTCTTTGAAAAATGTCCTCGGTATTTTGATCGGGATAGCATTGAAAGTGTAGATTGCTCTGGGTAGCATGGACATTTTAACTATGTTAATTCTTCCGATCCATGAGCATGGAATATATTTCCATCTTTTTATGTCTTCCTCAATGTCTTTCAAGAGTGATTTATAGTTTCTAGAATATAGGTCCTTTACGTCTCTGGTTAAGTTAATTCCAAGGTAACGTATGGTTTTTGGTGCTATTGTAAATGGGATGGATTCCCTAATTTCTCTCTCTTCGGTCTCATTATTCATGTGTAGAAATGCAACTGATTTCTGAGCATAGATTTTGTATCCCGCCACATTACTGAATTGCTCTATAACTTCTAATAGTTTGGGAGTGGCTTCTTTTGGGTTTTTCATATAGAGTATCATGTCATCTGCGAAGAGGGACATTTTGACTTCTTTTTTGCCGATTTGAATACCTTTGATCCCTTTTTGTCCTCTGATTGCTGTTGCAAGGACTTCTAGTACTATGTTGAATAATAGTGGCGAGAGTGGGCATCCTTGTCGAGTTCCTGATCTTAAGGGAAAGGCTTCCAGCTTTTCCCCATTGAGAATAATATTTGCAGTAGGCTTTTCATAAATGGCTTTTATGAGATTGAGAAATGTACCCTCTATTCCTACACTCTGAAGGGTTTTAATCAGGAAAGGATGCTGTATTTTGTCAAATGCTTTTTCGGCATCAATTGAGAGGATCATATGGTTCCTGAGTCTTTTCTTGTTGATATGATGTATCACGCTGATTGATTTGCGAATATTGAACCACGCTTGCATCCCAGGTATGAATCCCACTTGATCGTGGTGGATAATCCTTTTAATGAACTGTTGGATTCTATTAGCAAGTATCTTGTTGAGGATTTTGGCGTCCATATTCATTAGGGAAATCGGTCTGTAATTCTCCTTTTTGAGGGGGTCTTTGCCTGGTTTGGGGATCAAGGTAATATTGGCCTCATAGAATGAGTTTGGTAGCTTTCCTTTTGTTTCTATTTTTTGAAATAGCTTTAGGAGAATAGGTATTATTTCTTCTTTGAATGTTTGGTAGAATTCCCCAGGAAAACCGTCTGGGCCTGGAGTTTTGTTATTTGGAAGGTTGTTTATCACTGACTCAATTTCTTCATAATTAATTGGCCTGTTTAAGAAATCAATTTCTTCCTGTTTCAATCTTGGTAGTTTATAGGTTTCCAGGTAGGATTCCATCTCTTCCAGATTGCTTAGTTTATTGGCATATAGCTGTTGATAAAAATTTCTAATAATCCTTCCAATTTCAATGGTGTTCGTCGTGACCTCTCCTTTTTCATTCGTAATTTTAATAATCTGGGTCCTTTCTCTTTTCTTTTGGATAAGTGTTGCCAGTGGTCTCTCAATTTTATTGATTCTCTCAAAGACCAGCTCCTAGTCCTGTTGATCTGCTCTACTGTACTTCTGGTTTCTGCTTGATTGATTTCAGCTCTAATTTTGGTCAACTGCTTCCTCGTGCGTGGATTAGGCCTGTCCCTCTGTTGCTGTTCCAGCTTCTTGAGGTGAGAATATAAAAACTGCATTTTAGATTTTTCTATTCTTTTGAGTGAGGCTTGGATGGCTATGTATTTCCCCCTTAGGACTGCCTGTGCAGTATCCCATAGGTTTTGGACTGTTGTATTTTCATTCTCATTGGTCTCCATAAATTGTTTAATTTGATTTTTGATTTCCTGGTTTATCGAGTCATTCCTGAGCAGGATGGTTCTTAGTCTCCAAGTGTTTGAGTTTCTTCCAAATTTTTCCTTGTGGTTGAGTTCCAATTTCAGAGCATTGTGGTCTGAGAATATGCAGGGGATAATTTCAATCTTTTGGTATCGGTTGAGACCTGTTTTGTGTCCCAGAACATGGTCTATTCTTGAGAATGTTCCATGGGCATTAGAATAGAATGAGTATTCTTTGGTTCTGGGGTGTAGTGTTCTATATATATCTATGAGGTCCAACTCGTCGAGTATGGCATTCAAAGCCTTTGATTCTTTGCTTAGTTTTTGCCAGGGTGTTCTGTCTATTTCTGAGAGTGGAGTGTTGAGGTCCCCTACTATTAATGTATTTTTATTTATATGTCTCTTTATTCTGGTTAAGAGTTGGCTTGTGTATCTTGCTGCTCCCCTGTTGGGGGCATATATATTTATAATTGTCATATCCACTTGTTGAATACTTCCTTTAAGAATAATATAGTGCCCTTCTGCATCTCTAACTATAGTCTGTAGTTTAAAATCCAATTTATCTGATATGAGAATTGCTACCCCAGCTTTCTTTTGAGGTCCATTTGCGTGAAAGATGGTACTCCATCCCCTTACTCTCAGTCTGAATGCATCTTTGGGTTCGAAATGAGTCTCTTGTAGACAGCAAATGGATGGGTCATTTCTTTTTATCCAACCTGCAACCCTGTGGCGCTTTATGGAGAATTTAAGCCATTCACATTAAGACTGAGTACTGAGAGATATGATTTTAATGATGCCATGTTGCCAGTAAAGTCTTTGTTTGTATTGGCTGTGACTTTCTGTTCTGTATCACTCTTGGGGCCTTTTTACTTTTATAGAACCCCCCGTAATATCTCCTGTAGGGCTGGTTTCGTGGTTACGAAATTGGTTAGTGACTGGCGATTCTGAAATGTCTTTATTTCTCCATCAATTCTGAATCACAGCCTTGCTGGATAAAGGATCCTTGGCTGCATGTTTTTCTCTGAAAGAGATTTAAATATGCTCCCCCAACCCTTTCTCTCCTTCCAGGTCTGTGTAGACAGGTCTGACGTAATTCTGATGCCTTTGCCTTGGTACATGAGAAATTTCTTTGCCCTGGCCGCTTTCAATACTGTATCCTTGGATCTAATATTTGCGAAATGCACTATGACGTGACGTGGCGTAGGTTTGTCGTGGTTGAGCTTGGGAGGGGTCCTCTCTGCCTCTTGGACATGAATGTTTGTTTCCCTCGCTAGATTAGGGAAGTTTTCAGCTACAATTTGTTCAAATATCTCTTCTAGACCTCTATTTTTCTCCACCCCCTCGGGGATGCTGATGATTCTAACATTGGATCGTTTCATTGAGTCAGTAATCTCCCGTAACCTACATTCGTGGGCTTGGATTTTTTTAAGAGCAGCTTCTATTTTCGTTTTTTCCTCTATTAACCCATCCTCCAATTCACTAACCCATTCCTCTGCTTCTGTGACCCTGGCCGTCAGAGCTTCTAGTTTTTCCTGCATTTGGCTCATAGAATTTTTAATTTCTGTCAGATTCACTCTCATTTCTGTCCTTAGGGATTCTATATTCTCAGTAACCTTTTCGTTAATACTTTTTTCAATTCTACTCATCATTTTGACCATCGTTACTCTGAATTCCATTTCTGATAATTTGGTTACATCCATATCATTATTTCTGTGGCAGAGGCCACAGACTCACTGTCTTTTCTTTGCTGGGGGTTGGGGGGCTTCTCCTTCTTGTCATTCTGTTGAGGAGAGGTTGCGGGGTTGTCCAGAGCCCAAATTATTGACTGGGTCCCAGGCCGTGCCCCTTGTTTTATAGGGATCATAGGGATGTGGGCTTCTTCTTTAAAGATTTTATTTATTTATCTGAGAGAGAGAGACAGACAGTCAGCAAGAACGGGAACAGAAGCAGGGGAGTGGGAGAGGAAGAAGCAGGCTCCCAGCGGCCGAGCCCAATGAGGGACTCCTTTTCAGCCTGCCTTCTGTGTTCTGGGGGAGGGGCCTGCTGCGCCGATACTCAGGCAACGCTGTTTGGGTACAGTCTCCTTTGCCCTGCGAGGGGGGATGGGGATGGGCATGCTGTGAGCCGGTATTTACAGGCTTTTGTTCTCTGGCGGCTTTCCCTGGCGGTCGGCTATGCCTCTTCTGAGAGTCAGAGCAGCAGAGGCTGAATTGTCACATAACAGAGGGATTGCGGCCCGTTCTCCACTGACGTTCTGGCCACTTTAACTCTGTTACTGTTGGTGATGCTCAACCCTGTGTCGTCCAGGGATGTGCGCCCCACACCCGGCGTCCCTGCCCTTACTTCCAGAGCTGGCGCGTCTCTGTCCTTTGTGTTTCTAACGCCGGCAGCCGCCAGCCGCCCCTGCGTCCTCCCGGATCTCCCGGTCTCAGTCTATGCCCGGTGAGCACACCCGGATTCCCGAGTTCCGTGAGAAGCCTGGTGGCGCGTACACCCGGTTCAGGGTCTCAGTCTGCTGTTTCGCGGGTGCCGACTGCGAGTCCGCCCGGTCCCCCGTGCAGGTGGCCCGCCAGCCGCCAGCCACCCCTCACACACTCGCTCCGGGAGCTCCCGGTCTCAGTCTGGATCCCTTGAGCACACTGGGATTCCGGAGTTCTGCGAGATGCCTCGTGGCGCGCGCGTTCACGGCTCACCGGTCTCAGTCCGCTCTCTCGCAGGTGCCATCCATGAGTCCGCCCGCTCCCCCATGCAGGTGGCTGCCGCTTCCCGGGGCCCGAACGCGGCGACTCCCTCCCCCTTCCATTTATCTTCTAATATCTGTGTGTGGTTTCCCGGCTCCCCGCTTCGTACCTCAATACTCAGCGTTGGAGATGTTCATTTGTAGAGATCCAGATGTATCTTCCTGCGTCTTAGGCTGATTCCGTGGATGTTCAGGCTGGTCTGGTACCTATCCAACTCGACTCAGGGGACCGGCTGAAAAAGGGGTCCCCTACTCCTCCGCCATCTTAACTCCTATTAAAATGTTTTTGTTTGAAGATTCCAAAAGTGTGGCAAAGTGTTTGTAGTTGGTCACTCTCTCTACCTTTGTAAATGTTTCTAAACATTCATCAGTAAAATGATTTTTAAAATGTAGTGGACACTTGTTTCCTATCTCATTATAGGTCTTCCACAATGAAGCCATTTCTAAGGCTCACTGCTGACGTCTCCAGTTCTTTCTCCTCAGTTCCTCTGGAATATTTACAATTGCTGCATAGTTGTTGCTTGTTGGCTTCTGCTATAAAGGAAAATAATCCTGGGGTGCCTGGGTGACTCAGTCGGTTAAGCATCTGTCTTTGGCTCATGTCATGATCCCAGGGTCCTGGGATTGAGCCCCAAAATGAGCCCCACATTGAGATCCCTGCTCAGTGGGGAGTCTGTTTCTTCTTCTGCCTCTCTTCCCCTGCCCTCCACCCCAGCTTGTGCTCTTTCCCTCACTCTCACTCTCTCTCTCTCAAATAAATAAAATCTTTAAAAAAAAAAAGAAAGAAAAATAAAAGAAAATAATCATGATTCTCCATTTATCTCTGTGTTTGCTTTTACCCAGATTCCTTGATGAACCCCTCTTCCATGACTGTATACATCTATGTAAATATTAGTAAAGTTGTTACCCTTTGCCCTGTTATCAGAATCCTTGAAAAATTTCATCTACCTCATATTTTCAAGTACCATTTTTATGTAGGTGGTTCCCAGTTCTGTACTTCCATACCTGTCCAACGTCCTGAGGACCAGGACCAAATTTCCAAAGAGATGAGGACTGTAACACATATATGTCCATCACCACCAGAAACTGTGATCAAAACCAAACTTCTCTTATTCTCTAATAATTCCTTTTATTTTCCTTCTACCTATTCCGTATATTGTACACCTCATTTGTCCATGACTCATTCATCTCCCCTCTTCCATATTCACCACTTATCACTAAGTGCTGCTAATTTCCCTTCTTGACTCTCTAATGTCTCACATCAATAAGCGCATTGCCACAGCTATTTCAGAACTTGTTACTTCTCACCTAAGCTGCCGTCTTAATCTAACTGCCCTTTCCTCCTCTCTCACTTCTCTTCACTATCCAAGTGTTGTCAGAGCTATGAGAATATCTTATGATTTCCAAGGACTGGGTAGGATAAAGCTCAAACTCTAGTCTGGTCTACAAAATTCTGCAAAATCAGATTGATGTCCACTTTCTCATCATTTCTTCTCCTGCCCACTCTTTAAGCTCCTCCAATCATTAAGGCACTCAAGACTTTTTCTTAAAGTTATTATTTTAATCACCTTAGAAGTGATGAACTGAGAATTAGGGAATTTACATTGGTATCCCAAAGTTACATAATTTGAGCACTGAAATCAACCATCAGTGCAAGGTCTTCTGATGCCGAGTCCAAATCATAACTTATACTGAAGAAATCAGAATAATACAAATATTATTTTCCTCAAGATGAAAAGTGGAAATTAAGAAAAAAATAAGTAGAAATTATTTTCTGAAATTAAAAAAATAGTTAAATATAATCAAAGGTAACTTAAAAGAGTTTTTAATATTTTATATGTTTATCAGCAACATAATATTGGGAGAACATATGCATAATTTACAATAACACATTTTTTGCACTAATAATAAGAGGAACCATTGTTCAACAGCTGAGGAGTTTTTATTTATTTATTTTTATATCTTTTAGAGAAAGAGAGCAAACTGGGGGAGAGGGGAGGGAGAGAAAGAACCTTAAGCAAGCTCCACTCCCAGCGTGAAGCCTCACACGGGGCTTGATCTCAAGACTCTGAGATCATGACTTGAGCCAAAATCAACAGTCAAACCTTTAATCAACTGAGCCACCCAAATGCTCCCAGCTGAGAAATTGTTAAAGTGTACATTTAACCCTTACAGTAAGGATTATTTTCTCCACTTTCACTAAGAGAATACATGCTAAGTGTCACACAAGAATTGTAAGAAGGAAACCAGGAATGAAATTCAGATATGTTGACTTAAAGTCCACTGTTCTCTTTAATAATTTCATGAGAATTACGAAAACCCCTGTCTCATCCATCTCTGGAGGATTTCTTCTTTGTAAGGAATATTTTAATTTAGAAATATTTAAGACATATATTTTGAATACATTTTTAAATAATATTATTTTAAAACAACTTGGCCAAATTAATGTAATCTGATGTAGCATTCAAAAAATTTGACCAATTCCCATGTTTTAAATATTTCTAGATTAAAGGAATTGAATACAGAAAGAATTATTTTGAACAACCACAGTCTGCTTACTCCAAATGCTGAGAAATGTAAATAAGAACATCAAGAACCAAAACATGATTTTCACTAAACATTGGTTGGTATGAATAGTGCCCCACAGAGCTGTTTCAGGGTAATTCATTTCATCTATAATGAGAAACAATGGGGTAAATTTTCAAGCACTGAAGACACATAAATGGCACTGCCAATTATCCAGTGCCATCACAATATGCTTCTTCCTTCTGACAAAATAGTGAGTGAAATTACAATAAGCGCAGTCTAGAGATATACAGCAACTACCAAAGAAGTAGTTGCCTAATCTTCGTGATTATGTCCTCAGTGCACTCCTTTCAACAATTTCATTTGGATTTAGGCATTTTTTTTCCCCTCTGTGCCTATGAATACTGTAAAAGAAAAATGGTGTGTTTCAGCCTCAAGGTATCTGTGTTTCATTGGTGGAAGTCTTTTCTTCAAAAACTTTTAGAAACCTTTGAACTACACTGTTCATGGTGCATCCTAGGCAGGCATCAAACTGAATCTCACTCGGCCTTTTCTGAAATCATGGATCTACATTGGTATATAGTTTGAGTATGGTTCGGAGGTCAATTGGTGGATTATAAAGAGACATTCCTGCGTCCAAAGATCTGAATCAAATTTAATTCCACACTTAACCACAACCACATTCATTTGGGATGCTTTTTTCTAAGGGAAAACCCCACATATTGTGACTCAATAACATAGTTTTGACTTCTGACAACAGTCACATGTATTAGTTGTCTAGTGCAAATAGATATGGCTTTAAAAAAAATTGTTATGCCGTCCTAACTATCACAAGGACTAGTTGTGTAAGTTAAACCAGATTATGTCATATGTCTGAACCCGATGACAGTCTATCTGTGAAATGTGTGAGTTTGTGACTAACATAAATAAAATAAGATTCTCTTCTCATGGTTTCAAAGACATGGAGGTACATTCATTTTCATGCCTTTCTTCATTATACTCTATGATGTTAGATGTGTGTGAAAGACTTTCCAATGACTTATGATGACTATATTGCCTTATTGTGGTAAGTAGCTCTCTATCTAAATTTAATAGTGTGCCAAAAAACATTCACTGAACATTCACGAAATGCCACTAAGTGCTAAACAGTATGTTACGTGCTAAGAGTAGAAGAAAAATATAATACAGATTATGCCCTAAAAATGCTATAGAGAAAATAAAACATGAAAATATTTGCTATTGCTTGTGTGCTTACGATGCACTAGGCATGAACTGGTTCCACAGTTAGATGAATAGAGCAATTTGTATTCAAACCTAGATTTTACTGATTCTAAATTCTGGGTCTGGTCACTCATACTATATTACCACAAAGAGGAAAAGGATTTAGCAAATATTAATTTAGGATCTTTGAATTCCAAGCCCTGTTTAGTACCTTCCTTAATGCTTATAACCTACTGGTTTATCCCACCAAATTTCCTGAGCCAATCCTGATCAACACAGCTTATTTTAGGTCCCTGTTCCTTCCACTGGGTGACTAAGGAGCCACAAACTGTACATTGTGTCACAGGAAATCCTCATTAATGGCCTCTTAACTCACGGCCTGATAGGCCCTGATCACTTGCTTTGCGTATGCTAATCCCCTCCCCCAAGATAATGGAATTGACTCTGTAACCAGAGTTATCATCTGGAGTCTAGACAGTTTCTTATAATAAGGACCTATATGAAAAATAATCCTGTCAATAATCAGGCAGAAGATATTATATTACCCTTGAATTCGATGCCTAACCTTAGAATGCCAAAAGTTGTCCCAGATTTTGGTCTAATGACTATTTTTCTTAGGGCTGACCATAATGTTGGGCTTTTTCTTGGTCTCAGCCCCATCTGATCCTGAATTTCCACTGTTATCCTTCATCCAGCTGAGGGCCTGAAGAATGTCAGTATTATTTTCCTATTTAAGCATCTTGTCACTATTCATTTTATAGTAATTACATGAACCTGATAAGCAGACCATCAATCCAACATGTTTTGCTTCCATAAAATAAATGTATCTTGCTTATGTTAAATGAGTATAAGAAACTTTTGTAATTTTTATAATTTGTCTTTAGAGAATAAAATACAAATGACAAGCCTTTATTGAATAGGTTCTCTGGTTTTCTTGTACTTAGAATCAAAACAATGACTGTGATAACCATGCACTACAGATGCCAAGCTCTTTTGGCACAAGTGTCTTTTTCTTTCTCTCTGTCATCTATATGTTTTATATTTTTATGGGCAATACCATCCATTACTCCAGAATTAACTTGAAAATGTCTGTGTCACGAGGAAGCTAAAAACACCCCATGCTTTGCAGGGTGCCATGTTTTGATGACTTAATTAGCCTTGATCTCTAGGAACAAGTACATTTTAATTGATATGCAGATTTAATTGTACAGATGCTACATTTGTAAAACCAATATTTTAAGTAAGTGTACGGTGGGTGTTCTGTATGCTCCTATTTGAGGAGAGAAACTGGCTTCTTTTAAATGTAAACACATTCAATTGATTTAAAGTGCAGCTATTCTTTGAAAAGTTTCCTACTCATATTATTATAATTTTGATGGAAATTATTAAAATTGATACAATTCCTCAGAGATTTTCTTTTAAAAAAGATATTTATTTTAAATATTATCAATTAGGTAATGGCTATATTCACCAAAATTCCATAATTAGGGGTAACAATACCAATCATAATAATAGGATTTTGGTAATAGTACCTCACATTGCAGAATATTAAAATTTGCAGAGTTCTGTAAAACATGGACCTTGTAACATAAGTTACTTAGATAAGAAGCTTATTTTTTATTTACTGATTTTATACCTATAGAATAATCCCAACCTCTCAGAACAGTTTCTTACCATTAAAATGAGAATAAACATATCTATTTTATTGGGTGGCTTAAAGCTTTATCTGAGTTAATATTTGTATTTGTTGACAACAAATGTTTAATATATATTAATTTGAATTAGAAGAGATTATAGCCACAAAGAAACTCTATGAGATCCCCAACCACCCAAGAAGCTCACTTGAAAAAGGAATGATTTTAGACATGGATATAATCATCTTAAGAAAGTAGTGTTAGTCAATTATTTCTTTAGTATTTTGAGAAAAAAATGGTGATACACTTTGCTGGAATAACAGATAAAACAGGAGAATAAGGAAGAAAAGCACTTGGAAAGAATGAGAATGAGTTATGTCAATTTTCTAAAAAACAGATGTTTTCACTGTACTGAATAATCATCTTAAAAGATTTGACGATGTCAGTGTAGAAATGCAATTGATTTTTTAACATTAATTTTATATCTTGCAATGGTGATGAATTCATTTATTTATTTTTGTGAAGGCTCTAGGGTTTTCTGCATATAAGATTATATCATCTGCAAACAGAAGTAATTGTGCTTCTTGCTTTCTAATTTAGATATCTTCTATTTCCTTTTCTTGCCTAATTGCTTTGGCTAGGACTCACAGTACTATGTTGAATATAAGCAAAAATGGGTGTTTTTGCTTTGTGCCAAATCTTAGAGAAACATTTTTCATTTTAGCATTTAGTATGATGTTAGCTGTGGGCCTTGCATATAGGGTCTATATTGTACTAAGGTAAGCTCCTTCTATAACTAATAACATAAAAAGGTGTTTAATTTTGCCACATGTTTTTTCTGAAGCTATTGAGATGAGAATGTGATTTTTTTTATCCTGTTCTCTTAATGTGGTGTATCATATTGATTGATTTGTGTATGTTGAACCACTCTTACATCCAATGAACAAATACCACTTGGTCATGGTGTATACTCTTTTCAATGTACTGTCAAATTCAGTCTGTTGATACTTTGTTAGGGGTTTTGTATCTATGCTCATCAGGAGTAGTTTCTGGTTTTTTTTTGTTTTTTTTTTTTTTTTTTTTGTCCCTTTGCTGGCTTGTGTATCAGGGTAACTCTGTCTCACAGAAAAACTTTCAAAGTGTTCCCTCTCCTATTTTTTGGAAGATTTAAAAAAGGGTTGCATTATCTGAAAAGGAAATAAAATAAATGAATGAATTTACAATTATGCCCAATAGAATAAACTACTCAGGAATAAAATTTACCAAGGAGGTAAAAAATTTATGCACTGAAAAATATAAAACACTGATGAAAGAAATTAAAGCAGACACAAATAAATGGAAAGACACCCTGTGTTCACAGATTGGAGTAATGCACATTGTTAAAATACCTCTTGAATTTAGAATGACTTTATTCAGTGATTTCATTCTGCTACTGTTCATTGATTTTTTCCTATTATTTCTCTCTTTAAATTTGTAATGACACCCATGGTCTTAAATTTTTATCCACTCAACATTTATTCCCATGTACTACACCTCTTATCCTCAACTCTCAGCTGAAGTTAATCTAATAAATTATCCAAGATTTCCTTCTTACAACACTCATTGGCCTTGTCTCATTTTTTATTTTAATCGTATGCTCTGTGACTTTATTCAATTGACCACTGGTTGATTTAATAATTCATGAATAGATATCATATTAATTTAAATATCAGAATATTCAAAATTAATATCAAATCCAGTCGAATATAATTCATTAATTGAACAAGTTATGCAAGAGAGAATAGATGAGCAAATGAATCCCCAATAGAAACTCACAGTGTATTTTTGAAACTCTTTGCTATGTATTTCTCTGGACTCCTTTGTTATTTCTAGTTTTCTCAATACCTCATGATCACCTTTTTCACCTTAGCTGTGAACTTCACATTATCACTGTATAATTTTTTTGTCCCTTATATTACTTAATTCACCAACTTAAGTTTTTCAATATCACCTCTGTGGTGAAGACTCCCAAAGCTGCTGCCGAGTCCTGGACTTTGTTGTTTTCCAGTTTCAAATCTCTAATTGTCTCCTAGGCAATCCCATTGGATATTCTCTTTTTCCCTCAAATATCTCTTAGCTAAACTGGATTGATTGATTTATTACACTGCCTTTAACTTTTTCGTATAGAACTGTGCACAACACCAAGGCTGACACTTGACAAAATAAAATTAGCAACACTTTTTTGTTATATACCCGGACTTCAAAGCTCAGTGCTCACCTCCTGCCAGCATCTGGGATCACTTTGTTCCTTACTATTAGCCAGGGGCAAACCCACAGAGTGTCATCACATGCTCCTGCCCCCATGCTTTTGACAGCACTTTATCTCCACTCCTCTCTTGCTTTTCCTGATAGGAAATACAAAGCTCTATAATTTCTCCCCATCACACGTAGCAGCAGTTGTCAGGACCGGCCACACAATAGAATTACCTTGGGAGATTTTAACAAATAATGGTACTTAGACTAGATCCCCAGATATTATTAATTTTTTTTAATAGTAAGAAGTAAGATTTGAGCATTTGAATTGTGATAAACTCCCTGGATAATTCTAACGTGTATCCAGACTTTCTAACCACTGAATTACAAGATAACATCTGGATTATTTTGTTTAATGACAAACATTGTCTAAATGCTGCTTTTTTTAGGCTCCAAACTCAGCTCCCCTTAGTACCTGGCACTTCAGCGGTATGGCATAGCACCTGTCATTCCTTGAATATATCATACAGCATATTTCGCAGTATTGAGGTGTTTCTCATCTTCTCACATTTTTCTTTTTCCAAATTATTCTTCAAATCTCAGCTCACACACTGCCTCTCCCAAGAAGCCTCCCTGGAACTGACATCGCTTCACCTCTGCCTCTACCCACACCTCTGTTCACTTATAATAAGAGAATAGAGAGTGACATCTTATTTCCTAAATTTTAGGGAGTTAGATTCATACAGTACTACAATCTCAGATTCCCTGTGGTCACTGATGAAGGAGTTGGGCTGCTTACCTGAAGACAGAGTGCAAAGTTTGTTAAGTCTTACCACACCAAGAGTCCAGAGTAATCATTGCTATTTTAGTATATTGATCCAAACTTTTGGCAAATATGTCCCATTATCTTCCCATTTATGGAGGTGGGAAGTGACAAAGAGGCAATGGGGAGAAAAGCTAAACCAATTCTGTATTAAAATAGAGCAGGAGCATTAGAATAGAGCAGAACATCCCTTTATGGAAAGGCGAAAATTATGTAACAAAAAATATCCTAATGGAATCAAGTTTTCCGTATCAGCTGCATCACTTGAGATTGAATTATTTAAGTTTTTATTATTAGATTTTGCAAAATTCCTTCCTCTGTTTCTTTTAGACTCTAAAACTTTCCAAAACACTCTATTTTATTCTTCATTATTCATTCACCCTTCCTCAAATTGTATGACAACTATCCATGAGTGCCTACTCTATATTAGATGGTAATGAATTTAAATTCATTAACTCTAGAAGATAGATAAACAAACCCACACTCAGAAAAGTGAGGGATATTTAATAATCACACTGTTAAAAATAAAATAACCTGATTAATATAATATAATATAATATAATATAATATAATATAATATAATAAGTGTATCTTTACTATTTCTTCTAAGTGATAAAAATATTCTCAAGCCACTTAGAGTAAGAATGCCACTGTCAGTGTTTAGTAAAGCCTTAGGCATATGAAAGAGATTGGGTAATATTAAAAAACACAAGAACAAAACAAAACAATAACTACAAAAGGCAAAAAAATTCACAAATAAACTTACTCAAAAGTAGGCCTAGAGTAAAGGGATTGGCTATGCACTAAGAAGAAACTAATAAAAAGTAGAAAGTTGTCAATACCATATTCTTTGAGCACTAGAAAGTTTGTGTGTGTGTGTGTGTATATATGTACTCACACATATACATACATACATATGTTGATTTATAAATGTATGAAACATAAATATATATGTATACAAACATATACACACATATATGAAACAGTATATACACACACACACTCATACAGATATAAATTAGAACAATGCCTAGAAAATATTAAGAGCTATACAAATATTAGTCATTGTATACAATCTCCCTAAGACCTGAGGAATTGATGAACTGGCATGTTAAAGAAGGATCCTAATGACTTTTCAGTAGAGAAGGACTACAAGGACACAGAATGGAAGAGAGAAATCCAATGAAAATAAAATTACAAGAGAAGAGTTTGAATATGACAGTAATTTGACTATGTAGGTAGAGGTAAAGTTGGAAAGAAATTGTGGATTTTTAGATATATTTTAAAGGAAAAGCCAATAAGACTTAACCATGAACTATATGCAGAGTATTAGACAAAAGAGAAATGCAAGGATAGTTCCAAGGATGAGAGTGATTGAAGTACAGATGATTAGTCTTTTCAGGGTTCCATTTCAAGGTGGCAATGTAGGAAGACTCTGAACTCACTTCTTCTGCAGAACACCCCAAACTACACCTATCAATAGAGTGATTCCTCCTGAAGAACTGAGGGCTGACTCAACAGCTACTGAACAATCAAAGATAGAAAGAATGGCCGGATAACAAGAAAGATGGATAATAAATGGAATCTCCACCCCCAACACTGCAAACAGCAATGGGGAGGGATAGTACTGAGGTACTGGGAATGGGTTGCTCTGTCCTTGGGCATAGAAAAATAGCAATAAAAAACACATGGTTTAAAAGAGCAACTAGTATATAAAGGAGACAACACTAGAACTCTGCCAAACACTAAAGGACTTGTGGGAAAGCTCTCCAGGTCAGAGGGACTGGAAAGTGACATGGTTTATATCCCCACCCCATCTTGAAAGACTGGGCCAGAGCAGAGTCCAGACAACCTGGCAGGCAGGTCTGGTAGTCTCTGGGCTTGTGACTTTAGTAAGCCCAAGGTCCAGAGACCCATACCAACCTTAGATCTACTGGTTACAGAAGAAAAGCCACATATTAGAGGGGCCAGGGATCTGCAGGAACACTCACTCCTCCTCCACCTCAAGGGTCTACTTTAGAGCTGGGTCTGACCACCATAAGGGACAGATTCAGACACCATAATTGGACAGTCCTGATTCCTTAAGGTCATTCATGACTCCATAACTGGTTGGTTTGGTCATCACAGGAAGTTTGTAACCTCAGCAATCTGGGGGTCCTGAAGCCCAGACCAGTCCTGGTCATGTTGGAGCACAGAAAAAAAAGCCACAGTTGAAAAAGGCCAAAGAACTGCAAGGACATTCTCTCCCACCTTGACCATAAAAGTCTAGATGTGTGAGCCTGGGTAGCTCAGTTGGTTAAGCCTATGCCTTCAACTCAGGTCATGATCCAGGGTCCTGGGATCGAGCCCTACATCGATGTCCCTGTTCAGTGGGGCATCTTCTTCTCCTTCTCCCTCTACTATTCCCCCCTCCACTCGTGCTCTGTCTCTCACTTTCTCTCAAATAAATAAATAAATCTTAAAAAAAAAAAGTCCAGACTGCAGCAGAGTCCAGCATACAGTTAAATGGAGACCTCAGTGAACACAGAGTCCACAAGCCCACACCAGTCACCCTGTGATGCTGGGGCACAGAAAACAAGCTGCAGTTTTGTGGGTTTTTTCTTTTTTTTTTCCTTTAATTGTTACTGTTTGATTTTATTTATTTTTTTTCCTTTTCAAATTTTATCTTCTTTTCTTTCTTTTTTTTTGGTTTTGTTCTTTTCTGTCTTGTTCTCTTTTTTTATTATTTTTCTCTCCTTTTTTTCTTTTTCTTTTCTTTTATTATTTGTTAGTATTATTATTATTGTTTATTTATTTATTTTCTCTGTAAAAATCCATGATTTATAACAATAACTAGCATATACAGCCATAGCTCCTGCCAGCCAGCAAGTCTGCAAACATACACAATGGGCATAGGTATCACCATACACAAGATCACTTCCTCAACTTTAGGAGATGTAGCCATTTGCCTAATCCACAGAAACATAGAAAGTCAAGTAAAATGGGGAGACAGAGGAATATGCTTCAAAAGAAAGAACAAGGAAAAAATTCAGTAAAAAATTTAAATGAAACAGAGATAAGCAGAATTAAATGAAAACAGAGATAAAAAAATTAAATGAAACAGAGATAAGCCTGATAAAAAATTTAAAATAATGATCATAAAGATGGGCTGGAGAAAAGAATGGAAGAATTCAGTGAGACCTTCAATAGGACCTTCAAAGATTAAAAAGAACCAATCAGAGCTGAACAATACAATAACGAAAATAAACACACACACACACATACACACACACGAGGTAATCAACAGCAGATTAGAGGATACAGAATGTATCAGTGATCTAGAAGACAGGGTAATGGAAAGCACACAGGCTGAACAGCAAAAAGAGAAAATAATTTTTAAAAA
This sequence comes from Ursus arctos, assembly GCF_023065955.2. NCBI lineage: Eukaryota > Metazoa > Chordata > Mammalia > Carnivora > Ursidae > Ursus > Ursus arctos. The sequence continues at coordinate 7,102,047 of NW_026622852.1, forward strand.
GTGAAAATAGATTAAGAGATTTCTTGGATAACATCAAGCAAACAAATTTTCACATTATAAGGGTCCTAGAAAAACAAGAGGGAGAAAAAGATGTAGAAAACTTATTAAAGAAATAATAACTGAAAACTTCTCTAACCTAAGGAAGAAAATAGACATCCAAGTCCAAGAAGCACAGAAGAGTTCCAAACAAGATAAACCCAAGGAGATCCACAGCACAGCACATAATAATTAAAACGCCAAAGGTTAGAAACCAAAGAGAGAATCCTAAAAGCAACAGGAGAGAAATAAAACGTTACGTACAAGGGAAAACTTAAATCACTATTAACTGATTTTTCACAGAACTTTTAGGCCAGAGAGAGTGGTTGATATATTCAAGGAAATATCCTACAACCAAGAATACTTTACCCAGCAACGTTATCATCCTGATTTGAAGGAGAGTTAATGAGTTTCCCAAACAAAAGATAAAGGACTTTATCACCAATAACGAGGCTTACAAGAAATGTTAAAAGGACTTCTTTAAATAAATGACCATAATTAGAAATGAGAAAAATACAAACAAAAAATGTAAAATATGATAACAAATAAAATGTGGAGAAGGAAGTTAAAAGGGAAGATAAGGGGTAAAAGAATTTTTTTTTTAGAATTGTTTGAGCTTAAATGACCATCAAATTAACAGGGACTGCTATTTACTTAAGATGTTATATATGAACCTCAGAGTAACCACAAACCAAAAACCTATGATACATACACAAAAAATAAAGGGAAAGAAAGTCAAACAAAACACTATAGATACTCATCAATCACAAAGAAAGAGAGCAGAGAAGAAGAAATAAATAAAGAACTACAAAAACAACCAGAAAATAAATTTTTAAAATGGCAATAAGTATATATCTATCAACAATTACTTTAAATGTAAATGGCTCAAATGCACCAATCAAAAACACAGAGTAGTAGAATGAATAAAACAAACCAGCCAACCTCCCCCACACCATTATAACAAGGAATAGGTCAATAAAGAAATTGAAAGAGAAATTATTTAAAAGGGGGGGCACCTGGGTGACTCAGATGGTTAAGCATCTGCCCTTGCCTCAGGTCATGATCTCAGGGTCCTGGGATTGAGACCCACATCGGCCTCCCTGCTCAGCCAGGAGTCTGCTTCTGTCTCCTCACTCCTGCTCTCCCTGTCTCTCTCACTCTCACTCTCTCTCTCTCAAATAAATAAATAAACAAAATCTTAAAAAACAAAACATAGAGACAAATGAACATGAAAAAACAACGATCTAAAATCTCTGGGACACAGTGGAAGGAGTTATTAAGAAGGAAGTATATAGCAATACAGGCCAACCTCAAAAAACAAGGAAAAAACTCAAAACAATCTTACCTTATCTCTAAAGGAACTGAAAAAAGAAGTACAAACAAAGCCCAAAGTGAATAGAAGAAAGGTAATAATGAATATCAGAGCAGAAATAAATGAAGTAGAGACAAAAAAAGAATAGAAAAATCAATGAAACCAAGAGATGTTTCTTTAAAGAGCTAATAAATAAATAAGTAAATAAATAAATAGTAAATAAATAAACAAACAATAACAAACTCTTAACCAGATTTATCAAGAAAAAGAGAATGGACCCAAAAAAGGGAAACAAGAGAGAAGTAAGAACTGATACTACAGAAATACAAATGATTATAAGAGAATATTAAGAAAAATTATAAGGCAACAAATTGGACAACCTGGAAGAAATGGATAAATTCCTAGAAACATATAATCATTCAAAACTGAACTAAAAAGAAAAAGAAAATCTGAATAGACCAATTACAAGTAACAGAATTGAATCAGTAATCAAAAAACTATTTTAAAAATTCCAGAACAAAATGGGTTCACAAGTGAATTCTAGCAGACATTTAAAGAAGAGTTCATTCATACCCTCCTCAAACTCTTTGAAAAAAATAGAAGAGGAAGGAAAGCTGCGAAATACTTTCTACAAGGCCAGCATTACCCTGCTACCACAATCAGACAAAAACAGCACACAAGAAAGAAAACCACATGGGAGCCTGGGTGGCTAAGCTGGTTATGCATCTGCTTTCGGCTCAGGTCATGATCGTGGAGTCTGAGGATCCGGCCCCATGTCAGGCTCCCTGCTTCTCCCTCTCCCTACCCTGGTCTCATGCTCTCTCTTGCTCTCTCTCTCCCTCAAGTAAATAAATAAAATCCTTTAAAAAAGTAAAAGAAAACTACAAGCCAGTATCCCTGAAGAACACAAATGCAAAAGTCCTCAACAAAATATTAGCAAAGCACATACAACAATACATTATGAGACTACTCACCACAATCTGGTGGGATTTATTCCTAGGATCCAATGATGGTCCAATATTTGCAAGTCAATGTGATAAACCACATCAATAAAATGAATGATAAAAATCAGATGATCATTCAAGAAAAGTATTTGAAAAGATTCAACAACCATTCCTGATATAAACTCAATAAAATGGGTTTAGAAGGAATATACCTCAACATAATAAATATCATATATGAAAAACCCACAGCTAACATCACCCTCAATGGTAAAAAACAGAATTTTCTCTCTAAGGTCAGGATCAAGACATAGAAGAAGAGTCCTCTTTTACTCAACATGGTCATAGAAGTAATAGTCACAGAAATCAGTCAAGAAAAATAAATAAAAGGCATTCATATTAGTAAAGAAGTTAAATTGTCACTATTCACAGATGACATGAACTATACACTGAGAAATCCTAAACAATTCCACCAAAGCAATCCTGAGAAAGAAGAACAAAGCTGGAGATATCACAATTCGGGATTTCAAGTTCTACTAAGCTGTAGTAATCAAACGAGTATAGGACTGGCACAAGAATAGGCACATATACCAATGGAACAGGATAGAGACCCCAGAAATAAACCTATATATATAGATAGATAGATATCATCTATCTATCTATATAGTCAATTAATCTGTAACAAAGGAAGCAAGACTATAAAATAGGGAACCATCAACAAAACAAAAAGACAACCTGAATGGGAGAAGATATTTGCAAATTATATATCTGATAAGGGGTTAATATCCAAAATATATAAAGAACTCATACAACTTAACATCAAACGAACAATCTGATTTAAAAATGGACAGAGGACATGAACAGATATTTTCCAAGGAGACACATTGGCCAAGAGACATGAAAAGATGCTCAACATCATTAATCATCAAGGAAAAGCAAAGCAAAACCATGATGAGATATCCTTTTACACCTGTCAGAATGGCTAAAATCAAGAAGATAAGAAGTAACACGTGTTTGCAAGGATGTAGAGAAAAGTAACCCTTGTGCACTCTTGGTGGGAGTGTAAATTGGTGCAGCCACTGTGGAAAACAGTATGGTGGTCCTCAAAAATTTTAAAATAGAAATATCATACAATCCAATAATTCCACTACTGTGTATTTACCCAAGGGAAAAAAAATACTACCTCAAAAAGATATATGCATCCTTATTTTTATTGCAGTATCATTTACAATAGCCAAGACATGGAAGCAACTAAATGTCTATCAGTAGATGAATGGATAAGGAAACTGTGGTATATATACACAGTGAACATTACAGAGCCATAAAGAAAGAAGAAATCATGCTATTTGAGACAATACGGATAGACTTAGATGGTATTAGGCTAGGTGAAATGAATCAGACTGAGAAAGACAAATACCCTATGATTCTACTCATAAATGGAATCTTAAAAAAAATGAATAAACAAGCAAAAAGCAGAATCAGAACTATAAATACAGAGAACAAACTAATGGTTGTCAGAGGAGAGAGGTTGTCAGAGGGGTGGGGAGTTGGCCAAAATGGGTGAAGGGAAGAGGAAGATATAGGCCTCCAGTTATGGAATAAGTAAATCATGGGAATACAAATCAGAGCATAAGGAATACAGTCAATGACATTGTAATAGCAATGTAATGGAATAGATGGTAGCTGTACTTGTGAATATAGCATAAATGCATAAACTTGTCAAATTACTAAGTTGTATACCTGAAATTAATGTAACATTGTGACACTATACTCAGAAAAGAAAGAAGAAAGAAAGAAAGAAAGAAAGAAAGAAAGAAAGAAAGAAAGAAAGAGAGAGAGAGAGAGAAAGAGAGAGAGAAAGAAAAGGAAGGAAGGAAGGAAGGAAGGAAGGAAGGAAGGAAGGAAGGAAGGGAAGAAGGAAGGAAAGAAGGAAGGAAGGAAGGAGGAGGGAGGGAGGAAGTGAGGAAGGAGCCACATTTAGATGAAGAAAAAATTTGCATCCTGCTATAAAGAGAAAAAAGGTGCATCAATGAGATCATATTTTTGGGGGGCCTTCTAAATCATTATTGAGCAAGTGTTTTATAGAACATAAGCATGAAATATATTTATATATTTTTTCATTTATTTCTCTTAAACAAATTTATCTTCTTCTAACCTCCACAGTTGGTGACTGATGATAAATACAACTTCAGCTGCTTATAAAGTTTCCAATGTGTGCGCATGGGAGTTTATAAGGAGCTAGAAAAAGGGGAGGGGCCATATCTTTTGTCAATTCCAGTCATTATTATTGTCATTACCAATACTCATTCTATGACTCTACATTGTCTCTGTGTAATAATCCACTGATATATTTCAAGAACTGTGGGACAGGTCTCTTACAGCGATCTATTCTACACACCATAAACTCACATAACTTTTGAGGAAATGTTCTGGGAATGTTCCATATATTCTGCCACACGCAGAAGCCCCCCAGACCATCAAACATCTTAGTCTTTAGAAATATCAAACCAGTTAAGGTGGTTTGTTTACTTGACATTTTCCTCAACAACAACAAAAGCCCACTGAGTGAAGATTGTTATCCAGGTACTTGAAAATTTCTGATATTTTTATTTGAAAATACATAGGCCAATAAATGCTACCCCTATTTCTTCTGACATCATGCAATGAACTAAAACTTAGAACTGATCTTAATTACTTCCTTAAAAATGGATTAGAAAATACCAATAGTGGAGGAAAAAAAAGAAATCTCAAATTGCTGTTTCCATAAATTATCCTAATGTAGAATTTAATTTTTGATAGCTGTGGAAATTGAGAGAAGGTATTCAAGGGAACGTTGCTAACGCATTACTTTTTTTTTTTTAAGATTTTATTCATCTATTTGACAGAGAGAGAGACAGCCAGCGAGAGAGGGAACACAGGCACGGGGAGTGGGAGAGGAAGAAGCAGGCTCCCAACGGAGGAACCTGATGTGGGGCTCAATCCCAGGACTCCGGGATCAGCCCTGAGCCAAAAGCAGATGCCCAACGACTGAGCCACCCAGGCGCCCCTGCTAACGCATTACTAAAATACTAAGGAGGAAAAATCATTTTTTATCTAGCAATTAAGCCTGACTTGTTCTAAAAGCAAAAGCAGCTCTGCAACTCTGAGATCTTTGGTTTTTATCTACCTTTGCATGTAATATTAAAAATAATTCCCAGGCCAGTGATGGAATTCAGGGTATATATATTTTTTTCTTCTGTCAGTCATTTCCATTAGAGGTTTATTATATATGGAAGAAGAATGACAGCATCATGGAAACAGTTAAAAAGGCTGAAGATAGTCATAGACAAATAGAATAGAAATCATAGAGAATGTTACTATTAACCGTGGACTTCTGGGTAGCTACGTCTGATAAAAATAACTCCATCACAATTAAATTCAGAAAGATACTACAGATTCACAATAACAGCATTATGCAAACTACATTTCACACTTCAAATGTCCTACAATTTCTAATAATGAAGGTTTTTAAGATATCATTTTCTCATTTTTAAAAATTTTCAATTGTTAGCAATTTTTACATTTGATTTTTACCTCCATGTACCATATATTTACCTCCATGTATCATATATGCTCCTTAGCTAGATGAGAAAATAATAAAATGTTACCTATTTTTTAAATAGTTACATTAAGTTAGACTCGTATAAGATGCAATAGTTAATTAGGAAAAAAAGACAAAGTCCTGGTGGTTGTTTTTCCCCCTTTCTTTGTTCCAGGAACCACTTGACAAGTCAGCCAACACGTTAACCTTTATTCTCCCTCCCCAGAGTCTCTAGTAATAGAGCAAATGTGATGCTTCCTATCAAAGATGAACAATGTGTCTGTGGGCTAAGGGGTTTGAACTTCACCTTCACCTTGATTAGTCTTGACTGTTTGGATCCACGCATGAGTTTACAAAGCATGTACAATCTTAAGCACTTTTCTTTCTGAGAGACAGTAAAATAAGGGAGGTGAAGAGAACATTGTATGTGTGTGTATATGTATAATGAGTCAAGAGCTATTCAAAACTATTTTTAAAATCTCATGTAATCATTATAAAAATACCGCAAGTGGAAGTTCCAGAAGACCCTTAGGAAAACTTTGTTATTTGCAACATAACAATAATCCTTACTTCACCTTTAAAAAATTAGATTGTAGTGATTTATTCTCCATTTTCCCCTTAGATCCATGTTCCATCTTTCTTGATCCTGTAATATCCTTCGGCAGACTGTCTATGGAACACATGATTCAGGCTCCATTGTCATGTGACTTTCCCTTGGGTTTGGCCAATTGGCGGTGCTGGCAGAAGATCAAAGATGAGGAAAGAGCACACCTAGGATATATGTTTATCCCATCTTTCTATCTGTGAACTGGTTCTGACAGAGGTTTGCCCATCTGTGAGAACAGATTCTGTGTGGGAGCTCCCCTTGTGTGATCCCTGAACTTAGCCAGGCTTCAATTCCACACTTAAAAACACACAACCTCAGCTTTAGATATGCTGTTGTGAACATCAGGGTGCCTTGATATCCTTAGCTGATTCCAATCACCTAGCCCATACATCTATCAATAGTCCCTTTATTATGAAAATCTCTTAAAAATCACACTTCAATAAACTGTCTTATTTTTCTGGGAACTAGACTGACAATGTCATTACAAAGCTCTGAGGTTTCACCCCAAAAGAAAATATACTCAAGTTATAAAAAAGGAATAAATATGAATTATTCTAAACAGAAAGTCAACAAAGAAACATCTGTATGTTTCCAGTTCCTCTATCCAAAGAAATTATATGTGTTGACTACATTGTGGTACTTCTACTAAAAAAAAAAAAAAAGGAAGCTACCTTTCAATTGCCCAAGTGAAAAAAGAAAAAAATATATATAACCAGACATTATCACTGTCAACATTTTAGATAAGTGATTTCAAATTGTAGGTTGTAATCTTTAGTGCATCATTAAATCTAAGTAATCAGTCAGGACCAGCAATTTTTTTAAAGTTACAATAGGTTAGACAAGTCAGGGATTTAATTAGAATAGAATATAAATAATCACAATACTTTGAACATAGAAAGGATATTTCTCATGAATCTTGATTTATTAAAAACACGTATGTGTTTATGAATTTGTCTCAACACAAAATAGTTTTCACCATGACTTACACTTTTAAAAGCTTAAAAATTTCTATTATAAAATAGAGATCTGATCCTTCCTTCTTTTGGAAGTATTTATAGGGTTGTGTCCTCAGAAATTGGCTCGGAATGGACTACGATATATCTATGCCTTCTAAGATTGAAGGAGCCATCACACTTCAGGATTTTGACACAAAATAAAGAAAACAGCTGAGGGTTTGGAGAGCAGTTTGAGAAAGAGCACATTTTTACTTAATATATCTTGTGTAGAATATAAAAAAAGGTTTTGTTTAACCACAAAGTTCTGAATCTCTTGCTCACGGCTTAATGGAAAAATGTACATGCATATATATTTGTACATATATTCCTTTCATAAACAGCGCACAGGAGATTTAAGACTTGGCAAATAGAAAATTCCTCAGATCACATGCGAGGATTACCTTTAAAAAAAAAAGGAAATATTATTTATGTTTGAGAGAAGAGGGAATTTAGACTTAGTTGGAAAAAGTAATTTACACCGAAACAAAGCCGACTTGAATGGCGTTGCCCTTTAAGTGAAGGTATAATCTAATGATTTGTAGGATAAGCCTGGAGACAGACTTCTTTGCTATGGTTGACTAGGTGATCTTGTATGTGTTTTTAATCTCAATTCCTCAGCTTTTCTTTGTCGGGTTTGGCCAGAAAACCCTGAGATGGGGAATGAAAGATTAGTCCCAACACCTTAGAAGGAGAAAGAAGAGGCCTGGGGACCAGACGCTCTACTGGCAAAAGCCTTCGAGCCTAGTTTTGTCTCCGCGGTTATTGGAGTTTTATCAATACACCAAACGCAAGCACAAAACAAGAAGGACAGTGTAACTTTAATGATCAGGACAATAATATATGGGGCTGTAGGTGATAAGGGCAACAGTGCTCGTGATGTGCATGCAAAGCAAGGAGGTCGTGAAGTACGCGACCATCCCAGGTGCCTGTTTTTCTTCAAAATTTAAACACTTACTCCCTAGATGAGAACCTCGAGCGCAGTGAGAATCTGGCCACTTCAGCCAAGAGGCTCCAAAGGAGACCCAGCGTTCCAGGCATTCCTCTTCTGCTTTTCAATTAGTCTCCTCCAAGGAGGCATATGCAAGTCAGATTTTGTCTATCCAGACACTATGAATCCCCACATTTCTTCTTCAAACGGAGACAATAAAATTATCTACCACTTAAGATTGTTTAGAAAATTATGTAAGTTAAACAACTGCTTAGTGCCTGTCATGTCACAAGTACCTCATAAAGGCCAGCATCCACTCTTTCTAATTTCTCTGTTCACTTTTACTCAGAATCTCCATTTCCTGGTTCTTTCCTCTAGTATATCACAATGGTGCATAATGATTAAAATACCCATATCTTTTATGTAGGACCATGTTAAGCTTATATAAATGCATATTATGTATATATTATCTTTTATTTCTTGCATATTTGAAAGATTAAAAAGATTATCTTCTGATTTTCCAGCAACAATCCCATATTCCATATAACATATAGATTAATATATATTACAGAGCATATAAATAATATAACACATAGCTAATAGTGTTTTTCTTTCTAATTTGAAAATCTTTGTGATGAGAGAAGTGTAATATCAAATTCGTACAACAGTATCAGGGAATATGGTATTTCCTATAACTAAATTATTCAAATAATTTTAAATTGTTCAATTACCTTCGACGGGAACTTTTAAAAGAGTATATATATATACTTTGCATATATGGGGCAGTATATATACTTTTACTTTTAGAAAAAAAATATATATATATATCAGACAGTGTGATGTGGTTCAAATAGCACTGTATTACATATTAGACCTGATTTCAGTTCTTTTTCCTTTTTTAAGATTTCATTCCAATAACCGCAGAGACAAAACTAGGCTCGAAGGCTTTTGCCAGTAGAGCGTCTGGTCCCCAGGCCTCTTCTTTCTCCTTCTAAGGTGTTGGGAGTAATCTTTTCTTTCCCCATCTCAGGGTTTTCTGGCCAAACCCGACAAAGAAAAGCTGAGAAATTGAGATTAAAAACACATACAAGATCACCTAGTCAACCATAGCAAAGAAGTCTGTCTCCAGGCTTATCCTACAAATCATTAGATTATACCTTCACTTAAAGGGCAATGCCATTTTATGAAAGGAATATATGTACAAATATATATGCATGTACATCTTTCCATTAAGCCGTGAGCAAGAGATTCAGAACTTTGTGGTTAAACAAAACCTTTTTTTATATTCTACACAAGATTAAATGTGTAAATTTAAATTTTTAAGTAGAGAGAGAGGGAGAGAGAGAAAGAGAGAGCACGAACGGGGGAAGGGCAGAAGGAGAAACAAACTCCCCACTGAGCCAGAGTCTGGGAGACCTCGATGCTGGGCTCAATCCGAGGACCAGGAGATCATAACCTGAGCCCAAGTCAAACACTTACCTGACTGAGCCATCCAGGTGCCCCCTGATTTCAGTTTTAACATAGAAACTTACAATGTCTTTCTGGTAAGTTCCTTAACTGTACTGGACTTTGATTTATTCATCTGTAGAATGACATCTTAGAATCACATAATATCTAAGGTACTTTTCTATAATTCTCTGATTTAGTATAAGCATTATGAATATAATTTACTGGCACTATTCCAATGCATTAATTCTCTTAGGGACTGTTTGGAAGAGTAGTGTGCTACTTCCCTCACAGTAAAAATCTCCAGTCTTTAGTCTTCTCTGATTCTATGGAATAAAACTTTTCTTTCACAATGGTATAAATATGCTCTACTGCTTTTCACTATTTCAGTGCTGTTGCATTTAATTTCATCAAACTAAAATACGGTGCAGTGATTAAGAGTGTTAATATAATTTCTTTTACTTATTACTTACAAAACCTTAGGTAATTTACTTGAATCTCTTAAATCTTAGTTTTCTTATTTGTACAAAAGAGATATTAATAACAGTACTTATTTCACATTGGGAAAAATAAAATAATTTATTTATTCAGCAAGTCATTGACTGAGTTCTTGCTACAGACAAGCATTATTCTATGTGCTCCTGGGCGGCAGTATGCATGTGAAGGGGTTTGGGACAAGTTGTCCCAAAATATGCTACCTTTGTCTGTGGGGTATTTTGAACTGAAGGCAATGGAGACCCTGCAGCCTCAAGGGAAACTTTTGCCCCTCCCTTAACTACATACACAAATCTAAATTGGGGGCCTTTCGCAGATTTTTATCAGAGATAGTTTTATCTGAGTGGCCCATCTGGATGGCTAGGCAAACATCTACTTGCCAAAAAAAAAAAAAAAAAAAAAAGCTCTTCTTCTTATTTCCCTGTAAATTGAGTTCCTTCCCTTTGAAGGCTTAGACCCCGTACCCCTTTCTCCTTAGTTCCCGGTGACCTGTATACTTCATTTTGCCCATCTTTGGAATTTCATGTCAGTGTGGTTTCCCCATAAATAAGAAATTAAATTTGATTTTCCCTGTTAGTTGTCTCAGGTCAATTTGTTTTCTTAGTCCAGCTAGAGAGACCCTGAAAGGGGCAGAAAATTCTTCCTCTCAGACACATGACAACCAATGCCCTCATGGATCCTGCTCTTAGAAAGAGATGCAAACAACAGACAAGCAAATTGATATAATGTCAGAGGATAGTAACTAAGGTAAAAAAAATAATAAAGTGGGGTAAATATTTAGAAAGTGATGGACAGGGGCACTGTGGTGGCTCAGTCAATTACGTATCTGACTCTTGGTTTCAGCTCAGGTCATGACCTCAGGGTCTGAGATCAAGCCTCGAATGGGGCTCCGTGCTTAGTGAGGAGTCTGCTTGGGATTTGCTCTCTCCCTCTCCCTCTACTCCTCCCCCCACCCACTCTCTCTCTCTTAAATAAATAAATAAATCTGAAAGAAAAAAGAAAGAAGAAAGAAAGAAAGAAAGAAAGAAAGAAAGAAAGAAAGAAAGAAAGGAAAAATGTAAGGGTGTGATGGGAGATATTTTGACTGGATAGTTAACACCAACAGATACAAGAAATACCCCAAAAATCTCAATTACTTGACATTGTTTAAATTTACATCCTGCTTATATCTTGGTCCAGTTTGGGTCAGACTGCCTCACAGACAGCTCTGTATTAAGTGAGACTGATATTCAGGTTCTGTTCGTATTGAGGCATCATCCTACCATTGTTTTTGCCGTTGGGGAAGGGAGGGAAGGAAAAATCATGGAAGTTTTTTCAGCCAGCCTGATATATAGCATGCCTCGTATTTGTCAGGACCCAGTCACACGACCTAAACTTAATTATGAAAGAGAGTGTGAAATGTAGCCTTTTTTGATACCCATAGCAAAGGAAGTAAACCCAGATTTGATGGACACTCTGAGAGAGACTTTTAGCCCCTCCTAGTGGAGTTATGCTGTGGAGTACAGGCTTTTCTGAGGAGGAGGCATTGTGATAGAAATATCCTGCTTCCAGCTTTGCCAGTTAAGGGGAGCAGAACTTGGTACCCCAAAATGGCATAAGGATTATCTTTGGCATAAGGATTATCTTAACCTGATTATTTTCAAGAAACTGTATACACAGAGAACGCTCTGCAAACCAAGTATTAGTTATCATTTTGTAAGAGAAATTTAATTCTATAAGGAAAATCTCTATTTGTAAGGGTGTCTCCCTCTAGTTACCTGGAAGAGGAGGATGAGTAAATCTAGTAATTTATCAGTGGAGAAGGCATGGACTTACATATGCATAAGAACCATGCCCTCATTTACCGTGCTTTGCCCAATAACCTCCCATAGCTGGTTACCCAACATCTTCTTCTGTCTTTAGCTAAACACGTTCCTTAAGATGTCACTTGGGCCATTTCAGGGAGTCAGCTTTTCTGAATATCTCCCATATATACAGGAGATATACATGTTATTAAATTTCTGTTTCTTTTTCTCTTGTTAATCTGTCTTTTTACAGGGATTGATCTCAGCCAAGAAACTAGAAGCATATAGGAAAAATAATTGTTTCTCCTCTACATACTCAATAAAAAATTGTTTATGACAATTTTTATGACAATGCAACAATTCTTACTATTTGATCCCTAAGCCATGCATTCCTTTTTCCTGTATTCTAGAACCTGTTTTACATATATATATATATATATATATATATATATATATATATATATATATATTCTATTCCTCCTGTGATCCACCATCTATTCTTTGATTTCACTACTGCATTATATTTTAATTGTTTATGTATTTTTGAAACAATTTTTAAAATCAGTAAATTTTCATACTCAGTAATATCAGCAAATACCAACAAATAAAATAATTCATAGAATTACATTCACATTTCATTTTCAAAAAAGAAAAACAGTTTTCCAGAAATTAAAGGTGCATATCTATTTGAGTGCATACCACACTTAACACACACCCACACACAATGTGAGTTTAAGTGCACTTAAATTCAGGACTGTTTTTATCATTTTCTTTTCAATGGAATTACTCAACCAGAAAAGATCCACTGGTTTCCGAGGGAGAAATTTTGTAAGTAGAAGCCTATTGCTTAAAGTAATTCCCTATGGGACTACTACCATCTGGCAAAGAAATATGCACATCAAAGCAGAGAGAAAACAGCACCTCTTAAAAGTAATTTTCTCTAAGGGCTGCCTCCTGGTATCCTGCCAACAGTATTCTTTAAATCCTTACCTTCCTGCACAGTGAGAAGCTTCCAGATTAGGGGAGCCCTGGTTTGCACTTCTGATTCTGAATAAAATAAATAATAATATTTAGGGGAACCAAAATATAAACAAAGATTTTTAATTTTATGGCAGGCATATCACTGAGTCATTTCTTTTCCTTCATTAATCACAGATTGCTTCTGAAAATTTTGGAATATTGAGGCAACTCTAATTATTCACCCAGTGTAAAAAAACTCATGCTGATGGGTCTCAGAATATGTGTGATGCAAATTTACCTAGGTATAGAAGTGAAAATAACAGTGATAGAGAACCATAATACAGAGACAATAACGATAACTATACTAGTTGCTGTCATTTTGTATTTACTGTACGCCAGAAACCGTGAAAAATGTTTCTCAGGAGTTACTTACTTAAATGAGACAACAATTCTAAGATAGGTCTCATAACTAACTTCATTTTGCAGATATGAAAATTGAGACTCAAGACAAAATAATTTTTCCAAGAATGCCTAAGCAGTAGAGATTTTTGACGCCACAATATTTGCTCTTCGTCCTTTGACCAATCATCTTTTATTCAAATAGATCTATGATGCATTCAAACATCTTTCATCTTAAACCACTTTGTATTTTCTCTGTTAACTGTACTTTCATTCTTTCCTTCATTTGGCCATATATGTTTTCACCAGGTCAACCTGCTTAAACTTCTATTGTTAATGAGTTTTCTTTGCTTAAAATTAAGTTTAATTTCTCCCTAGGGACTATCAAAAGAAATTCAATAACCCTTATGCATAGTGGCCAAGCCTTTCATAAAATTCCCCTCCTATATTTAAAACTCAGAAAAGACTGCATTTTGCTGAAAGAACAGGGTTTTTCAACATTCTCATGAGTGTAACTCATGCATCTTATATATACTGTAAGTTGCTAAAGTTTTCTAAGTATTTTATCACCTTTGAACTTTGTATTAAGCTTTAACTTATGATTCTATTTAGAGCAAAAGTGATATTATTTTAAAAAATGCAAGACATGGAATATTTTTAACAAAAATTTTCTTTTGAGCACCTGGGTGGCTCAGTAGGTTAAGCAACTGCCTTCAGCTCAGGTCATGATCCTGGAGTCTGAGGATCACGTCCACATTGGGCTCCCTTGCTCCGTGGGAAGTCTGCTTCTCCCTCGCCCCTCCCCCATCTCATGCACGCTCTCTCTCTCAAATAAATAAATAAATAAAATCTTTTAAAAAATTTTTCTTTCTAGGTATAGTTCCTATCTTGATCTCATCCTCCAAGTAAATTATAACACTTCTCATTTTCCACTCCATATCTATACTTTGCCTTTCTTGCCCTAACATTTTTTCATCCGTTACTGCTCAGTAGACTTTTCCCCCAATTTTGTTCTAGAAAAAATAAATCTCTTTATTTAAGGACCAACTAAAACTCACCTACTCCAAGGAGTCTCCCTGATCTTCCTAAGGAGAAGATCCCTTCATCATCACAAAACTTATAAATTTATTACTTCTAGTATATTCTGTTTTGTAAGGTAGATAATAGTTACTTTTTATTTGTCTATATGAAAGAAAGTCTTTTCCTGCCTACTACATTAGAAACTGAAGAGTAGGAGCTATATCTCGAGACATACACTAGAACCTTCTCATACCTATCATGATGACTTCTATGTATTAGAAACTCAATAGTCACTACTTGAAGGCAATCCATATATCGCATCATTCATTTAGCATTGTTCCACAGTCACAGTGCATTAGTCACTAAAGTAATATACTTTATGTATATTGTATATGTATAGCTTTACTTACTGAGGTAACATAGTATAGTATATTTAGTATAGTATAGCATAGTATAGTATAGTATAGTAAAATATAGTATAGTATAGCATAGTATAGTAAAATATAGTATAGTATAGTATAGTAAAATATAGTATAGTATAGTATAGTAAAATATAGTATAGTATAGTATAGTATAGTATAGTATAGTATAGTATAGTATGCATTTAATGCATTTGTCTTCACACTGATATCAACGCACCTTCTGATGACCTCTTCTCTGGATCCTAATTCATCAACTGATGGGGATGACTTAACCTCCATCCCCCATTTTTTACCCTCTATTTCTTGAGTATTGTGCCGTCTTCCTCATCGTTTCCTCCAGATAATTATCACTGTTGTCTACTCCCTTCTGTTATTTCCACATTTATAGATAATTTAGGTAGAACACGCATAGTTAAACTGTGACTTCTCACCCAATATAGAACTTCTACCAACCTGTAAAAACAAAATCTCTTGTCAGCTCTGGAGCAATACCTGCAGGTATTTCCCAGCTCTTTGGCTAGACAGCTTAGTCAAAATGAGTTTATAACTACTAGGAATTACCATGCAGTTTATTTGGGTTGTATTTTGTTTTACGTCTCTCTTAGTACGGTCTCCCCCCACCCTTTAGGGCTCAGAAGAGCAATGGAGGAAATGACAGCTAATGATGCAAACCTTAATGCATTACTACCATTATTATATATCAGAAATCAACAACCGTACAATTCTTGGAGTTAACTATCTTTAGTTAAATGAAATTTCAATTTAAATGATACTTTGCTAATTTTAAAGTGTTAAGCTTTTTTTTTTTTAAGCGCGAGAGACAGTGTGTGTGCGTAAAAGAGAGCAGAGAGGGGAGGGGCAGAGGGAGAGGGAGAGAGAGAATCTTAAGCAGGTTTCATGCCCAGCGCAAAGCCAGATGCAGAGCTTGATCTCACCACCCTGAGATCATGACCTGAGCCAAAGTCAAGAGTCAGAGACTTAACTGACTGAGCCACCCAGGTGCCCCAGTGTTAAGCAGTTTAAAGTATTCATATAATTTTATAAAAATGATTTTATCCTACTTTCAGCATGACATGACTTCTATACCATGAAATAATGGCTCTTACACTTCCTTGACTATGTTGAACTTTGGCTTAGTGTGTCATTCAAAAAAACGTTGATTTCATTACATATTGGAACTATGACTTTACAAATGGAATATTATTTAACTTCCCCACGTCTTAGTTTCTTCATCTTTAAAATCAAGAATAACTTCTATGTCTGAGCTTGGGAGGTGCTACCCCAGTGGTAGGAACAATGGCTCTCAGTGGTGTAATGGAGCTGTTACCTGGAGCTGCTGAGATGCAAAGGAAGATTAAAAAACACGTGAGAGAATATTTGTTGGGAAATTACTTGGTTGGAACCTGACAATCTTAGCCAGTGAGGGGTCACTGTCTGCCCATGGAAAGAAGCCAGATTGCCATAACCTTCCTAAAGACTAATGCCCCAAGATTTACTTGTATGAAAAACATAAGGTAAAGCTCTTCATTTTATTGACATGGGGAGAAAACCTACAAATCAAGACAATATATTGATTTTTATTTTTGCAAACAGATTATGAAGCAGCATCAAATCTAATGTATCCATAAGAATTAAGCCATTTCGGGGCACCTGGGTGGCACAGCAGTTAAGCGTCTGCCTTCGGCTCAGGGCGTGATCCCGGTGTTATGGGATCGAGCCCCACATCAGGCTCCTCCGCTATGAGCCTGCTTCTTCCTCTCCCACCCCCCCTGCTTGTGTTCCCTCTCTCGCTGGCTGTCTCTATCTCTGTCAAATAAATAAACAAAATCTTAAAAAAAAAGAATTAAGCCATTTCCTTTTACTTATGTCACACTGCCCTAGAGTCACAACCTGTTAATCAGACTACTTTGTAGTTCTAATTCTATTTTAAATACAGGAATGCATAGAAAGCTGTTTTTTTAATGGAGAAGTCTTTGTTTTCAGTTAATCAGACTTGTAATCAGATCATTCTGAATGCTTCACCTTTGGTCACCTGTTTCAATTTAAAATGTATGATTGTATTTAAAGCTGAGTGAAAATTTAAAAAAATTAGTAAATAAAATGAATAAAATTTATCCCTCTGCCTTGTAGTTTGGATGTGAGAAATAAATATGATAAACATAAAAATGGTGTAACGAATTATAAGCATTTTATAACTATTACTTTTTTAATTTTTTATTTTTTTAAGATTTTATTTATTTATTTATTTATTTACTTATTTATTTATTATGAGAGAGAGAGAGAGATCACAAACAGGGGGGAGGGGTAGAGGAAGAAGCAGACTCCCTGCTAGGCAGGGAGCCTGATGCAGGACTTGATCCAAGGATCCTGGCATCATGACCTGAGCCGAAGGCAGACCCTTAACTGACTGAGCCACCCAGATGCCCATTTTGTAACTATTATTATAAATCAACACTTGTCACCATGAATTTTGAACTTGATGTAATCATTGTCTTTCTGGTCATTTCTATTACCTCACCTCCTCTTTTACATATTATAAACCTGTTCATCTACGTGAGGACTCTGATAGTTCATACCCGCTCATAACAAGTATTTTCAACCATCCTCATGTGGACACAGGCTCCAAACTACCTACTATACTACTTGAGCTCCTTTCATTCTTTTTATTCCTAGAAATTTTTATCAGTTATGGCAATGCTGTAAGTAATTCCCCAAATCAGTGGTTTTACACAATAAAGTTTATATCTTGATTGTCAAAATATATTTATCAGAAATCAAAGATGAGAGGGATGGGGTGAGGTTGTCTATTCTAAATCATTTAATGACTCAGACTGTTGGATTTAACATCAACTTGTATGTCATTGACTAACTGGCGTAGGAAAGGAAAGATGAAGGTTCACCAGCTTGTTATTTATCTAATCCTGGAAGTTATACATATCACTTCCTCTCACTTTTCACTAGTTAAAGGTACTCATATAGCTCATATACAAAGTGGTTATGAAAACTAGTCCTGAGACAGATAGCCACTTTCCAGAATCAGCTCAACAGTATGTAAAGGAATATGACATTTTGTTGTGTAACTAGCTATCTCTGCTACACATTCTCCCTCCTTGGTAAAGTCACCACATTTTCTGTCATTGAGAAGACACTTTTTGGTATCATCTCATGTTAACTTTTCAATGGACTTTGCAAAGCAGCTCCTTCAAAGCTAGTTATTTCCATTCAAATTTTTACTTCTGTATTTCTGAGTTAACTGAGCAAATTTAAAAAAATAAGTCCTAGTTGATCCACACTGATCTGGGCCTCCACATCTGTAAACATTTATTCAATTTCTAATGCAGCTTCTCTTAAGCTGTGTTGTCTAAATAACAAGAAACTTTCCATAATAAACCCCAAGGGAAAAAAGTCACAGATATCTATTCTTATTTGATTGCTTGGCTATCTTTAACAATTTTCCCATCCTATTTTTCATGAACATCATTTCTATTTTTTAGCATACGTTTGATCATTCTCTCTTACATCTGTACCTATTCTGTTAGCCCATCCACCTCAAACACATTACAAAATTTTTTTCCTTGATTTTTCTCTTTCAGTAGTTCTGGCTACTTTGATTTCCCTTTTTTCTCCACATTCTACAACCTATCCCTTTCATTTTCTATCTGTGCCTTTAACCACTAGATAGCAATCATAAACTACAAATACATAAATTCAATTGCGGACTCAACATCTCTGCTCTAAACCCCTGCTCTATGAAAATAAAATAATAATTCACTGAAAATTCAACAATCTCTCTACACTAACTCCAAAATCTATTCTATCTTCTGAATTATTTTCTTTTTTCACTATGTTATTTAAGGAAACTAGTATAGTGCTAGGTATAAGCTTTATGTGTAATTAATAGATGTTTACTTTTTAATGGTATTTAAATCTGTTTAGAGTTACTGTGTGCTCTTAAAGCTATGTTAAGGGACATGAAAAGCTAGGCCAGAATGAGAAAATATAATCTCTGCCACAATGTGGATCTTTCAAAGCCTGAAATATTCAACTAATATATCTCTCAAGTACTTCTTTGAAAGTACTTAACTATAGACTATTTTTTGAAGTATAATTGACAAACACTTTACATTAGTTTTAGGTGTATAACTCAATAATTAGACAACTCTATACGTTATTCTGTGCTCAGCACAAGTGTAGCTACTATCTGTCACCAAATAACACTATTATAATACCAGTGACTATATTCCCTATGCTGTACCTTTCAACTGGGACTTACCCATTTCATAACTAGAAACTGTCCCTCCCACTTCCTTTCACCCATTTTGTTCATATCCCCAGTCCACTTTCCTCATATTTTGATGAAAGAGAACTGAAGAAATCAGTTTAACTAGAAAGAAATTCGTGTTTCCTTATTTCCAATGAAATAAACAAAACCATCTGAAATTCTTTTGAAAGTATTTCTTCAAGTATGACACTTTTTGAAGAACTTAACACAGTTGCTACACACAAGTCTAAATTCTTGACTTAGATATGTTAGTTTGATCCACGATCTTTTAACCTCAGCTAGCAGTTTGAACATACAGATATTGGCTAGTGAACAGCTTGATCTTATGTATCAGCAACAAAATACTTAGCTATACTTTATTAGCGAAAGTGGTGCAAGGGGTGAAAAGAACATAGTGTGTGTCATATGTTTATTCTGGATTAAGTTTGTCACATTAAACTGATATGCGGAAGGAAAAAAGTACTATACTTCTAGGTTCTTTGCCTGGCCTAATAATTACATTGACAGAAGACAGATTAACAGGAGAAAAACAAACTTAATTTCTTATGTATGGGAGCCCCATAAAAATATGAGATCCAAGGGCAAGTCAGGCAGGTGAGGCTTATATGCCATCCTGAGCTAAGGAATGGGATGCGGCTGGGACATCAAGGGGAAGGGGGTAAGTTACAGGACAATAAGAAGAGCAGACGTTGTTGAGGTGCCTGGCTGGCTCCGTCGTTAAGCGTCTGCCTTTGGCTCAGGTCATGATCTCAGGGTCCTGGGATTGAGCCCCACATTGGGCTGGGCTTCCTGCTTAGTGGGGAGTCTGCTTCTGCCTCTGCCTCTCCTCTCTGCTTGTGCTCTCTCTCTCAAATAAATAAATATCTTTAAATTTAAAAAAAAAGAGGAAGAAAAAGAAAAACCCAAATGTTGGGTAATTAGATGTTTGCCTTGCCTTACAGACAAGTCATTCAGCTAAAATTTTATTTCTTGCTCTGGGCCAGGCCCCCTATCTAAATTGTTTTAGATAGTTCAGGAAAATGTAAAAGTTTTTCTTGAATCTGCTAGGTCTTGAATGCCTTCAGCTCATATTAATGTATGTGCCAAAATGGCACATTTTGGGGTGGTGTATTCTGCTCCCTTTCACTGCAAATATATACATTTCCAAACACCATAAGACTTTATGGAAGACACTGATGGAGAGCAAATATGAAATGCACAACATTTTGACTCTTTTTTCTGGCTCTAAGACTAATTTAGGGCAAAAAAAAATTCATTTTCTTTTTTAAGGCAAAACATGTTTTAAAATGTACTAGACAAGTAATTAAAATCAAAGGCCTACTATTTAATGTCGGCCTAAAACACATCCTCAGACACTTTTCTTTGAACTTTAGATGAGGGTTCTCAAAACTATTTGCCCCGAAACTTCTCTCCATAAAATTAAATATTCCCCTAATCAATTATTTCCATGAAATGAAAATCATAATAGAATTATATAGAATTTGGTGTTCCTTTTTTTTGGTATTTCCCAAACCAAATTTAAAAATCCACTTTCAGAATGCATTTTTTATAGGCTTACTTTGTTCTGGTTCTATGAAAGTTTTAAATTAGAATTTGGCTTTATTTCATTTGGCTTTAAAATAAATAGTCTCAGAATTTATTTCCCCATGGTTTTAAACTATTGATCTTCTCTTACTAAATTCTTTTTCAGTTATTTTTTGGCTAATTTTTGTGCAATTTAAACTCATATTAGCTGAACTTAAGCACATATCCATGTACAGAATTCCCTGTGAAATAAATTCTCCATCATAGATTTCTGTAGTTATACATTATTCAAAAATAGGTGTGTTATTCACTATAGCATAAATTAAATGTTATCTAAAATAAGTGATTAAAAACTATTAAACCTGAGGGGTGCTTGGGTGGCTTAGTAAGTTAAGCATCTGCCTTTGGCTCAGGTCATGTTTCTGGGGTCCCGGGATAGAGACCTGAGTCAGGATCCCTGCTCAGCAGGGAATCTGCTTCTTTTGTCTTTCTGCCCCTCTCCCCACCTCGTAGGTGCACTCTCTCTCTCACTCTCTCTCTCTACCTCACTGTCTCTCAAATAAATAAATAAAATATTTTTTAAAAAAACTATTAAATCTGAAATATATTGGCAAGATTGTATAATTTAGTGGAGGGGCCATCACATTTGGAATTAAAAAAATGTATTTCCAGGGACCCCTGCGTGGCTCAGTCAGTTAAGTGTCTGCCTTTGGCTCAGATCATGATTCCAGGGTCCTGGGATTGAGTCTCGCATGGAGACTCCTTTCTCAGTGGAGAGCCTGCTTGTCCCTCTACCTCTGCTCCTCCCCCTGCTTGTGCTCACTCACTCTCTCTCTGACAAATAAATAAAATCTTTAAAAAAAATTAATTTCCATTTGGAGCCACAATATATATTTTGTAATTTTGATATATCTATTTAGCTTCTTGGTTTCACTTCACTTGTGACTGAAAAGCACATCAGAAGAAACCTACTTACCCTGGAGGAGAGAGGTTCTCATTATTTATATGTATGAATGCAAGGATAATATTTTGGAACCACAAATTATTATACATTTCCTAGTTATTGGAGTTAATGTTTTCTTGCTTTAATTCCTGACAAATTGTCATTTGTAGGTCTTTCAACCTCTTTTGGTAGATCACAGTAGAAATGTTAGATTTAGGTGTATAAGATATTGGTAAAAGCTGAATAATATTAAAACATTTTCTTCTTCTTCCTTATTCCCTTATAAATCCTCCTACCCGCTTCTATGCACTCTCCAATATCACACACATGGTTCATTGTGGGCAATGAAATGTCCCTGTCATTTGGATGAGATTTAGAGAAAATGTTTTGTCATTAAACACTCTAAAGTCTTCACACATATGTTAGAGCAGCCATGCAGTTTTTATACTAAACAATAGAAGAATGCAACTATTTATGAAATTTCATAGACTATGAACATTATGGAAATCATGAAATAGCAAATGTCTTTTGACACTCCATGTAACACTATTTAAATCTGTTACTTAAGGCTCACCTAAGATTCATTTAAATGGTATATATACACTGTTGAGTATATATCTATATATCTATAATTCTAACCATAGAATTTTTGTTTTG
Organism: Ursus arctos; assembly: GCF_023065955.2. Lineage (NCBI taxonomy): Eukaryota > Metazoa > Chordata > Mammalia > Carnivora > Ursidae > Ursus > Ursus arctos. The sequence continues at coordinate 7,124,378 of NW_026622852.1, forward strand.
TAGTTTCTTGACTACTCTCATTTATCTTCCACATGGTCTCAATATTTGCATAATCCAGGAGTTTTCACCTAATAAAACTCAATGTTTTCTGAGAGATAAGTCTAAATTAAATGTAATAAAATGTATTCCATGAACTAATCCTTGTAAATAGCTATCATATCTGGTTCTGGGCTATAAAAAGATTCAGAAAAAGTAAAGTAGTTATTATAACATATCTAATTAATTTCTCACTTTCACATCAATTTTAAATAGTGAGTATAAAAAGTCTGATACAGTAAGAAATTATATTTTATTGGGTTAATTTTATATAGATAGAAAATGCATGTAGGGTGAAGGCTTAACATTTAAAATGTAATTTGGGTTTCTTTTCCTCATTAAAAAATCTAGAATTGGAGTTTTATAAGATATTATACTCTATTATGTGTAATCTTCATGTCTAATTTAAGAAAAGTTTTTAAAAGCTCTGTCTTATTTCCTAAACTAAAGGAATGTGATAGGAGGAAAGCAAAGTGGAGAGAAAGAAAGAGTTAAATATCAACTTGGAAATTTACTTTGCAAATACTAATGAAATTGAACAGCAAAAATCCATGAGCACACATTGGGTCTGTCAATGATAATATGTGAGACAAGCTTTAGAGAGAAAATATTTAGATACATAATGTTCATAAAAGAAAACAAAAAAATACTACACAAAATAATTTAAGATAGAATTTTTTAAAGATTGACCAGAATAAAGTAACACAAATTAATGAATGCTCAGATATCTTTTAATTGAGATATTGAAGTTCAAGCACAAAGAAAAAAATTCTATAAGCATTCACAAAGAAGGTTCAAATTAGCTAAACAGAAAAAAGAAACAATAGGTTCACTTGACCAATAGACCTCTCCTGATGAGCATTCCAGGCAAAAATCACCAAAGGATCACACAGATTCTAAATTTAGATGGTAAAAAACTGTAATCCAAGTTTTGGTTATGCTTCAGGGACGTTGTGCATGAACACGAGCAGCAGAAACATCTCAAATGTGGTTGGCTTGGCTAACAAACACGTAAGAACACAACCAATCCTGACTTCCTAGGGTCTAAAGGATCACAGTGAAATACAGTGAAATAAAATGTTGGGAAGTGAAACAACAGGTAGAGGTATAGCAAGAAACTACACTAAATGCAGAGAATAAAGAAATTTAGTGATATCACTTAAAGTTGAATACAGAGAAAGCAGCATTCACTAATATGACAAACACCAAATATCTAAAAAATAATAGTAGATATTCAGCGATGGAAGGACCATGCATAAGTACATGTTTTCCTTAGTGAAATAATGTAACATACACAAAAATTGGAGAAAATGCCAATATAATCGGAATAAAATAGTAAAGAAAGAGATTTACATCTCATTGCTAAGTAAATAAAATTGATAAGAAAATTTAAAGATACAGAATATCGTCTATCTATTCATTTACTCACCAAAATCCATATTTTCACTGGCAAAAATTTGTAAGAGGATATTAATTATAACTTTTGGGTTGGGGTATCAGAGGCAAGCCTAAACCTGAGAAACAGTTGCATTCCTCTACAGTTTAATAGGAAAACCATATAACTGCCCTAAATTACACAGGAAAAAATTTGCAGTGTCCACTTAAACTGTGCTAAGCTACTATGAGACAGGTTTTGACACTCTTAACTCATTACTCACATGGACGATTTTAATTAGGAAAAACTAGATCTCTGACTTAGAGACACTGAAAAAACTGGGGTGGCTGCAGAATGGAAATGTCTTTATAGGGTCTTAGCAGATAGCAGGGAGGATGGATCCTTGAAAATGGCCGTGGCTGCTTCTTTCCTACTTTAATTCCAGTGACTTTGACACTGAGAGAAGCATGTAGGCTACTTGGCGTAAGTTTTTTTGGCATTTAGGGATTGCTATTAATTTACAAGCAAATAATCTAAAATCAATATGCTGGCTGGCAGAAAGGGAAAGGGAACTACCTTAAGAACTGCCCATGTGTTTCAAGTTTGGTCAAGCAAAGACACTTGCATGCTTCTGTGAACCTGATTTAGATTCCTGAAAAAGGAATCTGGATGTGAGTTATTTCACAGGGATCCACCCTCAAAAGAAATGCATTGAGAGGAGAAGAGCACTAGAAAATAGAGACAAGGAGGAGGAGGTCATGCGCTAACTGAGGAGGCATTGCTCGTATCAGGAAACTATAGTCCAAAGTGCCCAGAAAAGAGATTTATGAGGAACCCAAAAAAGTACCGTATAAGAGAAAACATTATCTTCGGTGCCCATGATCTGCTGGATTTCATCTTGTCTAGTTCTAAAACCCTTTCCCATTAGGACTAACCCCAGAGGGCCACAGACAATAGCTAGGGAGAGGGAAGGATGGAAAGAGGGCAAGAGAAATGGGGCGCCTGGGTGGCTCAGTCAGTGAAATGCTGCCTTCAGCTCATGTCATGATCTCGGGATCCAGGGATCAAGCCCCATATCAGGGTCCCCGCTCAGCGGGAGCCTGTTCTCTCTCTCTCCCTGCTTCTCCTCTTGCTTGTGCTCTCTCAAATAAATGAATAAAATCTTAAAAAAAAAAAAAAGAGGGCAAGAGAAAAGACCAGTCATCCCTCCTTCTGCATTCACTACCACCTTCCAGCCTAAAGTAGCATCAGCTTGGGTGAGGGATGAGAGTAAGGGATTTTGAGAGTAAGCTGGGTTTGTTTATTACCTGAGACTTACTGCAAAAGCCCAAGATTTCATCCAGATGTTTAAAAAAAAAAAGGCAAGTCAAAGGAGCAAGTTAAAAGAATCAACCATAAAACTGAACAAATTTGCTTTAGCATGTATGTTATCAAGACCAGCTCATTCAATGCACGAGAAAAACTGTAGAGTAAGTATTGGGCAAGCAAACAAACAAATAAACAAAAACTTTCAATATTTTTCCAAGAATAAACAAAGCATAGAAGGAAGAATTATAATGATTTTTTTTTACTTATTTCCATAGTGTTTAGGAATAGAAGGCTTATAACCCTGTAATTAACATTAATACCTGTTAATAAATGAACTCTGTCAATGCAAAAGGGGAAGCAAAGAAGGCTTTATTTGAGAGTACTGTAATAGGGCAGAGAATCCAGAACACAAGTTTAACTCTAATGAAACAAAGTGCTAGAATATTTTAATAGATGCAGCAGGAGGAACATGGGCTACCTGTGTTTGTCAATTGGCCTTTCCCAAAACACAAGTAAACTTTTTCATATCTTTATAACTGGAGGTCATTTTACAGCTTGTAGCAAGGCATGTATGAAGTTAAGATCCTACCCTCCCATAGAGACATTGAGATAGGGGCATTATCTTCTTTGTTTATTACATTTCAAAAAGATGGCTCTCAGGATTTGAGAAAGACAGCCCTGGGTTATAAAACTGGAAGAAGACTTTTAAATGATCTATATCTCAAAGAGGCAGAGAAAAAAATTACAATTACTTTTTTTAAAAAGTGAATGCTCTAAAAAAAGGGAAGGGATTGTATATTAATGCATAAACTGCCTTTTATTTAGTATGAGGTGGACTAACACTTTCCTACAAGTGAATCTTAATATTCAAATCTCACTGTGTTACACTTTTCATTCAGTTAGCTTTCACTTACCTTAGAGATGAAAGGAGCAGACCAAATAACTCCAATGCATTTACTTAAATAAATCCATACTAAAAAACTCAAACAGCTGAAAAAAATATATTCCTAAATACATTAATTTAATAGCAAACATACAGATCTAAATAATCTCTACTAAGACTTAAATAAATGATCTGGGAGATCAAGTGCCAGAAACATCTAAACCTTAAGACAGAAATATGAATAACTAAAAAATGAGGGATAATTATTTCACTTTTTCTCTGAAGAGATTTGAAATTTGCCAGTTTTTTAATTCTATTCTATCCTTTATCTAGAACTCTTAACAAGACATATACAATTTTACTTTTATTTGTAAGCAATATTCCAACCATTTCCCTTTATAAAATACATTATTCTCCCTTCATGACCATTCAATTCCTTTTCTATGTCTCCCTTCATGGGTTAAAACATTTTGTAAACATTTGTTTTTTAATCTTCCTTTTCCCCAATTTATTTCTTTTCCTTTTCCTATCTCCAATGAGTCTGTATCATTGGAAAAGCAAGCAATCAAACAGAAATAAAAATAAAAATAACTTTTTGCATGTTTAAGGATATGAGATTTAATTCAGGCAAGTAGGCTTAAGGAAAAGAGCTGGATAGGCATGGAATTCAGGAGGCTATGCATGATGCTCTTGCCTTGTGCAACTGACTTAGATGATGTGATCTTTGGGTCTGGATGTTGTTGCCACTGAAAGTATTCTTCCAACAGTCAAGTCTCCCCAACCTTTTGCAAGAACAGAAATAGACAAAGCAGCACAAAGCAAAGCCTGTTGTCCAAATTTGGCAAGTGAATGCATTTGATGGAAATTTATTTGCATCCAAATATGTTGCAAAGAGGATGAGATATTTGGTTTTACCTATCCATCCTCTGTTCTTTATGAAAGCTTACTGGAAAGAAGTAGAAATGGGTACCAAATGTCAACTTATTATATGCAATACAGTATAGCCATTTTCTACTTAGCATTTAAATATACCCATCTACTTACCCCTAAATTTTAATACAATAAAAACAGTAAAAATGTATCTTTTGCTCAAGAAAAAAAAAATTGCTCAATCTCTCCCCAAAATGGATGAGCAAAGTTATATCAGTCTTTGTAGTTCTTTCTGCATGAGAGTTATTCCACCTCTGGTTAACTACAATCCTCCCTGCATATTCCATAACATAAAGGATAAATTATATAATTAGTCCCCAATAACAATCTTTATATAAAATAACTGGTAAAAGGAATAACAGGAAAAAAGATAATTGCTTTATATACAAAATATACACAGACCCAGTAAGGTCAAAAATATGGATAACTATTAGAGTGTCCATTTTTGTACTTTGTCATAATCTTATTTATAATGGTATTTTACTGTTTATTTCATATGCCTTAATTCCAAAACAGCTCTTTCAGTCGGTGATTTTTAACTGATGGGGTAACTCAAACTATTATATATGAAATAATTGAGTGTTGAGGATATAGCTTAGATGAACTGCTATAATTATTCACTAATTTTTACCACTGGATATGACAGTACTCAGAGTTATTCCAAATAGTTCTCTAGAATCCAGATATATTCCTACTGCCCAATCCCACTTGCCTTGATAATAATTAATTACCCCTGATAATACAGTAACCTCCATTGTGCTCTATTTGTTCAGTGACATGAGGGAGGAGAACTCAATATCCAGTTCTTTCGGAATCACTGTTGTGTCTTCTAATGGAAACATCTTCCTGAGTATAAAGGCCTCTGGATGAACAAGTCTAAAGATAGGAGGAGAAGGAAAAAAAATGTATAAATGGGTCATTAGATATAATGGTGAAAGAAGCCATTTCTATTTCCATCGCTTGGCTCCCAGGTCCATGCACACTGGCCATGGAATAAATGACCCTATATATAGTTTTCTGGTTTAGAGTATAAACTATAACCTTTAAAATAGTAACCAAACTTTATGGTATGTGGCCCTGTCTGATGTTTTATGGCGTCTTTGAAAAAAGCATACCAATATTCTTAATAGGCCAGTTGCCTCTTAGTAAATTAATTACATCAAAAATAAAGGCGAGGAAAAAATCATTGCATCCTGTAAATAGATGCTGCAAGAGCATTTGATAAAATTCAACACAGAAGCCTAATATAAACATTTCACTATCACTGGACCAGAAGGCAGGTATAATAAAGACAGGTATCAATAACCCAAAAGAAAGAATATGTAAAAATGTGCAAATATATCTGGAAAGAAAGTAGTACAATGAACTGCTTTGTTTAAAATAATTATCTAACAAGGATGCCTAATATCACCTTTGTGATTTAATATTTCCTTGCAGAATTTGGCAAATACAAGATGAAAACAAAGTGACTTACATCAGCTTCAAAAAATATAAAATCTCCTTTTGCTAAATGAAAAGATGAAAACCTAGAAAATTCCCAAGTTAGGGTTGCTAGAATGAGGAAAATTTGTATTAATTTTAACCTTAAAAATATCAGCAGTGAAATGAATAAAAATATTCCATTGGTAACAATGAAACACAATAAAATATTTCAAAAGACTCAAGAAGAAATACTCAGAAAAGACAACATCTATGTGCAACAATTATAAAGCCATTAACAGACATAAAACAATATCTAAAAACAAATGTAGTTATTTATAGAAAATACTTGGATATCATCATAAAAATATAAGTTCTCAATTAATATAACTAGTTGATAGAATCCCAACAGAATCTTGAGATTTTCATAAAATTAAATAAAATTATCTTAAAAATTGTTTTAGTTTTATTCACTTGTACAAAAACCTGAGAGAAAGATTTGAGTGCAAGTACTTTATTTGGGAGATGATTTTAGGAAGCAAGAGTGAAGGAAGAGGGATAATGAAGAAAGGGGGGGAAAAGTTTTCATAAGAAGATACATGCTTATGATTTCTGTTTGAGGGTATGGGGGCGCTCATTCGCTTGGCTGACCAGAAAAATACAGAGAACTGTGCACCGGATTCCTGGGAGGCTGGAGTGTTTCTCCCCCACTTTTATTCCCTTATTCTTTAGGATAAATCCAGGGGGCACTAATTCAGGACTTCACAAAATTTGGGCCAAACAAGCTGTAGATGTTGCAAAAGTTCGGGAGTTGAAAATGAAAAAAATCTTTGGGGCGCCTGGGTGGCGCAGTTGTTAAGCGTCTGCCTTTGGCTCAGGGCGTGATCCCGGCGTGATGGGATCAAGTCCCACATCAGGCTCCTCTGCTGGGAGCCTGCTTCTTCCTCTCCCACTCCCCCTGCTTGTGTTCCCTCTCTCGCTGGCTGTCTCTCTCTCTGTCAAATAAATAAATAAAATCTTAAAAAAAAAAAAAAGAAAATGGAAAACTCTTAGATAACACCTTGTCTAGAGTCTGATGGTGACAGGTGCATCTAAATTCCTAAGGATGATCTAATATACATGCTGCTGGAATTAAAGTTTGGCCAAGGGAAAGTGACAGAGTGTAGCAGAAGTATCTGTAACAAAAATTGTGGATAAGAAGGAATAAATAATAGTGCTATTAAACAACTTAGTGGAGAATTTTCTTAAAAAGATATTAAAATATTGGGGTTCAGTCAGTAGAGCATGCAATTCTTCATCTCAGGGTTGTGAGTTCAGGCCCCATGTTGGGTATGGCACTTACTCAAAAAATAGCTTTTTTAAAATAAAAAGATGTTAAAATATAGAGATTAGACACTAATAAAATTAACTTAATATTGATGTAAGAATATACAAATGAATGAAACAGAATAGAGAAACCAGAATTAAGTTCCCAAATATGACATATTAATATAGATGAATACAGCAAGTTTGATTCAGTGGAAAAGGATGAACACTTTCATAAATGGTAGCACACACATGATATTCAACAGAGAGAGAGAAAAATGAATTTCCAGACTTTATCATAGTCAAAACTAAAATCCAGATGAATAAAATATTTAAATATTTTTTAAAAGCATGAATGTTACAAGGAAATCTAAAACATGTATGAATTATTTGAGTATAGAAAGTCATTTCTAACCAAGAATAAAAATCAAGAAGTTATTTAAAAAAATAGATTTTGACAAAAATAGATATAAATATTGTCAATGAACAAAAACAGAGTAAAAATATTGTCACAACAGATAAAATTTCTATCTTAAATTTATATTAGAAATTAATAAGAAAAATGAATGATGAATATAAAATGGCAGAGATGAATTGATATTACAAAAAAAGGAAAATATTTTAAAAATTGATAAGAAATTAATAGATGCTCCATTTAAAGAGTAATCAAAGGTGAATAGTTACATTGCAGTATCTCAAAAATTGAAATATATTTCAAAAGTAGAGATCATTCAGCTATTCTACTTTGTAATTTATCAACTACAAAGTACTTAAACGAAATCATATTTATTGTTGCATTGTTCCAAGAAATGGAAACAAAATGAAAGACAATAAAGAAATAAAATTGGAAAAACTGAAAGAGGATACCTTAACCAAAGAAGAAAAGCAATTAAAATCAGTTAACTATTTAAATTTTTACAAAATTTATGATGACAATTATGTAGACAGTTTTGAGGGGAAAAAACATTTTTGCTAATTATCATAGCTCATCTGTGTGTAGAGATGGGAGACTGTGTTGATATGATTGAAGTAGGTGCAGATGGAGGATGTACCCATAAAGAAAAATAGCATATATCATATGGGTTCAGTTAACTGAAGAGTAGGACTGGAATAAAATTATATATCTAGGAATAATGAACTTTTTGCCATATTAAATTTTTCTTGCTGAGAACAAGATATATAGATCATACATATTTTAGAACACATATACTGAAATATCTTCTAATAATTGCTATTATTATTTTTATTTTTCTGATTATATAAGCTAAATATATTATTAAAGTTAAATGACAATGGCTTTTTAAAGAGTAATTCTAAATTTTATTTGAAATATTACACTTATTGGAATAACTGAGAGAATCTGAACCAAAAAAGGTGATAATGAGTAAATTAAAGACTGCAGATACATAAATATTATACATTTATATTAAAAATAGTCTGACAGTCTTTCAGTAATAGGAAGAACAATGAAACAGAATAGTAAGCACAAAAGGAAGTCATGGTTATATGCAATGTAATGTGTAATAAAGGTATCAATTTATTTGAGAAAAGACGAAATATTATAGGTAATATTGACACTTTTTGCTGGTTGTTTGAAGCATAAAGCTCAGCTTTTCTCATTACACTAAAGGAAGGAAGGGAGGAAGGGAGAGGAGGGAGAGAAGAGATGTAATATTTAAATACAAAAATGAAAGAGAAAAATATTTAAGTGAATTATATTTTATAATGGGGAAGCTCTTTTATTATGATATAAAATAAATTGCAAAGGAAATTATTAATAAACTTAACTAATACAAATGTGTTAAACATATAAAACATATAAAGCTAAAGAAAGTTTTAACAAAAGACAATCTGGACAGATACATGTTACAGATCCTTCTGGACTTTGTAATTTCAGTTATTTTTAATTTTCTTTTTTTTTTTTTTTAAAGATTTTATTTATTTATTCGACAGAGATAGAGACAGCCAGTGAGAGAGGGAACACAAGCAGGGGGAGTGGGAGAGGAAGAAGCAGGCGCATAGCAGAAGAGCCTGATGTGGGGCTCGATCCCAGATCGCCGGGATCACGCCCTGAGCCGAAGGCAGAGGCTTAACCGCTGTGCCACCCAGGCGCCCCATTTTTAATTTTCTTAATTAAGTTTTATAGATTCTGTTTCTATAGCATATCAGTTAAAAAGCAGCATATTAGTTTCCAAGGGTATCTGTAACAATATCTTACAAACTAGATGGCTTGACATAATAGAAATCTATTCTCTCCCAGTTCTGGGGACCAGAAAATTGAAATCAAGGTGTTCGCTCTGAGGGAGAATCTGTTCCGTGCATTTTTGCCTAGCTTCTGGTAGGTGCTGGCAATAATTGACATTCCTTGGCTTAAAGACGCATCACTCCAATCTCTGTTTGTCTTCATATGTGTGTCTGTATCTCTGTGTGTCCTCCTACACACATTAGTGTGGATTTAGGGCCCACACTAATCCAGCATGGCCTCCTCTTCACTTGATTACATCTGCAAATGCCCTGTTTCCAAGTAAAGTCATTTTCATAGATGCAGGGATTAGTACGTCAATATATCACTTTAAAGGACACAGTTCAACACACAACATAATGTAAATAGACGTATTTGTTTTCCCAAAAAGCAATATTAGCCTTCTGTTTGTGACATCATTATACTCAGAGTTTATGGATCACATGTAATTAACAAAAGGAAATACTGATATATTAACCCCTTAATGCACCTTTTGAAAGCATTCCTCTTGACTTTTGTCCCTTAGTTGATTATTAGTTGCAGTGATAAATATCTTAGGTACCTTGGGAAGGTAAACTATATTACAGAAGCTGTGTGCTGTGTGCGTACATGTTCATATGCAAGAATAGAGTGTATATAAAATACACAGCATGTGTCTAAAAATTGCTTTGAGGGTGGAAGGAAACTTTAGGAGTTGATGGATATGTTTATGACATAGATCGTGGTGATGTTTCTGCAGATGTGTACCTTGCTACAAATTCACCAAGTTGAGCACATTAAATATGTACAGCTTTTTGTATGTTAATTATACCACAATAAAGAGATTTTTAAAAATTGCTTCAAGCTGTTTATTCATTCTTGCTTGTGGTATTTTCCTTCAAAAATAATCTAAAGCTTCAGAAAAAAAAACACACAAACCTTGTATTACATTGTTTAATCTTTAATAATGCTCTTAACAAAGCCCCCTTTAACAGAGTACACTCCCTTTCACACATTCTGTGTTTCTAAGTGGCATGTGGTTCATTTATACTGGGTACAACTTAAGGTGTTTTCCTATATCATAATAAATAAATGTCAATACGCCCTATAAGAGATTACATAAATATTTTCAAACTTTCCAAACCTAAGTTACTAATTCCATATTCTACAGAGTTCTCTCACTGATATTTGTCATAACAGAACCATGAATATTAGAATAAAGTGTTCGCAGATAAGTTGTTTTTAAATGCTTTAAGTGTTTTCTCGCATACATATGTGTGAAAATTCTTAATAAGAAAACTTAAGAAAATTCTTAATAAGAATAATGGGAGATGATGCTTGTTTGTTTTTAACTATTCATAAACGAATTTTCTAGAATAATGAAGGAGAAGAGTTATTAGCAGTATCATTTTTTACCAAGAATTTTAGCATTACATACCAAACTGTGGACTCACTGATGAGTCCTTAAAATCCTTGTTGAGGAAGCGCTGCCCAGAAAACCTACAAGGGACAGAGGGACTACATCTGGGTGCACTGGGTGCTGGAGAACAGAGGGGAGGTGGAAACCGCTGTCAATCACCCAGAGGTCTGTGTTTGATGTGAATAGAGAGCTCTACTCACTGAGAGCTGAGTCCCTTTGTCCCTCACAGGCATGCTTTTATCGCAAAACCTCATGACAGAGAAAAAAAGTACAGGGAGGCCCCTTGTTGGAATTCGGTTTTTAGAGCAGCTGTGCACAGATTTAAAAATCATTCTTTGATTTTTCAATTTACTCTCTTCTAAGGCTGATGATAATGCTTGAGGGTTGTGCTGAAGAGAGATTAGAGACAGGTAATAGAATCAACGGAAGAAGCGACACTTGTTTTTTGCTATGGTCAATATGAAAAATTATCCTACTTTGATAAATGGAAACCTGGTGTGCTGAGAAACACAGAAATATGGAAAAATGTAAATTACACAGCCCTTTTATATTCAAAGGAAAATTCAAGTTATGTTTAGAACTGGGCTCTCTCCAGATGCAATTGAATGACAAACCCTGTGTGTCCCCAAAGAAACATTTTCTATAGACAGAAAAAAGGAATGAGGCCTGTATCTTTATTTCTCTTTTTTAAGCTGTATGGCAAAACTTTTGAAGCTAATCATTTTCACGTACCATAATTGCTAGAGGAGCATTTCCCAAACTGTACTCTGAGAAATTCTTGTTTTCTGAGAAATATTACAAGGAGCTTCTAGTTACAAATTGCCAGTTAAAAACAAATGTTGGTAACATATTTTTCTAATAATTTGTTTTTAGCATACATGTGATTATTTATATCCTTGTCCGTTAATTGTCTAATAAACAGCCCGCTGGGAATTCCAGAGCATAAAGGAGAGATGGAGAGAAAGCGGCTGATTTGAGGTCAGATATTATGATAGACAAACTAACACATAAAGTGCATTCACTACATGCTAGCCCCTGATCAGAAGTTCTCGCATGTATTAATTCCTTTGATCTCACAATGTAAGATAGGTGTTAAATTAATTAAACATGGAGGCCATCGGACTGAGGTGGCTCTCATGCCATGGCAGCTTATGCAAGCAAATCAAAATAAAGCCTGTAAGTGCCACTGGGTTAAGAGTGGAAACCTAAGGACAATCAATCACTAACAGCTAACTAGGCTTTAAGTCAATCATGATTTCCTTGCTTTGTTTTTGCCTTTTCTCTATAGAAGTCTTTCTCCAGCTCCTTGCAGTAGACCACTCCTAACCACTCTGGTTTGGTGCTGCCTGATTCCAATTCACTTTTGCTCAAATATGCTCTTAAAATTTTTAATATGCCTCATTTTATCTTTTAACATAGGTAATGTAACTATCATCATTTTACAAAAAAGTGAAGCAATACACCCCTTAGTGAAAGGACTGAAATTTAGATAAGTGGATCTGATTAGAGGCCAAAAGTAAGCCCCTACAAATATAGTCACCTGATTTGTAATGAATGTACAAAGTTGGCTAGCTTTAATAAGAAAAAGATATTCTTTTCAACAAATGGTGTAGAAACAATTGAACTTCCAAATGCAAAACTTGAATCTTGATTCAGAAGTTAACAAAACTTCTAGAATGAAACATAAAAGAAAATATGCTTGCCTTTAGATTCAGCAAGGACTATCTAATTATGTCACCAAAAACATGATGCATGAAAGGAAAAAAAATGATAATTTGAACCTTATCAAAATTAAGAAAAAATTTTGCATTGCCACACTGTTAAGAGAATGAAAAGATGAAGTGAAAACTGGGAGAAAATATATATAAATCACATTTATGACAAAGGATTTAAATCCAGAGTATATAAATAACTGTTAAAATCAACAATAAAATGATATAAACAGATAAATTACAAAAATATGAAGAGACATTTTGACAAAGAGGATATACTTTATGGGTATCAAATAAACATGAAAATACGCTCAACATCATTAATCATTAGGGAAACAGAAATTGAAATTAAAAATGAGGTACTACTACCTACTCATTAGAATAGTTAAAAAATAAAATAAAATAGCACTGACAATACCAAGTGCTGTAAAAGAGGTAGAGAAACTGAAACTCTCATACATGGTTAGTGAGAAGGTCCAAGGTTATAGGCAATTTGAAAGAGAGTTTTTCAGTTTCCTGATTTATTATTTATTTATTTAGATTTATTTATTTATTTGAGAGAAAGAGAGAGAGAGACAGAGTGTGTACAGGGGAAGAGGCAGAGGGACAGAATATCCAAGCAGACTCCTGCTGAGCACAGAGCCCAACACAGGGCTGGATCTCACAAACCACAAGATCATGACCTGAGCCAAAACCAAGAGTCATCTGCTTAACCAACTGAGCCACCCAGGTGCTCCTTCTGATATATTTTTAAGCTTTGTTCTTGAATAACTATTTTAAAAATGGAATTATACTTTAAAATACATATTTTTGCACAAAGTAATTTGTATAAGACTTGTTTTCACTAAGAAAGATAATCTAATGATGCTTCATTTCACAAACTCTTCTTATGGGTGTATAATGTCATCCTAAAAGTTTCCTTTCATTAAATAATTTCAAGAAAAAACTAGCAAGGAATAATAACAAGAGAAATATAATCTGATTTATGGACAAAAGAAAACAGGCTTCTATATATGGAATGACAAATACAAACACAGCAATGATGTTTACAATGTGTAACCATAGATGTATGCTGAAATCACTGAGAGACATATTCAGAAGGCTCCTTTCCTTGATCAATTTTCCCACTTGCCAGCCAGTATTCCTTGCACTTCTCAAATACTTCTGGGAGTATCTAAGGCAATCTGAGCTCAAGTTGAGGTAGGAAAGCTCAAGTTGAGGTAGGAAAGCTCAAGGGACGCCATTTTAGAAGAGCTCCATCTCTGCTGATTTTCGGCTCGCGTTCTATATATTTACCCACGTGTATACAGTGTCTCCGAATAAGCCAAAGCAGCTATGATCCCACTTCAAGGGGGAAACAAGGAAGCTAATCATTCTCTGGGTTTTGTCCCAGGCCCCAAATACCTGATAATATCTAAGAAGAGCTGGATCCCAAACACGCTCCGGAGATTAGCTTCAAACAAACTTTGGTTGACACTGGCATCAACACTCATGAATATTCGTGAATAACACCTATTGTTCACCTGATGCTTGCCTTTGATCAGACCCTACCCTGAATTCCTGAAGGAACACATCCTCTAAACCACTTTGCAATACAAACCTCTAACCCCAAACAACAGAGACTCGTTCTCCTTTCCTTTCAGAATCTCCAAGACATTCCATCCACTATTCTCTGTCACGCTATTCAATGAACTCTGCCTTCACTTTTGCTGGCTTACATTTGATTTCTATCCTGTGCAATGTCAAGGACCCTCTTGCCTGGTCTTGGGGGAACCGCCTCTGAGTTCCCAGACCCAGCCTGCCTGAATTATTACTATTACTACCACACATGTATCTCTTCAAATATGAATCTAGGCAAAAACTCTGAGATGTTAATGCAGGTAATTATGGTAAATAAAGAAGGCAATAGTTCTCTGCTAGAAAAAGATCAGAAACTGAAATTTCAAAACAGGTATCTTTTCTAATATATTGCTTTTAAAGCATCCTCCTTTCTTTATTCATCCATGTTTTGATTTCTGCTCTCTGTTGGGAATGTAAAAAAGTTTGAAAAAAAATTTTTTTTCATGAAGATAGCAGGATGCCATTTATAACTCCCCAGTAAATACAATTTATGTAAAATAGCTAATATGAGAGACAAGGCAGCAAATAATGGATTCAATTGCCTCACAAAATCCTCAATGCTATTGAAAAAAAAAAAAACAAGCCAAGAAAGAAACTCCCTGTGGTGTAACATAAGGATCAATTATTCATTTGATTAGTGTAAACTGGCAGGAATGACATTATTTGACAAAAAGCTTTTGTTTATATGACTGAAGGAAAATGAACAAAAAAATCAAATAACTTGAATAGAAAGGCTTTATTTACATAAGAGGCTTATGAAATCCATGCTATGCTTTCAGTCAAAGCAAGGCTTCCATCAATGTATATTTATGGTTATTTAAATTTTCTTTCTCTATATACATTTCCTAGAAAGAAGACACCTCAGCTTGATGATTCCAACAGCTA
Source organism: Ursus arctos (assembly GCF_023065955.2). Lineage (NCBI taxonomy): Eukaryota > Metazoa > Chordata > Mammalia > Carnivora > Ursidae > Ursus > Ursus arctos. Next base: position 7,139,492 of record NW_026622852.1, read on the forward strand.
TTTATGCTTGATATACAGAGGCTTTTGATTTTTTTTACAAATTATTTCCTGCATTATAGTGGATATATAGAGATAAAAACCATAAATTATAAAGCAATCCAGAAATCAAAGAAAATAAAATACAATAAGGAAGACCTCTTTTGCTATATTTCATTTTTAAGAATAACTTTTTTGTGGGTAGAATGTTATATATATATTCGTTTAAGAAAATCATTAAAAAAAATAAAATTAAACTTACTATGATATTCCAAGTAATTAGACATTGATTACATTTAAATGTGTAGGTCTACAGTCTCTGTTAGCCTAAATAGACTCATTAAATTGGAAAAAAAAAATTCCTCTTTCCTTTCCTCTTTCAATTTCTATTTAAAAACCACTTCTTCACATCATCAGAAACTCATAAAAAACATAGTTGACCTCTGATCATTACTTCTTCCAGTTTTATGTTATCTATTAAACATATGTCTCTTTCCAAATTTTCACTTTTACAATTAGTACAAAATATTTTACCCATCATTTATTATGCTTGTTGAATGAATTCCTAAAATTAAATTATTGACAAGCTTATGAACATTATCACTTAGTTTATATTGGCAGAGGAAGCTCAATAATTTATGCAAACTTATAATCACAGGTTTCCTACACTTGCTGATTTCATGGTGTATGATTATAAATTACATAAAAAGATAAATAATCTTTGTTTCATCAATGGGAAAATATAATTTTATAATTAATTTTTAAAGTATTCTGAATTTTAACATTTTTAAATTTATTATTGGAAAATTGTATCTTTTTCTAAAGAGTTTGTTGATGCATTTTTTATGAGTATTCTCCTTTCTTCTTTATGATGTGCAAGCTCTTAATTTCTAGATGTCACAGATTTTATATTTATAGATGTTTGGATTCCTCAAATGCTGAGTCTGAGGCAGGGACCTGGGGATAGGACATTAATTGGGGAGGTGATCTCAGGAAGACAGAATGAGAGAGTGGGGAAGTGAGGCACAAAGGATAAAAAACTGATAAAGATGGTGTAGTGGAGCTGATTAATGCCATCTGCAACTGTACATTCCAGACCTTTTTTAAAGAATCCTGTAAAATATGACTTAGAATATTATCTCCAAAAGAAGATGTAGTCCATATATACAATGGAATATTACTCAGCCATCAGAACGATTACCCAACATTTGCAGCAACATGGATGGGATTGGAGGAGATTATGCCAAGTGAAATAAGTCAAGCAGAGAAAGGCAATTATCATATGGTTTCACTCATTTATGGAACATAAGAAATAGGAAGATCGGTAGGAGAAGGAAGGGAAGAATGAAGAGGGGGTAAACAGAAGGGGGAATGAACCATGAGAGACTGTGGACTCTGTGGACTGAGGGCTTCAGAGGGGAGGGGAGTGGGGGATTGGGATAGGCCAGTGATGGGTATTAAGGAGGGCACATATTGCATGGTGCACTGGGTGTTATATGCAAATAATGAATCATAGAACATTGCATCAAAAACAGGGGATGTACTGTATGGTGACTAATATAACAAAATAAAAATTATAAAAAAAAAAGGAAGAGGAAAAAAGAGGTACACAAAAAAGTAAACTTGTGGTAGGAGAATTTTCTACTTCATCACAATAGTCCTTAAAAAATTTCAAACCATTATTTACAAAAATAAGTGTACTAATATGTTAAAAATGCCATACTTTCTTCGATAGGTTCTCACTGATACATGCTTATGGTATCTAAATACTTGTTCATTTGAACTGAAGATATTTCATAAAGTATAAATATTTATTTTCTGAAAATAATTTTGAGTTTTCTCTGTCCATTTTCATCTCTTTTGTCCATTATCAGTCTTTTTTCTAGACATTATTACCTTGGAATTATACCCTTGGAATTCTTTCTTTTAACTCCAGTAGTGATCTTCCAATTTCCTTAAATCTAATTTAATGAATTAATACATTCTCAAATTTTGTGAAAATGCCTCAGAGGGTAATTTCAAAAATAAGTTTTTTAAAAATGTGCAGTCCTCATGTGTACATAGGAAATCCAATATAATCTGTAGATAAACTCCTGGAAGTAGTAAGTAATATTGCCAAGATTTTTTAGGCATAAGGTTAATTTTCAAAAGTCAATTTTAACCAGACAGAAAATATAACAAGTAAAAGTTTTGAATACCATTTTATAATAACATAAAAAATATTTTATACCTTGAAGTAAACATAACAAAATCATATTGTATTTTCATTATGGACTATGGTTGCATAGATATATTCACATTTTGAAAACGTTTCCACCTATACACTTAGGAATTGTGTGCTCTCATAAAAAAGTTTTCTTTAAAAATACATTTCTTACTGAAAGTTTTCCCCCAGGGGCGCCTGGGTGGCTCAGTCATTAAGCATCTGCCTTCGGCTCAGGGCGTGATCCCAGTGTTCTGGGATCGAGCCCCACATCAGGTTCCTCCGCTGGGAGCCTCCTTCTTCCTCTCCCACTCCCCCTGCTTGTGTTCCCTCTCTCACTGGCTGTCTCTCTGTCAAATAAATAAATTTTAAAAATCTTAAAAAGAAAAAAAAGTTTTCCCCAATAGGTTAGATAATTATAGTAGAATTGATAAATCTTTGCCATAAATCAAAAAGTGACATACCATATCATGTGATTATTGTATACCTAAGATAATGTGAAAGTACATTAAAAATTAAAATTCAAGGCCATATTTCTTATTTATGCTGTTCTAAACATTTCCCAGTTTTTATACCATCAACAGGGATTGAACCACTATATTTGCATATTTCAAAAACTATAATTGAATAATTGAATTCACACATGCTTTTCATACTTACATATTTTGAAGCATATTGGTAGTAATTATTTTGACCAGTCACAAATTTTATCCATATTGTATTGCTAAGACCTGATTATTTTGCAATGTGTAGCATTTCAAATGTCTATATGAAGCTTTCTGTTGAATAATATTCTATCATAGGCTTTATATTTTTATAAATGGAAGATTAAATTTATTTTTTATTTTTTTATTATTTTTTTTTAAATTACAGGGTTTTGTTTTGTTTTTTTAAAAAAGATTTTATTTATTTGTTTGACAGAGACAGCAAGAGAGGGAACACAAGCAAGGGGAGTGTGAGAGAGAGAAGCAGGCTTCCTGCAGAGCAGGGAGACCGATGCAGGACTTGATCCCAGGACCCTGGGATCATGACCTGAGCCAAAGGCAGACACTTAACAGCTGAGCCACCCAGGCGCCCCTGAAAGATTAAATTTAAATAGATATGCTCTTCTTGTTTTTATTTAAGAGCATCTCAAATTTGTTTACTAATTCCAAGGCCATTTTCCATGTCTATCTGTAAGATAGGATTAAATGAATGAACATCTGTGCAGGTTTTGCTGGCATACAGTGAGTGTAAGTGAGGTTGGGTGATTATTATTATTCTTCAGTATGAAAAAGCATTAATTTAAGTTACATTTTAATAATGAAATCTAGGGGCGCCTGGGTGGGGTACAGCGGTTAAGCGTCTGCCTTCGGCTCAGGGCGTGATCCCGGCGTTATGGGATCGAGCCCCACATCAGGCTCCTCTGCTGGGAGCCTGCTTCTTCCTCTCCCACTCCCCCTGCTTGTGTTCCCTCTCTTGCTAGCTGTCTCTATCTCTGTCAAATAAATAAATAAAATCTTTTAAAAAAAATAATGAAATCTAAAGAACCTGTTCTATAAATTCTAAATCAATTGAGATTTCTCACTTTCTAACATCTTTTTCAAATAAACTCAGTTTAAAAAAAGTATTCTGTGAAGTTGATAAGTGTCACCTGATGTGAGAAAATAAACAACACTAACAGAAGTGAAATTCACTAAAAAAGCAGAGCATAAGTTATCCATTTTAAGGGATAGGAAATTAGGGCATGTAAACTATTATAGTAGTGCCTTATAAAAGCAGTTATAGCTAAGAAAGAAAAGAAAGACAAATTTTTCTCCAGAAAATTCTCGAATGCATTACAGAACATTAATTTCCTTTTTTTTTAAAGATTGTATTTATTTACTTGAGAGAGAGAGAGAGCAAGTTAGAGAAAGAGGGAGAGGGACAGTATGTGTGAGGGCGGGGCAGAGGAAGAGGGAGAAGCAGACTCCCCGTTGAGCAGGGAGCCCAAGTATGACCCGAGACACCTCCCCCCATATCATGACTTAAGCCAAAGGCAGACAGTTAACTAACTGAGCCATCCAGGTGCCCCAAAACATGAATTTTCTAAATCTATAAGACCATTAGTCTGAGGAGAGACCTTCTGTCTCCTTTGTGGTTGGATTTTTAAAATGAATTAGCAGCTAGAATACAAAACTTGTGTTTTAGATTTATCAACCATGACACTCCCTCTAACTGACCACCATGTACACATGTATGCATGCATGTGCACAAACAATCTGAGTTTGGAACTAATTGAGAATCAGAACAATTGGTATTTACATGTGCTTAATTAGTTAAAATTGTGGAACTGAGATTGTTGAATGACAGGGAGTAATCACTGGATAGGACAGAGACCCTGAGAAAAATTTCATCTGCATAGTAACATAGCTTACTGACAATTCCCACTTCATACTAGAAGGCAAAAGAAGGAGAAGAAAGAAAAAGAAAGCAAGAGGAATGATATACCTAAAATATTAGAAAATGAAAGAAGCAGGAGGAAAAGAGGTAAAGGGAAAGAAAGAAGAATGCTATTTTTAATGTATCACCTCACTTGATTGTAATATGTGCTCTGATAATTTGAAGACTGATTTACATTTCTCACAATTCAGATGATTCACTCATTTTCCAATGAAGTTAACAGTAAAACTAAAAATTGCTATTTTTATACTAATAAAATTTCACTAAAGGCACATGAGAAAAACGAATTTCCCTCTAAATATGTTATCAAACATCTTATAGACAAATTTTAAGAATTGTCTTGTTTTAATAAAAGAATGAAGGAAAACAAACACACATTAAAATAAAAAAAAATACATGCCATAATGATTTATAATATGCCAAGTGTCTTCTATAATTACTAATTATCTAGTCAAATATAGCAAAGTTAAATTTAACTGGAAAAACTAAATAATAAATTGCAATGTATCTCAGCTTAACTTTTTAAATAAAGGAATTCAGTAAGTTATAAAACTTCTTATTCTCAATTGAAAGGACAATAATTTGGAAAATATGATTATGGGTATATGTTATATATTTCATATAAATATGTCCATATAATTCAAATTAACCATTTTATAGTCCTTTACAGTTTATAAAACTTTATTTTTTCTAATGCCTATCTCATGGGACCCACTAAGATAAGTATGATTTGACATTGTTATTTAAGATAAAGGAATGATGTCTTAATGAGTATATGAAACGTAGCTAAAATCAGATAGAAATAATATTCTAGAATATGACTCCAAATTTTATGGGCTTCTTCCCTCCACTGCCTGGGGTGGGGGGGGGAGACAGAGAGAATGCATGTGTGCATACACACATGCCTATGTTGGTGTGTATAATAGAGAGAAAAATGGATTTTGGTCAGAACTGGAAGACATAGAATGATGATTTGGGCCAGGTGATGCTAAGTGGGAGACTGTGGTTAAAATTCAATGTAAATAAATCAAAGTGAATATGCCCAGGCTGGTTGAGCAATATATTTTCAGGTAAGAAAATTATAATGGTGGTAGTCATCCTAACCAATAGGATGAAAACAACTTCTACATAATGCAAGGTCACTCAGTATATAAAATAAAGACCATAATTTTGATCTTTGGAGTACAATGTGCATCTATTTAAGAATAGAGATATATAACTGAGCAGTCAGAGACAAATAAATCATGCCTGGAGTACTATTTAAAGTAAGCAACCATTATCTTGCAGAGAATATAGAAGCATGCCACATGACAGCTAGTACACTATTCCTAGACATACAAACAAGGCCATATTGGACTTTCTCCAGCAAATCCCCCAGCTTAAAACACCTGTATAAGTGAACCCTGGTGAAATCAGCAAAGAAACCACTCAAACAACACACGCAATAATAAGAAATAATAGATCTTTGCTGTTTACAGCAGCTAAGTTTTGGGCTCCTTTGTTACATAGCAATTGAAAATCCATACATTAACTGAGCCAGGCATGGAATAGAAATAATGTAATTTATGGAGATTTATCCTTTAACAAATCTATGTTTTACCTACATTCACTATGATAATCGCTGACTACACAATGATATAGAAGACAGAGTGTTTTTGTCCTTGTAGAACCACCATAGGATTTAGCAATTCCACTTCTGGAAATATATTCAAAGGAAATGAAAACACTATGTCGAAGAGATATCTGTACTCCCATGTCTATTGCAGCATTATTTATAATAGCCAAGCCATGGAAACAAGATAAGCATCCATCAATGGATGAATGGGTAAAGAAGTTGTCGTATATATGAACAGTGGAATATCATTCAGCCAGAAAAAAGAAGGAAATCCTGCCATTTGGGATAACATGGTTGGGCCTTGAAGGTATTATGCTAAGTGAAATAAATCAGATAAAAAAAAGGTAAATACTATATGATCTCACTTTTATGTGGAATCTAAAACAAACAAACAAACAAACAAACAAACAAAAACACTTTTACAAAAAAGATCAGCTTTGTGGTTACAAGAGGCAAGAGGGGGAGGGGAACTGGAGAAAAGTGGTCAACAGATACAAAATTCCAGTAATAATATCAGTAAGTACCAGGGATGCAATGTACAACAGAAGGGCTATAGCTAATATTGCTGTACGGTATATTTGAAAGCTGTAAAGAAAGTAGATTCTAGGAGTTCTCATCACATTATCTGTATGACATGGTGGATGTTAACTAAATTTATTGTGGTAATCATTCCAGAATATATGCAAGTCAAGTCGTTAGGCCATACACAATCTTATGCATGCTGTATGACAATGACATGTCAGTAAAACTGGAAAAAAAATGTCTGCGAAGATGGCAGAGTAGGAGGACCCTAAGCTTACCTCATCCCAGGAGTACAACTAGAAGACACCCACATCAGTGTAAATAACCCTGAAAATGACTTGAAAACTGGCAGAATGAACTCCACAACTAAAAGTAGGGAAGAAGACACATTGAAGAGTGTAGGAAGAGGAGAGACACGGTAGGGAGATAAACCGACTGCCAACCTTCCGCAAGAGACTAGGGATCCTCAAGTGTGGAGAAGAGAGAGAAACAGACTCTCACACCAGGGCGCCTGCTCAAGGAAGACAAATCCCCATAACTGTTTCTTTGAAAATTAGACAGACCAAATTTGATGAATTCTTAGAACCAGTGTGACTTAAAGCCTGGAATATTAAGAATCAGTGAAGGGTGACAAGAAACTGAGTCCTTGCTTGTGTTCCCTCTCTCACTGTCTCTCTCTCTCTCTGTGTCAAATAAATAAATAAAATCTTTAAAAAAAGAAAAGAAAAGAAAAAAAGAAAGAAAGAAAGAGTCCTCACACTTCAAGAGACAGAACAAATACAGCCTGAGGAGATACAGCATAGAAGAACCATTTTGAAAAGCCCTTGGGTCACACAGGAGGAAAAGTTGTTTACACATCTAGAGCATATTTCAGAGAAACAGGGATCACCAGAAGACTCCTCTAGGAACAAAGAAATGGACAAGTACCATTTTCCTCTCTCACTCCAAGCATAAACACAGAGTCACCCGTGGGAATCAGCGTAGCACCCACATTCACTACCTAACTTGCTTAAACCAAGCCCCGCTCACCCCCTGCCACAGGCTTCATTGGATTCACCCTTTCCAGTCATGCTTGCCTCAGTCCCTGCACTTCAGGTCCCCTCCCCAGAAGACCAGCATAAATTTTGCCAACCTAGGTCTCCTGACCCACAAGCTTTGCAGGGTGTTGGTCCTAAGCAGCAGAGGCAGACCTCTCCTGGTGGAAGTCCAGTCTGCACCTTGTTAAAACTGCACACCCCTCTGCACACATTTTGCAGATTGGCCCTAGCTGGCCCTGATCCTGGGAGCAGCAGTAGCAGTTCTCCTTTTGCAGCAGACCAGCACACACCTTGTTAAAATTGTGACTGGTCCTGGTAGGCTGGTCCATGCAATGGTTGCAGGTCTCCTCTCACCAGGAGGCAAATATTTCAGGCACTGTGTACCCCACCCCTTCCAAAATGCTCTTGACGACAGGCCATTCAAACCAGACCACAAGCCTAGCTGTGTGCAAGGAACCTAGGGACCAGCACCACTCCAAAGTGACTCCTGTTCTGGGGAGAGGAGAAGATAACCACACACACCAGTCAGACTAAAGCCCCAGCAGCAAGCTAGGGACAGTCTGTTGGTGAGTACGGGTCCCACACACCAATGAAAACTTCTCAGGGGATGACATAAGGAAAGCACCCTGCAGTTTGGTGCTACTGCATCTCAGGCAAAAGCCTAGTCTGACTAAACTCAAGCCTAACATGGCTCCAGAATGGTCCACTAACAACACAGGGACCAAATCCTGCCCACAATAGGCAAAGAGAGTCACTGTAGATGACTGGACTGAAGAAAAAAGCAGCCAAGATACAACAGCAGGTGTATTCAACACACATAGGAGACGCCCCTGGAATACCATTTTCTGGTAAACAGGGGACACTGCACTGCAGGGCACTACAGGACTTCTTCTTCACAAGGCCATTATTTTCAGGAGCAGGAGATGAAGTTGACTTTCCTCACACTGAAACAGACTCAGAGAGGTAGACAAAATGAGGAGACAGAAGAATATGTCTCAAATGAAAGGACAGGACAAAAACCACAGCAAGAAAACTAAATGAAATGGATATAAATAATAAACTTGATGGAGAAAGTAATGATCATAAGGATATTCAACAAAATCAACCCAAGGTTACGCACAACCAGACATAGTAATTAAAATGGTTAAATAACATGCTACTAAACAATGAATGGGTCAACCAAGAAATCAAAGAAGAAATCAAAACTTACATGAAGACAAATGAAAATGAAAGCACAACAATTTAAAATCTTTGGATGCAGCAAAAGAGGTTATAAGAGGCAAGTTTATAACAGTACAAGCCTACCTCAAGAAGCAAGAAAGAGCTCAAATAAATAACTAAACTTTATACCTAAAAGAGCTAGAAAAAGAATAACAAACAAAAGCCCAAAACAGCAAAAAGAAGGAAATAACAAAAATTACAGCAGAAATAAATGATATATAAACTAAAAATACAATAGAACAGATTGATGAAACCAGGAGCTGGTTCTTTGAAAGGATGAACAAAATTGCTAAACATCTAGCCAGATGCATAAAAAGACAAAGAGAAAAAGAGGGAGAGGGAGAGAGAGAACACAAAAGAAAGAGGAAAAATGACAATAGCACAGAACAAACAAGTTTAAGAGAATATTATGAAAAATCATATGCCATATGAAACAAATCGGACAAACTAGAAGAAATGGATAAATTCCTAGAAACATACTTCCCAAAAATGAATCAGAAAGAAACAGAAAATTCGAACAGACTGATAACTAGCAATGAAACTGAATCAGTAATCAAAAATTCCTGGCAAATCAAAGTCCAGGACCAAATGGCTTCACAGGTTATTTCTACCAAGCATTTGAAGAAGGTTAGTATCTATTCTTCTAATCTTTTCCAGAAAATAGAAGAGGAAGGAAAACTTCCAAATTCATTCTAGGTCAGCATTACCCTGATACTAAAACCACACACAAAAAAGAGAACTATAGGCCCAATATTTCTGATAAACATAGATGTAAAAATCCTTAACATAATATTAGCAAACTGAATCCAACAATATATTTTTTAAAAAATCATTCACCATGATCGAATGGGATTTATTCCCAGAATGCAAGGGTGGTTCAATAACCACAAATCAGTCTATGTGATTTATCATATCACTAAGACAAAGGATAAAAACCATATGATCGTTTCAATAGATGCAGAAAAAGCATTTGACAAAGTACAACACCCATTTGTGATAAAAACCCTCAATTCAGTTCCCTTTAGAAGGAACATAACTCAACATAATAAAGCTCTTATATGAAAAACCCACAGCAGACATAATTCTCAATGGAGAAAAAAACAGGGAGCTTTCCCTGTAAGGTCAGGAAGAAGACAAGGATGTGCACTCTCAACATTTTTTTAATCAATATAGTACTAGAAGTCCTAGCCACAAGAACCAGACAAGAGAAAGGAATAAAAGGCATCTAAATTGGTAAGGATGAAGTAAAATTTTCCATATTTGCAGATAACTTGATAGTATATAGAGAAAACTCTAAAGACTGCACCAAAAAAACTACCAGAACTGATAAATGAGTAAGGTTGCAGGATACAAAATCAATGTACAGAAATCTGTTGCATTTCTTTACACCAACAATGAAGCAGCAGAAAGTAAAAAAAAATCTCATTTACAATTACACCCAAAATAATAAAATAGCTAGGAATAAACTTAACTAAAGAAATGAGAGATATGTAATCTGAAAACTATAAAATGTTGATGAAAGAAACTGAAAATGACACAAAGAAATGAAAAAACATTCCATACTTATGGATCAAAAAAGAAATATTGTTAAAATGTCTATACTACCCAGAGCAATCTATAGATACAATACAATCCCTATCAAAATACCAAAAGCATTTTTCACAGAACTAGAATAAACAATCCTAGAATTTGTATGGAACCACAAAGACCTCAAATAGCTAAAGCAATCTTGAAAAAGAAAAGTAAAACTGGAGGTGTCACAATTCCAGAATTCAAGCTCAATTACAAAGCTGTAGTAATCAAAACAGTATGATATGGTCACAAAAATAGACACATAGATCAGTAGAACAGAATAGAAAGCCCAAAAATAAACTCACAATGACACAGTTAATTAATCTTCAACAAAGAAAAGAAGACTACACAGTGGGAAAAAGCCAGTTTCTTCAACAAATGATGTTGGGAAAACTGGACAGCAACATGTAATGAATGAAACTGGACCACTTTCTTATACCATACATAAAAATAAACTCAAAATGGATTAGGGAAATCTAAAGCCATAAAAATCCTATAAGAGGGCACAGGCAATAATTTTTCTGACATCAGTTATAATAACACCTTTCAAGATATGTTTCCAGAGACAAGAGAAACAAAAGCAAAAATAAACTACCAGGCTACATTGAAATAAAAGCTTTTGCACAGCAAAGGAAACAATGGACAATACTGAAAAACAACATACTGAATGACAAAAGATATTTGCAAAGGACATATCTGATGAAGGGTCAGTATCCAAAATATATCAAGAACTTATAAAACTCAACACCCAAAAAACAAATATTCCAATTAAAAAAATTGGCAGAAGACATGAACAGACATTTCTCCATTGAAGACATCTAGGTGACCAACAGACACATGAAAAGATGCTCATCATCACTTATCATCAGGGAAATGCAAATAAAAAACATGATGAGGAATCACTGCATACCAGTCAGAATGACTAAAATAAAAAAGTCAAGAAACATCAAGTGTTGGCAAAGATACAGAGAAAAAGGAACCCTTGTGTACTGTTCATGGGAATGCAAACTGGTGCAGCCACACTGGAAAATATTATGGAGGTTCCTCAAAAATTTAAAAACAGAACTATCCTATGACCTAGTAATAGCGCTACTGGATATTTACCCAAAGAGTACAAAAACACTAATTGTAAGGGATATATGCACCCTATATTTATTGTAGTGCTATTTTCAATAGCCAAACTATGGAAACAGCCCAAGTGTCCATTGATAGATGAATGAACAAAGAGGTGATATATATATGTACAATGGAATATTCTTCATCCATAAAAAGGAATGAAATCTTGCCATTTGCAACAGCATGGATAGAGCTAGAGAGTATAATGCTAACCAAAATAAGTTAGTCAGAAAAACAAATAGCATATGATTTCTGCAAAAGAAAAGTCTTTTTCTTTTTGGTGGAATTTAAGAAACAAAACAAATGAGCAAAGGAAAAGAAAGAAGACAGGCAAACCAAAAAAACAGACTCAACTATAGAGAACAAACTGATGGTTACCAGAGGGGAGGTAGGAGGGATGATAGGTGAAATAAGTGAAGGAAATTAAAAGTACACTTATCTTGATGAGCACTGACTAATATATGGAATTTTGAATCAGTATATTGTACACCTGAAGCTAATATAACATTGTACACTGGAATAAAATAATAAAATAAAGTAAAATTAAATTATAAATAAAAAGTTAAAAAAAGAAAAGAATAAGAGCTAAATGAAATCTTATTGCCACTAAAGCAAAGGTCCCTTCCTTGTCCCATAATTACAGATTTATCCCAGTCATGTTTTTGACAGATGGCACAAGATAACATTTCTTGTTCCAGATCAGAATGAAATTTTTCCTACCAATATTAGTAGAGGAGTAGATTAGTTTCTTCCTTCCACCATTAGTAATGTTGTAGAGGCCAGAGAATACATTTGGGATAAGGGAGCCAAGTGGCCATGTGGGGATCTTCAAAGTAACATCAGAGTAGATAAAATACCCACCTTGTTTCCAACTAACCTGTTCATACTCGGGGCCTTTAAAGCAGGACGTTTTAAATTCCTCAGTTAGGAGGCCAGCTGGTAAATAGAATAGATATGGGATATTTTCTGTGATGAGATTGGAACAGATTCATGAGTTCCAGCTTAGAATATTTGAAAATAAAGTTTCTAAGAGACAGATACCTATGGGAAGGACAGTAGCCTGACCAGAGATTAGTCAAGACAAGGCAAAGGGTAAGAATTGGGCAGTTGTTAATATGTGGTCAGGGATCTCAGAACAAAAGGGACAGAAGTTGTGGTGACTGGTAATTCCTTTATTTTAGGGAAAAAAAATGGTTCATGGAAAGGGGACACAGAGTTTGACAGTCTTTCACCCAAATATGATTTGTTCGAAACAACTACAACTAAATGAAGAAAGGGAGAGAGACCGGAGGGCAGATGAAAGAGGAAGAAGCATAGCAATTTAAGAAGTAGTCTGGAAAAGAACTGTGATTGTTAATTTCTACTTTACATATGACATCCATCCTGATTTCACTTTACCTATCAAAATTCGCATTTAGAATTCAAACTCAGCGCATGTATTATTTCATCCAGAAACCGTTTCCTGAATCCAAGTTTTAGCCCTTTTCCCTTCCTCAGAGCACTTGTAACTATGAATGATTTAATTAAAGCATACACACACACACACACACACACACACACACACACACGTAGCATCAACTGGTTTAGATTCTTTTTTTCCTTTCTCTCAGTATATTGGGTTCATCAGAATCACAAACCATTATTATTATTTTTTAATCTGGCTGATACATTGACATTCAATATATGTCATTTTTTGTTGTTGTTACTGATATGCCTTACATAGTTGTCTTCACAGAGTTCTAAGAAAAACCTATTTTTATTGAAAAATATCTGTAGAGTGGAGTACTACCAACATTGTAGTTTCTATTATACATTACTAAATAAAAGATACACTTTTTAGAATGTGGCTTTAATAAAGGAACACTTCTGTCAATTTTTTTTTTTTTTACATATTAAAAATTCACTTGGTCAATTTTTTCTTTCCACTATACTGAACTGAATTCAGCAGTGTAATTAATGAATTATTTTTGTCACCAAAAAGAAAAGACTTTTCTTTTGCAGAAAAAAACATACTTTCTGTTCTACTCTAGCTTGATGACTCTTGTGAATGCTTGGTTATTTGCAGATGGATGAACTGGAAGAATACAAGAATATGCAAGTTTTAGCAGTTTTATGGTGGTCATTCCTTATCTAAGACTTTGTCCCTTTACAGAGAGTTTCAAGGATTCTTGATCCCATGCCTGTGATCCCAGCTATGCACAAGGCTGAGCACAAAATGTAACTGCAATAAATAGGTTTAGATCTGTAGAAATGCTTGCAATTCTGTTACTTATACTTAAGAGAGTTAAGTCTATTCCCACGTATTTATATTTCACGCAGGGTATAAATTACTATAAATGGTGTTTGGTAAATTAGAGCCTAGTGATCCCTCAAGAATTTTATATACTTTTCTTTTTATTCTTATATTATGCCTAAATCACAGAGATATCAATAATTAATATATATTATTAATTTCAGTTAAAGATAAAATGAAATCCTTGATCCCCTCTTGCATAAATATAGAATATGGGACCATGTCTTTAAATGTTATTTTTCTATTAGGCCATTTCTATGAGATTTGCTTCTCTAAGCTTTTTTTATCCTACCTATTCCTCTTCCTCAAAGGAACACTTTGAAAATTAGTTGTACTTCTGTAAATATGATTTAGATTCCTTAGAGAGAGAGCACTCAGAATATGGAATATGTAATACATTTATTCAGTAAATTGTTACATCAAATCATAATCTAGAGAGATGTTTATTGAGTTTGTAGAGTGCAGAAACCATAAATATATCATCCTAAAATGAAATCTTATAAAAACAATTTAAAAGGAAATCGGCCACCATTAATATTACCTTTTTAAAGACTTTACTTTATACTACCTTTAGGAGTTAGTGTCCATTTATATTTGTAATTTCAGTTACATAATTTAGACTATATTGATTATACTTTAATTTTACTATATTAGTGATTTTCCCTAAGAATCTCATATAGCAATATTCCTTTCCTTTCATAATTATTACAATTTTCTCCAGCTTTATAAACATTTCCAGTTTGTGATGCCTGACTAAATAGAGAGCTGTGCTCCTCCTCAGACTTAAATTATAGAAGAAATTTAATGGTTTACAAGAGCATTAAAAAATTGTGGAAGATTATCATGAGCAAACCTTAAGCATGAGAGTTTCTCCATACATAAAATTCCAAAAGTCAGACTGAGTGTAACATTCAATACAACTGATTAATTTACAACCCTATGTCAGCCAAAGAAAAGACCTCAGAATAAAGTAGCTTGTAACCTACACAGTGGTCAGAATAACTCAAGATCTAAGACAGGAAAGAGCACTGGGATAGTGGTACAATTACTTAGTTAATTGATTAAAAGACTATGGAGTCACTGACTCTTGTCTTTCCTCCCAAGACTTCTGGTACCCAGTGTTTTCTAAAGGGATGAAAAAGGGGCAACTGGGTGTCCCAGTCCATTAAGTGTCTGCCTTTGGCTCAGGTCATGATCCCAGGGTGTTGGGATTGAGCCCCACATCAGGCTCCCTTCTCAGTGGGGAGTCTGCTTCTCCCTCTGCCTCTCCTCCCCAACCCCTGGCTTCTGCTCTCTCTCTCTCTCTCACTCTCTCTTTCTCTTAAATAAATAAATAAAATCTTTAAAAATAAATAAGTAAAGGTATAAAGCTACAAGCCACTTTCTAAAGAGTCAATTTTGAAATGGGAGAAGTGCAATGTCATAGGTAACCTAACCACTGTTAACAGAGAAACTCCACACCCAGAATATTATCCCACTAATAGAAAATTTGCTTAGCAGCACATATGGCAATAGGTGTCAAGTAACTTTTTGTAGGAATCAGTATTCTTTGTCAGGAGAACAGAGATTATCATCTGTGAATGAGCAAATACATTAAATTATCAATGCTAGTTAAACTAGATGGTCATTTATAAATACAAATAACCAATGTAGCTGGAAAAATACATATATAAATACATAAAATACAAATACACATAAATGCAATGCAAATATCCTTACTTATATCTGATTCATTTAAATGGGATTAGACTATCAAACTCTGTTTAAATACCAAAAATACATAATCACAAATTTTCATTGTTTTTGTCTCTTTCCATGAAAATGAAAATAAGTGCCAATGATCTACTTCTTCATAAAAAATAAATGAATCTCATAACTGCTTAAACTTTTCTTAAAATAGATATTTTAATTTTTAATAGGGCAACATATTACTAAAATAACCAAGACAAATTACAGACTTCTTGTTAGGGCTTAAAAATTACCCATAAAACAAAGATATAATCTTTATAATTTGGGTGTGTCATGAGACTGTTTTTGGAAATAACTTCTGCAAGAATAGCTTCATGATATCAAATAGCATATACCTTTCTGCAGCTGTATGGGGAGAACAAGTAATTTCTCATTTTTATCTTGTGAGATTTCTTTCACAGGTAGATAGGAAAGCCTGTGCCTTTTAAAGGGTTGAGATTTCATTAATTAGCAATTAGAGTCAAACAAAACATGATGAAACCTAAAATGTGGAGAGAAAAGGATCAGAATCAGTCTATGAGCAAATGGATTATAGAAAATGGAATATTTTATAAACATAGCCTCTGAAAGCCTTGTGAAAAACTTAAATAGGTGTATGGGATTTAAAAAAATAATTTTAAGCTTCAGTCTAGTCAATGAATATTAAAATGGAGATTTTTAAAACTAAGTTTGATAGTACAAAATGGAGGAAGTTGAGTTTCTCTACATAAGATTTTGGGATAGCTTTTGGGGGGGGGTTGTTTTTACTTTTATTCCCTCTTCCACTCCCCCTGCTTGTGTTATGTCTCTCACTCTCTCTCTCTCTCTGTATCAAATAAATAAAATCTTAAAAAAAGAAAGAAATTCTTTTGGCAATGCCTACCACCAATTTCAAGCTTTCTGCTCAAGTCTTTCATCTGTCAAATAATCCTGGGACCTACTTTATAGGGTTGGTAAGATGTCATTGATCTAACACACTTAAAAATGTAAGACCAGTGCCTCTAAACATTTGGAAGATATACGTACTGTTTTTAATTCCATGTATTTTCTTTCAATTGAGTTTGCAGAATAAGCACACTATTCCCCAGATGGTAGACTGGGGGATACTTTATAGTAGATAAGGGGTAATTGACTGCCATATTATCCTCTCTTGGCATCAGTGCTGGGAAGATAGGGTCTTCAGCCTTTGGGAATAGTGTGCTTATTCTGCAAACTTACCAACTCTATGAAGTAGGTCCCAGGATTATTTGACAGATGAAAGACTTGAGCAGAAAGAAGTTAGGTGGCTCTCCAGTGTCATACAGCTAGGTAGCAGAACTGGGATTTGAAACCAGGTGGTCATAATTAACATCAGAAAGATCTTTAGACAAGAAGCAATTGAATTTTACTGCTAAGTATTCTAGATTTTAGAAATTCTTTTGGCGGGGCACCTGGTGTCTCAGTCATTAAGTGTCTGCCTTTGGCTCAGGTCATGATCCCAGGGTCCTGGAATTGAGCCTGGCATTGGGCTCCCTGCTCAGTGGGGAGCCAGCTTCTCCCTCTCCCATTATGAAAGAAGCAAAAATCATGCAGTTTGGCTTTGAGCCTGTAATCCCTCAATTTGCTTCCATATGAAATAATCTTAATTCAGGTACTTGCCCTGTTTGGTTTCACATTTCTTATGGGACGATGTTCACAGCACCATGCTCAGTATTCATTGATAAGATAATATCAGAACAAGGGTTTGTCAGGTTGTATGACAACCACGATAAAATAATTTTCAAACTTTTTTGGATTTGGATGCAGAGGATTCAATATTATGGAGCCTATCTCAAGGGGATCCATGGAAAGCTCAGGGGGCAAGAGCTCCTGTGAACCGCTGAAGTGTTATAGAAAACTTTGAAATTGAATTCTTGTATATGGCTTGATCTTCCAATAATATTTTCTTTAAATTTTTCTTTTTAAGTCATCGTATTTTCCTTTTTGTCCTGAATATCTAATTTTTATACAATTTCATTTCTTTTATTAAAGAAATTTTATTGAAATTTACCATATTAAAATTACCATATTAAATTTTATCATAGCTAGGTGAACATACAAATTCTCCAGACCACGAAAATCAACCCTGCATAAGATAACTTTTGGTCTTTATTTTATTTTATTTTTTTCCAGGAGTACTTGGGGTACTAACCAGTACATAAGAGTTATTCTTCAGGTCAGGTAGAAGATAGTGATATACATTGTTTTTCTTAGAGTTTGGGTGTCAGGAATCATAATGTTTGGGTGCCAAAAGCAAAATCAGTGGTGTGGTTATTAGTATTACTATCAACTCCATACTCAGCCCTCCCCTCCCCTTTTCAAATAGACAGAACTTAAGCTAAATCTTCAAAAAGTCTAGATGCATCGTATCTGTCTACTGCATGTATTACCTTGGTCATTTTGGCTTAGTCACAGACATTGTCAGCAGAAAATTGAGACATCAATACAAAGCTGCTGATGGGTTATGTTTCTACACATAAACAGAAATCAACAGAAAAGCAAAACTTGGAAACATCTGTGTTGCAAAATGTTATATTTTCTCATTTTCCTATTGAAATGTCTGCTAACATACCAAAAATCTATCAGAATTATGACTTACTTATCTGTATCTGTATATCAGATTGCTCAAATTAACACATGGTAACTTAGTATTTCAGGGCTAGATCTTTGAAAGAGGGCAACACTGCTGTACTCATTCTTGTCATATGGTAATTACTTGGGTTAGTCATGGTATTTTTGAGCGCAAGAACACTGACCACACAAGCTAACTCAAGAAAAGTTTAGTGTCGAGATACAGGTGTGCATTCAAATCTAGGAACAAGAGCCACTAAACAAGTAAGTCTTAAGCCAAAGGCTGTCCCATAAGAAATGTGAAACCAAACAGGGCAAGTACCTGAATTAAGATCATTTCATATGGAAGTAAATTGAGGGATTATAGGCTCAAAGCCAAAACTGCATGATTTTTGCTTCTTTCATAATGTACAGTTGAATTAATGATCAAGTTTTATCTCAGAATAAAACTAGAATCATGTTAGCCTGGAAAATATTTACAGGATATATGATCAAATGACCTGAACAACTATCAATAAAAAATCTACTGGGTATGTAACCTTGCCTTAGTAGCTAATGTACTTACCATCTAAGGTAAGGTGATTGTAATGTGTGCCTAGGTAAATTAAGATTTTGCTTTACGCAACTACTTGCTACAAACCAGTTAAAGATTAGGACATAGAGCCATGCTGGAAAACACTTTGATCTAAAACCTGGGGTTATTAACACTAAACAAAATGGGAGCTACTCCCTGACTTCATGGGGCTTACATTCTTTCTTTTTTTAAAAAAATTTTATTTATTCATTTGAGAGAGACAGACAGAGAGAGAAAGAGAGCATGAGCAGGGGAGAGAGGCAGAGGCAAAAACAGACTCCTTGCTGAGCTGGGATTCTGACACGGGACTTGATCCCAGGACCCTAGGATCACTACCTGAGCTGAAGGCAGACACTTAACCATCTGAGCCACCCAGGCACCCCAAGGGCTTACACTCTTATAGGGCATACAGACAAATAAGTAAAACACATGATGTAATTGATAAGGATAGGTGCTAGGGAGAAAAGCAATGCAGAGGAAGGGAATGAGAATATGGTAAGGACAGACATTTTAAATTGGTAGTTAGGGAAGGCTTCACTGAGAATGTTACATTTGTTTGAAAATATGAAGGAATTGAGGGAAAAGAGCAAGTGCAAAGTCCAGACCCACAGAAATTGTTTTCCAAGTTTGTTGTTTGGATTGCTCCAGGATGACTGGAGCAGAGTAGGTAAGGGGAGGATGAAAAGAGATGGTAGATTAGACATAACCGTGGACCAGACCCTGTGGATCCTTGTACCTGTTGGTTGAAAAAAGACAGGTGACAACTACTTGACAGACACTTATGGAGTCCTGAAATACAGACAGCTCAGTACCCTGCTCATGTGCCATGGTTATTAGAATGATAAAAGTCACTTGAGAATGGCTAATAGATGGTCATTATTTTTCTGTAGATTATTACTTGGAGAAAACCAGTGAGAAGCTACTGGAACATAGCAATCATTACGTAGAAATGTGGGTGAGGCACAAGAATTCCTTAGCTCTGTCTCCATGGGCCATGAATTGCCTAGGGGTAAAAAGAAAGTAATCAAATCCACTGGCAATTTTTTTTATACATATGAATTGACATTCCTTTATAAGGATAGCTGAAAAAAAATGAGGGGAGGTTTTCTTTAGAGAAAAAATACAATTTTATCTCCCATAGGTGCTGTTCATTATGTATACAAAGATAAATATGACAAGATTCACAGCCCAAAAGAATTTGCAATCTAATGGACTGATGTTTTTGGCTAAATAGGCACTAAATATGGAAACAGTCTACAGAAAATTTTAGTTGTCACAGTTTAGAAATTAGGAATATTTCATATGTGGTCAAATTAATTCATGGAGTTCTTTATAAATCTCATTTTATTATTTCATTTTTAAAAAAGCCTTACCAATTTAGTAACTTATACAGCTAACAAGTGGTACAGATAGAGTCTGAATTTCATTATGCAGGACCCCAAAATCCTTGTCTTGCTCTACACTAAAATCCCTTCAGGCTATAGATATGAAAAGGATCAGACTTCAATCACTGTCACTCCCATTAAGAACCAGATCTGACTCAACTGAATTATTGTAGGGCAAATATTCTTTTCTCACCTAATGATTTCATAGTGTTTCTACTGAAATTTTAAAGAGAAGTTGATCTTTCTAGTTTGTAGGGGGTAGGAATTGTGTAGTCAATGGCATGAGTAACTCCAATGGGCAGAGAGAGATAGTAGAAAGAATGGTTGGGTCATTTTCATGACATTATTCAGGAATTTTCACCAGGCTTCTATTTTTTTTAAGATTTTATTTCTTCATTTGAGAGAGAAAGAAAACATGAGTGGGGGTAGAGGGTCAGAGGGAGAGGGAGAGGGAGAAGCAGACTCCCCATGAGAAAGGAGCCCAATGTGAAACTCAGTCCCAGGACCCCGAGACCACAACCTGAGCCGAAGGCAGACACTTCACTGACTGAGCCACCCAGGTGCCCCTCACCAGGCTTCTAAACCAAAAAATTGGAACACAAATTCTAATATATAAGAGTCTATTTTTAGTACAACAAATTGAAAATTACAAATGAGAACTGCCGAATATTTTAGTAAAATTTAAGCTGTATGGTTCTACATATATACAGGCCATATTTTAATATGGAAATAAACTTAATCAAAGGGGAATATTAGTTACATCAGAACACCTGTCAGGCTAAAACAAGAAGAATCAAACCAATGGCTTTCCTCATTAAAAGATCTTATAGAGATCAACCATCTACCATTTGTAGATAGAGAGTTCGATACATGTATAGGTAGGTCTACAAAATGAAATGATGACAGACTTGTGGCTATAGTTCCCAATTTTATAGGCTAAGAGTATTTTGCTGTGTTGTGGATTATTATAGCTATGAACTTCAGAGTGACATAATTTTTAACTCCAAAAGTCACCAGAACCACAGCGTATAACTTATTTTTTATATCATGTGTCATCTTGAAGAGCTTGAATTATTTTAATATGTTAAACGTTATTTTTAAGTATATTTACTTTGACAGCTAAAATGGAAAGGGCTTTTTTTCTGAATAGACAAAATCTGTGTAATCAGATTGTTCAATTCTAAATAACTCATATATCCTCAGATCATCCTCTAATGTTTTGTATATACAGTGTACTTAGTTCTCTAATACATCTAGCGTTTTAAAATCTAGATTTTCTTTCCTACTTCTATACCTGTTTGTTATTTCTTAGAAAGGTTGATGGATGCACTTTTCAGTCCATAAGAATTGCTTTTTAGATTACAGAAACTAGTACCATATTGAATACTCTTTCTAGAGAACAAGTATTTCAAATTGTATTTAATCATTAGGTCCCAAATGTATTGCTTTCTCAGGCTTTTGTCAACAAAAATAACTCAAGTTATCAACTCTGTGTATAAACCATTGTAACTAACAGCTAAAATTATTCCTTTTATCACGTATTTATGAAGCAATTACATTTTCCACATAATCTTTTTATGCACAAATGTTCTAATCACCTTCATTTTATAGAATAGGAAACAAATTAAAATAGTTTACATTACTGTTCAAACAAAGATGTTCCTCACCTTTAACTATTAATACCACTATATGCATACTAAATAGGCTAAAATTATGTGTATATATATATATATATATACACACACACACACACACACATATGTTTGTATGTAATGAAAATATTATTCTGTACACACATATATATACAAAATATATAGAGACACACACTGACAATACAAACTGCTGGCAAAAACATACAGCCCCATGGGACGCCTGGGTTATCTGTCTTTGGCTTAGGTCATGATCCCAGGGTCCTGGGATCAAGTCCCGCGTTGGGCTGCTTGCTCAGCAGGGAGCCTGCTTCTCTCTGCCTGCTGCTCCCCTTGCTTTTGAGGTCTCTCTCTCTCTCTCTTAAATAAATAAATAAATAAATAAATAAATAAATAAATAAATCCTTTAAAAATTTAGAGAGACCTCCAATATGTAGCTGATGGGAATACAAAAGGGTACATCACTCTGTAAATTAGTTTGACAGTTCCTAGAAAGTTAAACTAACACTTACAATATGACTCACAAATCCCATGCCTTGTTATATATCCCAGAGAAATAAAAGGTCATTTTCACACAAATACCTGTATACAGATGTTTATTGCATTTACATTCATTTGGAACACTTGGATTTTACTTATTTGAAAAATAACCCAAATGCCCTTAACTGATTAAATAGATTTTAAAAACTGTAGTACACCATACTATTACTATTACAATACTATAAGGAAAAAAAAACTAATCATACACATAACTTGATGAACTTCAAGGCATTATACTAAATGAAGGAAGACAGTATCAAAGGGTTACCTACTGTGTGATTCCAGTTATATGACAATCTTCAAGAGACAAACTACAATGGTGAAGTGCAAGTCAGTGATAGGGGTTAGATGTTGGAGAAGGGAGTGTTGGGAGTGATACTCTTCTATACATGGAACTGTCCTGTATATTGTAGTAGTTACACAAATCTAGACATGTGCTAATAGACATGTATACACCTAAAGAAAAACTAGTCAAAGTTACAGTGTGTATATATGTATATACAATTGTATAATGATTATAATGCTAGTAAATAATGAACCCAATATTAAACATTGTTCTTTGAATTTGTGTATAACCCAAAGTTCATGTAGAAAATTATTTGTGAATAAGTTACACATATATGTAATGTGGACTATATATATGATAGATCTCTAAAGAGAAGAATATGCCAAGAGTAATTCAATATATTGGGTTTCTATACAGAGACATGAAATTTGTCAGTTAAATTAAAAGGTAAAACATATATGAACCCATAAATAAGAACAATATAATGGAACCCTAAGACAATAAACAACTCATTGTATTATTTTTTTCATTTATTTTCTTCCCCAAAAGCTAGATAAAATGAAGAGAATATAGAGTATATCAGTCATTGCCATATGATTATATGAATTAGAACATTGTTTTATCTGAGTAGGGTTTCCTAACACACAAAAGACAGAAACATAGACAAAATGCCAAGACTGGGGAATTCATCCCAAAAGAAAGAACAAGAAAAGGTCATGGCCAGGGATCTAATATATATTACTTATATATTATAAAAATGTTTGATCCAGAATTCAAAGCAACAATCATAAGGGCATGAGCTGGGCTTGAGGAAAGCATAGGAGACACATGGGAGTCCTGTACCACAGAAATAAAATACCTGAAACCTAGTCAGGCCAAAATGAAAAATGCAATAACTGAGATTCAAAACTGATGGGATGTAATGATCACAAAGATGGAAGGAACAGAGGAAGGAATAAGTGATATAGAAGATAAAGTTATGGAAAATAATTAAGCTGAAAAGAAGAGAGAAGGAAAAATATTAGATAATGAATGTAGACTTAGGGAACCCAGTGACTCCATAAAGTGTAATAACATTTGGATCATTGGAGTCCCAGAAGAGAGCGAAAGGGGGGCAGAAGGTTAATTTGAAGAAATTATAGCTGAAAACTTCCCTAATCTGGAGAAGAAAACAGACATCCAAATCCAGAAGGCACACAGAACCCCTATCAAAATCACAGAAGCAGGCCAACACCAAGATATCTCATAATTAAATTTTCAAAATATAAAGAAAAAATCCTAAAAGCAGCAAGACAAAAGAAGTCCCTAACTTACAAGGGAAGACAAGTAAAATCAGTAGCTGTTCTGTCCACAGAAACTTGGCAGTTCAGAAGAGCGTGGCATGATATATTCAAATTACTAAATGGGAAAAATATATGGCCAAGAATACGGTAGCCAGCAAGGCTGTCATTCAGAATAGGAGAGATAAGTAATTCCCAGACAAACAAAACTAAAGGAGTTCATGACCACTAAACCAACCCTGCAAAAAATATTAAAGGAGATTCTTTAAGTGTGAAAGAATGACCAAAGGTGACAAAGACTTGAAAAGAACAGAGAAAATCTCCAAAAACAATGCTAAAACAAGAAATAAAATGACACTAAATTCATATCTATCAACAATTACTCTGAATGTAAATGGACTAAATGCTCCAATCAAAAGACATAGCATGCCTCAATGGATAAAAAAAAAAAAAGACCCATCTATATGCTGCCTACAAAAGACTTATTTTAAACCTAAAGTCACCTGCAGATTGAAAATGAGGGGATGGAAAACCATTTATCATGCTAATGGACATCAAAAGGAAGCTGGAGTAACCATACTTATATCAGACAAACTACATTTCAAACCAAAGACTGTAACAAGAGATGAAGAAGGACATTATATCAAAATAAAGAACAAGAATATCTTCCAATAAGAAGATCTAACAATTGTAAATTTTTATGCCCCAAACTTGGGAGCACCCACATATATTTTAAAAATTAATAACAAACACGAAGTAACTCATCGATAATAATACAATAATAGTAAGGGCCTTTAAGACTCATGTACATCAATGGACAGATCATCTGAGCAGGAAATCAGTAAGAAACAATGACCTTGAATGATACACAGGAACAGATGAACTTAACATTTATATTCAGAACATTTCATATTAAAGCAGCAGAAAGCACATTCAAGTGCACATGGGACATTCCCCAGAAGAGATTACATACTAGGTCACAAATCAGGCCTCAAGAAATACCAAAACATTGAGATCATACCATGCATCTTTTCTTACCAACACTATGAAACTTGAAGTCAACCACAAGAAAAATTTGGAAAGAGCACAAATACACGGAGGTTAAACAACATGCTACTAAACAATGAATGGGTCAACAAAGAAATTAAAAAAGAAATAGAAAATAATACATGAAAACAAATGATAATGAAAATACAATAGTCCAAAACCTTTGGGATGCAGCATAAGTGGTCATAAGAGGGAAATATATAGCAATACAGACCTACCTCAAGAAGCAAGAAAAATAACTATGCAACCTAACCTTACGCCTAAAGGACATAGAAAAAGAATAACAAATGAAGACTAAAGCCAGCAGAAGTAGGGAAATAATAAAGATTAGAGCAGAAATAAATGGTATACAAAAACGAACAAGCAAACAAAAACCAGTGGAATAGATGAATAAAACCAGGAGCTGATTCTTTGAAAGAATTAATAAAATCGATAAACCCCTAGCCAGACTTATCCTCAAGAAAGGAGAAAGACCCAAATAAATAAAGTCATGAATGAGAGAGGAGAGATCACAACCAAAATCACAGTAATACAAACAATTATAAGAAAATACTATGAAAAACTACATGCCAAGAAATTGGATAATCTAGAAGAAATGGATAAATTCCTAGAAACATATAAACTACCAAAACTGAAACAGGTAGAAATAGAAAACTTGAATAGACTGATAACCAGCCAAGAAATTGAGTCAGTAGTCAAAAATCTCCCAACAAACAAAAGTCCAGGGCCAAATGGCTTCCCAGGGAATTCTACCAAACATTTAAAGAAGAGTTAATATTATTCACCTAAACTGTTCAAAAAAAAAAAAATAGAAAAGAACAGAAAACTTCTAAATTGATTCTATGAGGCCAGTGTTACCTTGATTCCCAATTCAGAAAAAAACCCCACTAAAAAAGGGAATTATAGGCCAATATCCCTGATGAACAGGGATGCAAAAATTCTCAACAAAATATTAGCAAATCAAATCCAACAGTACATTAAAAGATTGATTGATTGATTGATTGATTGATTGAAGGTTTTTTGTTGGTTTTTTGTTTTTGTTTTTGTTTTTTGTTAAGCAATCCCTATGCTCAATGTGGGGTCCAAAACTACAACCCTGAGATCAAGAGTTGCATGCTCCACCAATTGAGCCTGCCAGGCTCCCCTACCACTATTTCTTTAAATAGACTTTTCTGCCCCTTTCTTTTCACTTCTCTTTCTCGTATTCCCAAGATGCATACATTATTTATTTTGATGGTATCTTATTAATATGTAAGCTTTCTTCATTCTCTTTCATTATTTTTTCCTTTGCTCCTTTGGACAATTTCAGTTGATCTGTCTTAAGCTCACGGATTCTCTTTTCTGCTTGTTCAAGTCTTCTGTTGAAACTCTATTAAATTTCTTAGTTGACTCATTGTATTTTCAGCTCCAAAATTGTTTGGTTCTTTATGTTTTCTATCTCTTTGTTGAACTTCTCAATTTGTTCTTGTATGGTTTTCCTGGTATAAATTGTTTATACATGTTCTTTTGTAGTTCTCTAAGCATTTGTGGAACAATTATTTTAAATTCTTCATTGGGAGGTTCTTGGATCTCCATTTATTTGGGGCCACTTCCTGAAGGTTTACTGTATTTTTTGTTGTTGTTGAGACATGTTTCCTGATTCTGATCCCTGTAGCTGTGCACAGGTATCTATGCATTTAAAGAAGCAGTCACTTCTTCCAGACTTTATAGACTGCTTTGGAAAGGGAAGCCTTTTACCTATGGGTAGAGGCATGCTTGATCATGTTGTGACCCTAAGTCTAGTGGTACAGGGCACCATGTGCAGGGACATGTGGTAACACTGGGTTCTGAGGTCATGATGTCTCTTAGGCTCAAGCTACTCTAGTCCATAGCATCAACAACTGTGTGGTCCTTCGCCAGCACTGTGGGGGGTCCACTGTGGCTGCAAGGGCTGTTGGGAACCTAAATGGTACATCCAAGTCTGTTAACAGGGGACCAGGACAGGTAGCAGTGGTAATTGGAGCTGGTGGTATCTATACACCCAGCTGTGGGGGCCAACTACAGGGGCTAGTTTTAGACATACTCATGGTGATAGCACAGGTAGCAAGGACCAGGATCAACTATAGGCTCTCACTGGCAGGTAGACACCCTGACTGTCAGTGTGTTCTCCTTTGGCTGCCTTCTCATTCCCTGGGAATGCATATACTGAAATAGAAGCTGGGTTGGGTTGGGTGTGTTCAGGTACACAGCTGGAAGGGATGGCTCCAAGAACCGGCATGGTGTTGGGGCTCAGCCTGGCAGCTTAAACTGATATCTTGTACTCATGCAGCTGTAGAAGCCCGAAGTGACTACAAAACTGCTTTATAGCTCTGTTGGTGGGGGGGGAGATGACCAGTGCAAAGAGGGACTTGGGTGTCTCACATCTCACAGCCGCAACTGAGAAACTAAGTCTTCTTATATCTTTTCTCATCTCAAAAGACTCTAGTACCTTTCAAATACATTTGTAGAAAATTGAGATTAATTAAGAAGCTATCAAAACAATCAAAGTGAGAGGAATTAGTGTCATGGACCATGATGTTAAGAGTGGAGTAGCAAAATAAGATTGAATTTTGCATTTATTGGGAATAACAGTTGTTGAAGATCTAGATGCAGGTTTTGAAAAAAAGACAGTAGTCCAACACTTTATCAACAAATTTGAGCAACTTGGAAAATAAAGCTCTCAATTATTGAAATTGGGGTAACTATAGGAAAGACAGGTTTGGAGGATTTCAAATAAGGAGTTCAGATGGGCATGTTAAATTTGAAATGCTTATTAGAAATTAAAATAGTACTAAGTTTGTGGAATTCTAGTGTTAGATCCATGATGCAGATATGAATTTGGGGGAAATCCAGATCTAGATGATTTTTAAACTTTGAGGCTTGAGAGTGCATCCAGATAGTAAGTGTACATGAACAAGAGAAGACCCCACTAAGGCCTGGGTCATTCAGTGTTCCGAGCTTGGAGAAATGAAGGAAAGAGTGTGGGTAGCCAAGATTGTCACTCTATTGTAACAATCTCCTAAGCATTCTTACTGACAGAATTATAGATGCACCCTCTCCAACCATAGCCCTCCTTATCCAACCCATTCATTTCTGTAATTAGAAAGATCTTCTTAAAGGCAACTATAGTTAGTCATGTTCCATTCTTATTTAAAATTGTCAGTTATTCAGCTAAAGCTCAAAAATCTTAGACTTCTTGACCTTCAAACCCCTGTGGGATGTCCCATTATCATCTGCAAATACTACTTTCCTTACTACTTGTACTACATGCACTAGATTACACCCAGTATGTTCCCCCTGGTCTCTGTACACAGCCTGCTTACCCCTCTTCCTAAAATTTCACCCCACGTCATCCTTTTATCATTTTAACTTCCATTCACATATCATTGCTCCACTTAAATGCCATATGCCCTGAGACTTGACGAGATCCCTTTGCTTCAGCCCTCATAGCTTCCCTGGACATTGCTTCAAAGAAATTGAAACTTCTAATTGTATTATTCTGTATTTGTTTTGTTTGTTTGTTTATTTGTTTATTTATTCATTTGACAGAGAGAGAGAGAGCCAGTGAGAAAGGGAACACAAGCAGGGGAGTGGGAGAGGAAGAAGCAGGCTCCCAGCGAAGGAGCCTGATGTGGGGCTTGATCCCAGAATACCAGGATCACGCCCTGAGCCGAAGGCAGACGCTTAACGACTGAGCCACCCAGGCGCCCCTGTATTTGTTGATTAGTAAATATTTGTCATGCTCATAAATGTCAGCAAGATAGGCTCCCTATTTCTTTGACTCAATTTTTGTCCAAGATTTTGTACAAAAGTGTCTGACACATAGAAATCACTATTTGTTATATAAACTGTACAAAATATCTTGATCTCTAGCATCGGTGTTGAGAGATAAGGATTAAACAATTGGGAATGACACATCTTTTATAAGGAAAAAACATATATAAGTTATATGACAACTCATCTATTAATCCTTATCTCACAATTCTATTCCCATCTGTAGAGCTTTCTGATATGTTAACATGGCATATAAAAGAAACCTCAGGGAAATCATTCGTCATGTTCCACTTTATTGGCTACTAACTAACTCACTTAGTCATAAAGCTGAGTTTGGTGGACAGATAGTGTTAGCAAGTCAAGGTTGCCAAGCACAGAGGTCCCTGGGCTCATTCGCAAGGTCCCAGAAGCCACCTTTTGTGTGCAGAGTTCATGATTTTAATCAAAAGACAACCCCTCTTTACTTTCTAACACACTATCCTGAACTCTTTTCTATTGCTTCCATTTTTAAGACTTCTCTGCCTTCTCCTTATTCTTCATCTGCATGAGTTGAAAGCATGTCCCTAATGCCTCTAGCAAGTGAAGACTGTTTCCTGAACCATTACCACATATGGCAATATTTTCTCCTAGGACAGGTAAGTCTTTTATTGTTTCAGCTTGAGACAGAGGTAACTTACGGCACAGAGTCTCTGGGTATTGGAAACATGATGAATGTTTTGTTTGTCTTGATTGTACCTGGCCTCTATTTCAGGAATGCACCAAATAGCCTGCCTTGTTGAAAACTCTGAGTCACTAACACTCAACAGCAGAAGCTCAGCTGCAAATTGGTGGCTGGCTTTTACTCCCCTGTTGTTTTGGTCACACTTATTTCCCACATGGCTAGTTCTTATATTTGTATTGAATTTGTTTCCTTCAATTCTTAAATATTTCCTGAAGACCCTCCATATCAATTTAAATCAGAATATGTTCACAACCTTATAGTGATGCTATGTTTACTTATTCTCATTTGTATTGTATTAAAACACTGAATCATAATGATATCCTTCACAAACATCATCTCCTATTTTTCCAGTTGCCAACGTGTGAGATAAGAATCCTTATCCTCATTTCACCTTTTGATAAACTGCATATTCAAGCAAACTTTATATCTATTTTTACATATGTCCAAAAGTTTCTCAAGAACATCAGAATCCGGAAATAAAGAGGTATAAAAAGATATATCCAGTCTGATAACTGTTTTATATATATATATTAAATAAATTAGTCAATGTTTAATTTGCTAAATCTGAATCAGAACAGGAATTTTAGAAGTATCTTTTGGTGTTTAAAATCCATAGCAAAGATGAAGGCTCATAATGTATTTAAAAGAGGTACAAACTGCTGTATGTCTGATATGCTTGCAGAATCAGGTCTATGAAATATTAGTTGTGAAACCACCATTTCTCACAAGTAAACAGCATTATAAATTTTAGGAGTAACTGATAAGTTGAAATCTAGTCTTTTAATTTAACATTCTAACAGTGAGATAAAGAGGGGAAGACGGGTGGTTTTAAAGCCAGAATTTACAACCTTGTGTAGTCTGAAAAATCAGAAATTATGAATTGCTCAATAAATGGTGTCAGTACTTTTATTTTGGAGAGTCACTCTCTGAAAGGACAAGAATTGAGGTTTGTTATGATTTTCTAGAAAGTTTTTTGGGTAGATATCTTTAAGTAGCTATTGAATAATGGTGAATGCTGATGATAGAGTAGTAAGAGAGCAGTATCTTAAAAAAGTAAATAATTCTGTCATCATAATTTGTGACTGTCAGATTGTGATTAGGACAAAGCTGGTTTTGTAACAGCAAGTGCCATATTTCTCTGTGGGCATAAGCTTCCATGAAAAAAAGTACTGATAGAGGATATTTTTATTTCTTTCAATTTAGTTTTTCTACTTTTTTATACACAATATAATTAACAAGTGAGAATCTGCCCACATTACACCAGCGAGAACAGAATAACCGAGCTTTAAACGTATTTCAACACCTGCATTTTCAGTTAATAAAGGCATCCAAATGGCAAAATTCTGCACTCTTCATCTTTCAGCCAATTCATTTACATAAGTTAAATTAACAGATCTTAAAAAAAAAAAAAAAGCATCTTTTTCCAAACACATACACTGCTGGTGGGTGCCAATCTCACAGCTGAGAAGAGCAACAGTTGTGGGTCACAAATTTTTAAATGTTATAATTCATTTCAGGAAATCTTGTCCCTAATAACCTGCCCATGGTAATTTTAAAACTTGTTTGTTTGTTATGTTTGTTTTTACAACTGATGATTTTTTTTCTCTGGGCAGCAATTCTTGAAAATTATGGGTGTTGGTACACCAACTAGAACTCAAGAAGATGTATAGCATAGCTACATTGATATCTTTTTCCTGGTACCAAGATTTAAAGATGCTTTTTCAGAACTCTGAAGCACTGACAAATGAAATAAATGTGTGGGAACTACTATTTTTTTTTTCTATTTTTGTAAGCAAGTGGTGTATGCAAGTGATTCCCAGGTGACTAGTTACTTTGCTCTACAGTTAGTCATTTTTTGTGATATATTCCAGTGATAGGAATTTTTTTCTACTGCCGTGAAGAAATTATTTGATCTCTCCAATTCAGGGAAGAGGTCACTTTAGCACCTATGTGTTAGGAAGCTATCACCAGGTACTAACCTTTCTGTTGAGTAGCCCTCCTTTTTGTTCCTGTTCACTTGCTCAGAGTCATTCTGGTTTGGACCTCAGATCCAAAGACAGTCCCTTGCATGATGAATAATCATTCCCAGCAGTTTCAAAGTTGCTGATATCTTAACCTCAGAGACCACCCAGACTTTTTTTTTAATTAGTGGTAGACTACAACATAAACCTAAAATTCAGCACATTTATGAGTTTCATATTTCCCATAATTCCCATGCTAGGAGGCATCAGAAATTTCAAAACTAGAAGAAACAGACATAAATTGTTGTCCGATGATTAAAAATTGATTGTACTCAATTTCTCCTTTTTCATAAACTAAGGAAATAGCAAGGTCAATCTTGCGATTGACTGAGATAAATATCACTCCACTGCTTAGAATCCTATTATTCACCGGACTCAAGGAAAGTTGTAATTTCTTACCAGTCTTATAAGGTCATGATTTTCTTTTCAGCCTCACTTTACACCACTCATAATTTCTCAGCAAACTCACAATATTATACTTTCTACTTGCCATGATGAGAACAGTTTCCCAACTGTTTGATACTCTGTCTCCCTCCCCTGAGACATCTGTTTGATACCAAGTGCTCTTCCTTGTCCGTCTCCACCTGCATTTTCTCCAGGCAAATGCCTATTTATCCTTTTGGAAGCAGCATTTTGTTTACATGGCTGCCTCCTCTGAGAGACCTGCCCTTCACAAGACACCATAGTGGGGTCCACAGCTGCTCACAGCACTACTGCTCTCCAGGCCCCCTCCTCGACCCAACTCCAGCGGCCACAGCATACACTCCTTAATGTTGGCTACATGTAATGCAGGCCTCAATGATATTTCCAACTTCTGGCTAGATATACCTCCTTCAAGAATTGTCTGATTAACTAAAAGCTTGAATTGCAAGCTTTCTAGAAAGCACAGCGCGTTATTTGCTGCCTCCAGTTGCTCAACAAATACTAATTTCTTAACTCCTTTTAATCTGGTTTTTATTCCCACTTGTCTGCATTTAATCTCTTAACAGTCTTTTTCTTTCTTTCTTTTTCTTTCTTTCTTTCTTTCTTTCTTTCTTTCTTTCTTTTCTTTTCTTTTCTTCCTTTTTTGTTTTTTTTGGTGTAGGGGTATTTATTTATTTATTTTTAGTTTTTTAATTATATTATGTTAGTCACCATACAGTACATCATTAGTTAAGGCGGCTGGTTAGCTCAGTTGGTTAAAGAATGTTGCTAATAACAGAGTTTTTCTAATTATCAATCTGATTTTTCCTCTTTGTCCCACCTTCTTTGAACTTACTGTAGAGAGCAATGCAATGGGTCATTTTATTTCTGTTAAAATACTCTTTCTCCTCAATTTCATAACACAGAATTCTCCTTGATGCTTTTTCTTGAATTTCTCATGCATAATTCATAGATATTCCCCAAGTTTCTCTTGGGGAGCATTCTCTTTATTAGCTTTCCATCCGGGACCTCACTCAGGTCCACAGCCTCAATGTTCACTTCTGTTCCCTGACCCTTAAATTATTCTTTCCTGTCTAACTTCTTTCTGGAGTTTTAGTCTACATTTCCCCATCTGCAGTGATTCCCCAGATATTTCCACTTAAACGATCTACTTTTTCAAATTCAACAGGCTTTTAAGATACTTCCCTGTACACATTCAGACAAGTTCATCTTCTTAATATTTCAGTTCTCAAAGCTGTCTGAAATCAAAAGCTTTCCTACCTTGATGACTAGTTCTGTCTTCCCTTCTAACTCCTGGGCTCCTAATCCCAATGGCTCTATTTCCTCAGAATTTCTCACATGCATATTCTCTTTCCTTCCTTCTAATACCACTATAGTTGCAACATTAGGTATCTTTTGCCCACACTTAAAAAAAAGAAGAAAAAACCCCTCAATTTACCTGACATTTTCACTTCTAATTTTCATTATTATTCTGATAAAACTTTTATCCTTTTCAGAAATTTTAAGTGACTTCCTGTTTTTAGAATAACAAAAGAAATAATAGCTAAACTTATCATTTCAAAGTCTAGATAATCTTGTCTCCAGAAACCTATGGTGATGCACCTCCCATCCTTGCATTTCTCAGATTCTTAAACAAGCCTAACTCATTCTTTGTAAATCCTGTCTTTTCTCCTTTTGAGATATGTTTATACCATTCACTCAAACTGTTAATATGTTCATCGTGGTCTTGGCATATCTATTTTCTAAATACTTAGCTTAGTAATTTTCCTTAAAAAATCTTTCTTAGCTTATTTTCATTATACTCCACACTCATATTACTCTTTGAGACAAGAATTCTTAGTTTAGTCCTTTTCTTTATCCCACTGGACACCTAGTTCACCTTATATGAATGCTCAGTAAATACTAGTTGATTTCACTTTGCTGCTAATGAAAATAGAATATAATTTGATTGTTTTTGATTGGAAAAGTATGTCTGGTTGGGTGTTTGGTATTGATATTAAGTGAGATAAGAAACTAAATCTTTATCATTACCATATATGATTTAAAATAAAAAATAGAGACTCAATACTTTTGTGAATAATATCAGAAGGTGAGTCCAAA
Organism: Ursus arctos; assembly: GCF_023065955.2. Taxonomy (NCBI): domain Eukaryota; kingdom Metazoa; phylum Chordata; class Mammalia; order Carnivora; family Ursidae; genus Ursus; species Ursus arctos. The sequence continues at coordinate 7,173,603 of NW_026622852.1, forward strand.
TTAGCTATTTCTAAAATGTTTTTCTCACTTCAATCTATTTGCTTGGCATTTAATGAAATGTAGGAAGATAAATCACAATTTCCATGAATACTTTTTTAATTGTCTCAGTGGTTAGTGTCAGTTTTGAAAGGAGAAGTTACTTTATCATTTTGTCTTTGGAATGAACTAATTAGTTGTGAAATCCTGAAGATTCAAGTGAAGTCCCTATAATGTTAATTATTTTCATCTAAAGCACTGCCTAATTACAACCCTTTCCTTAATATAAATTACCTACACTGATATATAATTAGAGGGAAAATTTTTTTATTCTCTATTATTGTGGTGGGTTTTTTTTTTTTTTGTATTCTCTATCATTATATTATAATCAGAATTCCTGTAGAATGTATACAGTATTCATGTCTCTCTTTTTTCTCTTTCTTTTTAAAAAATTTTCAAGTTTTTATATAATTCCAGTTAGTTAACATACAGTGTAATATTAGTTTCAGGTATAGAATTTAGTGATTCAACACTTCGGTATATCACCTGGTGCTCATCACAAGTGCCCTCCTTACTCTCCATCACCCATTTAATCCATTCCCCTCACTTACCTCCCTTCCAGCAATCTTCAGTTTGTTCTCTATAGGTAAGTCTCTTATGATTTACTTCCCTCTCTTTTTTATCACCTCCCCTATGTTCATCTCTTTTGTTTCTTTAATTCCACATATGAGTGAAATCATGTGGCATTTGTCTCTCTGACTGACTTATTTTTCTCAGCAGACTATATTCTGGCTCCATACATATCATTGCAAATGGTACCACCTCTTCTTTATCTATTCATCAGGTGATTGACAGTTGGGCTCTTTTCATAATTTGGCTATGGTTGATAATGCTGCTATATACATCAGGGTGCATGTGTCCCTTCAGATCAGTATTTTTGTATCCTTTGGGTAAATACGTGCTAGTGCAATTGGTGGATCATAGGGTAGTTCTATTTTTGACTTTTTGAGGAAACTCCACATTGTTTTCCAGAGTGGCTACCCCATTTTGCATTTCCACCAACAGTATAAGAGGGTTTCTCTTTCTCCACAGTCTCCCACCATCTGCTCTTTCCTGTGCTGTTAATTTTAGCCATTCTGACAGGTGTGAGGTGTTATCTCATTATAGTTTTGATTTGTACTTTCCTGATGATGAGTGATATTGAGCATCTTTTCATGTGTCTGCTAGCCATCTGTGTGACTTCTTTGGAAAAATGTATATTCTTTTCTTAACTGGATTATTTGTGCTTTGGGTGTTTAGTTTGATAAGTTCTTTATGGGTTTGGATACTAACCTCTTATCAGATATGTCATTTGCAAATATCTTCTATTCCATAGATTGCTTTTTGTTTTGTTGACTGTTTCCTTTGCTGTGCAGACTCTTTTATCTTGATGAAAACCCAATAGTTCACTTTTGCTTTTGTTTCCCTTGCCTCCAGAGATGAGACTAGTAAGAAGTTTCCGCAGCTGATGCTACCTGTATTCTCTAGGATTTTGATGGTTTCCTGCCTAACATTTAGATTTTTCATCCATTTTGAATTTATTTTTATGTATGGTGTAAGAAAGTGGTCCAGTTTCATTCTTCTGCATGTTGCTGTCCAGTTTTCCCAACACCATTTGTTGAAGAGACTGTCTTTTTTCCATTAAATATTCTTTCCTGCTTTGTTGAAGATTAGTTGACCATATGGTTCTGGGCATTTCTGGGTTTTCTCTTCTGTTCCATTGATCTATGTGTCTGTTTCTATTCTAGTACCACACTCTCTTGATCACTACAGCTTTGTAATATAACCTGGAGTCTGGAATTGAGGTGACTCTGGCTGTGCTTTCCTTTTTCAAGATTTCTCTGGCTATTTGGGGTCTTTTGTGATTCCATACAAATTTTAGGATTGTTTGTTCTAGCTCTGTGAAAAATGCTTTTGGTATTTTGATAGGGATTGTATTGTATCTATAGATTGCTCTGGGTATTATAGACATTTTAACAATATTTCTTCTTCTGACCCATGAGCATGGACTGTTTTTCCACTTCTTTGTGTCATCTTCAATTTCTTTCGTAAGTATTTTATGGTTTTCAGAGAACAGGACTTTTACCTCTTTGGTTAGGTTTATTCCTAGGTATCTTATGGTATTTGGTATAGTTGTAAGTGGGATCCATCCCTTGATTTATCTTTCTGCAGCTTCATTATTGGTGTATAGAAATGCAACAGATTTCTGTAAATTGATTTTTTGCATCGTGCAACTTTATTGAATTCATGTATCAGTTCTAGCAATATTTTGGTGGAGGCCTTCAGGTTTTCTACATAGAATATCATGTCTTCTGGGAATAGTGGTACTTTGACTTCTTCCTTGCTGATTTGGATGCATTTTATTTCTTTTTGTTGTCTGATTGCTGGGGTTAGGACTTCCAGTACTATGTTAAATAACAGTGGTGAAAGTGGACATCCCTGTTTTGTTCCTGACCATAGAGGAAAAATGCTTAGTCTTTCCCCATTGAGGTTTATATTAGCTGTGGGTCTTTCATATATGGCTTTTATGATGTTGAGGTATGTTCTCTCTATCTCTACACCCCTGAGGGTTTTTATCAAGAATGGGTGCTCTACTTTGTCTTGATCCATTGAGAGAATCATATGGTTCTTGTCCTCTCTTTTATAAATATGGTGTATCACTTCGATTGACTTGTGAAGATTGAACCACCTCTGCAGCCCAGGAAAAAATCCCACTTAATCATGGTGAAGGATTCAATCAAACTAAAAAATAAATAAATAAATAAATAAATAATGGTTGAGAACTTTCCAAACCTGGAGAGAGATTCAGAGAGTTCATGAAGCTAGTGGGTGCCGGGAATGGCCAGAAATCCTTGTATGAATGGATGAGAGATTACTCCAAACTTTGCTGTGAAAGAGAGAAGAAGACAAGGGGGTCAATGCTCAGAGGTGAAGACTCTTTGTTCTTCTTTGTTCCCGCTTTTATTGGTCCTTCAGAATAATCACAAATCCTTATCACTGTTCTTCAAGCACATGATGTGTGACAAGGGGTCTTACTGAAACTGGAAGGGTCTGTTTGCCGGAAAGATACAACATGCTAATTTGCTTGTTCTACAAGTTCTGCTAAACATAGCCTAAGGGACAATCCCTACATTTCTTAGATCACAGGGCAGCTCTTCCGGCTAGGAAAGTTTCTGGAAGGCAACTCCCCATGGCATTCCAAAGGCAAAGTGGTCACACAGGCCTTGGTATTCCAAAGGTCTACACCCTACTCCAAAACCTTCCCTGCCCTCAGTGGCCTCTGTGTTACATTTTAGCAAGCCAGGTATTATGGCTGATTCCATGCTCTACATTAACCCCAACAAGTGGGTAACCTTAAAATTTCAATCCAAAGTAATCTTCATCAAAGCACATAATAATAATAATAATAATAATAACAATAATAATAAAAACTGCCTAAGACAAAAGATGGAGAACTTTAAAAGCAGCAAGAGAAAGAAAAACAAACAAACAAACAAACAACCTCTTTCATAAAAGAGAACACCTATAAGGCTATCAATGGATTTCTCAGCAGAGACCTTATAGGCCAGGAGAAAATGAGATGATATAATCAAGGTATTAAAACAAAGAAACCGCTGAGAATACTTTATCATACAAAGGTGTCCTTCAAACTTGAAGGCAAAATAAAGACTTTCCTTAGTAAACAAAAGCTGAGGAAAGTCAACATTGTTAAACCTGTCTTACAAGGACTGCTGAAAGGAATTCTTCAAGCTGAAGCAAAAATATGCTAGTCAATTGCATGAAAATATTTGAAAATATGCAACACACTAGTGAAAGTTATCATATAGTTAAATTCAGAACGTACCAATGCTATACTATGCTGATGTGTTAACTACTTAACTCTGATACAGACTTTCAAGGACCAAAGTATTAAAAATAGCTATAGTTTCTACAATTTGTTAATGGATACACGGTATAAAAAGGTATATGGTGACATCAAAAACAAAGGAGAAAGAAGCATAGAGTTTTTTATGCAATAAATGTTAAATTGTTAGTATGAAATGGACTGATAAATTGTTAGTGTAATTAGTGTAAAATGAACTGATATGATACATATATCACATTATATATGTATATATATAAATACACACACATGTGTGTGTATGTGTTGTTTATTTGTATCTTACAACTTTCTACCATGCACAAGATTTCATACATCTCACCCTCTTACTAATAGTTGCTCTTAACTCACATATGGATAGAGAAGTATAAAATACAAAAATAGTAATAATTTCATTTTACACTATGAGATTTGATCAAAGATTAAAGTTTCATGTCTCAGAGTGTGTCACGGATATTACATAGTGTGCCATAACTGTTTAATTGTGGGGATATGTGACATTACACTTTTGATCCTAGCATAAAAGCAAAAGAGTCTTTTCTACTATTGAATCAATCTTGTGTTCATTATATTCAAGTTGGTCATGCGGCAGATTCCTTTAGTATTATAGTGCAATAAGTTCCCTTAATTTTACTAGGAATTCTAAATCTTTATTCATAATTGATATTGATCTATAGAATAAATATACATAAAACATGGTGTGTGTGTGTGTGTGTGTGTGGTTTTATGTAAGCCTCATGGGAATCACAAAGGAAAATTCTGCAAAACCCTACAGTAGATAAACCAAAGATATAGAGAAGGGAATTATAGCATACCACTATAGAAAAATCATCAGTTCACATAGGAAGACAACAAGAAAGAAAGAAAAAAAAAATGGAACTGCAAAACAGCTAGAAAACAATAAATAGAATGACAATAGTAAGACCTTACCTATCAATAATTATTTTAAATGTTAATGGATTGAATTCTCCAAACAAAAGGTAAAGAGGGCTGGATAGATTAAAAAAAAAAAAAAACCCAACTAGATGTTGGCTACAAGAGACTCACTTCAGTTTTCCAGACATACAGACCCAAAGTGTTAAGGATGGCAGTAGATACTCCAAGCAAGTTGAAACTAAAAGAGAGCAGGGATGGCTATACTTATATAAAAGTTTATATAAAATAGACTTTAAACCAAAATGATACTAAGAGACAAGATAGTCATTATATAATGATAAGAGGTCAATACGTCAGAAACATATAACAATCATAAATATATACACAGCAAACATTGGAGAAACTACATATACTTAGCAAATAATATCAAATATGAAGGGAGAAATAGACAACAATAATAATAGGGGACTTCACTACCCCACTTTCAGCAATGGATAGATCATCCAGATAGAAAATCAACAAGGAAACCTTGGACTTGAAACATACTTTAGACCAAATGGAACTAACAGACGTATACAGAACATTTTATCCAACAATAGCAGAATACACATTCTTCTCAAGTAACCATGGAACAGTCTTTAGGATAGATAAGATGACTGGTCACAAACCAAGTCTTTGTAAATTTAAGAAGACCGAAAACATACCAAGTATCTTTTCTGCCCTCAATTGTGTGAAACTAGAAGTGAGTAACAGGAGGAAAACTGGAAAATGTAAAAATATGTGGAAATTAAAAAACATGTTCTTGGAGAACCAATAGTTCAAAGAGAAATCAAAAGGTAAATAAAAAACTACCAAATGAAAATGAAAGCACAATATATCAAAACATGCAGAATAAGGCAAAAACAGTTCTAAAAAGGAAGTTTAAAGAAGCAGACACGTACATTAAGAAGTAAGAAATATCTCAAATAAACAACTTCACTTTACACAAAAAGGAACAACAACAACAACAAAAGGAACAAACTAAGCCCAACATTATCAGAAGGAAGGTTATAACAAATATCAGAGCACAAATACATGATTGGAGATTGGAAATACAATATAAAAGGTCAACAAAACTAAGATTTTTTTAAAAGATAAAAATGACATTTAGCTAGACTAATTAGAAAAAAAAGGAAGACTGAAATAAATAAAATCAGCAAAGAAAGAGGACATGTTACAAATGATACCACAGAAATACAAAAGATCATGACAGACTATTGGGAACAATTATATACCAACAATTGGATAACCCAAAAGAAATCAATAAAATACTAGGAACATACAACCTACAAAGACTGAATATTGAGAAAATAAATAATGTAAACAAATGATGATGTGTAAGGAGAAGGAATCAGTAATCACATCCAACAGAGAAAAGCTCAGGACCAGATCGTTTCACTGGTGAATTCTACCAAATATTTAAAGAAGAATTATTCACCTCTTACCTGTCAGAATGATTGTCATCAAAAAGACAAGAAATAATGTGTTGTTGAGGGTGTGGAAGAAAGGGAATCCTTGTGCACTGTTAGTGGGAATACAAATTGGTACAGCCATTATGGAAGCCAGTATGAAGTTTCCTCAAACTGCTAAAAGCAGACCTACCATATGATCTAACAATCCCACTTTTGGGTATATATCCAAAAGAATTGAGATCAGAATCTTACAGAAATATCTTCATTGGAGTGCATATATTTCTATATATAGTATGTATATATATGGTGTGTGTCTATAGTATATACATATGTATATGTATATATATGTATATATGTACATGCATATATATATACACTTTATATATACTATATATATTTGTTATATATAAACACATATTCACACACTTTATGTATACTATATATACACATATATACTATATATAATATATACATTATATATAATATATACACACATTATATATATACACATAATATATATTAAGGTTCATTTGTTATAAACAGCAGGATATCCTTTTTTCTCATAACTGAACAATATTCCATTGTGTTACACTATGTAGATTATTGTTCAGTTATGAAAAAGAAAAAAATCCTACCATCTGTGACAACTTGAATGAACCTTGAGGATATGATGGTAAGTTAAGTAAATCATACTGTATGATATCACTTATATGTGAAATCTAAAAAAGCTAAACTCAGAGAAACAGAGAGTAGAGGGTGGTTACCAGGGGCTAAAGGTGAGCAAGAAATGGGGAGATACTGGTCAGAGAACATAAACTTCCATTTAAAAGATTAACAAGTTCTGGACATAAGGAATAGCAGGGAGATCAGTAGGAGAAGGAAGGGAAGAATGAAGGGGGAGTAAACAGAAGGGGGAATGAACTATGAGAGACTATGGACTCTGGGAAATAAAATGAGGGTTTCAGAGGGGAGGGGGATGGGGGATTGGGAGAGGTCGGTGATGGGTATTAAGGAGGGCACGTATTGCATGGAACACCAGGTGGTATACGCAAACAATGAATCGTGGAACACTACATCAAAAACTAAGGATGTTCTGTATGGTGACTAACATAACATAATAAAAAATTTAAAAAAATAAATAAAAGATTAACAAGTTCTGGGAACTAATATATAGCACTGTGATTATAGTTAATATTATGGCATTATATACTTCAATATTGCTAAGAGAGTAAATCTTAAGTGTTCTCACTACAAAAAGAAATAGTAATTAATGTGAGGGGATAGAAATGTTAGGTAGTGCTATGGTGGTAATCATTTTGCAATATATAAATGTATCAAGTCAGTACATTGTATGCCTTAAACAATATTACATCTCAAGTATTTCTCAAAACTGGAAAAAAAAAGGAATCCCATACCCAGCTGAACAAAATAAATTAATTATGTTTAGATGACTTATCGTACATCAATAGATAAAACTGTACTTACCATGACTTATAGAATCTTACGTAATATGATCCTTCTAGAATCTTACGTGATATGATCCTTCCATACCTCTATGATTCCATTTCCTACCAGTGTTCTCTTCACTCAACCTATTCCAACAATATTGACTCTTCAACATTCCTTGGACGATATCAAGAATACTCCTACTTTAGGACCTTTGAAAATCTCTTACCTCTAATTATAGTGCTCTTGCTTCATGTAGTTATCTGTATGGCTGGCTTCTTCACCCCCTTTACTGATCTGTTCAGATGTCACCTTATTAAAGTACTCTGCCTTCATCATCCAAAAAAAAAAAAAAAAAGGCCTGCTTTTCCCCAGCATTCATTTTGCTTCATAATTTAGTTTCTTCTTCTGTACTTCTTCAGAGAATTTACTATTGTATTTCGTATTGTGATTTTACTTGTTTGTCTTAATTAATTCTTTATCTTTCCACTCTAAAATGCAAGTGCTATTAAGACAAGACAACTTTTTTTTTAATTTTTTACTGTTATAACTCTAGCACCTAAAATTGGCAGATCAATACTTGTTTTTTAAATAGTAAATAAATAGAGGCTCCTGGTTGGCTCAGTTGGTTAGGGGTCTGCCTTTGGCTCAGGTCATGATCTCAGGGTCCTGGGATGGAGCCCCACATTGGGATGCCTGCTCACAGGGGAGTCTGCTTCTCCCTCTTTCTCTGCCCCTCCCCAACTCATGCACTTGCACTCACACGCACACACTCTCTCTCTCTCTTAAATAAATAAATAAAATCTTAAAAAAATAAAATAAATAGTAAGTTAATAAATTAATGGATGATGGATGGATAGGTAAATAAATGAGTGAATACAAAAGCTATAGGAAAAGAAAATACCAACGTTTCTATTTGCCCAACTGCATTATAAGAGCTGAAATTATAAATGTAGAGAATACAAAAGAAGAATCCCAGGTTTGGGAAAATGATGAAAAGGAAAAATGTTCTAATTATGGTAAAATATTAAAGAGCCAGAAACAAAAGAATGAGGAAAGAAAAGGGCCTTTAAGATAGAAGTAAAACCATGAAAAGTTACATGAGTTAATCAGAACTCAAATAACAAATGATAGCATTTTGAAGTACAGGAATCTTTACTCCATACTTATATTCTTTTCATAACTAGACAGTTGTTTTTCTCATCAAATCTATAACCACAGTGACATTTAATAAACTAATATAATGACACAAAGAGCAAGAGTTGGCATAGCTTATGACTTAGAAAGATATTTTTCATAGGAGAGAGTATAAGGGAATGTTAATACATGGCCATTAGCTTTCCAGGAAGCCTACCTAAAATTATTCAGTGGACAAAAATAAAAGACTAGGTGACCAGAAAGCAAAATGAAGTAATTGGATATTGGGTGGTACCAGGAAGGTTTCAAACAGATTTTCCGGAAGGGGGCCCAAAATGGTAAAAAGATATTCTGAATGGGTAAACCATTATCCAGAAGGGTGAACTAAAATAGTATATTGTATCTATGTTTAGAATTAGATCCCATATCCAGAGTTCAAAAGGTGTAATTAACCTTCATATGACTCCAATGCCAGGCAATCAGTTGAAACCAAAATCAATTTGCTGAGAACTGGGCTTTGACTCAAAAACCCGCAAGTTCTGCCCTGGCAATTGTAACTGCATTCACTCTGGTGCTAGGAAAATCAGGAATAAGTGATGCAAGATGCTTCCAAAGTTCTGTCCCTTACAATTGCCTCACAAAAATAAACAATCCTCATTCATTTGTTGTTACTGTTTTTTGTTCAGTCAGCATTGCCTTCTTAAACTTAGGGAACTCTACTTTCTCTTGAGAAGCCAAAACAAATGCTCCTGAAAGATCTTATTTTAGATTTGTTTTTTGTTTGTTTGTTTGTTTCTGTTTCATGTCATAATGGTCTATTTTGTCATGATTTTTTTTTCCCTTACTGTGCCTTTTGACTTTTGGTATTCTGGGGATTTTAAAAAAGAAACAAAATATAGAGTATAAAATGATGTTACTAAGGATAAAAAATCACCAAGGATAGTTCTTACTGTCACATTTCATAAATGGTTTATTGCCTGGTAAGCTTTTAAGGTTGGTGTGATTTTTGTTGGTTTCAGTTCAACACTTCAGCTCAAAGAGTTGGGAAAAATGTCTATAGTTGTATGGTTCTTGATCACGCTCTTTTAAATAAAGTTCTTAGTCCTCCTTAGTGCCACTGGCACTTAGTACTTAGATGCTAAAAGTGATTCCAGTACCAATTATAATGTGTGTGCAGGTATGGGTTTCTCCCACCAAGCAATGCTTAAACACCAACTGGGTGTCCCATAATTCAACTCCATTCTAATGCTATTCACCCTGAGATAGCAGCAGATGCCACAGTTCAAGGGTTCAGTCCCACAAGACCGCTCTCTGCTTCAGTTGCCCAGTACTTCTGATGGCCTGGCAATATATCAGAAGTTCCCATGATCCCTTCCTTGGGTTTGATTAATTTGCTAGAGCAGCTCGTAGAACTCAGGAAATCCATTTACTTACTAGATTATTGGTTTATTACAAGGGCTATTAAAGGATAGGAATCAATAGCCATGTGAAGAGATAAATAGTGTGAAGTCCTAAACAAAGGGGCTTCTGTCCCTGGAGCCTGGGGCCCTGCATAGTGGCAGTGGAAGCATTCTGGTTCACTAATCTGAAAGCTCTCCAAACCCAAATATGACTGAGGAGCAGTCAGATGGGAGATCTGTGTAGGGCAAGGCATGGGGAAAGGGCACAGTTAACTCATCCTCTCAGGGAAGGCCACTTCTTCCCGCATCTCTAAGTGTTCACCAACCCCAAAGCTCTCTAATCCCCATCCTCTTGGATTTTATGGAGGCTTCATTATATAGGCATGATTGATCAAATCAACCTCCAGGCCTTCTTTTCTCCCCAGAGGTCAAGGGCTGGGATCCAAAAGTCACCTCATTTACATAAGAAAAGACATCTTTATCACTCTCATTTAGCAAATTCCAAGTGTTTTATTAGTTGGAACCAGAAACTGTGGAGGAAGACCGAATATACATGAAAAATACATTTTGGTCATTGACTCATTAAATATGTATTTCTTACAAATCACAGATGTCAAATCATTTGTATTGCTTTGTGTAGTAGTTAAGGTATAGACAAGAAAATACAGTGGAGATAACACAGATTTGGGAATTAGGTAGACCTGAATTAGCTCATATTCACTGCATACTAACTATATCCCCTGAGGACTGTTAACTTCAAGTTTTCTCATTTGTAAAATGGAGATGACATAGTATATCCTAGAATACTTAAGATTAATAACAACATTTCAAATGCTTAGCACAGAACATGCTACATAACACTTACTATTCTTAAAAATTGTGCTCCAGCATACTATTCATGTTTATACCAAATAACCATTCATACTTACATTTCACTGCAATGCCTTGTTTGTTTCTTAAAGCCTTCAAAGTATTGCTTTTATATGCAAGGACATGGAAATTTGCACTAAAATGAAAGTCGGTGAGGCATAAGGTTTTCACTGAGGAATGGAGGTCATTGGGTTTTTCTTTTAGCACAGATTCAGGGGACACAGCTTTAAGGCAAAAAGGACTCTCCTGGTTTCCTCCCTGCTTTGAGTTTCAAGGAAAGCAGTCTTGTAATACAGAAGCATGTGCGCCACAGGCTTGGTTTGGCAGGCAAGCTGTTTGCTATTTCTGAAGCATATATGTTCCTTTCTGTTCCGAACATGCCAGAGGCTTTTCTCATTGCCAAAATTTCTCCTTTGTGAAACTCCATAGGAAACTGATACAGTCCATGTTCAAAAGACTTTCAATACAAAGCTATGAAGCTGCCATTGACTTCACATCTCCACTGGATGGAAAAAAAAGAGAAGTTATAGGATGTCAGGCCAATCTTAAAAAGTGATGCTTATGCTATCACAAAGGGCAAAAAATTCAGTTTTTAAAATACCCCTCTGAGTATGGTAGGTCTCTGAGAGAATAGAAGATGACATTGACAAAAGGCTACTAGTTCTTTTCTGTTTTTCTAATCCTTTTACATTTTTCTTGAAACATAACATCATGCTGTTGTGAGACCTTCTGGTTGCGTGGATTTCACTTAGTGGTTTCCCATCAACCATCTCATTGCCAAGAAATAAAAGCAGATGGGCTTACATTCTTCCATTAGAAACGACAACAAACAACAAACAAGCAGAAACACATTCATTTTTGCTGTTCTACTTATGAAAGCCTTGAAAACAATGTAAACTCTTGGAAGCTATTAGAGCTTTCCTGTGAAGAAATTTTAGTAATCATGAGCCGGCTTTTATGAAAGCAGTATGCAAAAATTTATGAGTCATTCACTGTGGTCTTTTTCCTTCAATTAACAGCACAGTGTGTAGAAGTACTTTGTATTAGTTAAGATACAGTAAAAGTTGTTACAATAAAAACAGCACCAGAATGGTGAGTTTTAAATGAGATTGAGGTTTATTTCTTTATCATAAAAGAGTCCGTGGGTGAGTAGGCCACAGTGGCTGAGTGGCTTGGATATTTGAGGTCATTCAGGGACTGATTGTCCTCCTATATTTCTCTTTTTCCATTACTCAGGGTGTTAGATGTGTCTGTGGGATTAAAGCTGGAAGCCTCCAATATTGGTTCCCATAACATAGGGTGGGGGAAAAACAGAGAAAATAAGTAAGTACATAAAGATATGAGGTTGCCTCCATCCCTTTCATATGCACCCCACTAGCCTTAACTTATTCACATTTCCTCAGCACGATGCAGCAAAGTCTGAGAAATGGTCTCTGGTGGACAGCCACATTCTCAGCGAAATCTTGATCAGGGAATAGGGAGGGAGTGTTGCATTACTAAAAGAATAAAAAAATAAAAGAGAGAGAGAGAGAGAACAATGGATAAATGGGTACTGGGGATATTTGACAATCTTTGCTGTGTACGGTCCAAGCATTTCCCCTAGGAAATTTAATTGCAGGAATATTCCTGTGGGAATATTTCCCTAGGAATATTTAGTTGTGGAATATCAAGTTGCAGTAGTCCGGAATGTTTAAAGAGACAAACTTTTAAATTAGTGGGCTGACAGACTATATGGGCTTGATGTACTTCTTACCAAGTTTTCTCTTAAACACACAGAAAGAAAAAGGTTTCGTGTAATTAAAAAAAATGAAGGGCATATGTAAAATTTCATACTGAATTTAAGCAAATGGCATTGTGGATGGCGATGAATTTAAAAGTATATTCTTGAACCACATATCACATGCAATTAGAGTCTTATGAAGCCGAACAGACACCCAAAAATAAAACAGGAAAAAACTATACCAATAGTATCCCACATTCAACTGCAATCTTAACAAGACAGAATAGTTGCCAAGAAGAAAGTAGAAAAAGACTCTGACAATACATCTGACTTTACTAAATTGTGAGAACTAGAAGTTAAAATTTAGAAGAGAAGGAAAAATAGGCAACTTTCCCTCAAGTGCACAGAAGTTATCATTTTATGCCATGAGTGCTAAAAGTTCTGTCTTCAACCTTTGTCAACAGCTCTTTTCTCACTGGCATTGGGAGCCTGCCAACAGACATCACTGCAGGAAGTAGGCATATGCAGTGCTTCCTTACTTCCTGAAATGCATACACATTGTAGGGAAAGCACCGTGAAAAGTGCTGAGACTAAGCTTAGCTTGCTGAGAGTAGGGCACTCACAAACTGTAGTGTTGAAATGACAATTTCAAACTACATCTGACTCTAGCTCAATCAAAAAATCCAAACATGTAGGAGAAAAGGAGACCTAACTTCAGGCCAGTAAAATACTTCAAATGACTCTAAACACGACTTACAAAATTTGGCCTGCAAGTAAAGACTCTATATATCAACCTGACCATCTTATTGAAGTCTGAAAGGAGAAAGCGACCATTTGATGGTAACTATGCCCCTGAACTACATCAGGACTGGACTAATTCTCTGAACTCAAAAATGAAAACAAAAACAATAGCAGATCTATGAGCAGAAACTAGAGAAAGGGAGACAACGCCTTGATGATTTTGAGGATGCTCATATCTTTCAAAATATTCTCTCTGTACAAGACTAGGGAGCTATAAAGAAACACCTTGAAATAAAAGCAGAAATGTAATGGGAGCTGGCAATTGGGAGGAAGTGAAGGAAGAAAGGAAAATCAAGAGAGAAGAAAAACTCAAAATACAGAATAAACATTAAAAACTTCTTTGGAGGTAAAAAACTTTGAGGTAAATAAAATGACTATTTGGAGAACGCATTTAATAATTTCACTCACAATGAACAGGAAAGTTAAAGATAAGAAGAAAATAATAGATGAATGATAAAATAGTGACAGACATTCTATGAAGATGATAGAAATCCTAAGAATTATAAGTTTTCAGTGGAAGAAACCATGAATAGAAACAAAACCAATAATCACAAAAAATTACCATGTATGAATCATTTGTGATTTACATCTACCATTATCTCATTTAATCTCCAGGAAACTTCTATAATATACAATCTTACATCTACTTAACAACTGTTTAGAGGAAGCTTGCAGTGAATTTTAAATAACTTGCCACAGAGTTAGTAAGAAGCAGATGCCGCAAATCCAGCTGATTCACTTCTAGAGGTGATGTACTTTATGTTTACTCTCAGGGAGCTGAAGAAAAATATGAGTTTTAAGTTTGAAGGTGTTTGGTGTTTGACAGGAGAAAAAATTACAAATCACTCCCCTCTCTAGATATATCCTAGGGAGGAAAAGTGTTTGAATTTCAACAAGTTAAAAAACAACAAAAACAAACCTGGAATCGCCCAGAAAGAAAAAGTGTTTTTTTCTACTACACTAGTAATAGTAGTAGTAGGGATAGTAGTAGTAATTAATTAGATAAAAAGAGAGACTGGATTTAGAATTCTATTTATTGACGTAGAGCATAAGAAGACACTGGAATTTCAAGAGGGAAAGTTTAGGATCTAAGTGATCCGTACTTGACAAATTGTCATTCACGTGTAAAGACCTCAGAGAAAATGCTGTTTCACAAGAACTCTAGCAATACCCTTGCCTATTTAAGAAGATTAAAGAGCTAATCTAACCAAACAAATGTCAATCAAAATAAAGCACTGGAATGGAAAAGCGGTTATGATAGAGCAGGATTGAAGGGTTTTTTAAAGTAATCTCTACACCCAGTGTGGGGCTCAAAACTACAACCCCAAGATCAAGAGTCATATGCTCTACAGACTGAGCCAGTCAGGCACCTTAAGAGAAGGCTTAAAAAACAAGACTGGATTCAGAACATGAATTAAGGTGAATCACCTCTCCCAGTTTAAAGGGCAGTGACATGGAGTTAACCCGACTTGGCTTTTAGGCCTGTTTCTGGTTCTCCCTGATGACTATTTTCATGATTTTCTCTTGTTTTATGATAGCAGTTCAGCAATAGGCTCAAAATAAGACTTCAGTAAAAAATGTTTGATAGATTATTATTAATGTACCGCATTTCCCTGAGTACCAGGCTCTCAAATAACAATGGGAATTCCCCCTTCCCATTGAATGGTTGTACGGAAAACTCTGGAATTCTCCTATGTATGCATCATTTAGTAGCTATGGTTTCAAATCATCAAGATGCATTGATTCAGATGGGGACTTTTCAGGGCCGTTTGATTGGTATCTATCAGGGCCCTTGAAATCAATGGATGAGACTTCTAAAAAACACCTTTCTTGAAACAATTATCTTTGACTGGGATTTGTTATTCTCCATTAGTCCTTCCTGGCCATGTTCACCAAACTTACCATGAGACGTATGTGATTGTTTGGTGAGGCATGGCGATTGCTGGGAGGAAACTGAAATGGATTGAGCAATGTATATATAGTGTAAAGTAAGGGTATGTGTGTGTGTGTGCATGTGTGTGGCTAAAATCATGCTCCTTGGTATTGAGTATGCCACTGACAGACACTGTAAGAACAATAAAGTTCTTAAGATTCTGCAGCCATATTGATCTCTATGCCTCTATTATTTACTAAAATGCAGAAGACATCGTGTCTATTAGTATAGTTGTGGATGTTTGACATTGGGTATGGGTGAAAGAACATCACAACAAACAGTACAAAAAGATTGACAATAAGCACTGAAATTAAACGTTAAAATAATTCTATAGTTACGTTTAAAATGCTACAATATATATGGGTTATTAACTGAATGGAAAATAATTTGGAGGCTTCATGTATTAAGTAAAATATTGGAGTACAAATTAGTTTTTTTCTTTTTTTGGTCTAGGCCTATAATTGAATATTATATTGACTTAGAAATAGGGACGTGCCAGCAAAAGAGAGTAGCCTCTGTACCTTACATTGAAATTGATAAATTTACATTGTCTTTATTCCTTAGAGATATATAGATATGTTTGTATTTGATATATTGAAAACCAGCTATAATGTCCACATTACCTACAGAAAACACAAGAAAACAAGGCACAGTTTCTGTAAAGAAAGTCAAAAAAGAAGGACACATTAAAAATAGGGTAAAATGAGTAAGCAGAATCCCCAAACAGTTGTTAAATATTAAAAAAAAATACACATGGGTTGATGATGTTAAACATTACCTCAGCCCTGTATTCCTGGAAAATAGCAACAGTTAAGAAATCCTCCATCACTTTACGTTCTAGAAAATAGTTTACAGCAAAGAACTATCTTTCCCATATGACTTAGATGACACTCATGTATAGCCCCTTGTTTATCAATGACAAGGCAAGGCACAAATGCTTCAAATTCCCATTCTCTATCTCATAAGTGATTAGTTGAACTATTTGTCCCCCTGAAACTAGCCAGACACAGAGATAAATATTTCCTAGTTGACTGAGACTTCCTGATTATAAAACAATCCTAACTGTAAAATCACCCTACATATAACTTTTCTACTCCTCCTTATAAAAGTCTAAGGCAAAACCATCCTCTGAGACACATTCTAATCTTCAGACCTGGTATTCTATTCTTATTGCAGGAATCTGAATGAAATTAATTTCCTAAGCAGTTTGTTTTTGGTTTTGACTCTTTGGTGCCACAATGTGCATGGGACTGGAAGTTCCAACCACTTGTATACCCCTTTTTTTCTCTACTCAGGTACTGAGGCCTCTGGAGCTTCTTGTGATCCACATATTGGGCATCCCACAGTGAGTTCAGCTCCTGACCCCTATGTTCCAGACATTTGTCCATGGTAACACAGTAAGGATTTAATTTTAATTATTTTTTCAGTGCTCTTTTGGTTTAGTTTTGTTGTCAATTTCTGTCTAACCTTGTTACTAAGGGAAATTCCAACTCACCTTTCAACCCCCTTCAAAATCCCTGTAAATTATATATCTCACCACTATAGCGTCAATTGAGTTCATTACCACTATTTGGCAGAATTTTACTCAGGATTCTGTCTCTCAACACCAGTAGACTCCTCTTTTACTTCCAGCAAACTCATGCCCTCTCTTCCCTCAAAACTACTCACACATACTATCCCCAGCCCTTTTCCCACTAACTATTCCTCCTTATGCTAGTTTCCCTTATTTACTTTCAGCTCTATTCCTCCTCATTACCCTTCTCTGGCTCCATTAAAACTCTCTGCTTTCCAATTTCCCATCCTAACTTGCCTTATGGCTTTTCCCTACTCGTGATGAATGATTAATTACCCGGAGCACCGATCTGAACACCTTATGCCTTAGTCTCACTCAGATTTCCATGATATTGTTAAAGACTTCCCAGAACCCTGTAAGAATAGAAAAGAATTTAGTAATCAATTCAGACTGGTCCTCCAGACATATTTTCCCAGTTTCCATGATTTACATCCACTTGTACAACTGCTAGTGGGCTCAGGAGATAGACCATCGAAGAAATTAGAACATGCCTAAAGCTTATATACAGGCAAAAACCACAGGGGAGAATGAAAATTTATTGGACAAAGATGCAGGTTTGCAGACAACAAAGAGATGAATCCAACTCAGTTATAGACATAGATTAGAATGTATTTGACAGAACTACTGTGGGTTTGTTCTCCATAACTGAATCACTTTCACCATTGACATTAATTTTGTTAAGAGCTTACAACAAAAATTAGAGGTATTATACCAAAAAAAGTAAATTGGTGGAATATTCCTATCTCTGAAATGCATACACTAGCTTAACACCATGAGGACTCCATTACAGAAAAGCTGAACAGCACAATGCAAATTTTTGCCTTTATTTGCCACTTAAACCCTTCTAAACTAGGGCAATCTCCTTACAAAATCCTTTTAGGAAGGGACACACGTGTAGATGTTGTTAAAAAACAACTGGTGGGGAGGGTGTCATAGGACATGGCCTTAAAACGCAAAAGGGAACAACTGGTGGGGAGGGTGTCATAGGACATGGCCTTAAAACGCAAAAGGGAACAAGAGTCCAAAAATCTACCTCCCCAATGATCTTCCTTTGGACAACCATCCTCCTTGTTCTTACAACTAATTCTCAATAAGCAAGGGGAAATAATCATCGCCATAAATGGATACCCCTCCATCTTCCTAGTGGACACAAGGGCAATACATTACTCTTATTCTCCTACAACCCTCCCTTGGAATAGGCAAACCATATCTGTGGTGGGACTTGATAATCTACCTTGTGACTTGATTTTGTCTAAACATCCTTTTGTTTCTTTAGGACATCTCACTATCCTGGATATCTTTCTGCTTAACCTTACTATCCCAGTAAACCTTCCAGGAAAATATGTACTTTTGAATTGGAATATATGTATTCTTCACTCTCCTCAATATCTCATACTCCAGACCTACGCAGCTTTGCCTTTAATGGCATTACTGACCATAAGACAATTCTTGTTCATGGCAATGCTCCCTCAACCCATTAGGGGAAATAAATGGGGTTAGTGACAGCTGCAGGAATATCCTATGAAAAGAAACCTGAGTTACCAACTTATTGTAGGCTTTACCTAAGGAATTAACAATTATTCCCAAAGCTAAGGGAAACTCTTTGGCTGACGAATGTACTACGATAACCACTTCCCAAGAAAACCCTTCTTCAATCACCAGCATACGTTCTTTTTTTTTTTTTTAAGATTTTTTTTATTTATTTATTTGACAGAGATAGAGACAGTCAGCGAGAGAGGGAACACAAGCAGGGGGAGTGGGAGAGGAAGAAGCAGGCTCATAGCGGAGGAGCCTGATGTGGGGCTCGATCCCGTAACGCTGGGATCACGCCTGAGCCGAAGGCAGAGGCTTAACCGCTGTGCCACCCAGGCGCCCCACCAGCATACATTCTTTTACTTAACCTTCCTGAGAGTCAGAACCTCTCCTTAAGGAGTTTAAGACATAACAGCTGTTACCATCTAAGACTGCGAAACATAACTGGAAATAAACTGGACAGTTTTTTGTTTTGTTTTGTTTTCCATTCAGATAATATTTGGATACTCAGATGGCCCCTGATCTTTCCTTGGACACTCACCTAAACTATAATTCACAGTCTACTTAATATTACATATATTATACAGAAATTCTTAAATCTCTTTTTCACAAATATTGGTGGAGCTTCAGCTGTCATTTTAAGATGATAATCTCAATTGTCCCATCTGTCAGAAACATAACCATGCTAAAAATATAAAGGTGGGGTAAAGACAAGAGCCAGCTCTTATATAAACTTAGATTTAGAATTGAAGCTGTAAGCTGTCCGTTTGTGCCTGTCTGTGTATATATATATATATATATATATATATATATATATATATGTAATATTATACTCCTTTCATTGATATTAGCAAATTAAATTATAAAATCCCTCAATGGAGATCTATTCTGATTAGCTTAAAAATAAAATAAGCACTTAATATTCAGTTATATATATATATATATATATATATATATATATATATATATATATATATATATATATATATTTGAGAGAGTGCATGCAGGGGGAGGCCTGGAGGGAGAGGGAGAAGGAGAGAAGCAGACTCCCCATTGAGAGAGCCAATGCAGGGTTTGATCTAAGGACTCTGAGATTATGACCTGAGCAGAAATCAAGAGTCAGACACTAACCCACTGAGCCACCTAGGCACCCAATAAACTGAATATTCTTTAAATTTTCAGATATTAAGGAAATTAAATTAGTATTTTAATGTATAAAGAAAGTATTCTAATAGAAACCAACAGAATTTTTTAAGGATTCAAGTTCACATAATTTTAGGTATGTCTTTGGCCAATAAGACTCATTTAATATTGTTTTAACAAAAATGGCTATGTCTTCTGAGTTACCAATGTTAAATATAGTGCAATCATACATTTTAATTCTACTTGGGCACATTCTTCAAACAAAAACAAGTGCACAGGTTTACTAATAAAATAAGCTAGGATTACTCATACTTAATGTTTCAGATGATACAAATATGAATTTGTGTTTAATCAAATTGAATCAGTCATCTGACAAATTTGAATTCAACAGTAATTAAGTTTTGTAGTATGTCACCTTGAAGACAGTTTCCAAAATCTTTTGGTAACGTAAAATCTTACACTTATGCTACATTAAGTTAATTAACGAATAGTCATTAGATATCTAAATTGTTTCCAGTAAGATAAAACACTGAAGCATAATTTTAAGTTTAGATAATTTTTCCCCTTGTTTTTATGGTACAAAAAGTCTGTGTATATTGGGTCTGAAGTAAGTGTATGGCTGTAAACAAATGTGTGAGTAGTTTCATGATCTCTGCTACTCTGCTACAAAATGATGGTGTATGAAAAAAATTCATAATTATCCACCTCATAATTTTATCTGGGAAATAGTAGTTACTGTGGTTAAAAGTGATAATCATAAATGACAGAGAGACTCTACTAGAAGCAATGGTGATATAGAAGAAGATTTTTGTATGCCAGGTATACAGGATGTGTTTTTGTGAAGGAAAAAGAGAACAGTTTTGTTCTAAAGTAAAATGACTCTTTTCCAGAATGAGAAGCAGGTAAATGTATGACAAGACAAAAGAATATATAAACTATTAGAAGTTTCCTGACAAGGAAATTTCATTTGTCCTGGCCAAAGCTGGCTGAAGTTTTGGTGGATTTATTAAGATTGTCTAAAAAGAGCTTTAGTTTAAAAATTATACTGATGCAAGATTAAGATTTGGCTGTCCATAAAAACGACCAAAATTTCTTGGATTATTGGTTTCCTCTTTAATGAGAGGTTAAAAAGGGGTTTTCCCATGACAGACCATGGACTCTGGGAAACAAACTGAGAGCTTCAGAGGGGAGGAGGGTGAAGAATTGGGATAGGCTAGTAATGGGTATTAAGGAGGGCACGTATTGCATGGTGCACTGGGTGTTATACACAAGTAATGAATCATGAACATTACATCAAAAACTAGGGATGTACTGTATGTGACTAACATAACATAATAAAAATTATTATGAAAATATAAAAATAAAAAGGGGTTTTCTTTACCTTTTGAAAAATCTGCCTAAAAGGCAAAGATACTGTGTCATATCAGAATAATAAACTGTGCTTTCAAGTTGACTTTATCAAGTCCTTGATTATTTAAGACAACAAAGTCTCCTCACTTTTGAAAGATATGCTTCTTTACTATAATGTTACTTTCTATGTTTATTTTTTAAATATTTTATCATCACATTAGTTAAATAGGTAGCTGAGTATTGTTACTCACTAATCCATGATCCTTTTAATTAAGCGTTCAAACTTCCCAACAACTTTTGAAATTTTGCTATCCCAAAAAGTACATTTTGCACCTAAATCAGTTTTGGAGATCTCCCAGGGCCTATACTCTCTTACCTTGTAAAAAAAAAATGCTAAAAAATAATTGTATTTTCTATGTTGTGAGTTGCATAGGAAGTATTTTCAGAGCAGAAGAAATGCTTAGCTTTCCCAATGTTAAAACTCTACAGGTAAAGTATTATGAATGCGAAAAGTCCAGAAATGATATGTTGTATAGAATTATCAATGCCCTTATTGTCCATGATGTTTCTATTTATGAGAGTCCTGGTGTTACTTTGCCTGATTTTATATAAAAAATATATATAGTATTTTCAGAAATAGTTTCAGTTATCCTTTAACATATTAACTTGGTTGTGATTTTGTTTCTTTAATATGAATCCAGTATGTTCCAGGCCAATGGTTTTCAATTAGGAATTCACATCACTTACCTATGAAGTCTTATTGACATATAGTTGTTTAGGACCCTCTCCAGACTTGCTAAATCTCTTCAGTTGATAATCTTGATATATTCTAACTATAAATGTTTTCACTATTATGACTCAGGACTATTAGATGTTATATTTGAAGATTGTTTTCTCTGTAAAGATTATGTTTATCCATTTCCATAAGATAGATGTAATCACTGTTCTTTGAAAATAGGCTTCATCATTATGTTTATAGCTATTTTGTCTAAACTTCTTTGCCTTTACTATTTTGTTTTGCATGCAATAGAAAAGACCAAATTTCCTTGTCAGCTGAATTATGTGTGTAATGAACTTGTATCAGATCTTTTACGTTTGAAAATTATTAGTAATAAATTGACCACAGGCATTTTAAGTCTTTTGTCATCTACAAATAGATTTTTGTTTTCTCTGACACTTCCCTGAAAGCGCTCGCTACTCTGTGAAAGAGACTCATGGCAAAGGGCTATGCCTCTTTCCTTTATTGACATAGCCTTAAATAAAGTCATTCTTGCATGTTTAAATGTGGTGTGATTTTTGCTTTGACAGGCGCTAAGATTAATTATGGAGACAAGGCTTATAAAGCCCTGTTGGGAAAACTATCATGGACTCCTAAGTACCAGAGTTCTAGCCTTACAGGTGAGCAAAGAAGGTTTTTCTTGGCAGGCTCAGGAAATTTAGGATATGTGGGGGACTTGAAAACAGAGAAATTCACCCAATCTCTAAGTATTACAGGTGAAATATAGATAGTTCTAGGATTAGCTTCCTAGCCTCAAGAGATTTTAAAATTCCAATCTGAGATTTCCTATGAAAACTTACAGCAAAGCAAATTTAAAAAGGCCTATGTGGTAAATCACTATGTTTGCTTTACTTCTATAAGTAATCAGACCAAAACTAATGAAATTAGCTTTATTTTATGATCAAGAAAAATAATTCTCTGAAATTATCTTTGATGAAAAGGAGGGGAATCTGTAGAGGTTTTTTTTTTTTCAGTAAAAAACTATAACACAGACTTTTAGGTTATCAGATAGATAATGATCCTCCTGTTCATGATTTTTGTGCTATTTTGCACTTTTTTGTAAATTTCAGGTAACTGATGGATATACAAACAGAATTTTCTCCCACTGTGGAAAACCCAGTTGTTGTTGTTTTATTACCTTTTAAAAATTTTATCTATTTATTTATTTTTATTTATTATGAGAACACATATATTCTATTTTCAGCAAATTTCATTCAAACAAATCATACAATATTATCAACTATAGACACCATGATATACATTCAATCCTCAGAGCTGTTCACCTTATAACTGAAAGATTGTGTCCTTTTACTAACCTCGGCCTATATCCCCAACCCCACAGTCCCTGGAAACCACCATTCTACCTTCTCTATAAGGTCAACTATTTTTTTTTTCTTTTTAGATTACACATGCAAGTGATATAATAAAGTATTTCTCTTTCTCTATCTGGCTTATTTTACTTAGCATAATGGCCTCCAGATGTATCCATGTTGCAAATGATAGAATGTCCTTCTTTTAAAGACTTGGACACAAGTTGTTTCCAAACCTTGGCTACTGTCAATAATTCTGCAAAGAACATGGTAGTGCAAATAGCACTTCAAGATCCTGATTTCAATTCCTTTGGATATAGACCCAGAAGTGGAATTGCTAGATCATATGGCAGTTCTATTTTTAATTTATTGAGAAGTCTACATATTGTTTTTAATACTGATTATACCAGTTTACATTCCCAGTAATGTGTACAAGGGTTCCCTTCATTCCACATTATTATAAGCATTTGTTATCTCTTGTATTTTTGACAATAGACATCCTAACAGAGGTGATAGTAATATCCAATGTGGTTTTGATTTGCATATTCCTAATGAGGACAGATGTTGAATACCTTCTCATGTATCTTTAGGCCATTTGTATGTTTTCTTTGTTTGGAAAGCTCTCTATTCAGATCCTTTATTCATTTTTCATTGATTTTTTTTTTCCTGTTTAGTTACATGATTCTTTGTATAATTTGGGTATTAACCACTTGTTGGCTATGTGGTTTGCAAATATTTTCTCACATTCCATAAGTTGTCTTTTCATTTTGTTGATGGTTTTCTTTGCTGTGCAGAAGCTTTTTAGTTTTAGTCCCACTTGTTTATTTTTGCTTTTGTTGCCATTGTTTTTAGTGTCAAATCAAATAAATTATTTCCAAAATCAATATCAATATCAAGAGGTTTACCTCTTATGTTTGTTTCTAAGAGATTTGTAGTTTCAGGGGTTACATTTAAGTTAAGTCATTTTTAGTTAATTTTTTGTGTCTGGTGCAAGATAGGGGTCCAGTTCTACTCTTTTACAAGTGGATATGCAATTTTCCCAACTTTCCCAGTTTTACTCATTGTATATTCTTGACTCCTCTGTTTAAAACTAATTGATCATGTATGCATAGGTTTATTTCTAGGCTCTCTATTCTGTTCGATTGATCTATGTGTCTTTTTATGCCAGTGCCACACTGTTTAGATTACTATAGATTTATAGAATAGTTTGAAAACAGGAAGTGTGATGCCTCCAGCTTTGTTCTTCCCTTTCAAGATTGCTTTGGCTATTTGGGATATTTTGTGGTCTCACACAAATTTTAGTATCTTTTTTCTATTTCTATGAAAAATGCCATTAGAATTATGATTGGGATTCCTTGATTCGGAAGATTGTTTTTTGTATTATGGACATTTTAAGAAAATTAACTATTTTAATCCATGAACATAGTATGTCTCTCCATTTATTTGTGTCCTCTTCAATTTATTTCACCAATGACCTATAGTTTCCAGGATACAGATCTTTCATCTCCTGGTTAAATTTTATCTGAAGTATTTTATTGTTTTGATGCTTTTGAAAAGGGATTGCTTTCTTAATTTCTTTTTTAAAATATTTCATCATTATTATGAAGAAACACATCTAATTTTTGATATTTATTTTGTGTCCTGCAAATCTGATTTTTTGTTGTTGTTGTTGGTTACATCAACCTTTTTTTGTGTGTGTGGCACTTTTAGAGTTTTCTATATATATGATCATGTCATCTGAAAATGGAGACAACTTCACTTTTTTCTTTCTTGTTTGAAAGTTTTTTACTTCTTTATCCTGTCTAACTGCCCTGGCTAGGACTTCTAGTGCTGTGTTGAGTAAAAGTGGTGATATGGTTATCCTTGATCATTCCTGAACATAGAAAAAAAAACTTTTGACTTTTTATTGTTGACTATGATGTTAGATGTGGGCTTGTCATACATGGCCTTTATTGCGTTGGAGTCTGTTCTTTCTTTATGCAGTTTATTGAGAGTTTGTACCGTAAAGGATGTTGAATTTTATCAAATGTGTCTTCTGCATTTATTTAGATGATGGCATGATTTTGATCATTCATTTTGTTAATGTGGTATAAGACATTTATTGATTTTCAGATGTTGAACTATATTTGCCTCCATGGAATAAATCCCACTAGATTATTAGCCTCTTAATGTACTGTTGAATTTGGTTTGCTAATGTTTTGTTGAAGGACTTGGCACCTATGTTCATCAGGAATATTGCCCTGTAATATTCTTTTTTGTATGTCCTTGTCTGGTTTGGTATCAGAGTAACGCTGGCCTGGAAAAACGTGTTTAGAATTTATCTCTCTTCTTGTATTTTTTGGAAAGGTTTGGGAAGGATTGGTATCAATTTTTCTTTAAATGCTAGGTAGAATTCACCAGTGAAGACATTTGTTCCTGGACTTTGTTCATTGGGAGGGGTTTAATAATTAATTCAATCTCTTTACCAGAAATTGTTCTGTCAGATTTATCATCTATAGTGTTTGTATTACAAGTTTAGCTAGACAGAGAAACATTTCTTGTTAATAAGATTTCCCTTGATTACAAAAACAATCTGAACTATAAATGCACTTCAATTATAATTTGTCTACTCTTCTCTGTAAATGCCTAAGGTTAAACCACCCTACTAAGAGTCTGATCTTTAAATATGGGACTCTCTTCTTAATGCAATTGGATGGATAAAACCAATTCCACTATTTGTTTAGTTTGTGTTTTTAATGGGGTTAACTCTACCATCAAAGACAAACAGTTTCAGATTATGGGATTGCTTTTAATCTAACCATATGATAATTGTCATCATGTCATTAATCATTCACCATTTAGTATATTACTTGAAGGATTTTTGTAAATGCCTTTTATCAAGATGAGGGAGCCACACTTATTGTGAGTTTTCCATAGTTTTTAACCATGAATAGTGTTGAATATTGTCCCTTGATTTTTTTTTGCATTCATTGAGATGACCATGTTCATTTTCAAATGTTAAAGCAACCTTGCAATATGAGAATAAGCACCTCACCCATATGAAACATAAGATACTTGCATTAATATTTATGAGGACTATGATCTTTGGTTATGTTTGCTTGTAATGCTTTTGTTAGGTTTGGGGACAAAGATGATGCTGACCTCAAAAACGAGTAGGGAGTATTCTCTCCTATTTAATTTTTTGAAAAAAATTGGTCAGTTTAGTGTCATTTATCTTTTAAATGTTTGGTATAATATACCAGTATAGTCATCTCAGCCTTGAGTTTCCTTTCTGTGGGAAAACTTTTAGTTACAAACTACTGAAATGTTTAAGAGGTATAAGTTTATCAAAGTGATTTGTATCTTCAAGGAATTTATTTCCTCTACACTTGATCTTAGCCAAAAGGCTGAGAAGCGATTGGACTTTATCTCCTCTAAATAAGGTTGTTGTAAGAGTCCCTTAAAATGCATTTAGCATCTGCAAGATTGTAGATAATATTCCTCCTTTAATTCCCAATACTGTAATTTGTGTATTTATGTTCTCTCTTCCTCTCTCTCTCTCTCATTCCATTTAGATGCTTATTATTTTCCCTAATTTTTAAAATAGTAGTTTTGGTTTCATTGATTTTTGCAATTAACTTTATTTCTTCTACTTTGTTATTTTTGATAACTTCTTAAAGTGGAAACTCACATAATAAATGTTAGCTTCTCTTCTAATGTAAACATTTAAAATTTCTAAGTACTGCATCAATTCCATTTTGTAAATTGTTACATTTTTTATTGTCAATTACTTTAAAATATTTTTAACTTTTCATTTTGATTTCTTTAACCTATTATTTATTTATAAGTGTGCCATTTAATTTCTAAAAGCTATTTGTTACTGATTTTTTATCTAATTCCACTGTGGTCAGAGAAAATACTGCTGTGACTATATTTTATTCAGACATGTTTTATGTGTTGGTCAAAATCTCAAGCAATTTGAAAATTTAGCATTCTGTGGTTTTTGGTCATCATGTAATTAATATTAATGAAGTTAAATTTTGTGGTAATATTCAAATCTTCTGATGTTTAATGATTTCTTTTAAATAATAAAAGAAAAGAAGATTGTTAAAATCTCTAATTGTAAGTTTTCTTCCTTCCCTTCCTTAGATCTGGCAGTTTTTGCCTTATATATTTTGACACTGTTATTAGCTACATAAACATTTGGGAATATTTTAAATTCTTCATTAAATTGGTTACTTTATCAGTAGGGAATGACTTTTTGTAATTCTGATATTCTTTTTCATGAAATCTACTTTTTCTAGCATTGATATAGTCATTCTCATAGTCTAATGCTGAGTGTTTGAGTGTACATATATTCCTATTTCTTTTCTTCTAAATTAGTTGTCCCTTTATGTTGGTAGTGCACTTCTTATTGGCAGAATATATTTGCATCTTGCTTCTTTACTCAACCTGACAATAACTGGCTTTAAATTAGGTTATACTGGCTATTTTTAGTGTAGTTACTGATATGCTTAATTTTTAAGTCCATTAACCGGCTGTCTGTTTTCTACTTATTTCACCTGTTCTTTGTTGCTTCTTTCTTGACTTCTACTTTTTTGGAAAAAAAACGTATATTTTAGATTCCATTCCTCTGTACTTTTATCTTTTTAGCTTTAGTCATTGTTTCAGTTTATTTTACATACATACTTATTGATTTCATTGCTTCCACTGAGATTACAATATCCACTCTGAATTTATCACAGCATCTCTTACATTAATATTATGCAATTTTATATATAAGGCAAAAATCATTCAATAATAGATAACATATACATCCGAGTCAAAATGTAGAGAACAATTTACTTGGGTTCAGAAAATAATACACTCATAGCAAAATGATAAATCAGTACTAAATTGTCATGAGAAATAATGAAAGGAAAAAATAAAAGGTGAATGTCATTAATGTGCTAAAAGAAAAAAGTAAAAAAAAAATTATCCTCTAATTTAATAGCTATTTAAAAATGAAGATAACATAGAAGCATTTTAGATAAATGAAAGCTGAAAGAATTTTTCACCCTCAGAAATGATATATAGGAGATTTTTTCTTGTTGTTTTTGGAGGGAAATATGACTGGAAAGAAACTGGGAGCTATTTAAAAAAATGACCATTAATAATGCTTAGTATGTGAGTTAATACACAACATATTTTATTGTTTTTTTATATATATTAAACACAAAGGACTTTTAGTTTAACAAAAATAACAATATATGGGTAGAGTAAAATTCAGAATGAGTAAAATTTTCTTGTTTCTGTACATGCCTAGTAATTTTTACTGTATGACAGGCATTATGGATGCTACTGTTAAAATTATGTTCCTATCTGCCTTTCCACAGTTTTAAGTTTGTTCTGGTTGACAGATAATTTCCTGGTAGGCTCAGCTGGCCAATACTTGCCTATCTATAAGAAAGACTACAATATCTCTACTTTTGAGGTTTTGCCTTTTGAGTGATCAACTAAATGCACATGTTATTCAGTAGGATTTCCTCACTCTGTATAGTCAGAAATCCAATGTCTTATTTCTATATGATCCCAGAACCTCTACCCTGAACATGTTTAGCTAATTATCCTGCAGAAATTCCAAGGAGACCTATCTGTATTTTCATGGAGTTTCCTTTCTGTGTGGGTTTCTCATTTCTGCTAACTTGCACATGAATTTTATTTCAGTTTCCCTAAACTCTGATCAGTTTTCTCTGCCCAAGTAATACATATTGCTCTTTGTCTAGGCTCTACTTCTCTGTGTTTTTTAAAATGCCTTTAGAAAGAAAGTTGGAATAAATATAGAGCTCACTTTGTGTGTTTCCTTTCTTTCAAGAACCAAGGTTCCATATTATGTATTGTGAAATAGTTGATTCATCTATATTTTTTCCAGTTAAAAATTATTTACAGAAATTGAGTCAGTCTGAAATATATTATTCTCTGATGACCATAAAAAGTCCCTAATGAAATAGTTTTTCAACTAGATTGAAAGAATTTAGAACAAAAATGATTATAAATACAGAGTAACCTTCTATTCAATCTCCCTGGAACAATTTTTGTAATTCAGTACATACTAAAGGAAAGGAAAAACCACTTTCTAGAAATTAAAAATTCAACATATTCTCTGATTAAAATAAAGTAAAATCCAAAATTGCCAAGACTTCAAATAAACACATTGGTGATAGAAATTTAAAAATTCTCAAATGTGAGTTATTATTAAACCTAGAAAGATCACACTCTAAAATACTATTTAAAAAGGAAATTATTTCAAATATAAGGATTTATTTTTTTCAAATATACTGATTTAGAAGGAAACTTAAATATCAGCTATTTGTGATATGATAAAAATGCAAGATGATATCAGTGAAAAGTTAACTGTTTAATGAAATTCTAATTTTAAAAGTGCTTTTTTAAAATTTTTTTCCCATGCTCCTCTCCAAATTTTCATTAGATATCTTTCTCCTTTGGGAAGCAGAATTATAATAACATAGAATTACACATACATCTCCATAAGCCCAAATTCATTATTCTACTTCTGGAGTATATAATATTTACAACCATAAATTTGGCTTTAAAAATTGGTATTAACCTATGAGTGCATCCTGGAAAATTTGATTTTACATAGCAGAGTACAAATTCTATAAATTTTGCAATAGTACAATGGGTAGACATGGGGAATAAGAAGTGGTGAAATAGTGTTTGGAGATAGATATGTTTACATATTCATTGGAATACTGTCTAAAAGTAGCAGGTCATGACACATGGTGATAACTACGTAATATATAGATAGACCTATATCTATCTATCTATCTATCTATCTATCTAAAGATCTATATCTATCTATCTATATATATAAATATATAGAGTCATGGAGACAACCAGCAACAATAAAAGCAGAAATTAAAATCCTTTTTTCTACCACTACCCCAGAATCTACTCCCCAGAAATGACATATCTTATCTAAAAGAAAATCTCCAACTTTCTGAATACCACAATGAATAAGAATAAATCCGTGCAGAGCAATATCCTGGTAAAATTTCAAGATTCAGGAAAAAAGTTATCAAAATCTTTAAAGTAAAAGAAAAGAGACAAAGAAAAAAGATAAATACACCCTTAAATTATAAGAGCTTGATATCAGGCTTCTAAGCACTGATCTTCAATAAAATGAATAATAATAATTTTATAGTATTTTAAAGTCTTAAACTCTCTGAGTGATATTTATTAGGATTTTTTTAAAAACTGCAAGTTTATTAAAGAAGAAAAACTAGTTTCATATTGAAGAATATTTTTCTACTCAATCAAAAGCAATTATTGAATAATTCTATTGGCAAGGGGAAAAATATATATATGGGAGCTAGAAAAGAGCTGGAATGTTTACAATACAACCAGGAAAATGAGTAAGGCTGTGAAACAAGAATTTCAGAACAATACAACAGCATTGTGCTGGAACAAGCATGCCAAGAAGGAATTGTTCGAAGATTAATGCATATATAAGCATAAGAGTCAGCATCCAGAAAACAAGAATTATAATTTATTCAGATGTAGCTCTGTGGCTCAGAGGTATTCACTAGCATTTTTCCAAATTCCAGGCTCCATAGTGAGCAATAGAAAAATAAAAATGATTCTATCAATATGCGCTTGTATAAAAATTCCACTGAAATATATTTGAAATATAAAGTACCATGGAGAATTGCCACCAAAAAAGTGTACAGTTAGCTATATATACTTTTAAATTTTAAATATATCTTCAACAAAGTTATTTTATCCTCAGAGCACCCTAGACATGGATATCATGTGCCTCTACCCACTACATCTTTTCTCTGGCAGTTAATTACCTGTTTTAGAGAAATAAATAATAAATGGTTAACTATACAACTTAATACGTTGACAGATATTCCATGTATAATTTCCAAATGTTTAAGCTCCTTTCTTCTAAAATATGTTTAATACCAGAAATACTTGTTATATTATTTCTAATTAAGCCTTTATAACTGTGAATGCAGAAAATGTTTTTAGACATATTCAAGTATAACACATTTTTAGCAATGTTAACTGAAGTTAATTTTCAACTCCTATCAGTGAGAAAGGCTGAATGCATAGGTAACTGACCGCTCCTAGGAACATTTTTGTATAAATAGGTTTACTGTGTAGCTGAAGATCTAAGAGGAGAACCCTAGGAATGAAACTCTTTTATATACTTTTTATCATGAGTTTTAGCAGGTTTCAGTATCAATCAATTCCTTTTAAAAACTTTTAATATAAGAAACAGACATATTAAGATAAATTAGTCAACTTAAATAATGTATTGGAAATGTATTACAGAGCTGAAAACGTATTCCACTTTGCTGAATTCTGACTGCACACTTGAAACTTTGGCTCACACTGATAAAATAAATAAAGCAATCTTTAAAATATTATAATTTATTTAAATAATTAACTGAAAACTTTTAACGGTGTTGCTTTCTCAACATTTTACATGATGTTACATACATTGTTCTTCATTTACATTAATTATGTTTACAATACGTGTAGGTCATACATTAAGTAATGAAAGAACAAAACATTAAGTTACTGAACTTTAGTAATACTATTAGTAGTGAAAATATGTAATAGCACAATGCAGGGAAGAGGAAAAATATATATAAGAAAAGAGTTCTGATCTTGCTTTTTGTTTTGTTTTGTTGATGTATGGGTGTGTGTGTGTGTGTGTGTGTATTACAGAGGGACAACCTAAAAATTCTTTTCAGCAGAAATGAAGGTAACTGTAACAACTCAGTTTGTCATTTTCTGATACTGCCCTCTTTACTCATCTTCTTTCTGGGGCAGGCAACAAGACAGAATTTGTTCCCGGGAGATCATAGCTTGCTTATTTACGGACTATAGAGATGAAAATGTCTCCACTATTGGGGCAGACATCGTCAGATATTTACAGAAGCCTGTTTCTCCTTCTCTCTGGGAATGTAGCTAGACTGCATTTTCCATATCCCTGGGGATAGACAAGTCTGAATTATAATTAAAGTAACGATATCATGTGAATGGTAGGTGATTTTTTTTTTCTGTTTACTGCCTTGCTTGGACTATAAAATCCTCCTATGTATCCTCCAACTTTCTCTTCATGGAAGCAATCTATAATGGCAAGGTGCTAGGAGTTGGTTGAGTCATAGAGGTAAGCAGTTGAGGTATCTGAACGAGCACTTGAAGTGCTAGTACCTAGTACTATTACCTGAGAAAATTTTGAAATTAAATTGTGTGAAGCCACTAAAACTTCAGTCTTTCGGTTAATGAATACTAGACTCCTAGCCAACACAACTATAATATGCCACACAACATATGTAACCACACAGAACTGAACAAACATAGCTATATAAACATCTAAGAAAGATCATAATTTTGAGTCTGACCCTTGAACAAATATAGAAAAGTTGCCTATATTATCATTAATATATCTGGCCAGATATTTTATATAAGCATGGCGATGGATGCTGACATCACTGTATCATCACCCACCAGCAAGCAAAAAATTCCAAAAGATAAGTGATAATCCAGATATTGAAGATAGTATAATTAGGAGAAAGACATTTTTTTGTAGGCCATTTACCATAGACAATTCAGTATGTGTGTATCTGGGTGTGTACTAAAGCACTAAGTTATTTGTAGAATGTGGGTAGGTTAAAAATAGTGTGTATTTATTCATTTGTTTGGAAAAAGAAAGCCTGCATTAAAGTAATACTTGCAGATACTCAAAATATAGAGTAATAGTGACCTAAATAATTTGGATGAAACCTCTCATTGAGAATGAGGTTAGGAGACTGATAGGAAACTTTTGCTTGTTTGCTTATTTGTTTGTTTTTTAAATCTGTTAATGGGAAAAATAGGCAGCAAAGAATTATGAGGCCAAGATGCTAGATAACTAGGTATCAAAAGGAGATAATTTTGGTATTTTTAGCTGCTTTTCTCTGACAAACATCTGGTAATTCTAGGCAAGGCAGCTGAGATATTGAAAAGTTGAACAATTTTTTACACCTTTATGAGGATGAGGACCAGTAACAACAAAATAAAATCTAGGTGTAGGCAAACTGTGGAAGCTTTTTTTAAATTAAAAAAAAAATAAGATTTTATTTATTTGAGACAAAGAGAGAATGGGGGGAGGCAAGGGAGAGGGGCAAGCAGACCCTGCACTGATAGCAAAGCCCCACATGGGTTTGAGTCTAAGAAACTGAGATCATGACCTGAGCTGAAACCAAGAGTCAGATGATTAACTTACTCAGCCACCCACATGTCCCAGCTGTGGAAGCTTTTAAACCAGTTATGCTTTGTCTTAAGATCACAAAAGGCTAATCTCTAGAGGTAAGAGTGAACTGGGAATATACAGGCAGTTTTAAGAACTGCAGACCTGCTTCAAATATTCTAAACTCCTATGAAAAGATTAAGGTTATCTGGGTTGCTATTGTCATTGACAACTGACAAGAATAAATAAAAATCCTCTTTAGAAGGATATAAACTAATTGCAGTATTTTAATTATTTCTACAATTTTACATATTATATTCAGTACCAGAAAGTAAAAATCAATAAAAATTAATGGTTTTAACAGGAGAACAGTTAAAGCTAAAGAGAAATAATGAGCTGGAAGATAGGTTTGAGGAAAATATTCAGACTGGAGACGGAAAAAAATAGTAAATACAGAAGAAAGAATAATATAGAGGCACAGAAAGGTAGTCTAATTTGGATAATTGGAGACTCAGAAAGATAAGAGAAATAAAATAAGTCTGAAACAATATTTTCAGATACAATGCCTGAGAATTTTTCAAAACTGATGAAATGATACGCAGCTACAGATTTAAGAATTCAATGAGCTCTGAAAAATCATAGAAGAAAAGACAGGCAGTAACTTATTTGACATCAGCTATAGCAACTTCTTTCTAGATACATCTCTTGAAGCAAGGAAACAAAAGCAAAAATAAACTACTGGGACTACATCAAAACAAAAAGCTTCTGTACAGCAAAGGAAACAACCA
This sequence comes from Ursus arctos, assembly GCF_023065955.2. Classification (NCBI taxonomy): domain Eukaryota; kingdom Metazoa; phylum Chordata; class Mammalia; order Carnivora; family Ursidae; genus Ursus; species Ursus arctos. The sequence continues at coordinate 7,207,832 of NW_026622852.1, forward strand.
ACAAAACTAAAAGGCAACCTACAGAATGGGAGAACACATTTACAAATGACCTATTCAATTAAAGGGTTAGTATCCAAAATGTATAAGGAACACATACAACTCAACACCCCCAAAATAAATAACACAATGAAAATATGGACAGAAGACATGAACAGACATTTCTCCAAAGAAGATATCCAGATGGCCAAGAGACACATGAAAAGATGTTCATCATCACTTACCATCAGGGAAATGCAAATCAAAGCTACAAGGAGGTATCACCTGCAACTGTCAGAATGGCTAAAATCAACAACAGAGAATACAAAAACACTAATTCAAAAGGATACACCCCTATGTTTACAGCAGCATTATTTACAATCGCCAAGATATAGAAGCAGCCCAGGTGTCCATCAATTGGTGAATGGATAAAGGATATAGATGTGTGTGTGTATATATATATATATACACTAATATATAGCATAATATAGAAGATATACATATACATATATACATATATATAAGATATAAGATATATGTGTGTGTATACACATATATAATGGAATATTATTCAGTCATAAAAAGAATGAAATCTTTCCATTTGCAATGACACGGATGGAGCAAGAGAATATAATGCTAAGTGAAATAAGTCAATCAGAGAAAGACAAATAGCATATGCTTTCACTCATATGTGGAATTTAAGAAACAAAACAAATGAGCAAGAGGAAAAATAGAGAAAAACCAAGAAACAGACTCTTAACTATAAAGAACAAGCTGATAGCTACCGATGGTAGGAGGCTGAGGGAAATAGGTGTTGGGGATTAAGGAGTGCACTTGTTGTGATGAGCACTGGTGATGTATAGAATTGTTGAATCACTATATTGTACACCTGAAACTCATAAAACATCGTGTGTCAATTAACTGGAATTAAAATAAAAACTTAAGAAAAGGAATTAGGGGAGATGCAAAGATAGTGTTATCATAGTTGAGCTACAAAATACGGACATAGAAGAGCATGCAGGGCAGCCTGGAATAGAAAGGCCAAGATACCAGAGATAAGAAAACTTTTCTGAAGTAAGCTCAACATTTTGTGAAACTTTCTTTCTTCAAGTTTTTATCACTTCTTAAGGGTGGGCTGAGCAACCAAACAGAGCTCCTCAGTCCAGAGTCTCTAGGAGAGCCATGGGACTAGGGAGAGAAAACCGAAGTTGAGGGTTACTAAGGCAGTCCAAACTTGAGGGGACAAGATCCTACAGAAAAAAAGAACTGCAGAGAAGTGACGCCAGATCTGTCCTGGTCCTCCCCACGTCCCCAGAGCATTTCCAGTTTTCTCAGACTGTACATGAGGCTTTTAGTATATAAGTAAAGCATACCAACTAAAAAGCAATAAAACGAATAAAGCCCTTCAAGAGTTCCACTGTGCTGGGAATACAAAGATCAGAGTTAAAAGACCACCAGATTATTATCTGAGACCTCATATGGGACACATTTTAAGAGTAAAGGCAAACCAAAAATGATATACCTTAAGAAAATTAAATGCAATGTCTAATTATTGCTATCCCCAATTGGAATAATGATCAAACTACAGATAAACCATCACTGTAGGAAGATGATATCAACCAAAGTCTCTAGAATACCCTTTCCAATAAAATTTTCTGTCACTGTGGAAGCAGCCCTGACCAAATGTGTAGCTACTAATCACATATGGCTATCGAACACTTGAAAGTTAGCCCCTGTTACTTAGGAACTTAATTTTAAATTCTATTTCACTTTAATTACTTAAATTTAAAATTAAATAGCCACATGTAGTTCATGGATATTTTACTGGGTAGTGCATTTTTTTGCCAAGCAATGTTCAGCATTCATTCAAAAGTTATAATTTATAACAAGTGATAGGAAGACAAAAATTACCAAGTAATTCTGTCTCTTTCTATGGGCAAAATAAAGTTATCTGAAGAAGTTGCAGTATGAATTATTGGGATTGAGGGACAGAGAAACTGGGGGGTGGGCAGATAAAACAATTAAACAGATATCCAACTGCTGACAGCATCCTCTACAACAGAAAGGGGATCCACACTCTGGCACATTCTCTAAAACATTATTTCTCAAATTGTAATACCTAAACCAGTAGCATCAGCAATACCCGGGAACTTGCTAAACACAAATCCTCAGATTCATCGTCAATCTTGTCTTTTATCTCCATACACAACTATTTTAAGTATTATTTTAAAATCTATGATAGGGAATTCCATTGTGTGAAGCTCCCATAAATCTCTCTCTATAGCCTCTTTTTTCTTCATTATTCTTTTTATCAATATGATTCCTTATGTGCCAAGTTACTTTTAATTCAATGAGGGATTTTTGACATTATATTATTTTGATTTTTCTCTGTCTCACGATTTGTCATTTATGCATGAACCACTCCATGTATTTTAAGTAAGAATTTGAAGCTTGAACTACAATTAGAAGGGCTGAGGGACTAAAGGTTAATGAGGACATATCTGTTTCTCAGAAAATTGGAAAGTTCAAAAATCTCAAGAGAGGCACCGCAGGTGATGGCAGCTTCTGAAGCACCAGAGGGTATGATTCTTAGGGAGATGCTTGAACAGCCCTGGCAAAAACCCCACATTTATCACATACATATGCCACATGCCTGCTTTAAGCTTTCACCAAAGAATAATAGCTTATTTTTCTTACTCCACTTTCCATCTCTCGGAAGTTCTTTTCATCAGCTAACTCTAACTGAAACCCTGCTGGCAGAAAAGCTAGGAAAAGTAATTTCCAGTCTTTCAAATCTTTTGACACAGAGGGGATTTTAGAATGTTGGAATGAAACTGTGCCAAATAAAGTATCTAGATACATCTTATGATTATATTGTTTGCTTTTTTTTTCCTTCTCACTGGTAACCTAGATGGTTTTCTTTTCAACACGTAACCTAAGTATAGGTTTGAAAATAAATAGTATACCTTTTAACTTCTCCTAACAAATATAAACCTGGTTAAGGAGGATTGGATTCTGAAGGCACAGAGATACTGTTGAAGTATAATACCATGTTTAGAAATGAAGATTTTGAAAAAAAAAAATACCAGTTTTGCTTGGATTATTAGTTATTACTCATGTCACATGGGACAGATTTCTTCATTTCTTTAACATCCTGCCTTGTACATTGATACATCTTAATAATATGTCTATCATCACCTTCATCAAAAGCTCAGGTCTGACTACTCTGCAAAATAAAACCTTGATTCTAATAGGCAGATTGGGCCTATTTAGTTCAAATGATTATTTTACAGCACATGAATTCTTTTGGAAGTCAGAACTTTATAAAGATAACAAAGATTTGTTCAGAATAACTGAGCTCTTAAAAAAGAGCTATAAATATTTTACATTACGTGGTGTTGGCCTTTAGATAAAAGAAAGTACTTCTTTCTGCACTGATACATTTCTCCCTCACTCTTCTTCCAGTGACAAGTCAGTAAAAATTTATTTCTCTTCAGTCCCGAGAAAAAATCCTGCTCTGGTTCATCAGGTCAATAACATTTCAAGAAGCAGGGACAGTTTGCATTTCCTCTGCTATTCCAAATAATCTAAATCCAGAGGACATACTTTTGCCTCCATGAAGCTAGATTTATAAATAAACTTGGAAATCTTCCATACTCTCCCCCAAAATGTCTGTTTTCTACAAAGTGTGTGAGGTAACCTAGATTGTCTTGACCAAGTTTTATTTGCCATCCTTTGTAAAATGTTGTAATAAACTAAGAGATAAGTGAAAAATGCAAGTACTTTTATCTACTTTGGTTTCTTTTTAGCCTAAGCTAAAGAAGCTATCCTCATGATCCATTTTGCTTTACTGGATCTTACCCTGAGCTTTGAGGCCAACCTTTATTAATAAAAAACAAGTACTTTTGCAAATTATCATTCCTATCTCTGTATACTTCTCTCAGACACATGTAAGAAAGGGGTAACACTTTGGCAAGACAGGTATTTGTGATGCCCTCTGGCCAAACAATACCTGTGTCATTTCCTAAGACTGCCTTATCAAAGTATTACAAACTAGATAACTTAAAATAACAGAAAAGTATTGTTTCACAGTTCTGGAAGCTAGAAGTCTGGAAACAAGGTGCCAATATGGTTGGTTCCTTTTCAGGGCTGTGGGGGAGAATCTGTTCCATGCCTCTCTCTTCACATCTGGTGGTTTCCTGGCAGTCTTTGGGGCTCTTTGGCTTACAGTTATATCACATTAATCTTTTCCTTCATCATCTCATAACTTTGTCTCTGTGTCTAAATTTTCCTTTTTTATAGAGACATAGTATATTGGATTAGGGCCCACTCTACTCACCTCATCTTCATTTGATAACATGCAAAGAACAAAAGTTTTTGAATAGATGCCTGATTGAATATGATTCCATTACATCTTGCAGTTTAATCCTTCTATGCATGGTATAATATAAGCTGAAACACAAAGATCTATTTTAATTTCAACACAGAAATTAAAAAAAAAACCTTCAGAAATAGATTAAATATAACAATAATGTCTAATTCATTGGCTATATTAAATTAATAAATACCTTAATTCAAAACATAAAGGTAACTCTTTCCCCTCTTTTTTTGCAGTTGAGAATGTGAGTTCCAGCACTTTAAAAGAGACAATAAATATGGTCGTGAGCCAGTGTAAGGCAAGGAACTAGAGATGAGAACCCTCTGGAAAACTAGGCACAGAAAGAGCTGCCCCTCCATTAAAGAAGATTGGAAAATCTCAGTACACCATTCATTCCTATGCTAGCGTGGAAATCATGTCTTCTTTGTAATGATCTGGGTGTGGAAAACAATTGACATTTCCCCACTACAAAACAAAAAAACAAAAAAACCTGGCTACAAATTAACATAAAATTATCACAATAATAAAATTAAGAACCATATGAGAGGGTTAATAATGGAGGTATCAGATCCAACAAAAAAGAGATATAACTCTACCAGACGTAGAGGTAATAAAATGCTCTATAAAATCTAAAAAAAAAAAATGTAATGAAAATGCCTAGAAAGAAGAAAGAAGAAATAAAAACCATGTTAAAATAATACACAATAAGAAATATCTACAGACTGACTGTTGGATTTAATTCCCAATCTCACTTTTGGGGATTAATAATCGATACTCTTCTTGCCTGCTATGTGATTCAGGTTATCATCTGCAAAGTGGGGATAATTACAGTATCTACCTCATTAGGTTGTTGTCAACAAACACTAAAGATCTGATAATGTGCAGTCCATAGTTTCTTCCCATAAAGTAATAAACTTAGAAATGAATAAAAAAGAATATTTTTTAAAAACACAAACTACTATGTAATCTACAGGTAAAAGAACAATTAGTATAAAAATTACCAAATATTTTTAAGACTGAGAAAGAAGGTAATTAAAATATACCTAAATTTGAGGGATGTAACTATGATAACTATATTAAAATTTATAGTTTTAGGTATTTTCATTGGAAAAGAAAAAGTTTAAAAGTAATGATTTGGCTTCCAAATCTAGAAGTTAGGAAAAGAGCAATAAAATAATCCTAGAGAAAGTGGATGGAAGGAATCAATAGACTTAAAGGCAGAGATTTGCAAAATGGAAAACAAAGAAATGGTAGGAACCACTAAGAAGAATGAAAACCATTCTTTATTAAAAATAAAAATTTTAAAAAGAAAAACGGAAGCTGGATCTTTGAAAGAAAACAAAAGAAGGCAGAGATTACCAATGTTAGACATTAAAAAGAGGACACAAACTAAATAAAGGTGAAGAATGTTGAAAAAAATGAATACATATAGAAAATTATCTAGAAAAATAAACTTAACAAAATAAATTTTAAAAATTTTATTCAATTTATTACTGTTAAAGAAATTTAATCCATAGTATAAAATCAAACTAGGGGCACCTGGGTGGCACAGCGGTTAAGCATCTGCCTTCGGCTCTGGGCGTGATCCCGGCGTTATGGGATCGAGCCCACATCAGGCTCCTCCACTATGAGTCTGCTTCTTCCTCTCCCACTCCCCCTGCTTGTGTTCCCTCTCTCACTGGCTGTCTCTGTCTCTGTTGAATAAATAAATAAAATCTTAAAAAAAAAATCAAACTAAAAAATATCAACATCAGTAATTAATCCAGAGTTAATAAGCTGAATAAATTTCAAGAACCAAAGTACTACTAATAATAATAAATGTAGAAAAAAGAGAAAGAAATAAAAAACTCTTTCTTACATAAACTTCCAGAAACTAATAAAATGGGGAAAATATTTAAATTCATTTGATAAGGTAATCTTATTCAGATGAAAACTAGACAAGGACAATACAAAAGAAAATTATATTCAAGGTTATGTTTAAATAGAGATTAAAAGAAAATAATAAATAAAATACAGGAAATAGCATCAAGCAATGTTTTAAAAGTACATTCTAATCCTTTACAGGAGTGTTCAAGGAATGAAAAAGTTTTTTACTATTAGAAAGCCCTTTAATGCAACTTACCACATTAACATTAAAGAAGTTACTGCATGTGACATTTTATCGGGACACAAAAATACACATCTGACATTAAGTCATAAACTCACAATAAAAAATAAACTCTCAACAGTGTAGGGACAGAGAATAATTTACAAAACCAAATGAAAGGGATCTAGGAAAATTCTAAATCAAGCACAACATTTAAAAGTGAAATATTAGAATATCCTCTCTAAAATCCATGACATTATATGGTTGTCTGATATCAGGGCTTATAATCAGTATTTCTTGGAGATCTTATCCACTAGAATAAAATAAAAAAAAAAATAAGCAGCAGCTATAAGAATAATAAAGAGGAAAAATATTTACAGACAACATGACCATCAATAAAAAAAATCCATTAATATATGAAGACAAAGTTAGAATGAGAGATTTCAAGATAATTGTTGGATATAATTACCCAAAAATCAAGTGCATTGCTATTGGTAATTTATGCCTTCATCAACAAGATACACCAGTGGAAATAAGACAGAAGTATTTGTCTTCAAGGATATTGGAAATCAGAACATATAAATAGAAAATCCTTTTTTTAAAATTAAAATATATAACAGAATAACTTATAGTAGTAGTATGAAAAAGAGTGAAGTACTTGTCCTTAGTTTCCTTTGAGATGATCACATTTTGACAAAATTAATTTATAAAGAAATTCCTAGTAACAGCAAATAAATAATTTAATTATATCAATCATTTGAGAAGGTTTAGCCATTTTTCCCTTTTTGGAGATACGCCTGCCATATAACTCACCATAAAATTACCTCTTCTAAATTGTACACATCAGTGGTGGTTAGTAATATTCACAAGGTCGTGCAACCTTCACTCCTATATAATTCTAGAACCTTTTCCTCACCACAAAAAAGAACTGTTATGCATTAGCAGTTATGCCCATTTCCTTCTTTCCTTAGTCTGATAGCCAATAGTTTTTCTGTCTCTATGAATTAGCCTATTCTGGAAATTTTATTTATTTATTTATTTATTTATTTATTTATTTATTTGAGAGAGAACGTAAGTGGTGGAGGTAGGGGCAGAGGGAGAGACAGAAACTTAAACAGACTCCATGCTGAGTATGGAGCCTGACATGGGCTATCTCTTGGCTGCAAGATCATGACCTGAGCCACAGTCAAGAGTCCAGGGCTCAATTGACTGAGCCACCCAGGTACCTAGAAATTCCATTTAAATGGAATCATATAATATGTGATCTTTTGTGTTGGTCTACTTTTGTTCAGCATAATGTGTTATTAGGATGTAGAAAAACTTGAAGCTTCATACTTTGCTAGTGGAAATGTAAAATAGTGTAGCCATGTAGAAAAGAGTTTGGTGATTCCTCAAAAGCTTAGAGTTACCATATGATCTAGAATTTTTGCCTTTTTATAATTCAATCTCCAAATAATCAACCTAACCATAGTAACCAGCATTCCCTCACTTGCAGTTATTCTATAAGCCCACAAAAAGCAGTGTAGTGTGGTATATAAATACCAAAACTCTGGGGAGCCTGAGTGGCTCAGTTGGTTAAGCACTGACTCTTGATTTCCATTCAGGTCGTGATCTCAGGGTCATGAGATTGAGCCCCAAGTCGGGCTCTGCACTGGGTGTGGAGCCTGCTTAAGATTCTCTCTGGCCCTCTCCCTTTGCCCCTCTTCCCCCACTACATGTGCATGCTCTCTTTCTCTCAAAAAAAATAAATAAATAAATATCAAAACTATAAAATCCGGTTTGAATCTGTCTCACCATTTTACTTGGTGTTGACCTCTGTAAAATGTCAATATTATTGCCATCTTCAGTGGGTTGCTATGAGGACCAATTGATTAATTTGTATAAACATCTAGAACACTGCCTGAAAGACAGCAGTGACTCATTTATTCACTCAGCAAATACTTTTGAACTTCAGTTATTTGTCTCACATTATCTTAAGTGCTAGAGATATAATGAGAGAATAAGCAGAGAAAAAGCCCTCACTCTCAGTTTCCATTCTATTGGGAAAAACACGTATGTTTTAATGTTATTACATTTGTTTTATCACATCAAATATGTTAATATCTTTAAAATATTATATATTTATAATATCCAAATATAATAAGATCAGATGGTGATAAAGTTCATGAAGAAAAAGATGAAAGCAACAGAAAACGTGTGTGATATATGCAAGTACACAGTCATGGGTGGTACCTTTGTGAAGGTGGCATTACTGCAGAGACCTGAATGAAATGACATCAAGGATCAAGCAGATATTTACAGGTACAGCATTAGAGAATAAGAGACAAAGTACAGAAAAATGCAAATATCCTGATGGTATGAGTTCGGGTGCCCCAGGAATAGCGTGGACACCAGATTGCTATGAGCTGAGTGATGGAGATGCAGGATGAAAACAATGAGGTCAGAAAGACAGACTCCAGCGAAGTACTGGCCTATGACAGCAGCAGGACAAGGAACAAGAGTATGGTTCCTCAGGTCAAGTAAGAAAACAGTTCAAGAAGGAGGAGGTGACCAACTGTCCCATTTTACTCAGAAATCTCCTGGTTTTAACACTGACACGGAGACGTGTGATCACTCACTAATGAAGACTGAAAACTGACACTGGAATTGGCAACACAGAAACCTTTCTTGACCTTCCTAAGAAAATGGTGGGGAAAAGCCTGATATTCGTATGTATTCAAGAGAATATAGGAGGAAATACCGAAATTAGGTTCATGAAGACTAAACAGTCTTTCAGAGTTTTTCTATAAAGAGAACAGAAAATGAGAAAGTAGATCAAGGGTTTTCAGTTTGTTTTCTTCGTTTTTATTGAAAATACTGATCCCCACCTCACTCCTTCCATTCAATGATTTTCTTAATTCATGAGTATGGTATATATACTACCTTTTAACATTCCTTCTGCTTTAGACTAAATGTTTGTGTCTCTCTAAAATTCATATGTTAAATCTTAATGTCCAGTGTGATTATATTTGGAAGTGGTGCCTTGGGAATTCAATTAGGTTATAAGGACAGAGTCCTCAAGATTGGGATTAGTACCGTTATGAAAGAAACCCCTTTTCCTCCTTGTGAGGACAAAGCAAAAAGAGGGCCATCTATGAACAAGGAATCAGGGCCTCTCCAGACACTGAATCCAATGGCATCTTGATCTTGAACTTACCAGCCTCCATAAGTGTGAGAAATAAATTTGTCTTATAAGCCACCCATTTGGTGGTATTCTGTCATAATACCCTAAAGGAACTAAGACACTCCCTAAATAATTCTTAGAATTAAGGAAATTTGGAGAAGCCACTAATACTTAATAATCTCATTCTAAAGGTTTTCTTTCTTCTTTTGAACAATTTAAATCCTATATTTTCCTCAAGGCCATTTAAAATGTTATGTTTTCCATAGATGACATTCAATTGTATCCTCTAACTTTTTTTGTTTTTGTTTTTGTGGTGTCTTTAATTGGCTTTGACATATATCACATTCCTGGAGCCCTAGTAGATTTTAAACTGGGTAGTGGCACATTTCTATTTCTTCTTCTTTTTTTTTTTGATAGAGATTTGTTTTTTATTTATTTATTTTTATTTTTTAAGATTTTATTTATTTATTTGACAGAGAGACAGCCAGTGAGAGAGAGACAAGCAGGGGGAGTGGGAGAGGAAAAAGCAGGCTCCCAGCAGAGGAGCCTACTATGGGGCTCGATCCCAGAACACTGGGATCACGCCCTGAGCTGAAGGCAGATGCTTAATGACTGAGCTACCCAGGCTCCCCACATTTCTATTTCTTCTGTCTCCTGTTTTGTTCTCAGTGCATATATGTATGAATATGTATATATGTACACACAAAAAATGTTTGCTAGCTTGATTCAATTTGAGCATGCAGTTCTAGTATATCTGAAGAGCTGTTTTTTGTTAAAGATTCAATTTATTTATTTGAGAGAGAGAGAACACAAGCAGGGGGAGTGGGAGAGGGAGAAGCAGTCTCCCTGCTGAGCAGGAAGCCTGATATGGGGACGCAGGGCTCCATCCAGGGACCCTGAGATCCTGCCGTAAGCCAAAGGCAGACACTTAATTGACTGAGCCACCCAGGTGCCCCTATCTGTAGTGTTTTACCATGAAGTTTTAAAAATCAAGGAGGTCTCAGTTCTAAGAGCAATTTATGAAGATATACTGTGTTTGGGGTGAATTTACAGCATAAATCTTCTGATGGACATGCCCGGATTCTCCCTGCAAAGTACTCTGTGTAGGTACTGCATACAGGTCCAGTGCACTGCTTTAGCTGAAAGATGCTTTGCTGCCAATACCCACTTTGTTATTATTTATCTCAAAGTGATAGAAATACATTCTTCTCTCCTTTCTGCAGTGATATCCAAATAGCAAGCACAATTGTAGTGTTCTCTCCTTCTCCTAGAGGTGTAATTTAAATTCTGAGATACTCAGAATGAGGAATTAGAAAGCCTTTTGCTTCATTTATAAAACTTGACAGCTTAATTCCAAATACTTTGGAGATTTAATTAATGAGAAGTGAATCAACCCTTCAACATTAAAAAGAAAATCTATAATTTGGCCTCTTCTAGTGAGCAGAGTAAAATGTCAAATTATTTTAGGCCAATGGACAGGATTTTTCATAACTTTTATGATGTAAATGTTTCATAATAATGTCAAAACTTCTGCTCTATTAAGCCAGCATGTAACTGATCCAATACAAATTGCCCATGACACTAGATTGTATTGATGTCTTACCACAGAGATAAACTGGGCTGTGGAAGGTGAGCCATGCCCCATCTGCAGCAAAAGAAAGATATTTGGGAAATCAAGCGACCAAGCTACTTACCCCTCCTGGAATTGCTTGCCTGAAGCAGCAGCTCTAAGGTGTACCTGCTTAACCTTGAGTAATATGAGCAGAAAGATCTAAATTGGAACGGACAGTCAGGTTTTATATGGTAATTTTCTATTTGCTCCTGCTTCTCTTTTTACTCAGCCTTTAGGTATATACAGTGCATCCATTAAAAGCACTCTAAGCTGCGAATTCTGTAGGATCAAATGTCTGACCCAGACAGCAAATGAAAATGTTGACAAATGTGATTTCCATATGTTGCTGCATTTCTACCACTTTCCTTCTATTGTCAGGACTGATTAAGAGCTACAAAAAATTTGATAATAGCTCATATAATACTGTGTGCATGTATCTGCAATTACAAAAGGTTTTGATAAATATCACAAAGCCTTTATAAATCATTATAACTTTTTCTACAATTATATATTTATAATATATTTATATGTATGGAATATAGAAAAGACAAGCTGGGGATATAAGAGACAGGAATATTTTGTTATTATAAATGGTCAAATGAAATGCAAACACTTAGCCATGGTGGAGCATAAGGATTAGGCAGATTGTTTAATGCTTAAAAAGACAGTGTAAGAAGGGTAGAGATGATGACTGCTTCTGAGTCTCAGAAGGGCCACCGTGACTTTCAGGTCCATATTAGAAAACAGGTACAGCTAAGCCATCATCAGTCTCTAACACAGTTTGTTGGGCACCAGGTGGTGGGCCCTGGCCTGGATGGGCCAGGCCAGACAGGAGAGGCCAGAGCTTGCCAATGGCCAATGAAGCAGTCTTGCCCAGGAGACTGGGCGGTTTACCCTGGAGACCTCACTGGTCTCGGATCACACGGGAACAGTGTTGTTTTCTGGGCCTCCAGTGTCTGGTTTTGTTCATCTGAGACTTGTTATTTCACTCATCTGTAATAAAATATTTTTTTATTTAAAAAAAAGGTGTATTTCAACTCAATATGTTCTTATGTTTATTTAGAATTCATTCAACATTGAGTTGGTTGATTGGAGTAGGCAGTGAATTTTCCATCTCTGGATATTTAAGCAAAGCATATGGGATTAAAGGAGTGGATTTCGATCTTGTTTTGACTATGGCTCGTACTATAAAATGCCGTTAACACTGCCCTTAATAAACACATGTAGGATTTATAAAATGATATTTATCATTGATACCTATGATGTATTCTGATACTAATTATATATATTAAAAAAACTAGTGTTATGACCCTAAACATTGATTTTTGCATGTTATTAATATTTCATAACAGACACTTAGAAAAACACTGAAATAAATATTCTTTTAAATCTTTCAGTCTTATGATTCTATCAAAATAAAACAACAGTATACAACAAAATGATGCAAAAACAACTTCACATCTTTATTGTTTGAGTCAGCTAAATCTGACTTATAACAGACTCAAAGAGATGGAAGAGATTGTTTCTCCGTCATATTGTTGGAGGTCTTAATCCTTTCTAGAATCATGTCAGACTCTTTGGAGGCCCAGTGTCTTAGTCCATTCAAAATATTACAGACTAGGTAGCTTGTGAACAACAGAACGTTGTTTCTTACTATTCTAAATGCTGGGAAGTCCAAGATCAGGGTGCCAGCATGGTCTTGTTCCAGTGAAAACTCTCTTCCTGGTTCATAGCCAGTAACTTCTCTTTGTGTCCTTTCAGGGTAGGAGGAGTAAGGGGATCTCTGTAGGTTCTTTTTCATACGGCACTAATTCCATTCATGAGGGCTCCACTGTCATGACAGGCTCATCCTAAATACCCCATATCCTAATACCACCATTTTTGAAGATTAGAATTTCAATATATGAATTTGGGGGCACATGAACATTATACATAGCATCCAGAAATTCAGGAGAAGGCAAGGGAAGGACTCTAGTCACCAGTATTGAAGTCACCCTTAAAGTGTTCATTGCCCCAGATCCTGCGGATCTTCTTGAGATGAACAGCCCCATTAACTCTAGGCTAATAGACCGGGGATCTTCAATTTCAGCACTTATGGCCAAAGTTCTGGGTGTCTAGTCCCCTTGACAAGAGAGACTGGAAATCTCAGTAACTTACGGAGGAAACCATCACAATATTGGATGCATAATATGTATATTATGTCAAATACATAATCAAAATAAAATGCTACAAAAATGTGGCAACCCACTAATCTCTTTTTGTATATATCTCTATACTGTGCTTTTTTGAAAAGTTATATGTGGTTCAATATCCCTTTATTGTATTAACTCTTAGCTAGTTTTGGTAAAATCTTGTAAATAATAGTGACTGAGGTTATAGTATAAAAATAATTGAAAGCAAAATATGATAGACCTGAGTTAAATTCCCATGTCTTCTTACTTCATGTGCCTGAAATTCATGGTTTTCCTCATCTGTAAAATGGGTCTCGAACTTGTAGGTTTGTTTGAAATTTAAGCCATAGAAGAGTGCCTATTAACTGTCAGAGCCAAGAGGAAATTATACAGAGATGACAACATAATGTAATGTGATATCCTACATGGAACCCTGGAACAGCAAAAAGACATTAGGTAAAAAGTTAAGGAAACCTGAATAGAGAATGGACTTTAGTTAATAATGATGTATCAATATTGGCTCATGAATTGCAACAAATGTACCATAGCAATTTAAGATGTTAAAAATAAAGGAGAGTATATGAAACTCTCCAAACTATCTTTGCAATGTTCTTGCAAATATAAAAACATAAAATTAAAAGTTTATTAAAAAGAATGCCTTAAATGACACAATTATTTAATACATATATACAAGGAGTTTGTGTATATATGTATGTGGATATGCAGACATATTATAATATTGTATACCCATGAGTATTTGAATATATATGTATATACACATACATACATATATAATATACTTATATACACATGCTAATGTAAGAGACATGAATTTCTGATGTTTCTTTCCTCAATTTTTGAAAGTTCTCAAAATATTTGCAAGTTACGTGAAATAGAACAGAAGAGACATTTAATTTGTTTCTTTAGTTTTAATTCTTAAATTTCATAACAGATTCAGTGAGGCCTTCTTAAGTTTCTGAGCCTTCATTAATTACACAGATATGGCTTACAGAAATCTGTATTAAATCAGTTACTAAATCATCTTCTGAAGTTGATAACCAGTTTGTATTCTTTTTTAAAAAGATTTTATTTATTTATTTGAGAGAGAGAGAGCAGGAGCAGAGGGTGGGGCAGAGGAAGAGGGAGAAGCAGACTCCCCCCTGAGCAGGGACCCCAACACAGGGTTTGATCCCAGGATCCTGGGATCATGACCTGGGCCAAAGGCAGACACTTAACCAACTGGCCCCAAGTTTGTATACTATAAAGGGTACGATTTAGTAATAGCAGACAAAGGACTCTACTGAAAGCCAGTACCCATAACTTAGCTTAATTTGCTATTAGAAAGTTCATCCTATTGATATTATTAGTACAGAAACCTGCATTCTTCTGTACCAGCTAATTGCCATTTGACATTAAAGCAAATTTTATCTGATTTTTCCCCCTGGGCCTCAAATTATTACTTTAAATTTTCAGGTTTTCATTTACTGCTATAATTAATATAGATAAATCCACAATATTGCTGTCACTTAAAAATACCATTTAATAATATAACCTAACATCTCTTTTCTAAAATTAAAATACCAAAGCTGCAAAATAGCTTCTTCCTATTCATCCCTCTTCTTCCAACACAGGCAGCCAACAGATAGGACAATATTAGGAACACATACTTTGAATTAGAATTGAATTGAGATGTTGTCCCTGCTTGATTATTTGTGCAAGCTATGATTTTCTTTTTTTTTTTTTAAGATTTTATTTATATATTCGACAGAGATAGAGACAGCCAGCAAGAGAGGGAACACAAGCAGGGGGAGTGGGAGAGGAAGAAGCAGGCTCATAGCAGAGGAGCCTGATGTGGGGCTCCATCCCATAACGCTGGGATCACGCCCTGAACAGAAGGCAGACGCTTAACCACTGTGCCACCCAGGCACCCCAAGCTATGATTTTCTTACCTGAAATTAAGCAATGATATAAGATCCCAGATATCCTAAAAGCATTAAATAACTGTCTGAGATAATGTGGCCATCAACCCAGGTGCCTCCCTAACCTTCACCAACACCTTGCCGTAACCATTCTATGACTGAGTTCTATTCATTATTTTTTCTCCAATGTACTCATTTATTTTCAACCAGAATTAACCTCATGACTCTCTTGTTTTGATACATCTTTGGGAATTTTGAAAATCACTAGATTTAATACTTTACTACCACATACTGTGGTGATTCTCTACCTGAAGTAGCATTATGGTTTTCACTACAAGTTTTTATGATATCTATAATCATATAATACTGTGTTATTTAAAACTTTACCTATATAAAATTACATCATAGAACATGTGTGAATTCCATTAGATAAATGTGATGGTGATAGAATAAACTAACAATCCTTTTGTACTTGTTATAGTAAATAGTATTTTAGTCTATTTTAAATCTGTGTAAAATAAGTACATTTTTTAATTAAAGATGATTTTGTTACTATAAAGAAGTACTAAAAGATGTTATATCAAAAGGGCAAACAGAAGTCCATTCAAAGGTTAGTCATTTTTAATAAAAAAAAAAGCATTTAAAATATATCAAAATCTAAGGAGTTATGCTTTTATCTCCTGATTCCTTATTTTGTAATGACTTGAAACCTTCCTTTTTCTTTGTGTCCTTGAAGTCAGTTTGCCTTTGGAAAATCTAGATTGATTTGCATGATATAAACATGAATGCAAGCACCAAAAAAGGAAATCAAAGAAGTGATAATAAATTAGAATATTAGGATAAAAAAACTAGGATAAAATATTAGGATAAATTAAGATGAAATAGCATATCACAGTATATGCAATCCAAAAGAAGACAGGAAGGTGAGAATACAATGAACAAAAAGCTTATAAGACAATGGAACATGAATAGCAAGGATGCATACTTACACCTACTCATACTGGTAACTATAGTAAATTTACATTGTTCTTAAAAGGCAAATACTGGACACAGATAATCAAAGTAGATAAAGCATGACTCAACAATACTGTGTTTATATATAAAATATATAAAGTAATATGTAAGTTAACAGTAAAAAGATGGAAAAAGATATGAGATGCAAAAACTGATGAGAAAGTGGGCATAACAGTATGGATTTGAAACTGAACAGATTTTGGAATAAAAAATGTTATTACCGGTAAAAGGGATCTGGGACTTAATTTCTAATATTAGGGCGGAGAGGTTTTCCCACATACTACCAAGCAATTCTCTGGACACAAACTGTACTAAATTTTATCAACTGATGCTATCTGTCTAAATCAGCATCAGATACCAAGATTAAGGACTCCATCCTACAGAACACATCCTTTCCCCATGACCTTCAGGTGCCAGTTGAAAGCCCAAGTTATCACCTGTGCTTCTGACCAACAGTGTGTAGATTGAAGGTTCCAATGACCCCTGCTACCTTGGACTTGATTACCTTTCTAGATCAACTCACAGAACTCAGAGAAACATTTACTTACTAAATTATGGGTTTATTTTTAAGGATATTACTTAGAAAAAGCTAGATGGAAGAGATACATAGGACAAGGTAGGGGGGTGTCAAAAGGGGCACAGCTTCTATGTCCTCTTGAAGCAGATCATTCTCCTCAAATCTCTACCAACTTGGAAAGTCTTCCAAACTTCTCCTTTCTGGGTTTTGGTGGAAGCTTCATTATATAGGCAGGATTGGTTAAATCCATGACCATTGGTGATTAAATTATCTCTTTCCTACAAGGTCAGGGTATGAGACTGAAAGTTCCAACACTATTCAGAGGGTTGGCTCCCACTGAAACCAATTCCCCACACTTAAGGGATTTCTAAAAGTCATCTTATTGGGGTGCCTGGGTGCCTCAGTAGGTTAAGCATCTGCCTTTGGTTCAGGTCATGATCCCAGGGTCCAGGGATCCAGCCTGCTTCTGGCTCACTGCTCAGTGGGGAGCCTGCTTCTCCCTCTGCCCCTCCCCCACTTGTGTTTTCCCTCTCTCTCCCTCTCCCTCAAATGAATAAATAAAAAATCTTATTTTTTTTTTAAGTCATTTTATTAACATAGACCCAGGTAGAGAGGGGTTTGTTATGTATAGCAAAACACCCATTTCATCCTTAAGGCTCTGAAGCTATTTCAGGAACTGAGGACAAGAAACCAAATATTATAACAAAAGATGCTCCCATTGCTCTTATCACACAGGAAATTCCAAGGATTTGGGGAGCTCTGTCTTAGAAACAAGGCAAAGACCAAATACATTGGTTCTTATTGGTAGGGTTTTAGAATATAGGTGAGGTTCCATGGGGTGAGGTCCACAGCCAACAGCCAAGAAAGAATCCTTGAGACTTCTTTAGTGCAAAATGGTGGTTTATTAAAGCACGGGGACAGGATCCATAGGCAGAAAGAACTGCTGCACTGGGATTGTGGGAGGGGTGGCTGATTATATACTATGGAGTTGGGGAGATAAGGAAAAAGGAGGTTTCAAAAGGTTTTCCATATGTTCAAGAAGTCTCACAGGATACCAGAGGCCTTGCCAATGTCAAGTTAAGGTTGTTTTTCCCTCTAGTAAGGCATTAACATGAAGATAGTTGGGAGCTTCCTGGAAGAACATTGCATTCTGCCTGCTTCAAGGATCTGTGGTTGGGCTACAGGTTATAAGGACATTTAATTGTATCTACATTTCCTGCTGGAAGTTAGGTTATTGATAGAAATGCTTTGTTCCTGTAAATCACTAAGAAATTTGTAAACTGAGGGAGATGACTATCTTGCAGGATTGTGATCTCTATAAATTAATTACTTATTTTTCCTTTCCTAGCTTTAGGGCAGCCAGGGGTGCCTGAGGAATGTCATATATATCCCATGGGGGGAGGGGTGTGGAGTGTCAGCTTCTGCTTTGTCCTCAGCTTGCCGTCTATTCCTTCATCACTTATTATAAATCACATACCACAACCAATAATAAAAAAATTTCATAATGATAAAAGGATCAATTAATTATGAACATATGAAAAACCTAAGTGTCTACATCTAAGAATAAAAATGTAAAATACATGAAAACCTGTATATACCCTCCAACCTTCCATCTCACTGTCATCTCTTTCTGTCTTTCCATAAAAAGCAAAATAGATATCTGAATTCCATTTGTTCTTGAATCATTTTAGAGTGCTGGTAAAAATAATCTGTTACTCACTTCCACTATATTTGTGTATATTTACCTTACAGGTAATACAAAATCAAGTTTCCTAAGAAGAGCTTAATTCTTTCAAATGCAATCTATGTACATTCAGTATTTTTATTTTAGAGTATTTAGAACAGCCACGCATTAAGTCTTTTCAGCACACATGATGTGGGAAACAAAGGCAGAAGAAAAAATTATTAAATTTCCTTACTACCTACAGCCCATTGACAACTCCTTGAAACAGGCAGAGTGACATTCCTCTAGGGACTCAACTGCCTCAATGTTAATACTTTGCTAAGGGCAAAAGACAATCCTAGCCTGATCCCCTCCCCACCACCAGGATCCTGTAAGTCTACTTTAACATATAAAAATTCCTTTGGAAACTTCCTTTATCTCTACCCCCCCCCCCCCCAAGATACGTGTTGGCAATCATCCCCCAAGCATATGGCCCACCGATATACATCTGAAGGGTCTCATGACTAAGGTTTTATTATATGGTAATAAATGACCTTTTCCCAACAATAGACAGCCCCCTCAAAGTCCTGGAAACCTTGCCTCCAAAATTCCTTAGAGACATGCTATCCCTAACCCCCTCCCAACTTGAGGGTATATAATGCAGCATTCCTCATGACCCTGGTGCAGCTCTTTTTGCCCATGGGTCCTGTCTCCACGCACTTTTTTGCACCAAAGACATTTCAAGAATTCCTTCTTGGTCATTGGCTCTGGACCTCTCCCCCACAACCTCATCATACAGACCAGAAGTAGTCCACTAAGACAAGTTTTTTTTTCCCTGTCTCAGTCATTCTATAATCCATTTATTTTTTTTATTTAAAAAATACAATAACAAGAAACCTTCATGTTCCAAAGCAGTGTAAATTCTTCTGGAATTCTTTATCCAAGCTAGGCATCAGACTGCCTGTAGCCTAGAACAGTGAGTAGGACTCCAAATTTATTTAATCAAAGTGATCAGAATTGTCACATGTGGGACCTCTTAAGGGGAGCAGAATTTGGTACCCCAAAATATGCCTCTTTGGAATCCAGATTACCTTGAGCATGTTATTTTCAAGAAATATCAAATTTAGGATGAACTGAAAACCTAATAGATGTTACCTTTTATAAGAAACATTTACATTTGTAAGGGTAATCTCTATTTGTACAGAGTCTTCTTCTGTACCAGGAAAAGGAGGAGGACTAGGTCTCTAGAAATGCTTATCAATGGAGAAGGCTTGGACTTAAATCTTCATGACAATCATACACTTTACTGTGCTTTGTCTGATAACCTCCTATAATTGGCTCTTCACCCTCCAACATCTTCTTTTGTCTTTAGTTGAAAAAGGTATTTAAGTCGTGATGGCTTGGGCCATTTCAGGGAGCTTTCCTGGTATCTCCCATATACACAGGAGGTATATACATGTTATTTAACTTGTTTGTTTGTTTCTGTTAATCTAGCACATTAAAACTGCAATAGGTGACAGATATCAGCCTTCTGTGATCCTCTTAAGTGACTTCAAGGAGACATAAAAAACAAGAAGAACTGGAAAACCAGGTAAGCAGAGGCATGCAGGCAATATTTTTGAATAAATCAGGTATGATAGAAATATAATGTATTAGGATGACCTAAAGGTTTTTCTCATGTGTAAGTGGAAATCAGAAAACTTTAATTTTTACTACCATAACAAATTATACCTTTGATATGCAAGTATCTGGGAAACCCTTTTCCCCTTTTGTATATATAATCCCCTGTAGCTAACAAGTTTAGGAGCAGTTCTTCAGAGCAATCTGAAAAACTTGTGTCCCGGCTATAGTCTTCAATAAGAAAATGAATAAAGCATTTACTAACCTACTTTAAGGTTGGCTTTCTTTCCACTGATAATCTGTCTTTCCTTGAAGGTCTCACCAAGAACCTAGAAGGGTAAAGGAAAATTATTTTTCCTCCTCTATGATGTAGTTTTGGAATATAGGTGAGGTTCAGTGGGGTGGCATCCAGAGCTGACGACCAAGAAAGAATTTTTGAGATGTCTTTGGTCCAAAATGGTGGCTTATTGAAGCATGGGGACAGGACCCGCAGGCAGGAAGAGGTGCTGCTCTTCTGGGGTTGTGAGGGGTGGTTGATTATGTAGTATGGGGCTGGGGAAGGTAAGGAAAAAGTGAGGTTAAGAAAGTACTTTCATATGTTAAAGAAGACTCCAGGGATACCAGAGACCTTGCCATTGTCAAGTTAAGGTTGTTTTTTCCCTCTAGCAAGGCATTAACATGAAGATAGTTGGGAACTTCCTGGATGAGCATCACATATGCCACCCAGGAATGGGGGGGTGGGGGAGGTTGCAAGGTGTAGGCTTATGCTTTGTCTTCAGCTAGCCTTCTGTTCCCTCATCACTCTATACCTCCATAAGTGATGCTGATGCACCTCTATGAGGATTGAAAACCACTGATATCTAGAAATGCAATCAAACTAATGTGAATTTGCTTCTTAGTGAGTTACAGAGATTACACTAGGTGGAGTTGTTACAAAAAGAAAACTTTATTTGCAGCAAATAAGAAAGCCATGGGGAATAACTTCCAAAGTCATGGCTCTCTGAGCAGGGTGAGCAGGTTATTTACTTAGGGTTTTGGATGAATATTCAGAAAGGGGAGCTTTGTCATGGTATGTAGTGGTGCGTAAGGTTGTGCAAGTGTACTTAGAAAACATAACTATATAGGCATTCCATGTTAAGTTAATGGAGCTTATGCTTCTTGATGAGTGAACAGAAGGCAAGCTGAGGACAAAGCAGAAGCTGACACCCTGCAACTCCCTCCCCCTGGGATGTATGCAACATTCCTCAGGCACTCCTGGCTGCCCTAAAGGACAAAGAAACAGTCCTTATGACCTACAGCCCATTGACAAGTCCTTGAAACAGGCACGGTGACATTCTTCTAGGAATTCGGCTGCCTCGATGTTAATACTTTACTAAGGGCAAAAGGCAGTCCTAGCCTGACCCCCTCTCCCCCACCAAGATCCTGTAAGTCTACTTTAATGTATAAAAATTCCTTTGGAAACTTCCTTTATCTCTAACTCCCCCCAAGATACATGTTGGCAATCATCCCCCAAGCATATGGCCCACCGATATACATCTGAAGGGTCTCATGACTCAGGTTTTATTAGATGGTAATAAATGACCTTTTCCCAACAATAGCTAGCCCCCTCAAGGTCCTGGAAAACTTGATTCCAAAATTCCTTAGAAACTTATGCTATCCTTAACCCCCTCCCAACCTGAGGGTATATAACGGGCCATTCCTCACAACCCCGGGGCAGCAGCTCTTTCTGCCCATGGGTCCTGTCACCGTGCTTTAATAAACCACCATTTTGCACCAAAGGCGCCTCAAGAATTCTTTCCTGGTCCTCAGCTCCAGACTCCACCCCACTGAACCTCAGGTATATTTCCCAACCTCATCCCTTCTCATCAGGTGAAGTCTTTAACATTATAATGAAGCAAAGGTAACCCTTGGACAAGGAGGAGGGGCTATGAGCATGCTTCTTGATGAGGAATCAGAAGCGTAGCTGAAGACAAAGCATAAGCTGATACCTGCAACATCCCCTCTACCCCCCACTCCTGGGTAGGACATGTTTTTCCAGGAAGACATTCTTCCAGGAAGCCCCCAACTATCTTCATGTTAATGCCTTACTAGAGGGCTAAACAACATTAACTTGACAATAGCAAAACCTCTGGTATCCTGTTAGTTTTCTTTAACATATGAAAGAATTTTCTCAACCTTCCTTTTTCCTTACCTTCCTCAACCCCATAGCATATAATCGGCCACCCCTCACAACCTGGGGCAGCAGCTCTTTCTGCCCATGGGTCCTGTCCCCGTGCTTTAATAAATCACCATTTTGCACCAAAGATGTCTCGAGAATTCTTTCTTGGTCATCGGCTCTGGACTCCACCCCACTGAACCTCACCGATATCCCACAACCTTATCACTTCTGAGAGCCGGTTTAAACCGGACAGGATCATTGGCTTGTTATTTTAGCTTAGCAATGCAAGACCTTGCTTGTTTTTGAAATAGCACTGGGAGTTTTACCACTCATTTATTGTATCTGATATGGTTAGGATATTTCCTGATAGAGACTGTTAGTTTTTGTATTCCTTGAGTTCCCTTAAAATCCTTAACTAGTGAGGTTTTTGCATTTCTTTATAATTCTGACACTTCCTAGGAAGTTCTGTAAGAAGTGTGCTTAGGCAAGTAGAGTTCATGGGACAGAGAACATGGAAAATAGAAAACAGCTAGGGGCCTAAAATGACTTCTGTGTCACAAAAGCTATGTCTCATCTTTCTTTTTCTGGGGACTCCTAATTCTTTCTGCTTATAGAAACACAATTTTAAAATCTAATATCGTTTTTAAAGTCTCATTCAGACATATAATGTCATATTGTACTCCAAAGTATAGGTTTAACAAAACAGGATCAACTCACCTCTACTCATATTAATCCCACCTTTATTATAAATGAGATTGAGGATTGCTTTTTTATGTATTAATAATTCTCTCATTTTGAATCAATGAAAAGAAACATATTTGAAAACTTGAAATTCTAATTTATTGTTTACAAATATTATGTCCAAATAAGTAAACCAAAACCTCACAATCCATTTTATAAATATTCATCTATTCACCTGAAAAGTATATTTTAAACGTCTCAGCTCAAAAAACAGCCATTGATCCATATTAAATCTAAGTGAAAATATGACTTTTCTTAATTTCTTAAATTAAACCTCAAGCATTTTGTATTTATTAGATAAATTGTGCTCACAGTTTTTATTTTCATGAATATAATTTCCAACTTCAAAGACATGTTTTATCACAATAGATTTATGTCCTATTGAGAAGGAACAAAATAGGGGGGTTTTAAGATAAAAATAATTAAGAACCACCAGATTCAGGAAAAACTTTGTATCTCTCCCTTAACTGTCTAAAAGAATTTAGATAGGATGCCTGTACCAGGAAGAGAGCTATTACCAGAGATAAGTTTTTATATCAGAAAAACTTACCTGCATGGCATAAACAATTGTTAACAAAACATTTGCTGTTCTCATCTTTCTGTGATTTATCTTCCTCCCCTTTAAAGTCTCAGAACCCTACCACTGTCTCCTTAACTTAGGTTGGTATATAAGCCTCAATGGCCTGTCTGCTTTGGAGTCCCATGTGTTTGTGGGGTTCCTGTAAGTATGTAATTTTTTTTCCTGTTAATCTGTTTTATGCCAATGTAATTATTAGGCCAGCTGAAGAACCTAGAAGGGAAGAAGGAAAAATTTTTCTTCTCCAATATTATTTTTCCCTGATAGGGCCTAGATTATTCTAATAGGTTAAGTACGGATATGTATCTAGATTACAAAAAAAAAAAAAAAAAAGTGTGGACTTCATTGTGGACTTCAAAAAAAAAGTGTGGACTTCATTACAATTCATTGTAAAGAGTAGTATTAGAAGATAATATTATTCCAGTTGTTAAAAACAAGACAAGGCCAAAGCAGAGTCACTTATGCTAAGCCCCACATAATCAAAACAAAACTTAACTAGTTTCAGTTTTCCCAGAGATGGTATCTTAAACCAATTGTAGGGGAGGAAGAATTTCCTGATCTCTTCAAGGTCTCTATAGCTGTACTAATAAGCAAACTGACAATGCAACAGATTAACAAACAGGAGAAAATCAATTTTAATTTCCTACATATGGGAAATTCACACAGACATGAAACTCCAAAGACAGGGAAAATATATATATATATATACAGGGAAAAATATATATATATATAATTACATATATAAAATATATATTTATATATAATATATATAAATATATATATATAACATATATATGTTATATATATATATACACATACATCATCCTAAACTATGGATAACATGATAGGTTGTTAGTACTTCAAAGAGAAGGAATGCAATTCACAGGGCAATAAGAAGAACTGTAGACATTTGGTAATTAGATGTTTCTCTTGCCATACAGATAGGTCACTTGTATAAAATTTGTTTCTGGTAATAATCCTTCTTTGGGGAAGGACTCCCCAATTTGGATTCTTCTATGTAGTTAAGTGAGGGGCAAAAGTTTTTCTTGAGCTCATAGGGCCTTGATTGCCTTTAACTCATAGTAGTCTTCATGCTAAAGTGGCACAATTTGGGGGGGACTTGGCCCAAACTCCTTCACAGTTGTATTGTAGAGATAGAGGTTATGCCTAACTGACCACCCCAACCTGTAAACACACAGGCAGGATAAAGAATGTTGTGAGACTTGTGATGCATGAGTGACCTCAGGAGCCTGGTTAGTTGACAGCTGGCCTCCAGGTCTGTGCATAGATTTCCCTTTTCTATCTGTTTCTATTAGATTTTTATAATATCAATAAAGTGTTTTTTCAGGCACCTGGGTGGCTGAGATGGTTAAGAGTCTGCCTTTGGCTCAGGTCATGATCCCAGGGTCCTGGGATCAAGTCCCACATTGGGCTCCCTGCTCCATGGGGAGCCTGCTTCTCCCTCTACCTCCCTCTCTCTATCTCTCATGAATAAGTAGATAAAATCTTTAAAAAAAAATAAAGTGTTTTTTTCCCCTTTGAAACTGAGAGTATGGCTGCCGTGAATCTGTTCTTCAGAGCAACAGTCAATCATATATCTGATCAGCACTAGTTAGATAATCTCCCTGACAAACTCCTGTGATTCCCTAAAGGAAAGGGACTTTGCCATAACCAATCTGTTTTTTTGCCTAGTATAACTTCTTTGCTATTGTCCTTTTCTGCTAATAAAACTCTTTCATTTTGTACAGCTCCCTGGAGCTTCTTTTCTGTCTGCTAGGTTGGATGCTCCCCAATTCATGAATCATTGAATAAAACCAATAAGATCTTTAAAATTTACTCAGTTGAATTTTGTGGGTTTTTTTTTTTTACAGTTAATATTGTTCTGTAGAAGATTTCTTTACATTCTTGAAAATTCAGTGCTTTATACATTATTTCATTTTTCATCCAGAGAATATTATGTATGTATTGTGGGATAAAGAACAGAACTAATTTATATTGACATCTTTTAAAAAACAGATTTTCTGAAATGGACAAAGGGCAAAGAGATATAATAAGTTCAATAAGCTTTAGTAATAATGCTGAAATACTGAATTTGATTTGGAAGTATTATGAAGTCACAATGGCATTTTTAAATTTGTTGTTTCTGTTGTTGTTATCTTTGTCCATTGAAAGTGTCAAGAAAGAAAATGGCCAATTTGGTGACCAAATTGAAGTCTCTAAAACTCTTCAACTAATGTAAACCACAGTTTGTCGGAGATGACTGTTTGCAGATCTAGAACAAGAAATAACACTAGATCAGCCTCGAATATCTTACATAATAAAGCAAAAAAGTTTTCACAGACTCCCTGATACCATGTAAATGATCTTAGGAGCCAACTTGAAGACACTCTCATTGACTCAATAATAGAAAAGCTTTATCATCAAGAATAAATATAATTTCAATAGATTGAGATACATCATATTTATATAAATCTATGAGATCATAATGGCATTAAAATAATAACAATAATAAATTGTAAAATTTTAAAGAACCCAGTTATTTCTTAAATTCCACATGAGTGAAATCGTATGGTATTTGTGGTATTTGTCTACTTTGAAAACTAAGAATAAAGAATATATTTCACCTTTCTGTTCAAACTACACTTTCTGGATAACTAAATAATTAAGAAAAGCATTTCTCTTTATAAGAGCATTCAGTCTTAATGAAAAGAAAGGACAGAATTAGAATATCACCATTTGTAACCACAAATGAAGTTTTGGATCTAGGCAATAATCACTAAAAGGAAGCAATTAGTCAGGAGGCCTCCTAATGGAAGAATGCAATAATACAGTAGCAACTATCTATGCCATATTCTTGCTGAAAATCAATATTAAATTGATCAGACTTCTAGATCCGAGTGTAAATTTACAGACAATATATGAGATAGAGGAAAATAGCAAATGACATCTCAAAAATATAGCCAATAGAATCCAGATTATGGAATACTGATAGACAAAAAAATCTGATATTTTTAACAAACAAATTTAAAAAAAGACAGAGAGTCATTTCTTTGATCTTCACTCTCCAAAAAATCAATAAAAATTAGGTAAAAAATTCAGTTAATCTGGTATACTTCAAGGGCACAATAGCCACAGATGGAGACCATACATACAGAAGATTTCCATGTTTATAGCAATTTCTATTAAACAGCAATACTACAAACTAAAAGAAAACTCAGAGCTTTATCAAACAAATATAATGTGGCTTTTATTTGGATCCTATTTCAACAAAAAAACTTAAAATATACGCATACATTTATGAGGAAAGCAAGAAAATTTTAACAATGCCCTGATATTTGATTATATTAAGGAATTATTCTTATTTTTAATGCTTTGGAATGGACAATGGTGTAATTAAAAAGCAGTCCTTATTTTTTCAGAAACAAATGCATATATATTTACATATAAAATAACATTTATGTTTTGGGTTTGTTTTAAAATTAATACAATAAGAAAAAAACTGAATGGGGGTATATATGAAACATGCTTGCCCATATACTTGTAATTATTGAAACTAGATATTGTGCAATGAGGGTTAGTTACAGTATTATTTCTTCTTTTACATTGGTTTTAAATTGTCCATAACAAAAGATTGTTTTAAATACTATTACAGGGGCTCCTGGGTGACTCAGTCATTAAGTGTCTGCCTTCCACTCAGGTCATGACCCCAGGGTCCTGGGATTGAGCACCTCATCAGGCTCCCTGCCAAGCAGGGAGTCTGCTTCTCCTTCTCCCTCTGCCTGCTGCTCCCTCTACTTGCGCTCGTGCTCTCTCTCTGCCAAATAAATAAATAAAATACTTAAAAATAAATAAACAGGGGCACCTGGGTGGCACAGTGGTTAAGCGTCTGCCTTCGGCTCAGGGTGTGATCCCAGAGTTATGGGATCGAGCCCCACATCGGGCTCCTCTGCTAGGAGCCTGCTTCTTCCTCTCCCACTCCCCCTGCTTGTGTTCCCTCTCTCGCTGGCTGTCTCTCTCTCTGTCAAATAAATAAATAAAATCTTTAAAAAATAACTAAATAAATAAATAAGCAAACTAATAAATATTATTACATTAGGATAAAATTAAGTAGATTATAAATATGCATTCAGTGAGAAAATGCAATAATTTATAACTATAAAAATGAAGTCTTTAAATGATGATAGTGGATATCAAATCACAAGTTATTTAAACACTCTGAATTATATAGTGCTTTATCTAATATGCTAGTGTAAACAATACAACAGAAGTAACAATATTTAAAATTGCTAAAACTTGTTAATCACTTTATTACCTGTTACAGTTTTAAAATATTATTTTTTCAGCTTTATTGAGGTATATTTGACTGATAAAATTGTACATATTTAAGGTGCAAATGTGATGATTTGATAGATACATTGTAAAATAGTTACCACAATTAATTAATACATCAATCATCTCACTATAGTTAATAACACTGTAGTGTATTATTTTTTGAGAGTATGTCTTCAGCATTTCATCACAAAAAAATAGTTAAATTTTTTAAAGAAAACATTAAATGTGTAAGAATATAGGTTTTTAAGTTTCTTTTAAGAGTAACGAGCCAAAGTTTGAAGACCATTGTTTAAGCACTCGAGTGGATAAAAATCCAACTACCTCTTGCAGCAAATAGGATCCAAAGGTAGAAAACCGTTACTCAACTTAGCAGGTATTCCAGATCTGGGCACCCACAGACCCATCCTCAGAGACCTAAAAATCGATATCAGGATACCAAATATATGATTTTCTCCCAACTTTAACTTAATTCACCTACTCTACCTAACTTGCTCCTAAAATTTCATGATGTGGCTGAATAACTGTTCTATTCATGAGGTCTCTGAAAGATTTCTCTCTAGTACTTAGAGAAGCTTAACATATATCAATCCAAATATTATAGAAATATAGATTACTTTAATTATTTCAATCACTGTAAAATAGGTTTAAATCCCTATAAATCTCCATAATGTGCAAAACGCAAATCACCAATCAACTATTTCTACATTAACGTAGTACCTGAAGAATACTTCATTTGTCTTAGTTTGGTTTGGCTGATAAGTAAATAAAGGAAAAAAATGCAACTGGATTCATAGCTAATAAGTTGTATTTTGTATAGCATAAAATACAAATATTTGAATCTAATTAGAAAGTTCTATTTTACTATATTCATGAAACTCTTGTTTCACTTCTTTGAATGTAACTGTGATCTAATTATCTTCTCATCTGTCCTAATGACAATGTCAGACTTATAAAGGATGATCATCATCTCTGCTAATCTTTCCTAAGCCACCTACCTATTGATTGAGTAATCAAAAGAAGATGCTACTGTCTCATGGTCTATTGACCGGGGGAGTAGAGGTCAGATCAGAGGAGAGAGTGATGTAGTAGTGAGAAGCAAGAGAATCTGGAAAATAAACAGTCACTTGTATATTCTAATGGAGCAGCTTCTGTATTTGTAGAACCGAGATGGTATAGTAGCTACCATGAAGAAAGTACCATGTTTCTGCCTTCAAAAAAAGGCCATACTGATATGGATAGAATATATATCACTTCCATTTCCAGTTGCTCACATCTTGCTTTTAATAACTTTTTTGCTGTTCTTACTGCCATCCATTTTTTTTCTTGTCATATTCATCCTCTATATCAAGGATAAAGTAATCTTTTAAAGTTATTTCTTTGTTAACATCACCAGATTAAAAATCTCCAGCACATTTCCAATTAGCTATTAACTGAAACCCCAACTGCTTGCATTAACAAGACTCCTCATTAGATGAGTCCTAACCAGTTCATCTGCATTCCTCTGCAGTTTGCAACTAAAGCCTTTTACTTTAGCCAAGCTGGTATATGCTTTCCAAAGTTCATATAGTTTACTTGGAATGGTATGTGTTTTTATCATCAGTTACTCAGAATGCAGTTCAATGCAATGTCTTCTTAGATGCTCTCTCAGAGGTCACACCATCCTGGAAAGACTTATCTCTTTGATGTCCCCTTAAGGCACTTTGTATTGCCACTTATATAACACTTGTCACATAGTATCTTTTGCTGTAGCTTTTTGTGTGTGAATGCACTGACACATCCTCCTGGTATGTTTGGGAAGAATGTTGACAAAGATCTTGTCTTCAAAGGGAAATTAATAATTTGTCAGGTGAATAAGATATACGGAATCTCAAGAAGGGACGCAGAGGCATAAATGACAAAAACATGTATATGCAGCAGGGTCCAGGGCTCCTTGTTTGCTTGAGGCAACTGGCAGTAGAAAGAAAACTAAATCAAGTCAGATATCATCTTTGAGCTTTTTAGTATCCTCAATTATAAAATCAGGACAGTAATACTGTGTTATTAAATATGAGACTATATTATAAAGAACAGAGCATAGTTACTAACATGTAGTCAGTGACCATTTGCTTCTGGTTTTTATTACTTTTCTCCAACATCTTCCTTGTTTCCTTAACTGGATCAATTTGCATGATTCAGTAGTGCTAAGAGTTTAAATAATTCTGGAGTGTTCTTTTTTTTTAAGATTGTATTTATTTATTTGATAGAGAGCACAAGTAGGCAGAGCATCAGACAGAGGGAGAAGGAGAAGCAGGCTCCCCACTGAGCAGAGAGACCCACCCCGCTGGATCCCAGGACCCTGGGATGATGACTTGAGCCAAAGGCAGATGCTTAACCGACTGAGCCAAGCAGTCCCCCCAGGAGTGTTCTTTATTTTTTCTTTTCAAAGTAGAAAGATAACTATATTGAAATTAAGCAAAACCTGCATTCTGGTCTTCTTTTAGCTAGAATTATAATCTGATAAAAGTTAGTTAACTTCTCTGTCACTCATTTTCTTCAATTGTAAAGTAAAAATATTAGATTAGATACATTTAAACTTTCTAGCTGTGGCAATTCATGACATTCTCACAGGTATTTTCCATAAGCAAAATTATTCTATTATGAAACATATGTGACCTCTTGGATGCCAAAATCATTTTCACAGCTTTTATCATGCTTCTGGGTTCAGTCCATTTTACTCTAGACTGGAAATAGATAGAAGACAACAGTAAGTAATCCTTGGTATAGATATGAGCAGATTTTCTGTGATGCCAAGAAAACTCAAACTTGAAGACCTCTCACTTTTGTGAATTGTAACCAAGGTCCTAGGGGTGTTTGATGCTTATGGAAATCAACAGATTCCAAAATTTGTAATTCACTTTGCTTTTTTAACTTTCTAGATACATCTTAAAACATTTGTACCTGATTTTTATTCTTCATGTCTTATTACTTTTCCTAAAAAGAACTATACAAATTTTAAAAGTTCTCTAGGCCTGCCAGAACTTGGATCTGCCCTGTCTGTGTAGGGCCCTGCCAACCTGGGATTCTTTCTTGAAATGCACTGTTAAGAATATAAAGAAGTACAGAAGACAAAATTCCAAGTCCTACTAATATATATATTAATATTTAAATTCATAATAAAATTTAAAGAGTCAAAATAAAATAAGCATATTGGATATAAAACCTGAAACATTTTTGCATTAGGTGGTATGGTTTAGAGTGCAATTTAGCTTGATTAGGATAAATTTTTGTAAATACTTGGAGGTTTTTTTGTTTTCACAACAATAATTATTAAGCATTGATTATCTTCAAATCCTTAATAAAAAAATGAAAACTATCTTATGTACATTTAAATAAAGGATGATGTTTAGAACTTTTTATTTCATTAATTCTGAGACACATTTTGACACTCAATTTAACATTTCTTTATTGATGATCACTTGGTAGTCATGACATAGTTACCTCTAACGACACAACTGAAAACTCGATTAGTATTCTTGATGATGACTATAACTGTTTGAATTTTCAGTAAACAAATATTTTAAGAACCATTTGAAGAAGAACAATAATTCCAGGTAGTGTTTCAAAATTTTCCATGATACTTTTTGGCATGATTTTAAGAATGTGAGTGTTCCCACATTGCTGGTGAGACTGTAAAATGGGCCCACTACTATGGAAAGTTGTTCGGTATTTCCTCAAAAGTTAAACATAGAGTTGGTAGAGTAGCTACCAACTCCAATCCAGCAATTCCAATTCTACATATATATCCAAAAGAATTGAAAACAGGTACTCAACCAATAGTCAAAAGGTGGAAATAATCCAGTATACAACTAATCAATAGATAAGCAAGTTATGGAATATGCATATAATATAATATCAATCAGTCATAAAAAGAAATAAATTCCTGATACATACTACAATGTTAATAAGCCTCAAAAACATTATGCTAAATTAAAGAAGACAGACACCAAAAATCATATATTGCATGATTCAGTATATATGAAATATCCAGAATAGGTAAATCCCTAGAGATAGAAAGCAGATTGGTGGGTGCAATCTGGGGATTAGGAGGACTAGGGACTAGAGGGAGAAGAGATTAGGGAGTAACTGCTTAATGGACACACTCTAGAAACAAACAGAAACTTTGGAAAGGAAATCTTGGTGCAGGTGGGGCCCAAAGTAAGTGTTAGAACTTTTAACTTACTACATTTTAACTTAGGTGAAAATAGCTAATCATCTGGACAGTACTGAGCATACTCTAGTTTCCTCCCTTTTCCATCTTAACCTTCATTCAGTGGTCCAGTCTAATAAAAATATATGGTAAATTAGTCTAGGAATTTTAGTAATACCAATGAAAGAAGTCAAATGTTAATTTATTTCTGAGGATTTACAATGGAAATTTTTGGTCTCTTCTTGATGCTGATTACTTATTATCTAACTAGATTTTCACATGTAAGCAAAAAATGTACTTTAAGTTATTTATTCCTTATTTTTGGATTTAACCAGAAAGTCTGTATGTATACTAAATATCAACATAAATAACACAGGGGTTATAATCTGGTTGCTGGTTAGTCTGAGTATGTTTAGTTTCAAATATGTTTCAATTTTACAGATACTATATTTATGGCTGGATAATGGTAAGTGTTAAGTCAATATCATAGAAACTTACTCAATTTCTTGAAAAATATTAGTACAAATAGGGTACTTGAATATATATAGCAAATGACTGTTTTCAAATACACAATATTTGACTTTTGCCATTTGTATATACAGTGCTTATTTTGAGGAAGTGTCAGAGTTTTATACTGACAAGGTATAGCTCACACTAAAATCAGACATCAGAGTACAATTTCTGCAGAACTATCAATTAATTCTATGGAAACTTACAGATAGGTCTTGGATAGAACTGAAATGTTTAAGAATTTCTGTGCAAAATGATTTTAAATTTAAAATGAATATGGCTAATGGGTTGTGTCTTTTCCTTTAAGTTCTTCTCAGATTGTATATTTCAAAGAAAATAGGGACATGATGACTCTTGAGATGACACATTGTCTTCTCTCCTCGAATATTGTTAAAGGTGAAATGTTCGCATTTATTTTAGAGCATGTTTTCTCTAGTTTGACCTATTTCTACTCTTTCCACACCTATGATCTGTTTGATAATTCATCTGTATGTTACACTCAGACAGGATAATTTTAGCTTTGTTGATCATAGCTGTATATGTGGGAAATGGACTTCTTTATTACTTAAGGAATAGAGTTTTAAAATAATGTGTCTCAAGGTTCCAATGGGCACATTTTCCTCATAAACAAATAGATTACAGGAATATTTGCTAAGAAGTTTATATCTTTATTTGGCTTGTCTGTTTAATTTAGTTGTCATTATATAGTCAAATCAACTACAGTTACTTCTGTATAATGGCAATTAGATAATTTATAATAAGCAAACAATAAATTCTTATATGCTAGAAATTAATGAAAGTAGATTGAATATGAATTTTAATCTAAAATAAATGTGTACAGCCAGAGGGAGAAAAGATGGCAGAGGAGTAGGTGACCTCTTTTTCAGCTGGTCCCCTGAATTGAGCTGGATATCTACCAGACCATCCTGAACACCCATGAAATCAGCCTGATGCAGGAAGATACATCTGGATCTCTACAAACAAACATCTCCAGTGCATTGAGGTATGAAGCCGGGAGCCATGAATCCATGCACAGATATCAGAAGATAAATGGAAGGGGAAGAGAGGTGACGCACTTGGGCATCGGGAGGTAGTAATCACCTGCCCTGGGGAGCTGGCCGGACTCACAGACCAACACCCGTGAGAAAGCAGACTGAGACCGTGAGCCTAGGAACGCGCGCAACCAACTGAAAACCGGAGTTCCAGAGTGCTCACTGGAACTGGACTAAAACCAGGAGCTCGGGAGCACGCATGCGACCAGACTGAAAACCGGCACTCCAGAGTAAACATGAACCACACTGAAAGAGGGAGCTCGGGAGCACGCATGGGAACTGGGGGTGCTGGTGGTGTTAGAAGCACAAAGGATAGAGACATGCTGGCCCTGGAAGCAAGGGCTGGGAGAGCGGCTGTGGGGCGCACAACCCAGGACACTGCAGGGTTTTTAGCAGCACTGACAAAAACAGAGTTAAAGTGGCCATGAGAGCTCAGTGGAGAGCAGACTGCGATCTCTCTGTTCTGAGACAGAGGCTAGGATACAGCCACTGCTGCTCTGACTCTCAGAAGAGTCACAGAAAACAGCCAGGGAAAGCCACCAGAGAACAAAAGCCCAGAAAAATCAGCTCACATTGTGCCTATCCCCAACCCCCTCGCAGGGGATGGGGTGACTCTACCCAAACATGGTTGCCTGAATATCAGCACAGCAGGGCCTTCCCCCAGAAGGCAGACTGAAAAATCAAGAAGCCCACATCCCTAAGGTCACTATAAAACAAGTGCACACTGCCTGGGTCCTGGTCAATAATTTGGGTTCTGGGCATCCCCACAACCTCTCCTCAGCAGAATGATGAGGAAGAGAAACCCCCTCCCCCCCCAAAAAAAAAGATAATGAGTCTGTGGCCTGTGCAACAGAACTGATGGATATGGATATAACCAAATTGTCAGAAATGGAGTTCAGAGTAAGAATGGTCAAGATGATGTGTAGGCTTGAAAAAAATTAATGAAAATATTAACGAGAATATAGAATCTCTAAAGGTGGAAATGAAGGAGAATCTGGCAGAAATTAAAAATGCTATGAATCAAATGCAGTCTAAACTAGACGCTCTGACGGCCAGGGTAAATGAGGCAGAAGAACGAATTAGGGAATTGGAGGATGGGATGGTAGAAGAGAAAGTTAAAACAGAAACTTGCCTCAAAAAAATCCAATCTCAAGAATGTAGATTACAGGAGATTACTGACTCAATGAAACGTTCAAAAGTCAGAATCATCGGCATCCCCATGGGAGTGGAGAAAGAGAGAGGTCTAGAAGAGATATTTGAACAAATTGTAGCTGAGAACTTCCCTAATCTGGCAAAGGAAACAAGCATTCATGTCCAAGAGGCAGAGAGGACCCCTCCCAAGGTCAATGACAACAGACCTACACCACGTCATGTCATAGTGCAATTTGCAAATATTAGATCCAAGGATACAGTATTGAAAGTGGCCAGGGGGAAGAAAATCCTTACGTACAGAGTGAAGAATATCAGAATAACATCAGACCTGTCTGCAGAGACCTGGCAGGCCAGGAAGGGTTGGCAGGGTATTTTCAAAGCTCTATCTGAGAAGAACGTGCAGCCGAGGATCCTTTATCCAGCAAGGCTGTCATTCAGAATTGAAGGAGAGATAAGGACCTTCCAGGATCAGCAGAAACTGAAGGAATTTCTAACCACCAAAAAAGCCCTACAGGAGATATTAAGGGGGGTTCTCTAAGAGTAAAAAGGGCCCCAGAGTGATACAAAACAGAAATTTACAATCTATAGAAACAAAGACTTCACAGGCCACATGACATCATTAAAATCATATCTCTCAATAATCACTCTCAATGTGAATGGCCCAAATGCTCCCATAAAACACCACAGGGTTGCAGATTGGATAAAAGTCATGACCCATCCATTTGCTGTCTACAAGAGACTCATTTTGAACCTAAAGATACATCCAGACTGAAAGTGAAGGGATGGAAAACCATTTTTCATGCCAATGGACCTCAAAAAAAAGTTGGGGTAGCAATGCTTATATCAGACAGATTAGATTTTAAACTAAAGACTATAGTTAGAGATACAGAAGGACACTATATTATTCTTAAAAGATGTATCCAACAAGTGGATATGACAATTATAAATATCTATGCCCCCAACAGGGGAGCAGCAAGATACACAAGCCAACCCTTAACCAGAAAAAAGAGACATATAGATAATAATATGTTAATAGTAGGGGACCTCAACACTCTACTCTCAGCAATAGACAAATCACCTAAGCAGAAAATCAACAAAGAAACAAGAGCTTTGAATGACATACTGGACCAGATGGGCCTCATAGATATACACAGAATATTAAGCCCCAGAACAACAGAATACTCATTCCTTTCGAATGCCCATGGAACTGTCTCCAAAACAGACCAAAATCCGGGTCACAAAAGGGGTCTCAACTGACACCAAAAGAATGAGACTATTCCCTGCATATTCTTAGACCACAATGCTTTGAAACTGGAACTCAATCACAAGGAAAAATTTGGAAGAAATTCAAACACTTGGAAACTAAGAACCATCCTGCTCAAGAATGATTGGGTAAACCAAGTGATTAAGAAGGAGATCAAATAATTTTTGGAGACCAACGAAAATGAAAACACATCAGTCCAAACCCTATGGGACACTGAAAAGGCAGTCCTAAGGGGAAAATACATAGCCATCTAAGCCTCACTCAGAATAATAGAAAAATCTAAAATGCAGTTTTTATATTCTCACCTGAAGAAGATGGAGCTGGAAAAGAAAAACAGGCCTAACCCACACACGAGAAGGCAGGTGATCAAGATTAGACCAGAGATCAATGAATTAGAAACCAGGAGCACAGTAGAGCAGATCAACAGAACTAGAAGCTGGTTCTTTGAATGAATAAATAAGATCGATAAGCCACTGGCCAGACTTATTCAAAAGAATAGAGAAAGGACCCAAATTAATAAAATTATGAATGAAAGGGGAGAGATCATGACCAACAACAATGAAATAGGAAGGATCATTAGAAACTTTTATCAACAGCTTTATGCCAATAAATTAAAAAACATGGAAGAAATGGATGCCTTCCTGGAAATCTATAAACTACCAAGACTGAAACAGGAAGAAATTGAGTATTTAAACAGACTGATTAATTATGAAGAGATTGAACAAGTGATCAAAAACCTCCCCAAAAACAAGAGTCCAGAGCCTGACGGATTCCCCGGGGAATTCTACCAAACATTCAAAGAAGAAATAATACCTATTCTCCTGAAGGTGTTTCAAAAAATAAAAACAGAAGGAAAACTACCAAACTCATTCATGAGGCCAGTATTACCTTGATTCCCAAACCAGGCAAAGACCCCCTCAAAAAGGAGAATTATAGACTGATTTCCCTGATGAATATGGACGCCAAAATTCTCAACAAGACCCTAGCTAATAGGATCCAACAGTACATTAAAAGGATTATCCATCATGACCAAGTGGGATTCATCCCTGGGATGCAAGGGTGGTTCAACATCCGCAAATCGATCAGTATGATAGATCATATCAACAAGAAAAGAACCATATGACCCTCTCAATTGATGCAGAAAAAGCATTTGACAAAATACAGTATCCTTTCCTGATTAAAACCCTGCAGAGTGTAGGGATAGAGGGTACATTCCTCAATTTCATAAAAGCCATCTATGGAAAGCCTACAGCGAATATCATTCTCAATGGGGAAAAGCTGGGAGCCTTTCCCTTAAGATCAGGAACAGGACAAGGATACCCACTGTCGCCATTATTATTCAATATAGTACTAGAAGTCCTTGCAACAGCAATCAGACAACAAAAAGGGATAAAAGGTATCCAAATTGGCAAAGAAGAAGTCAAACTGTCTCTCTTCGCAGATGACATGATACTCTATATGGAAAACCCAAAAGACTCCAACCCCATACTACTAGAACTTATAGAGCAATTCAGTAATGTGGCAGGATACAAAATCAATGCTCAGAAATCAGTTGCATTTCTATACACGAGCAATGAGACTGAAGAAAGAGAAATTAAGGAATCCGTTCCATTTACAATAGCCCCAAAAATCATACATTACCTTGGAATTAACTTAACCAGAGACGTAAAGGGTCTATATTCTAGAAACTACAAATCACTCTTAAAGGACATTGAAGAAGACATAAAAAGATGGAAAAACATTCCATGCTCATGGGTTGGAAGAATAAACATAGTTAAAATGTCTATGCTAACCAGAGCAATCTACACTTTCAATGCACAAACCAATGACATTTTTCAAAGAACTGGAACAAACAGCCCTTAAATTTGTATGGAACCAGAAATGGCCCTGAATCACCAAGGAATTGTTGAAAAGGAAAAACAAAGCTGGGGGAATCACAATGCTGGATTTCAAGCTATACTACAAAACTGTGATCACAAAGACAGCATGGTACTGGCACAAAAACAGACACATAGATCAATGGAACAGAATAGACAACCCAAAAATGGACCCTCGGCT
Source organism: Ursus arctos (assembly GCF_023065955.2). Lineage (NCBI taxonomy): Eukaryota > Metazoa > Chordata > Mammalia > Carnivora > Ursidae > Ursus > Ursus arctos. The sequence continues at coordinate 7,245,981 of NW_026622852.1, forward strand.
CTTTGGGCAACTAATCTTTGACAAAGCAGGAAAACACATCCAGCGGAAATAAGACAGTCTCTTCAATAAATGGTGCTGGGCAAATTGGATAGCTACATGCAAAAGAATGAAACTTGACCACCCTCTCACACCATACACAAAGATAAACTCCAAATGGATGAAAGACCTTGATGTGAGACAGGAATCCATCAAAATCCTAGAGGAGAACATAGGCTACAACTTCTTTGACATCGACCACAGCAACTTTTTTTATGTCACATCTCCAAAGGCAAGAGAAACAAAAGAAAAATGAACTTGTGGGGCTTCATCAAGATAAAAAGCTTCTGCACAGCCAAGGAAACAGTCAAAAAAACTAAGAGGCAGCCCACAGAATGGGAGAAGGTATTTTCAAATGACACCACAGATAAAAGAATGGTATCCAAGATCTACAAAGAACTTCTCAAACTCAATACACGAGAAACAAATAATCAAATCAATAAATGGGCAGAAGATATGAACAGACACTTTTCCAATGAAGACATACAAATGGCTAACAGACACATGAGAAAATGTTCAAAATCATTAGCCATCAGGGAAATTCAAATCAAAAGCACATTGAGATACCACCTTACACCAGTTAGAATGGCAAAAATTGACAAGGCAAGAAACAACAATTGTTGGAGAGGATGTGGAGAAAGGGGATCCCTCCTACCTTGTTGGTGGGAATGCAAGTTTGTACAGCCACTGTGGAAAACAGTGTGGAGGTCCCTTAAGAAGTTAAAAACTGAGCTACCCTATAATCCAGCCATTGCACTACCGGGTATTTACCCCAAAGATATAGACGTAATGAAGAGAAGGGCCATATGCACCCCAATGTTCATAGCAGCATTGTCCACAATAGCTAAATTGTGGAAGGAGCCGAGATGCCCTTCAACAGATGACTGGATTAAGAAGATGTGGTCCATATATACAATGGAATATTACTCAGCCATCAGAAAGAACGATTACCCAACATTTGCAGCAGCATGGATGGGACTGGAGGAGATTATGCTAAGTGAAATAAGTCAAGCAGAGAAAGATAATTATCATATGGTTTCACTCACTTCATTTATGGAACATAAGAAGTAGGAATATAGGTAGGACAAGGAAGGGAAAAATGAAGGGGGATAAACAGAAGGTGGTATGAACCATGAGAGACTGTGGACTCTAGCAAACAATCTGAGGGCTTCAGAGGGGAGAGGGGTGGGGGATTGGGATAGGCCAGTGATGTGTATTAAGGAGGGCACATATTGCATGGTGCACTGGGTGTTATATGCAAATAATGAATCATGGAACATTACATCAAAAACTAAGAATATACTGTATGGTGACTAACATAGCATAACAAAAAATTATTATAAAAATTAATAAATAAAATTAATGTGTAACTATGGAATGATGGGATGATGGGATGGTTGTCAACATAAATAACTGTTTTAAAAATATATATTTTAAAAATATATATTTTAGTTACGAAGGGAGGAAGTCATCTCTGAAATTATTGATAGATTCTGTTTCTTTTATTCCAAAACGTAGAATTATGGAAGGAACAGTTTAGTGATAGAAAAACATAATGGAAAATATTATCCAGATAATATGAAAATTTTGTCAAATCATGAACATAACAGGTCTATTATTGTATTTGTTTTCTAGTTAATTTGCTGCTATACTATTTAAAATTTAGTGGTGCTTTGTGGTTCTTTATATTTCCATTGTCTTCTTTATTCGTAGTGAAATTTATAACATACAGGGGGAAAATCTCTTTGAAATACATATCCTAGTTACTACCAAATACCAAAATTGTAACTGAAATATAATGAGACTTTCACACAACTAAATTATTTATGTAAGTCAAAACCTGTTGATAGAAATTAAATAAAATTTTTAAATGAAATGATTTTTAGAAAATATTTGAAATCTTACTCTCAAACAAGAAGGTATATTTTTATTAAACATACCTAGAGGCTGTGAGCTTCAATGCTTTGAAGTGAGTTCTAATATCATACTTATTTCTCTATTGTTCATGGGAAGGTGAATTATAAAGAGTGTGGTAAAGAGTATATTTCTCTTTGGCCCCAATTTTTTTTTTCCCCAGAGTATTCTCAAAACCTAGCAGGATTTCCATATTGCTTTTCCCCTTTACCTTTGTACTCTATACATATACTTAATAAAAAATATTCTTAATTTTTACATAAAAACTTGCCTAAAGTGCAGTCTTTTTAATGATATTATTTACTGAAATATAGGAAAGACTGTTTCCTTCCAAATTGTTATTTTAAATGTTTGTTACCTGTATAACTTGTTAATGGGAATGATAGTAGGATTTATGTTCACTTATTCATATTTCCATTCTCTCTCTCTCCCTTTCTCTCTCTCAACTGCATGTTTTGTCTTACATCTCTATGTGGTTTTGAAACTTTATTTTCTCTCCCACAATCCTTTTTCCTTATTAACAGTATATATTTTTCTCTCTATGGTAGTAAAGGGAAGGACATTTTAACCTCTTTGTGATCAAAGAGTCATTTTCTCCTTTGAATTCAGATGAAAACTGATTCCCCACTGTGCAGTGTTATGAAGCTTTCACTGAAATTCCATTAAACATCTCCTTAGGAGCTAGGAAAGAGATGAGTTTACCATTTCAAATTATTTCATATCCATATTCCCTTGGGCCATATTATACTTGAACTTCCACTATTCTACTTTTTCTTTTAAATCTAAGAAAAACTGGAAATCTTCAAGAAATTGTTCAAAAAACAGAGGAAGATAGGGGTGGCTGGGTGGGTCAGTCGTTAAGTGGCTGCCTTTGGCTCAGGGCATGGTCCCAGAGTCCTGGGATCAAGCCCCATATTGGGCTCCTCTGCTGGGAGCCTGTTTCTTCCTCTCCCACTCCCCCTTCTTGTGTTCCCTCTCTCACTGGCTGTCTCTCTCTCTCTGTCAAATAAAAAAAAAAAAAAACAGAGGAAGGTAACTCAAACATTTCATTTATGCTTTCTCCTCTAATAATTTCCTGATAAGCTCTATTTAAAAAAAAAAGACTTTACTTATTTATTTACTTATTTGAGAGAGCAGGGGAGGAGCAGAGGGAGAAGGACAAGTGGACTACGCAATGAGTGTGGAGCTTGACATGGAGATTAATCCCACAGCCCTGAGATCATGATCTGAGCCAAAATCAAGAGTCAGTTGCTCAACCAACAGAGCCACCCAGGCACCCCTTCTGATAATTTTTAAAACTTGAAAGATTCTATCAGTTCAAGACGATTCCTTATTAAATAGGTAGCTGAATTTCGGGATGTCTGGCTACTATCTCTAATTTCCTTAATAGAAATTCTATTGATTCTAAGGCTATATGAGCTACGGAAAATTAGTGTGATGAGACAAGAAATGGGGTTTATATGAACATATTTGAAAACTAGAAATTAGTTTAGCATTAATACATCTTAAATTAACTTTTCTTGCTCTGGTCCCAAACCATGTTTATTTCCTTCTGTAGCCTCAGAATCTTACATTAATTTACTTAAGTCACCCAAAAATGATATCAAATTATTATTTTTACATAAGAATTGTTACAAACAAAATAAAAGATAAATAGAACATTCTACTTTGAAGTGGATTTGTTTGAATTGATAGATGCTAAATACACAGCTGTGCAACTTCAAAAAAATTTTTAAATGTATTATAAATTATTTTTTAAGCTCTCTTATGTTGTAAGGTTTGTTTTCTAACAATTGCTAAAATGATCTACCAATATCTTTTTGCGAAGTAAATATGAAAATTATAAGCAGAGGACTTCTAGTTCAGTTCCATCATCTAAAGACATTGGAAGTTACCATTTACATCCTAATAACAAGAAAAAGCTGGACAAACTGAAATTCAATGATGTTTTGAGACTTATTAAAGAACTACAGTTTCTGGCCAAATGGGTACCTCAAAATCTAGAGACAGAGGTACATCCAGAGGTGTAGTCAAAATATGCTGGTCTGGAGCAGAACCTGCTGAGGCAAAAGAAGAGAGGAAACTTTAAATAATAATATTATGGTGACTTTGATGAATCACTGACAGTTGAATATTGATTAACATGAAATTAAGAACTAGTCCTTCAAGCCAAAATATTAAGCAGGCTAACCACATTTTTATGAGTTGTACACCTTTAGGAGGCCCACCAGGTTCTCACTTTGAAGATCTGAAAAAGTCTGCTCCTAGCTTCAGTAGAGGAAGGGAAAGAGTAATCATTGTAAAATACAGCAGGAGCCTTCTCTGTAACAGAAGGGAACTCATCAGGGGAAAAGACTTTACCACAGCCTAATCTCAGCTGGGGCAAGAGCATTTCTCCTATGCTAGCCTGTTCTAACATTTGTTTTACCTAATAGCTATCATGAAGATTTCAAAGAAGAAAGTATGGGGAGTTAGAAGGGGATCATGCTATGCCATTGGAGAAACACTTATTATGATCACAGGCCCAAGACACAGGCCTACTAAAACACTGAAATTTAATGTGAAGATTATAAAGCAAAAATACAGTGAAACATTTAAAGTACTGAAAGAATTCATTGTCAGCAGAAGTTGTAAGAAATGTTAAAATAAGTTCTTCAGGCAGAAAGAAAATGACATAGGTCAGAAAATTTAATCTATGTGAATGAAGAAAGAACATCAGAAAGGAATAAATGAAGACAAATAAAATGTTTTATTTTTCTCATTCTTAATTGACTTAAAAATAAATATTTTTTAAAATAATAGTAGCGATACAAGGGATGATAATAGTGTATGTGTAAATAAAAATAATAGAACAGTATCATGAGTAGTGTGAGGGAGGAATTGGGAATACTCTGTTACAGGGCATCTGCTTTACATATATACTATTACTTGAAGTATATACTTCCCTAGATATATTTCCGAAATTCTAGGACAATCTCTAAAAATATTAAAAATCAAAATCAGATCTGACAGAAAAGATGTTTAAAAAGGATACCAGGAAAACAAATGCAGCAAGTAGAAAACAGTTACAGACATTACTAATAATCACTTTAAATGTGAATAATCCAAATACAACAATTAAAGTTAGTTATTATAAGAATAGATTTTAAAGAACTCAATTTATGTTAACTGAAATAATCCAATTTTAAATATAAATACTCAAAAAAGTTAAGCAAAAGGAATGTAGAAAGATATGCCATGCTAACAGTAATCAAAAGGAAGTTGGGAGTGTAATATTATAATACCATTGTATGGTAACAGATGGTAACTACACTTATCGGGGTGAGCATAGGTAATGTATAGAGTTGTTGAATCACTGTGCTGTACACCTACAACTAATACAACATCGTATACCAACTATACTTCAAGAAAAAAAGAAAGCTGGAGTGGCTATATTACATTCACACAAAGCAGACTTGAGAATAAGGAAGATTAGAGGAATAAAAGGACACATAATAAATGTGTCAATTCTCCAGGAAGACAACAATCTTAAATGTGTATGCAACTAATGACAGAGCATGAAAATATGAGACAAAAACTGATAGAACTGAAAGAAAAAAAAGAAAAAAGAAAAATTCACTATTATACTGGAATATAGCAACACACTTCTGTAATTGATAAATCAAACAGGAAGAAATTATGTAAGGGTATAGATGAACTGAACAGTTCTAATAATAATGATTGAACTGACACAGAATAACCACCCAACAACAGAAGAATATACATTCTTCCCATATTTCCTTGGAACATTCACCAAGGTAAGCCAATCCGGGGCCACAACAGAATTCAGCTATATATCACTAACAGAAATCTGGAAAATATTCAAATACTTGGAAACTAAATAAAGTTCTTTGAAGATTTTAAATAAAAACCTTATAAAAAACACAAGTCAAAGAAAGGTCTCAAGAGAAAGTTTTTTAAAGTTTTGAATCAATAAACGTACAACTTATTAAAGTTTGTGGGATACAGTGAAAGCAATGCTTAGAGGGAAATTCATAGCCTTGAGGAATCTACACTAGATCTAATATAAATAACTTAAACTTCCACTTTAGAAAACTAGAGAAAGAAGAGCAATTTAAACCTGAAGTAAGCAAAAGAAAACATAATAAAAATTAAAGCAGGGTTCAGTAAAATTGGAAACAATGGAAAAAATTGAAGAAACCAAAAACTGTTTCATTTATAAAATCAAAGTTAAAAAAAAATCAAGTAAATATGCTTCTACCCAGAATAAACAAGAAGAAAGAGAAGATTAAAAATTAGCAATATCAGAAAAGAAAGAAGAGTCACTACTAGTGATGCCCATTTAAAGGGTTACAAAAAGTACTGTGAAAAAGAAATGTTGATGATTTGTTTGAAATGGACCAATTGCTAGAAAGACAAAACTACCAAACACAAAGAGAAATAGATAATCCTAACAGACTTGTATTTATTAAACATATTGAATTAACAATCACCTTCCAAATAAGAAAGCAACAAAGTCAATGGTTTCATTGATGAATGTTGACAAATATTTAAGGAAAAATTATAGCAATTTTCTGATTTTTTTTCAGAAATTAGAAACAGAGGAAACACTTCCTTACTCATTCAAGAGAAAGCTGAAGTGGCTTTATTAAGTTCACACAAAACTGGCTTCAAAACAAAGATTATCAGGGATAAAAGGCTTGCATAATGATAAATGAATCAATTCTCCAAGAAGATATTCTAAGGCAGCATTATCCTAAAATCAAAACCAGTTAAATATATTACAAAAGAAACTACAGCCCAATATCTTTTATGAATACCGCATACAAAAATCCTCAACAGAATAGCAGCAAATTTAATCCAGCAATGCATGGGAAGAGTCACATACCACAAGCAAACATGTATTACAGGTATGCAAACCTGGCTTCACATCTGAAAATCACTCAGTGTAAACCACCATATCATCAAGCAAAAGAAGAAAAATCATATGATCATAATAATCAATGCAGTAAACATTTGACAAAACTGAACATCCCTTTGTGATAAAAAATTCAGGAAACGAGGAATGTAAGAGAGCTTCTTTAACTTCATAAAGAACATCTACAGTAAAAGCCCCTACAGTTAATATATTTAATGGTGAGAAACTGTTTTCCCCCTGTGATCAGGAACAAGAAAAGGATGTCTGTTCTCACCACTTTCATTTCAACAATATACTGGAATCCTAACTAGTGCAATAAATAAGAAAAAGAAATAAAGTGTACAGTTTGGAAATGGACTATTTATTTGCAACTATTTATTTTCAAATACCATGCTTATATGTAAAAATCCCAAAGAATCTATAAAAAAAAATCTGGAACTACCAAATGAGTTATAGCAATGTTCCAAGCTCTCAAAATACAAGGTCAATATATACAAAAGTTACTTCTTTTTCTACACATCAGTGTTTTAGTCTTCTTAGGCTGCCATAACAAAATACCACAGTCTGGATGGCTTAGCCAACAGAAATTTATTTCTTACAGTTCTGGAGGCTAGAAGTCTGAGATTAGCATGGTCAGGTTCTGGTGAGAGCTCCCTTTCTGGTTTACAGATGACTCCCTTCTTGCTTTGTTCTTACATGGGAGATATGGAGAGAGTGAGGGAGAGAAAGAGCACTCCCTAGTATTTCTTCTTCAAGGACACTTGACCTCATTTGACCTGAATTGTCTCCACAAATAATGTCATATTGAGGGTTGGGACATCAACATATGAACTTTTGGAGAAACAGTCTGTCCATAACAATCTGCAAACTGAGGTTTGAAATTTTAAAATATAATTTATAATAGAACCAAAATAATGAAATACAAAGGTATAAATCTAACAAAATATGTACAGAATATGTATATAGAAAAATAAAATACTGATGAAAGAAATAAAAGAATATCTAAATGATAAATGCCTGTCTGTGTTCGTGGATTGGAAGACTCACTTTTGTTAAGACAACAGTTCTTCCAAATTTTATCTATAGATTCAATGCCATCCCAATTAAGCTGATTAATTCCTAGTGTGAAAGTGAATTTCATACCTGAAAATTATTCTCTGTAAACCACACTACAAGGCTAAAGAATAAAATTATAGGGACATATCAATTGATGATAAAAAAGCATTTGGTGAAACTCAATACCCATTTGTGGTTAAAAACCAATAAAATTGAATAAACAAAAAAACAACAAAAACTTCAGCACATTATTTTGCAGTTATTAAAACAAAACAAATAACAACAACAAAACTGATTCTAAAGTTGAGATGTAAAGGTGAAAACCTAGAAAGAAAAACGTTGAAGGACTTACATTAACCAATTTTCACTCTACTGCAGTAAAACTGTAAAACAGTAAGTAGTAAAACCAAAACAGTGTGGTATTGGTAAAAGAAGAGATGCCTCTATCAAAGGAACAAAACTGACAATCCTGAAATAATCCCATTTAAATATTGCCAACTATCCTTTGACAAATGCACAAACACAATTTAAGTAATAGTTTATTCAATGAATGGTGTTGGAAAAACTGGCATCCACATGCAAAAAAAAGGAACCTAGACACAGACCTCACAGTTTTATAAAAATGAATTAAACATGGATCATAAATTAAATGCAAAATCAAAGCTATAAAATTTCTAAAAGAAAACAAGGGAATATCTATCTAATCCTGGCTTTGGTGATGTGTTCTTAGATTTAACACCAAAAACAAGAGCCAATAAAGCAGATAAGTTGAACTTAGTAAAATTAAAAACTTCTGCTCTATGAAACACAATGTTAGGGAATGAAAGATGGGCCAAAATATTTGTAAACACATATTTCATAAAAGACATGTATCAAAAATATTACAAAGAATTGTTAAAACTCAGTGATAAAACAAACAACCCAATTAAAAAGTGGGCCAAAGAGCTGAATAAACACCTCAACAAAGAAGATACAAATAGCAAATAAGCTTAGGAACAGATGCTAACCATCACTCTCTTTAGAGAAATGCAAATTAATACAATAAGATCCCACCGCACATTTGGTAAATGGTTAAAAAAAATACTATTTGTTTTCAAAAATACTGAGCAACAGAAGCTCTCATTTATTATTGGTGGAAATGCAAAAAGTACAGCTACTTTTGAATAAAGTTGGAAATCTCTTACAAAGTTAAATATAGTACTACCATACAATCTGATAGTTTTACTCCCAGATATTTTCCCAAATGCTTTGAATACTTAAAATTACAATAAAACATGCACACCAATATTTTAGTAGCTTTATTCAAAATTTCCAAAAAATGGAAGTAATCAATATTTCCTTAAATAGGTAAATGGATAAACAAGTATGGTATATTCACACAATAAAATGTTATTCAACAATAAAAAAAAGAATGACCTAATACGCCATGAAAGATGGATGTATCTTCAATGTATATTGCCCAGTGAAAGAAGCCAATCAGAAAAGGCTACTTAATGTATTAGTCCCTTTATATAACATTCTGAAAAAGTCAAAACTATAGAGATGGTAAACATATAAATGCTTGCCAAGGATTTGGAATGGGAGGTATTAACTAGGTAAAGCATACTGTAATCTTATGGCATTGAAATTTTCTGAATTATACTGTAATAGTGGTACACATGACATCATATATTTATTAAAAGTCATAGAACTTTATAGCACAAAGATTAGTCCTTAATGTGTGCAAATTTAAAAAATCATTTTGGAGGTGAGGGGGGTCACAGGACGGAATATAGGATGTGGCGGAAGTTTTAACTATATTAGAAGTATATGAAACCACCTCACTGAAGGAGGTAGGGGGAAAGAAGCTGACCTAAGTAACTTTAGAAATAAGTGGAGTCTGTAAGATTAAATGCAGAAGGAACGGTATATAAGCATTGCACTCTAGTTGAGTTGATAAAGTTGTTTCCCAAGGATGTCAGCATGAACAATTCTGAAATCACTAGATATGCATGAAAGAATTGATTACAGTTAAGTAAACAGATCAGCCAGGTTTCTTACTGTTGAACTGAGAGGTTATTGCAAGCAGAGAAGGCTAAAAATTATCCATGTGATAATGGATTAGATTCAGATAAATCAGAATGAACTCATGATTAACTTAATATAGATATAGATGGATACATATAAAAATATTTATAGAGATGTGTATATACAGAGGTTAGCATACATACATATATTCTTAGCAGCTGAGAGTATCTATAAGGAACAATACCTCAGCAACAATGAGCATCCTAATACCCTCATCTTGTTTTCTAATACTATTCTTCAATAAAAGAAATTAGGGCTTCTTGGAGAAATTACTGATTCTAGGACTGAGGCAGTAAATAAGTGAAATGAGCCTGGTGCACTTTGTACTGCCAAAAACTAAAGCAGTGTTTATAAAAACCAAGAGGGATGTCAAGAAAACACAGGAGTCAATTGAATGAGCTTGTGGTTGGTAATGTTTCAGTCAGACATCTAAATTTAATCTAAATGGTGTTGATATAGTTAAAACTTGAATATAAAATAAAAATAGAATTTTCTAGTAAATATGTACCTCAACAATGATAATGTGTTAGTAGTAATAATAAATAATAGTATTATGACCATTTATTAATAGAAATTATTGAATTATCAGAAAAAATAATGGATGAGGGGTTCCTGGGTAGCTTAGCAGTTAAGTGTCTGACTCTTGATTTGGGCTAAGGTCATGATCTCAGGGTCATGAGATTGAGCTCCACGTTGGGGTCCACACTGGGCATGGATCCTGCTTATGATTCTCTCTCCCTTCCCTTAATAATAGTAATAATAATAATAATAAATAAAAATAGTGCATGAAAATAAAGACCTTAAGCATGACTATAAAATTTAAAGAATCCATTTAGTAAAATTTAAAATATCAAATATATCTTTTGAAACATCAGATTTCTCCTAAACACCACTTATGCAAAGCTGACACAGAAGCAGTTACATAGACAGATGATAGAATTAGATGGATAGGTAGAATATTTTCTGAAATATTTGTTTAGTGGAGTGACTACTAACAAATGTGGCTAATATTTTTAACATGCTTCTTTTCCCAGTCTGAATTCTTTACTTTCCCATATTGATTGTCCTTAGTATGTTGGAACAACATACAATAAGGCAGAAATGATTTAACTGAGAGACTCTTGAGAGAGAGAGACCCTCATTTGGAACATAGGGAACAAGGGAGAGAGAAATGTAGGTCTTGACTGCATTTCAACATGAAATTGTTGGATAATAATTAATTTGACTAAGTTATTCTTGAACTGGCTTGATAAGCTTTCAGCTATTTCTCAGAAATAATGTCTTGAGGTAAAAAAAAAGTTGTTTCAGGACAATAAAAGTATATTATTTTTCTGCCTAGTTTGAGGATTCAGCTATATAAAAATGGTAAACCATACTTTTATATTTTACTCAGGTAATATAATAGAAACCAAAGTTTAATTCCTGGGGTCTGTGAGATTACTTTTTCTCTTTAATATGGATGAATACACACATGTTAGCGAATTTTCACAAGTAATACATTAATCCATTTCTGAAAACTATGGCTTTGAGAATTTTTTTTCTTATTCTGGTTGTTCTTTCTAAATATTCTCTACTATTTTCTACACAGTAAGGTGTATTTCTCTTAAAAAATGCCATACTCAGGAGGGTGGTTATGATTCTTAGTCCTCATGCTAGTATTTTACCATTTTGCTTTGCTTTATTCTGTTTTGTTTTAATGCAGCTCTGAAACATAAGTAGCTCACAAGCAATGCCATTATGTTTAATCTTTCCTACCTTGTATTTTTGTCATTTTAAAAACACCATGCTTGAAATTAATTTATAAGCTTGTGTTTTTTATAGATGAATAGGTAAAAACATTTTTTCAAGCTTAAGGCTATGATAGAGAAAAGTACATTAAGAAAACATTGAATAGCTTTATTCCATGAATAGAGATAAAGTAGACTTTTGATTCCTCCTTCGAATCATTCTCAGAGGAGGAACACTGACCTTCAGCAGTCTGTAATTTACTCTCAATAGACTATTTAGCACCATAAACATCTACATTCATTGTTGAATTTTTTCCTGTCAGAAGTTGTTTAGAGTGTTCTTCTTCCCTTTAGACATAAAGTGTTCATTCATTATGTGTGTTTCCATTTCTGAACAAAATTCAACATTTGGTAAAAGCACTTCTGGGACTCATGCTACTAAGTTTCTTGAATTAGGAGTAGTAAAAAAAAGTATACAGTTCTTCATGTCTTCTTTTCCTATAAACATAGACTTTATTTTGCACTTTGTAACCATGCACTTTTTTTTTTCCATTTGAGAGAAAAATGAATGTAATAGTGGAGTGAAGGATGTATTTAAGCAATGCAAAGTTTTAATAGTTATTTTTTAAATGCCATGAAATTTGTGTTTTTGATAATACACCCTTATGTCTTTATTTCACTTTGCTGTGTCCTTCTTAGTGATACATGTTCAGAAAAAAATCTGACAAGTGTACATGAATAGGTTATATAACAAGACAGGAAATACAGAAACTCACCAGAAAATGATAAAGAAAGAAAAGCACTGTGTGAGACATCAGAGAACTCTAAATTCCATCCTAGAAAGCCTGACAGAAGTTAATGTGTCAAGTTTCTGTATTAAAAGTTTATTTTAATACAAAGTAAAGCTAGAATTCTAGTCAAATAAACGAGCATATACATGTTTTGAAATAAAAAATGTCAAAATCTCTGTACAAGGTGTAAAGAACACAATTCAGTAAGGAAATCAAAATGAATTCAGTGTGTAGATGTGAAAAGCTAGTTATGTACTATTGAAGAGATATGTGATAATTGTACTATTGCAAAAGAATTCTATTTGTTTCTAAAATCAATAGTTTTATAATCATGTTTTATGTTTTTAAATCATAACACTGAATAAATATGATTACAACCAAACTTAATTAAGATTTTCAGCACCTTTGCTGTTATTTGCATGATAGAAAAATAAAGAAGTGTCCAAATAGTTGAGCGGAGCAAATTTTAAATGTTGCTGTAGTGTCCAATGGAAACTGAATGTGTGAATGCTGTGATTTGAATAAGCTCATAGAAAAAAAAATTCCAAAATATCTATGTAAATATAAATAAACTTTTGGTAATTTTAGTTATTCACCAAAATAGGCAATGGTGGTGACAGAAGTAGTCTTTGGCAGAGGTGGAAATATAGTGAGTGAGTTTAATAAGATTTGGGTAGTTTTGATATAACCAGACAGAAAAATTCAGCAGGCAATTCAAGCAAGTTGTCTGCACTGGAGAAGAGGCTATCATATTTATGGATAAGAACAAGTAGGCTGAACTGAGTAGAGATTAAGAAATGGAAATGTACACTTAAGGGCTGTACAGGAAATGCCAATAACGTATAAATAGAAATAGGAAAATAATATGGTTTGGGAGGCCAAGAAAAGAGAAGCATAATTTAAAAACCTTTTCAGAGAGGAGTTAAGATGGCGGAGGAGTAGGGGGTCCACTTTTTCAACTGGTCCCCTGAGTCGAGCTGGATAGGTACCAGACCATCCTCAACACCCACAGAATCAGCCTGAGATGCAGGGAGATACATCTGGATCTCTACAAATGAACATCTCCAGCGCTGAGTATTAAAGTATGAAGTGGGGAGCCATGAAGCTGTGCAGATTTCGGAAGATAAACGGAAGGGGGAGGGAGCAGCTGCATTCGGGCGCCGGGAAGCGGTAGCCACCTGCACTGGGGAGTAGGCGAACTCACGGACCAGACCGGCACCCATAAGACAGCAGACTGAGACCATGAGTAGGGGAACTCGAGCAAGCAGTCTGAAAACCGGAGCTCCGAAGTGCACGAATCACACTGAAACGGAGCTCTAGAGCGCACGGGGGCAGCTGGCAGCTGGCAGTGTTAGAAACACAAAGGACAGAGACGCACTGGCCCTGGAAGTGAGGGCTGGGACACCGGCTGTGGGGCGCACATCCCAGGACACTGCAGGGTTGAGCAGCACCAACAGAAACAGAGTTAAAGTGCCCAGAACATGAGTGGAGAACCATCTGCGATCCCTCTGTTCTGAGACAGAGGCTGAGATTTGGCTACTGCTGCTCTGACTCTCAGAAGAGGCACAGCAAACCACCAGGGAAAGCCGCCAGAGAACAAAAGCCTGGAAAGACCGGCTCACAGTGTGCCCAACCCATCCCCCCTTCTAGGGGACATGGAGACTCACCCAAACAGGGTTGCCTGACTATCAGCGTGGAAGGCCCCTCCCCCAGAAGGCAGACTGAAAAATCAAGAAGCCCACATCCCTAAGGTCCCTATAAAACAAGTGCACACTGCCTGGGTCCTGGTCAATAATTTGGGCTCTGGACAACCCCACAACCTCTCCTCATCAGAATGATGAGAAGGAGAAATCCCCTCCAGCAAAGAAAAGACGATGAATCTGTGGCCTCTGCCACAGAACTAATGGATATGGATATAACCAAATTATCAGAAATGGAGTTCAGAGTAAACAATGGTCAAGATGATGTGTAGACTTGAAAAAAGTATTAAGGAAAATGTTAATAAGAATATAGAATCTTTAAGGGCAGAAATGAGAGCGAATCTGCCAGAAATTAAAAATTCTATGAATCAAATGCAGTCAAAACTAGATGCTCTGATGGCCAGGGTGAATGAGGCAGAAGACCGTATCAGCAAATTGGAGGATGGGTTAGTAGAAGAGAAAGCTAAAATAGAAACTTGGCTCAAAAAAAAATCCAATCTCAAGAATGTAGGTTACGGGAGATTACTGACTCAATGAAATGTTCCAATGTCAGAATCATCGGCATCCCCAAGGGGGTGGAGAAAAACAGAGGTCTAGAAGAGATATTTGAACAAATTGTAGCTGAAAACTTCCCTAATCTAGCAAGGGAAACAAACATTCATGTCCAAGAGGCAGAGAGGACCCCTCCAAAGCTCAATCACGACAAACCTACACCATGTCACGTCATAGTGCAATTTGCAAATATTAGATTCAAAGATACAGTATTGAAAGCAGCCAGGGCAAAGAAATTTTTCACGTACCAAGGCAAAGGTATCAGAACTATGTCAGATGTGTCTACACAGACCTGGAATGAGAGAAAGGGGGGGGGGGGGCATTTTTAAATCTCTTTCAGAGAAAAACATGCAGCCAAGGATCCTTTATCCAGCAAGGCTGTCATTCAGAATTGATGGAGAGATAATGACCTTCCAGACTCGCCAGTCATTGACCAATTTCGTAACCACGAAACCAGCCCTACAGGAGATATTAAGGGGGTTTCTATAAAAGTAAAAAGGCCCCAAGAGTGATACAGAACAGACAGTCACAATCTATAGAAACAAAGACTTCACAGGCCACATGACATCATTAAAATCATATCTTCCAATAATCAGTCTCAATGTAAATGGCCTAAATGCTCCCATAAGTGCCACAGGGTTGCAGATTAGATAAAAAGATATGACCCGTCCATTTGCTGTCTACAAGAGACTCATTTTGAACATAAAGATACATCCAGACTGAAAGTAAAGGGATGGAATACCATCTTTCATGCAAACGGACCTCAAAAGAAAGCTGGGGTAGCAATTCTCATATAAAAAAGATTGGATTTTAAACTAAAGACTATAGTTAGAGATACAGAAGGGCACTATATTATTCTTAAAGGATGTATCCAACAAGTGGATATGACAATTATAAATATATATGCCCCCAACAGGGGAGCAGCAGGATACACAAGCCAACTCTTAACCAGAATAAAGAGACATATAAATAAAAATACGTTAATAGTAGGGAACCTCAACACTTCACTATCAGAAATAGAGCACCCATGCAGAAAATCGACAAAGAAACAAGGGCATTGAATGCCATACTTGACGAGTTGGACCTCATAGATATATATAGAACACTACACCCCAGACCCAAAGAATACTCATTCTATTCTAATGCCCATGGAACATTCTCAAGAATAGACCATGTTCTGGGACACAAAACAGGTCTCAACCGATACCAAAAGACTGAAATTATCCCCTGCATATTCTCAGACCACAACACTCTGAAATTGGAACTCAACCACAAGGAAAAATTTGGAAGAAACTCAAACACTTGGAGACTAAGAACCATCCTGCTCAAGAATGATTTGATAAACCAGGAAATCAAAAATCAATTTAAACAATTTATGGAGAGCAATGAGAATGAAAACACAATGGTCCAAAACCTATGGGATACTGCAAAGGCAGTCTTAAGGGGGAAATACATAGCCATCCAAGCCTCACTCAAAAGAATAGAAAAATCTAAAATGCAGTTTTTATATTCTCACCTCAAGAGGCTGGAACAGCAACAGAGGAACAGGCCTAATCCACACACGAGAAGCAGTTGATCAAGATTAGAGCAGAGATCAATGAATTAGAAACCAAGAGCACAGTAGAGCAGATCAACAGAACTAGAAGCTGGCTCTTTGAAAGAATAAATAAAATTGACAAACCACTGGCAAGACTTATCCTAAAGAATAGAGAAAGGACCCAAATTAATAAAATTATGTATGAGAAGGGAGAGGTCACAACCAACACCAATGAAATTGGAAGGATTATTAGAAACTTTTATCAAGAGCTTTATGCCAATAAATTAAGCAATCTGGAAGAGATGGAGGCCTTCCTGGAAACGTATAAACCACCAAGACCGAAACAGGAAGAAATTGATTTTTTAAACAGGCCAATTAATTATGAAGAGATTGAAACAGTGATTAAAAACCTTCTAAAAAACAAAACGCCAGGGCCTGATGGTTTTCCCAGGGAATTCTACCAAACATTCAAAGAAGAAATCATACCTATTCTCCTGAAGCTATTTCAAAAAATAGAAACAGAAGGAAAGCTACCAAATTCATTCTATGAGGCCAATATTACCTTGATCCCCAAACCAGGCAAAGACCCCATCAAAAAGGAGAAATATACACCGATTTCTCTAATGAATATGGACACCAAAATTCTCAACAAGATCCTTGCTAATAGAATCCAACAGGACATTAAAAGGATTATCCGTCATGACCAATTGGGATTCATTCCTGGGATGCAAGGTTGGCTCAACATTTATAAATCTATCAGTGTCATAGATTTTGTCAGGAAAAAAAAAGCCAAAAATCATATGATTCTCTCAATAGATGCAGAAAAAGCATTTGACAAAATACAGCATCCTTTCCTGATTAAAACCCTTCAGAGTGTAGGGATAGAGGGTCCATTCCTGTGAAAAGCCTAGAGCAAATATCATTCTCAATGGGGAAAAGCTGGAAACCTTGCCCTTAAGATCAGGAACACGACAAGGATGCCCACTCTTTCCATTATTATTCAACTTAGTACCAGAAGTCCTTGCAACAGCAATCAGACAACAAAAAGGGATAAAAGGTATCCAAATTGGCAAAGAAGAAGTCAAACTGTCTCTCTTCGCAGATGACATGATACTCTACATGGAAAACCCAAAAGAATCCACTCCCAAAGTAGTAGAAGTTATAGAGCAATTCAGTAATGTGGCGGATACAAAATCAATGCTCAGAAATCTGTTGCATTTCTATACACGAATAATGAGACTGAAGAAAGAGAAATTAGGGAATCCATCCCATTTACAATATTACCAAAAACCATACGTTACCTTGGAATTAACTTAACCAGAGACGTAAAGGATGTATATTCCAGAAAATACAAATCACTCTTGAAAGACATTGAAGAAGTCACAAAAAGCTGGAAAAATATTCCATGCTCATGGATCGGAAGAATTAACATAGTTAAAATGTCCATGCTACCCAGAGCAATCTACACTTTCACTGCTATCCCGATCAAAATGCCAATGACATTTTTCAAAGAACTGGAACAAACAGCCCTTAAATTTGTGTGGAACCAGAAAAGGCCCCGAATCACCAAGGAATTGTTGAAAAGGAAAAACAAAGCTGGGGACATCACAATGCTGGATTTCAAGCTGTACTACAAAGCTGTGATCACAAAGACAGCATGGTACTGGCACAAAAACAGACACATAGACCAATGGAACAGAATAGAGAACCCAGAAATGGATCCTTGGCTCTTTGGGCAACTAATCTTTGACAAAGCAGGAAAACACATCCAGTGGAAAAAAGACAGTCTCTTCAATAAATGGTGCTGGGAAAATTGGACAGCTACATGCAGCAGAATGAAACTTGACCACTCTCTCACACCATACACAAAGAGAAACTCCAAATGGATGAAAGACCTCAATGTGAGTCAGGAATCCGTCAAAATCCTAGAGGAAAGCATAGGCAGCAACCTCTAGGGCATCGGCCACAGCAACTTTTTCATGACACATCTCCAAAGGCAAGAGAAACAAAAGAAAAAATGAACCTGTGGGACTTCATCAAGATAAAAAGCTTCTGCACAGCCAAGAAAACAGTAAAAAAAACTAAGAGGCAGCCCACAGAATGGGAGAATATATCATCGAACTTTACATCAAAAACCAGGGATGTACTGTATGGTGACTAACATAATATAATAAAAAAATATTAAAAAATAAAATAAAATAATAATCTTTTCAATAATGTTCAATGCTGAAAAAGTCAACTAAGACTTTATACTATGTAAAGTATAATGTAATGATTAATGACTAATAGATCTTGTTTTTAGTTGACCTCAGCAAGAGTGATTTCTCTGAAAAGTGAAAGCACACATTACATTCATGAGGCATAATAGTAGGAAGGTGAGGACAGAAAGAAAATAGTAAAAGCAGATATTATTTTTAGAACACTGACTATGACAGAAAGGAGAGTGTGATTAGTGAGTTCAAGGATGAATTTTTAAGATGGAATTTGCACAAATCTTTGTGATAATGTCTTGATATATTAATCCATATTATTCTGTGTATAAAATGAGTTTAAATGTTAAAATGTTGGATAAACAAATTTTCTGGATGCTTTCTCTCTACCCCCCATTAATCCACATAATAGTAATAATAATAATAATAATAATAATAAGCAGAAAGTTATAGAGGACTGGAAATTGTATGACTAACCCTTATTAACCAATACATTATTATCCAACTTTGCCGTATCATTATACAACTCCAGAAAGTCAGTGTTTCTCAATGTGTGGTCAACTGACTACTTGCATCAAAATCATTTGGACACTTGTTACAAACATATATCCCTGGGTCTGCATTAAAGACATAAAAATCCTATTTTTAAAAGAAACTCCAGGGACACCTGGCTGGCTCAGTTGGTTAAGCATCTGCCCCTTCAGCTCAGGTCCTGATCCCAGTGTCCTGGGATCAAGTCCCCTATCAGGCTCCTTGCTCAGCAGGGAGCCTGCTTCTCCCTCTGCCTGTCACCCCCCACCCCCGCTTCTGCTCTCTCTCTCAAATAAATAAACAAAATCTTAAAATAAAATTTTAAAAAGCTGTATTAAAGTTACATTTCATTCTAAGTTTTTTTAAAAAAAGAAAAGACAAGAAAACAAAAAAAAAAAGAAACCCAAAGTAATATTTATGGTTTGGTGAGTAAGGTAAGTAGGATATAATGGAATGGGGGTTTGAAGCAGTGGGGCTAAAGAATCTGTATTTGAACAACACAGAAGTTTGGGAGCCCCTTTTCCTCAATATCAATTTTCTTACAACAGTGACTGCCCGGGGAAGTGGTAAAATACATCTTAAGAGGTCTATTCTCATTCTAAAATCCTAAGGTGATGCAAAATACAGGCAAAACAGATATTGCTAAAATTGACAAAACATAATTATTATAGGAATTGTGATTTTTAGATAAGATCTGAAAATGTTCTTTTTTGGCTTCTATTTTGCCATTTCTTGTTCCCCTTTTATTATCATGATTGTTATTAGTCTAAAAACAACATCTTAGAAAGAAATAAAAACATCTTAGAAAAACAAGTTTTATTTTCTAGTCTTACCAAAACATTACATCTGTACCAAACATACATACTCATTCTTTTATCTAGCCCCTCTCTAGAAATTTCAGAAGTTTTTAGGTAACTAAATGTTTCCAAGTTTTGTTGTTATTCTTACTGCTCATGAAATAATTAACTGAGTACTGACCAAATCATGCAGAGTAGAAAACTACCTAGTTTCCTAGTAAATGAAAAGTGGATGACAAGGAAAAAAAAGCTGCCTAAAAGAAGAATATCTCCCCCCCACAAAAATCTTCACATTCACACAGAAGTAATTCCTGTTCCTACCCATAATAATGGAAAAATCTCATAATTCTCAGGGAATTTTGCTGAATATTAACAAGGGTTTTGCCTGGTAGTTGGACAGAGTTAGTCTTAAATTAAGTGGTGCTATGGTACCACCTAATGAAACCTAAAAGCAAGACCAGAAAGAATGAAACTATTTTAAGTAACCAAATTGCAACCCAGATTAAGATAAAAAAATATTTATAATAGTTACCACACAAATGTCAATCATCAACCCAAAATTTAATAGACATTCAAAAAGGCAGGAAGCTATAACTTACACTGAAGAAGAAAATAAACAAATAAATCTGACACAGAACTAACTCCAGTGTTAGAATTAGCAGAAAAGTACGTTTAAACTATCATTACACTGGACTTCAGTATGTATTCCATATGTTCAAAAAGCTAGAAGAAAAGTTGCATGTATTAAATAGGGATAGACATGGAATAGAACAAACATTTACATTGAATTTTTAGAGCTAGAAACTATAATTTCAGAGATTAGTAGACAAAGAAGAAAAACAACAGAAAATAGCCAAAGTAAACACAAAAGGGAAAAAATGAAGAAAAAAAATTAACAGAGTATCAGAATCCTGTGGGAAAACCATCAAGAAGCCTCACGTAAGTTTAACTAATATTGAAAGAAAGCTGGAAAAGGGTGAAGGGAGTTAGAAAAAAATTTGAAGGAATAATAGCCAACATTTTTCCAAATCTAAGGAAAAATATAGTCACAGATCCAACCCCCTTTTTTTAAAGGTTTGGAGTTACTGATAGACTCTTCTCTTAACACCCCTACACGGCCAGCGGGAGATTAAGGATAATATCCAGAAACATGTCTATTAGTCCAGACAATTTCCATCACATCATATCTTCATTCCTTAATATTGGTATTGTGTCACATTAAATTATCCTTCATATGAACCAGATTTAATCTCTGGGTATTTGCTACTCAATTCTTCCTAATTTAAAAATAAAAAAGAGTCTAGGTGGGAAAATGATGGCTTCTCTATAAAAAATAATAATAATAATGAGTTAGAGAAATCCATATGATTTTTTCCTATGAAAGAATTTAAGTGAAAAATAAATGTTATATATAGATAGATGGTAGATAGATTAGATAGATGATAGATGATTGATAGATGATAGATAGATGATAGATAGATAGATAGATAGATGATAGATAGATAAATAGATAGATAAATAGATAGATGATAGATAGATAGATGGCATCATTCAAAAAAACAAAAACAAACAAACAAAAACCTTGTAGGCCACCTAGAATATTTTTTAAGTTCATGGACTCTGAGGTCAGATTTGCCTGAATTCAAATCCCAGCTCCTCCACTTGCTAGCTGAGTGATGTTAAGTAAGTTAATTACTCTTTCTGTTGAAATTTTACCCTCATCTTTAAGTAGATAATAAAGTTGTCTACCTCACTAAGTTGATATAAGGATTGAAAGAGCTAATATTTATAAAACAGAATAGTACCTGGCTCATATTAACCAATGCATAGTTTAGTAAAATGACAGGTAGATGACTTGACATCCTATTTAATTTTCATGTTTTCCCTCTTGAGTGTTACATTTTTTATAATTTTTTACATTTCCCTTTTTTGCCTTTTATGCATCATTTTTTTAAAAAATATTTTACCATAATTATTATTATAGAAAATTGAGAAAATGCATTCTTTTTACAAGACTGATCAATTCCATATAGAATGTGATCCATCTTGCCTTTTCACATAACATTTTATTACAAGTTTCCATATATTAAATATTTAAATTTATTTTGTGATAATTATTTAGTATTACCATGTTTTGAGAGTTTTCTATTATAAATAATGTTGTAATAAATGCCCTTATGATTTATGTTCAGACCTTCCACTTTTGCTCAAAGGCTGTTTTTCTACTTTGGCTGGCTCTGACTTCAGTAATGCCTCTACCTCCAAACATATTCCAGGGCCCTCATACCTAAATAAACCCTCTTTCAACTATCCTAGTTCTCTGGCTACTCGTTCTCCTCACCGGTCTTCACCTAATATCTCAAAGCAATTGCCAACACATGCTGCTTATTCACATCACTCATCTACTTCACAGAGTCTTACACAGACTCTGGAGACCTTACTATGAGCAGTGCTAGTCCAGTAAAACTGTGCTGTTAAACATCACGAATACAAAATTGATGGCATTCTCAACTGTGTAGCACATAAAATTGCTGCTTAAAACCCTACCACCTCTCTCTAGAAATTCTGTTCCCTAGGATTTATGACTTTCTAAAAAATGATTTTTTTTTACTTCTCAGTGATTGAAATCTACTAAAGATGTTTTGACTAAAAAGTGACGTGCATATGACTTAAACATTTAGATTATACAGCTTGAGGTATTGTTGAGGACAGGGCTCAAGTGCTAATAGTATTCTTCCCCTCACTTGTTTTTTGTTTTTATTTTAATTCCAATTAGTTAAAGCACAGTGTTATATTAGTTTCAGGTGTACAATATAGTGATTCAACACTTCCACACATCACCCTCTACTCATCACAAGTGAACTCCTTAATCCCCATCAACCTTTCACCCATCCTCCTACCCACCTCCCCTCTGGTCACCATCGGTTTGTTCTCTATAGTTAAGAGTCTGTTTCTTGATTTCTCTCTCTCTCACCTTTTTTTCCCCTTTGCTTGCTTGTTTTGTTTCTTAAATTCCACATATGAGTGAAATCATATTGTATTTGTCTTTCTCTGCCTGACTTATTTCACTTAGTATTTTACTCTCTAGCTCCATCCATGTTGTTGCAAATGTCTTCCTCTCACTTTTTATGTTGGCTCCATTCAAGTAGGATCTTTTCTTGTGGTGGTAAATCGTCCAGCAGCAGCTCCACACTTACATTTTATCTGCACAGCAATTCCAGAACAAAAGAGTCTCTCCTTATTACTCCACCAAATTTCCCTAAGGGTCTTATTGGCCTGCTTTTATTCACATGCATACCTCTAAAGCAGTCATGATGCTTGAGCTATTGATTCACAAGTTTAATGAATATATATATTCATCAAGATACATGCCATGTATATGCTGTATATATTATATTCTATATATTACATATAGAATAATTATATAAATATACATAAAATTAGCAATACATTGCTTTTATTCCATTCCCATTATCCTACTCCAGGTTCCATAACTCTTATCAGGAACATTATATACTGTTTTCCTTCTTTTTTTTTTTTTAAATATTTTATTTATTTATTTGACAGTGAGAAAGAGAGAGATTACAAGTAGGGGGAGCGACAGGCACAGGGAGGAACAGGCTTCCTGCTGAGCTGGGAGCCCAATGCAGGGCTCTACCCTAGGACTTTGGGATCATGACCTGAGCTGAAGGCAGACACAACAACTGAGCCACTCAGGGGTCCCTACTATTTTCTTGATTGGTCTTGACACCTTGGCCTGTCATGCATTTCTGACATTACACTCTTCATAAAGCACCATTTTAAACATGTCATTCTCACTGGTAATCAATTTTCAAAGATTTCTTGTTGACTATTAAAGTCTATCCGACTTAGATTGGCATTTAGAAACTTTCATAATATGACCTTAAGTAACTGTCCAGTATTTGATCACAACTTTTAGCTTCCTACTTGTGACTTTTCTGTAAAGTTGCCTTTCTTCTAATCTAAATTAAAACAAAGATCCTCCATGTGACTTTTAATAAGCCATTTGACATTTTGGTTCTTTTGTTATAAGGACAAATAAAAAATGTGTCTCTGCATATTGTTTGATAGATTGCATTGTTGAATTTCTAAGTGCAAAGAACTTTGGGCTCCTAAGATTACATTTTGTGAGTGTAGAGCATTGTGTCCAATGAGCCAAAAATAACTATAGGTTATTAACTACTATAGACTCCTAATTGAAAAACCTGGGTGCCGTCTAGCAGAGAACATTCATTGTTGTGTTTTAATTTACTACATGGAATTAAACTTTTATTCTTTACCTTTGAATTATCTTTACAACTTCAATGTTACCATACTGTGTTGTCCATTTAGATAGGTAGATTTTTATTAAAAACCGTGTATGGTTTAATCAATCCTCTTCAGCAAGCTCTGAATTGTTTTATGGTATTGATCGCAATGTATCTAAACAAATCCCTTGGGAAGAGACAGAAAACCAACCGGGGCTCTCGTGTTTTTATGATTCTAAAGAAGCTCTATTTTTCCAGGTTTGCTTTTTGAGTGAGTTGGCAATGTGTTTTCAGCTCACACCCTGAAATAAATTACAACCTAAACCCTAAAACAATATCCTTGATTTATAAACAGAAAACCTACTTTATTTCATTATGTTTAGCTTTAAAGAATATCACTCTTGGACTAGAGAAGGTGTGTTCTGCCTTCCCAAGGGACACTCTCGTTCTACACAGATAATGATGCTCAACTGCCTGTAAGGCCAACACTATTGTCAGTCAACTTTGTTACGTCTTTAGCAGCATAGAAACTCACATGACTATAATCGCTCCTTCCACCACTCATCTGATCTTCTTGGCTACTGTATGTGGAAACACGACTTCTGCGGACTTTCGACGGTTTCCCAGATACCCGTCACTCAGGGACAGGAGCCTTTCTTTGTACCTGTATTTCTTATACTTCTAGAATACTTTATCTCAAAGCAGACTGGTCTTGCATCTCTAAATATCCCTCCCACTTTATTTAGATAATTTAAAATTAGATAATATTTATTTAAAATTTATATTAAGAAGAATAAAAATTGTTATTTTTATTCTTACTATTATTGTTATTGTTGGGTCACATACCCTGAGAGTGGTTAACAGCACAAGTTATGAAAATAAACTGCCTCAATTGAAGGCAGGCTCCACCAAGTATTTGCTATATAATACTGATAATGTTACTTGAACTTCCAAGCCAATCCCTATTCATGACTGAAATATGTATTCTGCAAACGGCTAACAGTGCTTCCAAATAACAGCCTTCAGCAGTTACCCCTTTTCAAAAATGACTTGAGAAGGCTGTCTAGCTCTATATTATACCCCATGTCCCCGGAAAGCTAGTTTCCAATGACTAATCAACTCTAATGTATAAACCCATGTCCTCACCACAATGCAGGACAACTTTCAGGAACTAGCCCAGCTTCACAGCTCCTGCATCTCAGGCCAGCTTCTCACTTTGCCCCATCTGATTCCACCTTTGCCTTCCCAAGAGCATACTAAGAGAATCCAACTTACAAGAGTAATCGTTACTCTTTTTAGCACTGTCCAAAGTATTAAGTAATCAGACAAAATAAGTAAGAGGATATTTCTTCCTTTCAATGTAAAGAGATGTGTTTTCAAAATTGAAGATAATAAAATCATTTTAGTCACTATTAACTTTTTTTTTAAAGTAGCAAGAAAATTAAGAATGTCAATGGTCTTCCCAAGTAGTAAGTACGAGAATTTTTTTGTGAAATTTGGGTATAGTTTTATAGATTGATTTATCCAGGAAATCTAAAAAAAATACAAAATCAACTTTCTAACCTTTATTGAAGAAAGAAAAAACACATTAAGCATTCATAGGGCAATAATCAATGAGACATCTTATACATTACAACATTTTTATAAATTGCCGAGATATTGACTCGCTATGCAAAATTACTTTAAGTTTTTTAAAGGAAGGGATTGTGTCATTTGTCCCTCCTGTTACAGAGGTTTATTAAAGATTACTTATGCTGGAGACCATGATTGGCACTGGTTTTCTTTATAATTGCAATCCCAAGAGTTAGCCTAGTGCCTGGAAGATCACAAGCCATTGAAAAGTGCTTTTTCATACAAAAATGAGTAATGACAGCACTTGGGATAATGACACCTGAACTTAATTGCTAGTTCTGCCCTATGTATGTGTTGTATAAATTTCCTTTAAACTTTCTGCTCTTAAGAATGGTTAAATGTAAATTAAGGCTAAAGGTAATAGCAGATATATCACAACATGTGTGATGAGACTTCCATGAGACAGTGTGTGTGAAAATTACTATAAACAATAAATAACAATATAAATTTTGGATTCATTTTTGTCTTATTCATGTGACATAGAATAAAATGCTACATTGTCTATTAAATGCTCACTATGAGAGCCTTAATATTCCCCTCAGGTAGACTGAATTTTAGACAGGCTTCTTCATGATTCTAGGTCCCTCCCCTTCTTTTTCCTAGAGCATTTACTTTAGAAAAACTTGTAAATTCTTTCTCTTCCTCTTTGAGATGTAAATCTTTCAAAGATCCTCTTGCCAGTTTTATAACCCAGAACTGCCTCTCTCAGGGACCTGGCAGTGATTTCTTTGAAACGTAATCATCAAGGAAGGTAGGGCACCTGTCTCCCAGTCTCTGTGGGAGGATTGGAGGGCTACTGAGATGGATACCTTGCTCCAAGTTGTAAAACTATCTCTTGTCATGAACATACGAGAAAGCTTACTTTTGTTTTGGGTAATTCTAATTAGCAAACACAGATAGCCCTTCATCTGTCTCTCTCTTGCCAAAGTTTAAAAATCTTCCCACCTTTGTTCAGTAGAGGTGGATACAGATTGAGTTCTGGCTTCTTCTATTGCAATAGCTTTGAATAAAGTTTTCCTTTCCTGTTTGACTTTGGTGCAGTATTTGCTTTGGCAGTGCCAACTAAAATTTATTACCAAAATCTATCCTTTCTGAAATGTTTTAATATGTATAAGGAAAAGAGGCAGAAGGATAAAGTATGTAGTGGAGGAATCAAATAAGAGCCTTAAACGTAGGTAGAAGCTAGTTGAAAAATACTTTCATTAAACTCTGGCTGTTGCCCATGAAGTTACAGAGATGGAGAGGTGAAAGCACTCTCAGAAATTATTGTACCTCAGGATACTACAATTTTTTGCTAAGAGGCTCAGACTGAGAATAGACATGCTCAATGTTCCAATGGTCATATTTTTCCCCAGACATATTTAGAAAAATAAATAATGAAAAGGAGGTAGTATTCTCCCCAAATTGTACAAATGTCAAAAAATATAGTCACCCTCCTGAGTGTTATTGTGCCTTGCTGTCTCACCCAGGCAGAATCATCATTCCTTTTGTCAAAACACACTGAAAATAATGTGTGAAGAATTGGAAGGACTCTTTCATTTTTCCAGTGATAAATTAACACCATGATGGTCCCTGAACTCAGCTACCTATTCTCAGCAAAGTCAAGCAAACTGAAGGATTATACAGAGTGTGCCAAGAATTAATAACCTCTGGAAAAGGTAGTTACTTTTAAGTCATGCTACAAAGTTACTGCAGTTTGCAAGAAAGCTGACTATGAAGAATCTTCTCACTATAAATATTCATGGGTATAATTATTTCTTGCTTCCCAAACACTGGCACTCAGTGTTTGAGAAATTGACATTAATATGCTCTTTTAAAATGTTTGCTATACTTACTGCAAAATAAATGTCATTATGTTACAGAAAATTAAAACATATAAATAAGAAGTAGGAATCTAAAATTATCTATAAACCCACAATTTAGTGATAGCCACTACTAACATTTTTGTAAAATTTACTTCCATGTGTATATAGAATATTTAGCTTAGCTTAATGTTTGGCTTGTATGATAAAGCAAGCATTGCTCTACTATATCGATATTAGTACATTTAATTCTCACAACAGCCGTGTATGAGGAGCACTGTTCCTACCCATATTTTATAATCAAGGAAACAAGCATAGAATGCTTTGTTAAATGACTTGTCCAAGATCACGGAGAGTAAGTCATCAAGCCCAATTTTAGTTAGGCAGTTTGGCTTCATCACCCATGCTCTGATACAACATAATGTTTATAACTAAATCCTTATTTTGAGGAATTCGGTTTGCAGAAAGTTTTTCAGTAATATACACAATTTAATGATGAACTTATTATAGCTACATTTTTTGTGCATATTTTTCTACTTATCACTTTACGTTAAATTTCTAGGATAGGACTGCTTAGACATGGAGAATGTCCATTTTAAAAACTTTGATGCATATTGTCAAACTGTCCTCAGTATAGATTTTACCAGTTTTATTCCATTTATACTGTAAAAAAAGACCCTTCATTTTTGACTTCTCATAATAGATTGTTTTCTACTACACCCCTATCACCACTGTATCTGAAAATTTAGACTAAGACAAGATCTATTGTAAATATAAATTGTATTACACTTTTTCCTTATTTGTCAGAAGATACTATTTAGAAATGCCAGTTCATTTTCTAGTTATTCTTCACAGGACTTTGAAAAGAACTCCTAAATTCACCTCAGTTCACTTTCATTAATTTTATTAATTCAAGACTTAGTAAGTATAGGCTACTTTGCTAGTTATAGTCGATGATGCAAAGACAAATAATGTTGTTCCTTTTCTTAATTAGTTTGCTATATAAGAGGGAAGTTTTCCATGTAAAAAGTTAAAGCATAAAGCAGAGTAAAGGCCTTGCTAGCTATAATTCAAGCAGTGTATTATTATATTGCAGAGGGGTGAAGAGAAAATCATGTCATTAATTTTGATTGAAGTGGTTATAGAAGCCTCCATGTGGAGTTGTTTTTAGAGTTGAGACCTAAACGAGAAAGAGCATTTGGATAGAGGCAGAGAAGGTTGAAGGACAATCCTGAGCCAGGGGACGTGACAAAGCAAGCCATGAACACAAACAAGTGCCTAATGTTTTCTGAAAATAATAAACTGGGATCATAGGAATATCTGTGTTCTTTTTATGAATTGGGGGTGTTTAGTGGAAGATGGACTTAATTTCTTCCAGCTGTAAAAAGAAATTTTATCATCTATTTACGTAAACAAGTTGTTCTATCAGCTTTTTAATCAACACTGCCCCCAAGAGGGCCAGGTATTTCCACTGATAAAATTTGTTCCATATAAAAAACCCATAAGTTAGCCATTAAAAAAAAGTATATTAATCACTTGCTTTGTGCTTAAAACTGTCCTAGGCACTGGTGATTGGCTTAAGACCCTTTTTTCAGTGAGCTTATTATATTCTAGGGGAGGGAGCTAAAAAATAAACAAATTTGTAAAGAAAGAAAAGATTAGTAGTAAAAGCTGAATGATGAAAATAAAACGAGAAGCTGAGATAGACAAGAAGCAGCCAGCCAGGCAGAATTAGCATATTGCAAGCAGAATAGAAAGAATCTATGGCCAAGAGGTAATTGTCATAAAAGAAGAAGGCTAAGTGATTTTGACAGTAACGATAGCTACCTTCAGTCTGTTATCAAAATTAACATCACCTTTAGCTTCCTGTGCAAGATTATTTGATAACTCTTCATTTATTTTTACTTTTTATTTGCTCAGGAGTGTATGCAACAAACTTTAAAAAGTATTATTTTATTTTTTGTTCACATATACTGAAGCATTACTGAAATTCTTCCCCAGTCATTTAATACCTTCTTTCCTATCCCTAGATGCCCAGTAACTAATACCTATTGTCCCATCCAGCTGCACATTCCAGGTCATAGATCATCAAAGCAATCAGATCATCAGAGTTCTTGAGCTCTTTATATATTCTACTCAAAGCAGTTTGATACATCAACTCTAGATGATGTTTGTTTCAAGGATTCTTTTTTTCCCTTGAAAAATGATTATAGAATGAGGTTTCCCATCAAAATCTACCTTTTATTTTGTGTCCAAAAGCGGGCTTGCTCTCTTCCATATAACTTCACTTTAATTTGATTACTAGTAACATTTATCAGTAGCTTGATGCTTTGTTTTCATTTCTTTTCCTTTTGTCCTGTGGTATTACAATTTTTTTGGAATATATATTGTAGAATATTACTATAAATACAAAACTTTTAAAAATGTTCTTTCATGTATTTTTATTTATCTAAATGGAAAATAATTATAATGCATAAAATTTACATATGTTGTTTTAACTATTAACCATTTTGATAAGAAATTGTGGGGGTTTTTTGTTGTTGTTGTTTTCTTTGTTTTTTTTTTTTAATCCTAATAAACCCTAAGCTATACAGTGCATTTATTACTATATAGGATCACAAAATAAATCTAGTAATGAAAACTTTAGAAATTGTGGTGGGGACTTGTACCCAATTTATGTGAACATCACTCTTAATGAAAAAGAAACAAATTAGTTATTTCTTAAATAGCTCACTGAGTATCAACCTTGGCCATGTGAAATTATACTTCCTAAGTTTTTGAAATTTTCTTGCTAACACTGCAAAATGAATACTAAATGTTTGTACTTGTCTAGCTTAGGAAAGGAAGTTCTTTGGGGTTTTCAAGTTGTTTGGAGATTGTCGCTTGATGTATTGCTTTAATCATTTTGCTGTTTTAATCAATGTGCACATGTGCTCAGAGAGATCTGACGAGCATAATGTAATGTATGCCAAAAATAACAAGCAGGAAAACCTCTGGGTCCTCTCCAATTCCAAAATATAATGTAATCTCTGAACCAAATGAAAGTGTCCCCAGTCCAATTTGTTCAAGGCAATATGATCAATTTATATCCTCCCAAAGAGAAATAAAGGGAAGGAAAATGTAAAAGCATTTGGAGCCTCAAATATATTCAGAGATGCTCTGAGCACGTCAAACAAATGTCATTTTCACCTGAAGAAAAGAACCTTAGAAACAAATGTTTCAGAGTTACACAGCAGTGTCCTTTTAGTTAATGCTGTAATGGAAAACAAAATAAGTCCAAGCATGTGGAAGTGGATCAACCATAGTGGAATCTAGTTTTTTAAGGTTTTATTCAAATCACATATACAGTTATTTTAACGGTTATACCAGTTAACATTTATTATATATTTACTAAGTGGCAGACAGACCATTAAAAATGTTGTCCCATTTTGATATACACATGAATCTAACAGGAGACAAACATTGTTTCCATCTTTAAAAACGAGCAAACTGAGGCTTAGAGATTTTGGGCAACAGAGACAGGATTAAAACTTTGGCATAAATAAAAATAAATGAATAGTTTTCTTTCTTATTGCTTTACTGCACCACTCAAAAGAAAATCTATTAGTGCATCTGGCTGTCTTCTTTGGAGAAATGTCTGTTCATGTCTTCTGCCCATTTTTTAATTGGGTTATTTTTTTTTTGACAAATAACTCAACAAATTGTGTTGAGTTTTATAAATTCTTTATAGGTTTCATTACTAACCCTTTATCAGATATGTCATTTATAGATATCTTCTCCCTTTCTGTACATTGCCTTTTAGTTTTTTTTATTGTTTCCTTCACTGTACAGAAGATTTTATTTTGATGTAGCCCCAATAGTTTATTTTTGTTTTTGTTTCTTTAGTCTCAGGACATATCTACAAAATGTTGCTATGGCCAATGTTAAAGAGGTTACTGCCTGTGTTCTCTTACAGGATTTTTATGTTTTTCAGGTCTCACATTTAGGTCTTTCATCCATTGTGAATTTATTTTTGTGCATACTGTAAGAAAATGGTCCAGTTTCTCTCTTTTCCATGTTGCTGTCCAGTTTTCCCAACACCATTTGTTTAAGAGGCTATCCTTTCCTCATTGGCTCTTCTTTCCTGCATTGTTGAAGATTAATAGAGCATATAGTTGCGAGTTTATATCTGGGTTTTCCAATCTGTTCCATTGACTTAAGTGTCTGATTCTGGTGCCAGTATCATACTATCTTGATGACTACAGTATTGTAATATAACTTGAAGTCTGGAATTCTGATGCCACCAGCTTGCTTTTCTTTCTCAACATTGCTTTGGCCATTCAGGGTCTTTCCTGGTTCCATACAAATTTTAAGATTGCTCTAGCTCTAAAAAAAATGCTGGTGGTATTTTGACAAAGATTGCATTCATGTGTAGATTGCTTTGGGTAGTATAGACATTTTAATAATATTTGTTCTTCCAACCCATGAGCAAGGACTATCTTTCAAGTTCTTTGCATTGTCTTCAATCTCTCTCATCAGTGTTTTATAGTTTTCAGAATACAGAAGACATCCAGATGGCCAATGACATGTGAAAAGATGTTCATCATCACTTACCTTCAGGGAAATGTAAATCAAAACTGCAATGAGCTATCACCTCATGCTTGTCAGAATAGCTAAAATCAAAAACACAAGAGAATATGGAGAAAAAGGAGCATTCATGCACTATTTGTGGGAATGCAAACTGGGGTAGCCACTCTGGGAAACACTTGGAAGTTCCTCAAGAAGTTAAAAATATAACTATCCTATGATCCAGCAATCACACTACTGGGTATTTACCAAAAGAATACATAAACACTAATTCAAAGGGATAGATGTACCCTTATGTTTGTAGCAGCATTATTTACACTAGCAAAGATATGGAAGCAGCCCAAGGATCCATTGTTCAATGAATGGATAAAGAGGATGGTGTGTGTGTGTGTGTGTGTGTGTGTGTGTGTGTGTGTGTAATGGAATATTATTCAGCCATAAAAATTATGAAATCTTTCCATTTGCAATGACATGGTTTGAGCTAGAGAGTATAATGAATGCTAAGGGAAATAGTAAGAGAAACACAAATTGCATATGATTACATTCATATGTGGAATTTAAGAAACAAAACAAATGAGTCAAAGGAAAAAAGAGAGAGAGAGAAACCAAGAAACAGTCTCTTAATTATAGAGAACAAACTGATGGTTATCAGAGAGGAGTGGGAGGTTGGGTTAAATAGGTGATGGGGGGCTAAGAAGGGCACTAGTTGTGATGAACACTGGGTGATGTGTAGAAATATAGAGGATGCTTGGTGTTGAATAGCAGAATATAGATATCAGAACAAATGTACAGCAGACTTGAAGATGTGTCCACAGAAATGATATAATCTGAAAAAAAGAGAAAAAAGCAATTGCAATAAATGAACTCAGATGCGGGGAGCTGGAGTAAAATATTACCCAAAGATCTATCAAATGTATTCTTGGATTACTAAAACAAAAGGAAAAAGAATTGAAGTAGAGAAAAATGACCAGTAAAAATATCCTTCAAGAATAAAGCATTCTAAAATGAGGGGAAACTAAGAGAATTTGGCAAGAACATAACTGCTCCACCGGAAACAATAAGTCCTTCAGACAGAAGAGAAATGACATCGATGGAAATATGGATCTGTGAGGGTGAAGCAATATAATGAAGAATGGTAAATAGTTGAGGAAAATGTTTTTCAAAAAACTACTGTTCCTCTTAAATTCTTTAAAATACACATGACTGCTTATGGCACATATAACATTGTCTGGTATGACTCTGAAAAAATGAGGGTGTAATATATATCATTCCTCTAGCATAAGGGTCATTGGAGAAGATATTAAAGATATCTATAAATGTAAAGGTTTTCCCATTCTAAGTTTTGCAATATTAGTTCTGAGTTAACTGTGAAAGTTTGTGTTATAATATAATCCCTAGAGCAATCACACACACGCACACACACCTGAAATATAGCCCCAAAATGAAGATAAATTAAGATGGAATAAAACAACAACAAATAATTCAAAAGAGGGCATGCACAGGGGAACAGAGGAACAAGGAAGGGAACAAAGAACAAATAGCAAATTGGTAGATCTATTCCAACCATATTAATCATTACATCAAATGTTAACACTCCAGTTAAAAAGTGTATTGATAGTATGTCTAAAAATCATGCCCTACCCATATGTTGCTTTTAAAAGAAAAATTTTAACAAGACACAAGCAAGCTGAAAACAACTGGATGGATAAATATACACCATGAAAACAGTTAACGTAAAAAAACGAAGCTAATGATTTCATTATCAGTTGACCTCATGACAAATCTGATTGCCCGGGAGGGGGCGGGGTGGAAGATCTCACACAATGATTACAGAAACAATTCATCTGGAAGACGTGACAATTATAAATGCATACATATCTAATGACTGCCTAAAAACACATGAAGAAAATTGAGAGAGTTAGGAGAGAAATAGATTCCACAAATACACTATTAGTTAAAATCTTTGCCTCATAGTTGATATAACACCTAGATAAAAATATCAGTAAAGACACAGAAGTTCTAAATCAACCAGCTGAATCTAATTGACATAGACCACTACAACCGAGAACTGCAGAATACACATTATTTTCAATTGTGCACGCTACAGTCGATAGGACAGACTACATGCAGGGTCATAAAACAAGTCTTAATATAATGTAAAAGGATTTAAAACTATAAAGTACGTTCTATGTCAGAGTTAAATTAACTTCAGGGAAACAGGGAGATAATGGTCAAAGTGTAAAACTTCATATAAGATTAACAAATTCTGGGGACTTAATGTATAGTACAGTGTTTGTAGTTAGTAATACTTTATTATATATTTGAAATTTTCTGAGAGTACATCTTAAATGTTCTCACCCCCAAAAGAAATGATAATTATACAACAGGAGGGAGGTGTGAGCTAATAGAGATGGTAGTAATAATTTTGCAATTTATAAATGTATCAAATCAACATTTTGTACCCATTAAACAGATGCAATGTTACATGTCAATTATGTGTCAATAAAGCTGAAAAAACAAAGGCTGTGCTTCATTTAAAGTCTGACGTCACTTTCTATAAAATGATTATAGCTGGTATGTATAGATAATAGCTCAATACTAGATACTAAAATGGTTTCTAAATTTTACTAATTATATAAAAAACAGTCTTGTGAACACGTGTACAAAATTCGTATTTTATAAATATTTTAACTCTTAGTTCTTTGTTATTGTATGATTTACTTTCTACCACTTTTGAAAATATCTTGCATTTTTTTTTTTTACTTACCATCCTTTTTGTCCTGTTTCTCATTAAAGGCACACCAACACAAATAAAATTATTTATGCAAATTTTACTTAAGTGGTTTTCTCTGAAGACAGTTCTATCACTCTTCACACATTTTATAGTATGAAAGTTAAAGCTAAATGTAATAGATATTTCCAAAGCAAAAATTGCACTGGGCAATGTTCAGAGGCAAACGCTATTCACACAACGGGGAAGAGAAACCAGAATGGACTCTGAACTCAGTGCATTGAAACAAAAGAGAGTTTTTAAGAGTTGGGATGAGGAGCATTATAGACCTTCTGTATTTGCCAACTGGCCAAAGCCAGGGAAAGTAAATTTTCTCGTTCCTTCATGACAGAACATTGTGTACAACTTGGAACAAGGAACCCATCTCAGTTAGGCTCCTACCCATCCACATATACTGTCTCCCAGTCTTTATTTTCTTTGATTTCTTTTCAAAGAAATTGATCCTGGGTTCTTGGGAAAGACAGGCCTAGGTGGTAAAACTGGCAAGAGCTTTTAGAAAGATTTAACACACCACATTTTCTAAAAGTAAATGTTCTGGGAAAAGGGAGGAAAAGGAACATCTGTGGTTAGGCCATCCGGGTTCTTAAAGGATCAATGTGAGAGGAAAGTCAGGACCTCGAGGCAAGAATCAGCCTGTCTAAGGTTTCTCAAGCTGAGGAAGTGGTTAAGGTCTTCTTGTTCGATATCAATTGTTAAACAATTTCAAAACCAATTATGAATTAATTTAGCACTTAAAGGATTTTAGGAGTTCAGATGAAATAACTGCAGGGGTTTAAACTAGAGTGGAATGGGTGAGATTTCCTCTGACTTACAATAATCAGCTGATGTCAATTATCACCTTTCTGAATTTGGGGGTGAAACAATTTAATTAATATAATAATTTCTTATATATAAAACTGGAGAAGATGGCTTCAGCACACACTTTTTACAAATAAGAATGCTAACTGAAGTAACCTAAGTGAACACAAGTGCCTATAAGAATTTTACACTTGCACTCTGAAAGAATTTCATTTAATTTGGTTAGCAATTTGAAAATATAAAAATCGTACTATAGATAACATTGCTGGAAGACTTCCTTTCTATATTTTGACGCTCTTTTTTCCTAAAAGAGTGTTGCTATTTTGAGAACACCTCTCCATTTTTTCCAGTAGGCTATATGAGCATATGACAATTACATAGTTTATTCAATCATATTTACCTACGTACCACCAATGCAGGTAAATATTAAAAGAGGAAAACGTTAGGCAATACAATTGCAGATCCAAATTCAAAGTAATAGGTTCCATTTACTTGCCATGTTTAAAACACTCTATTATAAGGATTTATGTGATCCTATCATTACGCCAAATTTTCAAATGAAACACTGAGGATCACAGAATTAAATAAATTGCCCAAAGCTATGTAATTAATGTTTGTGGGAACATTGATGCAAACCAAGTTTGACTCACTGCAAATCTTGCTATTTTCCTTATAGTGTAGCCACCATCTGAGACAAACTGCTCTAGTGAATGTATTTTTATTTGTTTATACTCTATAGACAGTGACCACTTTACAAAGTATAAGAACAAACTTAATAAGTTATTAACTAATTAGATATTTTTAAGGAATAGGAATGTCAACAAAGATACCACGGTCTCTATTAAGATATTTATTAATTGATTTACAGCATCATTTTTAACAGCTTTTCAAAGCTCAAAAGTAATTATAAAAATACTTTTTTCAGAAAGACATGAAAAAAACCCAACATTTTTTTATACAAGAAAGAAACCAAAAAGACAGAATGAATGGCTTACAGCCTGCTCAGTACTACACCACCACCAGCCCTATCGAGCAGAACCAAACCACAATAATTTATACACACCTTCCTTCACCACACATGCACACAAAGGTACATTCCCACACAGATCAGCACTATTGCAGCCAAGATCAAACCTAGCTAGTCCCTGAAGGTCTCTAACCTAAGACTTCAGCTTCACTAAGACCAGAATAGGTCACTTGTAAGTAGAATGAAAATCTTTAGGTTTGCATTAATAAGCTGTTTCTTTACTCAGTTTACAAAGTGATCTAGCTAGGTATAATCAAGATGAAAATTGAGATTGTATCTCTAAATATATTTATAACTGATTAGTTCAAGCTCTGGATGGTACCTGTGTATCATCTGAGCATTTATATATAATACATACAATGTTTTACTCTTCTCAAGAAATTGTATTTAAAAATATTCTAAGCTTATAGGGGCCCATCGTGTATCCAGTAAGTTTATGCCTCAAGACAGAATTTAATGCAGTCGAAGGATTAGAGTTTTGAATGTGAACCCTTATGAATAAAATAAGTGTTTGATTTTTTCCTCCTGCCATAAGGTGAGGTACATTGAAGCCAACATGTAATTTTCCCGAGAAAACTGCTTCTTCAGAGCAGGTGGATTTTTGAACTGTCTCCATATTGACAATTTTTTCCCCCTTGAGTTCTAACTATGTAGGCTCAAATTCACTTATTACATGATTTTTGGCTCTGGAGTTTAGGGGTAAACAGAGAACTTTAGTAAGATACAGCAACAGCAGCAGAAGCAACAAAACTCTTCTTCACTGAGCACTGTTGATTATCAGCCAACAAATGTTATTTGGCCAATTGGTATTTTTGTGACTAAAAATGATTAACTGAATTTCAAAACAGAAAGTGTGTCCTTATTCTGATTCTCAGGTTTAATTACCCCTTGTATAAGTAGATGACCTAGCCTGTGAGTTCAGGTATTCTTAGTGAGAGAAATTAAATAAAATACTAGTCATTTGGAGTCAGATTCTTTTTTTTTTTAAGATTTTATTTATTTATTCGACAGAGATAGAGAGAGCCAGCGAGAGAGGGAACACAAGCAGGGGGAGTGGGAGAGGAAGAAGCAGGCCCATAGCGGGGAGCCTGATGTGGGGCTCCATCCCAGAACGCTGGGATCACGCCCTGAGCCGAAGGCAGACGCTTAACCGCTGTGCCACCCAGGCGCCCCTGGAGTCAGATTCTAACACAGCTTCTCAAATAAATTGTAACCACATGACTATGTTATAAAATCATATGGATTACACTTCTAATAAATAGAGTCAACTATATAATTTACCAGTTATATTCCACACAGATTTCCAAGTGTTTTTGTTTATTATTGGGTTTTCATTACATATTTCAAATGTTAGTAGCATCCACATACTCCCTCTTGGTCTTTTGCTTTCTCTGTAAAGTGATAACAACAGTAATGCAGGTGAATATTTTCATTTGTTTCAATAACAAAGTAAATGTTTCTTTTCAAAATTGACCTGAAAAAATATTAGTTATCTCATGCAGCGTGAAAACGACGGAATGTAAGAAAGGCTTACATGACTACAGGTCCCTGAAGAAGGGTGAAAAGTACCTGGAACTTCCTGCAGTGGGTTTATCCACCTACAACCACACAGGGACCAATTACACAGATTGAAGATGGCTTGACAGAATCAAGAATGAGTTCAGGAGCCCCTGAGAGAGAATCGAAGATTAGATCAATACAATTCTGGCATAAATGAAAAAAGAGGTAATTAATACAGGAGGCCAACCAATAAATTAGGCAATCGTGTTAAGGAAATGGTGTGGGACTTCTGCTGCCCTAAAATTTCCTCTGTAATCACATGGAGAGGTTTAGTTTAGTGGATTCCTTCCCATAAATAATGTTTCCTCATTTAATTTACATAACCTAGATACATGGAAAAGAATGAAAATTAAAATTATGACTTTAAATATATTTACAAGTTATTTAGTACAGGAAGAAAAAAGAGAAACAGAAAAAGGCACAATGTCAAACCAAGGCTCATACCTGTGTGTCAGTATCAAGTGGGTATTTATGAACAAAATTTTTATTTTTAGATAATATTCTTAATTTCTGAAAATTTGTACCCATAATTCTATATACATAATTCTTCAGAAAAATCACGCAATTAAAATACATAATAACTAAATCAAATTTTGTTAATGAAAAATTAACGAGGATTCAGAAAGATTTTCAAAATTGATATGAAGGCATTCTAACACATGGGGACTATTTTTAAACTGTATAATTAATTATATACATTATCATATACACACCATTAAACAGAGATGTGAAAATCATATGAAATTTTGATAATATCTAAATAATATTCCATTATGTTTTGCAAAGGCTTTAGGGAATCCTGTGTCTACATTCTGAGGTAGTTCTTATCACATGGCAATGTTATTGTTTAGATAATGGTCAACTAAAAAGTGCATTATCTCTCCAGGCACAGATTGCTGAAATGTCCAGCGCTGACTGTAAATGGCATATTTTGCTTTCTTTCCCCCAACCATTACTCTTCTGTGTCAGCTGAAATATCAACAAAATTATGTAACCAAAAAAGTTAAAGTTAAGTAAAATAGCAATACCAAATAATAACTGTGCATGTATAAATTATCTAAAAAGTTTTGGAAGTAAATTTTGAATTTAGCAGGCCATGTTTCTCCACATATGCACAACTGATTTACATTAGTAAGAAGTTGTTTGTTGTCTTTATTTTCTATTGCTGTGTAACAGATTGCTAGTCCTCGTGACTGGAAACAACACTGATTATTTTACAGCTTCTGTAGGTCAGAGATGTAGGCATGGCTTTGCTGGGTTCTCTGTTTGGGTTCCCAGGAGGGGAAACCAACATGTTAGCCAGATTGTATTCTTTTTTGCTTTTCTTTTTGTTTGTTTGTTTCTTTTAAAATTTGTAAAATTTAAATTCAATTAATTAACATATAATGTATTATTTGTTTCAGGGGTACAGGGCTGTAATTCATCAGTCTTATATAATACAAAGTGCTCATTACAACACATACCCTCCCCCATGTCCATTACCCCATTCTGCCATCCTTCATCATCCTCCCCTCCAGCAACTGTCAGTTTGTTTCCTAAGATTAAGAGTACTTTATGGCTTATCTCCCTCTCTGGCTTCACCTTGTTTCATTGTTTCTTCTCTTCCCCTCTAATTCTTTGTCTTGTTTCTTAAATTCCACATATCAGTGAGATCATATAATTGCCTTTCTCTGATTGACTTATTTCACTTAGCATAACATCCTGCAAATGGCAAGATTTCATTTTTTTTGATGGCTGTGTAATATATATATATATATATATGGGTGTGTGTGTGTATATATATATATATATCTCACATCTTCTTTATCCATTCATCTGTCAATGGACATCTGGACTCTTTCCATAGTTTGGCTATTGTGGACATTGCTGCTATAAACATTGGGGTGCTGGTGCCCCTTCAGATCACTACATTTGTATTTTTGAGGTAAATACCCAGTAGTGCAATTGCTGGGTCATAGGGTAGCTCTATTTTTAACTTTTGAGGAACCTCCAATGACTATGCTACCTAGAGCAATCTACACATTCAATGCAATCCCTATCAAAATACCATCAACTTTTTTCACAGAACAGGAACAAATAATCCCCAAATTTGTATGGAACAAGAAAGACCCTGAATAGCCAATGGACCCTCAACTCTATGGTCAACTAATCTTTGACAAAACAAGAAAGAATATCCAATGGAGAAAGACAGTCTCTTCAACAAGTGGTGTTGGGAAAATTGGACAGCCACATGCAGAAGAATGAAACTGGACCATTTCCTTACACCATACACAAAAATAAACTCAAAATGGATGAAAGACCTAAATGTGAGACAAGAATCCACCAAAATCCTCAAGGAGAACACAGGCAACAACCTCTTCAATCTCGGCCACAGCAACTTCTTCCTAGACATGTCTCCAAAGGCAAGGGAAACAAGGCAAAAATTAACTATTGGGACTTCATCAAGATAGAAAGCTTTTGCACAGCAAAGGAGACAGTCAACAAAACCAAAGACAACTGAAAGAATGAGAGAAGATATTTGCAAATGACATATCAGATAAAGG
The DNA here is from genome assembly GCF_023065955.2 of Ursus arctos. Classification (NCBI taxonomy): domain Eukaryota; kingdom Metazoa; phylum Chordata; class Mammalia; order Carnivora; family Ursidae; genus Ursus; species Ursus arctos. The sequence goes on from NW_026622852.1 coordinate 7,286,804, forward strand.
GCTAATACCCAAAAACTATAAAGAACTTCTCAAACTCAACACCCAAAGAACAAATAATCCAATCAAGAACTGGGCAGAAGACATGAACAGACATTTCTGCAAAGAAGACATCCAAATGGCCAACAGACACATGAAAAAGTGCTCAACATCACTCAGCATCAGGGAAATATAAATCAAAACCACAATGAGATACCACCTCACAACATTCAGAATGGCTAAATTAACAAGTCAGGAAATGACTGATGTTGGTGAGGATGCAGGGAAGGGGAACTCTCCTACACTGTTTGTGGGAATGCAAGCTGGTACAGGCAGATTGCATTTTAATCTGGAAGCCTGATTAGAAAAGCATTCAAGTCTAAATTCTATCATGTTGCTGGCAAAAATCATTACCAATAGCCTGTAGATTCATAGCACCTTGCTTCTTATAGACAACAGCAAAGAGACAACATCTGTCTCCTCAAATCTAAATTCAGGGAGAGCCCAGAACCTCTTTTAGAGAGATAATATGATTAGATCAGCCCCACCAGGATAATCTCTCCCTTTTGATTAACTTAGAAGTAACTGATAGGGACCTTGATTCAATTTACAAAATTCTTCCTCTTTTGTCATGTAATGTACAGGCAGACCTCATTTTATTGCACTTCATAAATATTGTGGTTGAAGTTTTTGGCAACCCTGCATCGAACAAATCAATTCACACCATTTTTTTAACAGCATTTGCTCACTTCCTGTCTCTGTGTCATATTTGGTAATTCTCAAACTATTTCAAACTTTTTCATTATTATTATATTTGTTGCAGTGATTTGTAATCAGTGTTTATGACTTGTTGAAAGCCCAGATGATGATTAGCATTTTTAGTAAGGTACTTATATTTTTTTGGACATAATGCTATTGAATACTTAATAGAGTGGAGTATAGTGTAAACATGACTTTTATATGCACTGGGAAACCGAAAAATCCATTTGACTTACTTTACTGCAATATCCACTTTATTATGATGGTTTGGAAATGAACCCACAATATCTCTGAGTTATGCCTGTGAATATGTTCCCAAGTCCCATTGAATATGTTCCCAAGTCCCACCCACTCAAGAGGAGGGAATTTTAATATATACAATAAAAGACAGAAATTTTGAAAAGCATCTTATAATTCTGCCTTCTACACATGTTGCATATACCCTTTCACCCACTGTATTTCTTTCTCCTCCTTTTCCTCCACCTCCTCCTCCTCCTCCTCCACTTCCTCCTCCTCCCCCTCCTCCTCCTCCTCCTCCTCCTCCTCCTCCTCCTTGTTCTTCTTCTTCTTCTTTTTTAATGAGGCTGTGTGGGTAAGGGGAAGGGGGTAGATGCAGCAGATGGGGTCAGAGATCATAGTTTCCCACTAAGCAGTTGGGATTTCATCTTAATGCGAAAGGAAGCCTCCATAGAGTTTTTTTTCTTTTTACACTCAAGTCACTTCACCCATTTCTCATACCCCCTACACATTGTCAATGGCAAACACCAATCTGTTCTTTGTATCTATTAACTGTTTGGGTTTTTTTTTTTTTTTTTTTAGATACCATATATGAGAGAGACCATATAATAAATGTCTTTCTCTGACTTATTTCACTTAGCATAATGTCTTCAAGGTCTATCTGTGTTATGACAAATGGCAAGATTTCATCCTCTATTATCATTTCTTTCCATCCATATATGGGCACTTAGGTTGTTTCCATATCTTGGCTATTATAAATAATGCCCCGATGAACATAGGGGTTGTATGTATCTTCTCAAGTTAGTGTTTTCTTTTTCTTCAAACAGATACACAGAAGTGGGACTGTTTAATCACATAGTGTTTCCATTTTCAGTTTTCTGAGGAAACTCCATACTATTTGCTATAGTGGTTGCACCAATTTACATTCCCACCAACGGTGTACCAGGGTTCCCTTTTTCCACACCCTTATCAACACTTGTTAATTCTTGTCTTTTTGATAATGGCCATGTTGACATTGTGGTTTTGATTTGCATTTCCCTGATGGTTAGTGTTGAGTGTCTTTTCATGTACCTGTTGGCCATCAGCATGTCTTCTTTGGAAAAATGTCTATCCAATTCCTCTACCCATTTTTTTAAATCAGATTGCTTGTTGTTTTTTTTTTTTTCTTTTTTGCTACCAAATCCAAGAGTTCTTTATATGCATTAGATATTAGTCTTATCTGGTATATGATTTGCAAATATTTTCTCATATTTCATAGGTTGCCTTTTCATTTTGCTGATTGTTTCTTTTACTTTGCAGAAGATCTTGAGTTTGGTGTAGTTTTACTTGAATTTTGTTTAGATGCTTGTGCTTTTTGTGTCATATCCAAAAAAATCATTGCCAAGGCCAATGGCGAGGAGCTTCTTCCCTGTTTTCTTTTAGGAGTTTTATGGTAGAAAGTCTTGTGTGTAAGTCTATGATCCATTTTAAGTCATTTTTTTGAGTGGTGTAACACAGGGTTTGGTTTCATTCTTTGGAGTTTGGTTATCCAGTTCACCCAAAAGAATTTGTTGAAGATACTATCATTTACTCATTAAATGTTCTTGGCTTTCTTGTAGAATATTACTTGAACATATATGCAGGGGCTTATTTCTGGTCTCTTTTTTCTGTCTCATTGGTTTATGAATCTATTTTAATACTAGTACCTTGTCGTTTTAATTACCATAGCTTTGTAGGATATTTTGAAATCAGGAAGTATTCTTTCTCAGGATGCTTTGGTTATTTAGGGTCTTTTGTGGTTCCATACAAATTTTAGAAATATATCTATATCTATCTATCTATATATGCATATTTATATATATGTTTATATTTACATTATATTTACATATATATTTATATTTTATATCTATATTTTATACCTATATATAAAGATATACATATATCTTTAGATAGGTAAAGATAAACATATATGTAATATATATGTTAATGTATGTTTATATATATATATATATATATATATATATATATATATATATATATATTTACTATTGTGAAAAATGCCATTGGAATTTTGATAGGGATTGTGTTGAATCTATGGATGGCTTTGGGTAGTATGAACATTTTAATAATTCAATCTTCAGACCAATGAACATAAAATATCTTTCCATGTTTTGTATCTTCATCTATTTCCTTCATCAAAATTTTGTAGTTTTCACTGTACAGACCAGATCTTTCATTTCCTTTGTTATATTTATTCCTATGTATTTTGGTGTTTTTTTTAATGCTATTATGAATGGGATAGGTTTTTTTCCTTTTTTTAGATATTAATTGTTAGTGTATAGGAAAGCAACTGATTTCTGTACATTAATTATACATCCTACAACTTTAATGAATATGTTAATTAGTTCCAGCAGGTATTTTTGCTCGATAAAAAAGTCCCTTCCAATTTTATAACAAAGACTCTTTTCTCATGGAACTAGGAGCCATTACCTTTGAAATGTAATAATCAAAGTAGATAATGCCCTTATTCCCCAGGCTCTGTGAAAGGGTTGGAGTCTAATTTGGGTGGGTGCCTTGCTCCAAACTGTAAAGCTACCACCTGTTATGAAAATACAAGAAAATTTACTTTTAAAACTTCAAATGTTATTTTTAAAACTCACTTAAGAGAAAATTTTTGTTTTCAGTAAGGCCAGTTAGTAAACACAGATAGCTTAATATCTTCCCTCACTCAGTACTTAGAAACACACCCACCTTTTGTTTCAGCAAAGGTGAGTTCAGGCTGCATTTGTGGTGTCTCTTCCCTCTTGAAGTGGTCTCAAATCAAGTTGTCTTTGCCTGTTTAACTTTTACAGGTGCTATTTTGCTTTTAAAATATTTTAGCTATGAAATGTTATTTAATGCTCACATCAACTCAATCACATAGGTGTGACATGATTATCATTTTTAATATTTTCATTAATTAAAAAGTTATCATATATAATTTGTTATTAGAGGAGCTCAGATTCCAATCCAGGCAGCCACACTCAAAAGCTTATGCCTTTAAAGACTACTTTATATGGGCTTCCTACCTTCATTTTTTTCATCTGAAAAGTGGGTGTAATTATATTTACCTGTTTTTTTAAGAATTATGGACTGTAAACCTTACACCTAAAATAGTTAGAAAAACAAGAACAAACAAAACACCAAACCAGCAGAAAGAAGGATATAACAAAGATTATGACAAAAATAAATGACATAGGATCTAAACAAATAATAGCACATATCAATGAAACTAAGAACTGGTTCTTGGAAAAGATCAACAAAATTGATAAACCTCTATCCAGGCTCATCAAAAACAAAAAGTAGAGAGGACTCAAATCAAATCATAAGTGAAAGAGGAGAAATAACAACCAACAGCACAGAAATACAAACAATTGCAAGAAAATATTATGAAAAACTACATGCCAACAAATTGAACAGCCTAGAAGAAATGGATAAATTCCTAGAAACATATAAACTACCAAAACTGAAACAGGAAGAAATAGAAAATTTGAACAGACTCAGTACCAGAATGAAGTTTAATTAGCAATCAAAAAACTTCCAACAAAGTTCCAGGACCAGAAGGCTTCACTGTTGAATTGTACCAAATATTTAAAGAAGACTTAGTATCTATTCTTCTCAAACTCTTCCTAAAAAATAGAAAAGGGAGGAAATTTTTCAAATTAATTCTATGAGCACAGCATTACCTGATACAAAAACCGGATAAAGACACCACTAAAAAAAGAGGACTACAGAGCAATATCCCTGATGAACATCTACAAAAATCCTCAACAAAATACTAGCAAGCCAAATTAAACAATATATTAAAAAATCACTCACCACAATCAAGTGGGATTTATTCCTGGATTGCAAGAGTGGTACAATATTCATAAATCAATCAATGTGATACATCATATGAATAAGGGAAAGGATAAGAACCATATAAGCATTCAATAGATGCAAAAAAGCATTTGACAAAGTATAACATCCATTCATGATAAAAACCCTTAACAAAGTAGAGTTAGAGGGAACATACCTCAACATAATAAAGTCCATATATCAAAAGCCACATATAACATTATCCTTAATGGAGAAAAACTGAGAGTTTTCCCCTAAGATCAGGAACAACACAAGGATGTCCACTTTCACCACTTTTATTCAAGATAGTGCTGGAAGTCCAAGCCACAGCAGACAACAAAGAAACAAAAGGCATTCAAATTGTCAAGGAAGACGTCAAACTTTCACTATTTGCAGATGACATGATACTCTATGTAGAAAACCCAAAGACTCCACCAAAACAAAACAAGACAAAACAACAACAACAACAAACACTGCTAGAACTGATACACAAATTCAGTAAAGTCACAGGATACAAAATTAATCTACACAAATCTGTTGCATTTCTATCAGAAAGAGAAATTAAGAAAACAATCCCACTTACAATTGGACCAAAAATAATAAAATACCTAGGAATAAACCTAACCAAAGAGGTGAAAGATCTGTACTCTGAAAACTATAGAGCACTGATGAAGTAAATGAAGCTGATACAAAGAAATGGAAAGACATTCCATATTCATGGATTGGAAGAACAAATATTGTTAAAATGTCTATACTACCCAAAGCAGTCTACACGTTAATGCAATCCCTATCAAAATACCACCAGCATTTTTCACAGAACTAGAGCAAACAATCCTAAAATTTGTATGGAACCACAAAAGATTCTGTATAGCCAAGCAATTTTGTAAAAGAAAAGCAAAGCTGGACACAACACAATTCTGCACTTCAAGTTATATTACAAAGCTGTAGTAATCAAAATAGTATGATACTGGCACCAAAAACATACACATAGATCAATGGAACGGAATGGAAAACCCAGACATAAATCCACAACTATATTGTCAATTAATCTTCAACATAGCAGGAAAGAATAGCCAATGAGAAAAGGGCAGTCTCTTCAACAAATGGTGTTAGGAAAACTGGACAGCAACATCCAAAAGAAGGAAACTGGGCTACTTTCTTACACCATACAAAAAAATACATTCAAATTGGATTAAAGAACTAACTGAGATTTGAAACCATAAAAATCCTAGAAGAGAACACAGCCAGTAACCTCTTTGACATTGGGCATAGCAACTTTTTTCTAGATATGTCTTCTGATGCAAGAGAAACAAAAGCAAAAATAAACTACCAGGACTACATCAAAATAAAAAGCTTCTGCACAGCAAAGGAATCAACAAAACTAAAAGGGAAAGTTTGGAATGAGAGAAGATATTTGCAAATGACATATCTGATTAAGGGTTAGTATCCAAAATATATAAAGAATATAAAACTCAACACACAAAAAACAGATAATCCAATTTAAAAATGGGCAGAATATATATTTTATTTTTTTCTTAACTTTAATTTCAGGAAAAATTTTCTTGAGTTGCAGACTTTTTAAAATATATTTTGTTCTGTTTCCTTACTCTGGTTCTTCAAGGACTTCTATAATTCATATGTTCACTCTTCTTTGTATAGTTTTAATAATTGTCACTTATTCTCAAATACTTAACTATTTACTTAAGTTTTTTCCCTCTCATTTTTAATATTCTATTTATTTTGAGGCATCATCTGTTATCTTAATTTACTCTTGTGTTTTTTTATAATTTAATTGTTCTGCATCCATTTTCTCATGTACATGTTTCTGGCCTGCTTTCACTATTAGTAGGAATGTTAGTCTACAACTTATTCCCTTTTTTCTTCTAATAATTTGCATATGATTTGATATTGATATATTTCTATTGCCAATTTTTATGTGAAATTAGTTTTCCTGAAATTTTGGAGTCACGTGTCAGGAAATCCTTTTAACATCCCTAAGCATTCTCTTCTGTTATTTACGTATAGGGTTAAACAATCTAGTGGCTTGCTTTCTGAGTTTGTTGTTCTGTTCCTATATCATTTTGCTAAGGCTGCCATAACAAAATAACAGACTGGGTGGCTTAAATAACAGAAATTCATTTTTTTTTCATAATTCTGGAGGCTAGAAGTCCAATACCAGAGTTTCAGCAGGTTTAGTTTCTTCTGAGACTTAACTCCTTGGTTTGCAGATGGCTGTCTTACTGCTGTGTCCACACACAATTGTCCCTTGGGTTTTGCATTTTCTGTGTTCTAATCTCTTATAAAGACAATGGTCAGATTGTTTTAGAGCAACACCTATACAACTTCATTTTACCTTAACTACCTCTTTAAAGGCCCTATATCTACAGATACAGTCACATTGAGATATTGGGTGTGGGGGGTAGGACCTCAACATATGAATTTGGAGGGGTCAAAATTCACATCATAAGAGTTCCCTTCCCCCTGGTGATGGGTAGTAAGGAGGGCACATATTGCATGGTGCACTGGGTGTTATACACAACTAATGAATTATCGAGCCTTACATCGGAAACCGGGGATGTACTGTATGGTGACTAACATAATATAAAAAAAAAAAAAAAAGAGTTCCCTTCCCCAAGTTTCATTTAGATTTCTTTTTCCTTTTCTTGTTTTTTCCTATTTTACTCAAATTTTACTCTAATCCCAAAAGTATATCATTAATGTTGTTCCCTTCTTAGATGGAAGCCCTGAGAGATCAGTTTCAAGATTTCACATAAAGTAGACTCTTCCAGCTTATTCAGTCCTAACCTGGGGCTCCTTGCAATCTCCCAGTATTGAAGCTGCTGTCCCAGTTAAGGCCTTCCTCCCACATAGAATCAACACTATGTAGGACTTTGTTGTTTAGTGGTTTGTCCACATCTGGCTTCTATGTTAGAGCTCATTAGGACTCTCCACCTAGTTTTGTTTTATGTTGTTTCCTGATTGATGATTTTGCTATTTCATTCCTCTGATTTCCTTGTATTGGTCATTTGTTTTCTTTCTTTTCTTAATCTGCATTGTTGCGTGTTTATCAACTTTAATATTTTTAAAAACACACCCCATGATTTTACTATCTCAACTGCTTTCTGTTTTTTTTTTTTAATTTCATTTATTTCTGTATTATTTCTTTCCTTGTACTTATTTTGGGTTTAACTTGATCATCTTTTTCTAGTATTATTTGATATCCTATGTTTGCATTATTATCAATATTGAAATATTTTTTTGATTTCTCTTTCTGGTCATTTGGAATTATGTTACTTAATGTTCAAGAAGTTAGGTATTTTTCAGGTCTGTACTTTTAAAGTTTTTTTGTTTTGTTTTTGTTTTGAGAGAGAGAGAGAACATGCATGAGTGAGGGGGAGGGGGCAGAGGGAGAGGAAGAGAGAGAATTTCAAGCAGACTCTGTGCTGAGTGTGGAGCCTGATGAGGGGCTCAATCCCACCACCCTGAGGCTACGACCTGAGCTGAAACCAAGTTGGATGCTTAAGTGACTGAGGCATCAAGGCGCCCCAGGTCTCCACTTTTAAATTGACAACTAATTGAGGTGCCTGGGTTGGTCAGTCAGTTAAGCATCTGCCATTGGCTCAGGTCATGATCCCAGGATCCTGGGATCAAGCCCCACATCTGGCTCCCTGCTCAGTGTGGAGTCTGCTTCATCTTTTCTCACTGCCTCTCTCCCTGCTTGTGTTCTCTCTCTCTGAAATAAATAAAAATCTTTTAAAAACTAAATAAATAGATAACTAATTTAATTCTGTAAGGCCAGAGAATATATTGTAGAGAATTTCAATTCTTTTAAATGTATTAAATCTTGTTCTATGGCCTAATGTATAATCCATTTCTATGAACTTGAAAAGAATGTGTATTTTCTGTTTGTTGCTCACAGTGTTTTATTGATGTCAATTAGGTGCACTAGTTGATATTATTTTCAAGTACCCTCCTACCAACTAATTGTTTTATCAACTGGAGAATGAAGAGTGTTGACATCTCTAAATATAATTGTGGATTTATTTATTGTTCTCCTTGTCAGTTTTTGCTTGATGTAGTTTTAATCTGTGCTATATAACCTTTATAATTTCTATTTCTGCATTATGGATTGACTTCATTATCATTATCAAATCTAATAATATTTCCCTATCTTAATTTCTACTTTGTTCTATGTTTGTAGAACCACTCCACCTTTCTCACAATTCATGTTTGTATGGTGCTTATCAAAAAAGGACAAAAGGCAGTGACTACCTATGCACTAAGAGGTATGCCATGGTGTTTCTAAGGACTCTCCTAGTTACACAGTTAGGTTCTTAGGTTTTTTGGTTTAGTTTCTGTTTTTGTTTTGAAATATGCTTGATTCTAATAATTGTGTTAAAATTATTTTCTGCTTATCCCGTTTTCTTCATTAGTTTTCACTTTCCTGGGTTCATTTTGTTCCTAGTTACTACTGATATTTTCTGGCTTTTTAACATATTTAGTAATTTTTTATTGTATTCTTGTCATTACAAATGCTACATTCTTGATTATGTGACTTTTTTTCTGATGTTCTCTTAATAGGTATTTTTTTTTCTACAACAGTTAATTTACTTGCAGTTAAGCTTGATCTTTTGAGGCTTGTTTTTAAGCACTGTCAGAATTTATCAGAGTAGGTTTTATTCCAGAGTTAAGTTAGTCATTTTCCCATGGCATCATTTTTTGTGGGCTTCTACTGAATACACCTGTATAGTCAGTGAGGTTTCTCTACTCTGGAAGGTCAGAATTCAAGCTTCTCTTATCCTTACATGATCCTTTGTACTTTTCCAACTTACAAATTCTTGGTAATTATTCTTTCCCAGTGGATATCTCTTGTCTGACTTTGTAGATTTTTCTTGCTGTGCATGTTCAGCTTAGTATTCAACCATGAATTTAAGGGTATTACTATGTAGATTTATGGAGTCCTTTATCTTTACATGTCAGCTACGACAGCAGCCCCAATAGGGGATCTCGGTCTCCTCAGCTTTTTTTAAAATTAATTAATTATTTATTTATTTGACAGAGACAGCCAGCGAGAGAGGGAACACAAGCAGGGGGAGTGGGAGAGGAAGAAGCAGCCTCATAGCGGAGGAGCCTGATATGGGGCTCAATACCAGAGTACCAGGATCACGCCCTGAGCCGAAGGCAGATGCTTAACGCCTGTGCCACCCAGGCGCGCCTCCTCAGCTTTTTGACATACATTTTTAGGTTCCCCTACAGAGGTCCAAAAAGACTCTAGAGTTAGAAAGTATATACAATTGTGGAGCTCACGTCATTTATTTCTCTTCTCTTAGGAATCACACTTATACACTGTTTTTTGTATCTGAAAACAGAAATTTCACATATCTCATCCAATTTTAAGGTGTTTTGTTATTGTTGTCATTCTTGTTTTGTTTTATTTTTATTTTGTTTTATTTTATTTTATTTTAATTTTATTTATATAGTGTCAGTTACTGATCCTGGTTGCAAGCTAAATTCCAAATTATGTGTTTTAAGATGAGCTATTAGCAGGTGTTTTCCTTACATCTGGCTGGACTGAATTAAAAGTGTGGAAGTATCCCAAATTGACTAGATAGTTTTTAACATAAATCATCAAGTATTTATATTAAAATGTATAAACACACATGGTGGATAAATTAAATTCAAGATCATATAATTCAAACTTGAAAAGTACAGATTCAATCTTTACATACAAATTAGTTCATTTTAACATATAACTTGAAGAATGACTAGCATTTTACCATGTGAGAAAGGAAAGATTTGTAGGATATTCTACACAAACCTTATATCATGAATAAAAGTTTAGAAGTCTGTCCGTGTGTGAAGTCTTAAAGAAATATCAATAACTCTTATGTGATTAGACCTTGGGAATCACAGGCTGTGCAATGAAAACTGGTTGTTGTGGTGTCATAAATGGTCTTCATTATAGGAGCTAAAGCAAGGAAACAATTTTGGGGACTCATATTTTTGGGGCTAAAGATGAGCCCTTCAAAGGTATTTTTTATCATTGGGAGTAAAATTTCTGTGACTTCAATCTTTCTTTTGACTAGTGTCATAGATTTGTGACAGAGCCTGGCAAAAATATATAGTTCTGAAAGGATTATCTATACACATTCATTCATGAACTTAACTAACTTTCTTGGTGTTACTATTTCAATAGTTATACAAAGTACATGCAAAGTCCCTAGAAAGAGGGCAAGACTCTCCCTGTAAGTACAAAAAGAAAATATTTAAAGACTTATTTATATTTATTTTATCCCTTTCCTCCCTTGCTTCAAGACTATTCTCTATATGCAAGGGTTATTTAGAGTAGACTGCTCGTTTGGAAATATGACACTGGTATCCATCCAACTTGTATCATTTTCATTGCTTCAGACAAATTCCATTCTTATCTTTTGCTGGCAAGCCTGAGGTCATCAAGAAAAGCTGAACTAGGGGCGCCTGGCTGGCACAGCAGTTAAGCGTCTGCCTTCGGCTCAGGGCGTGATCCCGGCATTATGGGATCGAGCACCACATCAGGCTCCTCCACTATGAGCCTGCTTCTTCCTCTCCCACTCCCTCTGCTGTGTTCCCTCTCTCGCTGGCTGTCTCTATCTCTGTTAAATAAATAAATAAAATCTTTAAAAAAAAAAAAGAAAAGCTGAACTAGAAGCCAAGGCCACAGCTTTGTATGCTTAGACTGTTAGGTATCCCCTTCTCCTAGAAGACTAACTTTATATCTAATTTTAATATTCTAAAGTTTCAATTTCTGTTTCCCTCATAGCATGACTTGTATCTAATGTATGCCACAATAGCACTTCCAAATGCATGAAACTATAATGCAAATATAATGCAATTAGGTATTAATTCAGACAATTTTTAATAAAAATAAATTTTAAATAGATACAAATTAAATTAACTTTTCTTGACAAGATGAACCATACAAGAAAAAAAGATTTATATCTTACAAGCCAATAACAAAAAGGGAACTACAAATCACAACAGCATTTGTGTGAATGAGTTGTGACTACATTGGTGAGACATCACTGGTACCCAGAGTCAGTTTTCACCCCCTGAATAAGGTTGAACACTTCCTTTGAATGATGTGGTAAAATCTTGCTCTTGTAAAAACTAGAGCATAGAAATAATGTATTATTTTGTATCATCCTGAAAACCTAAAGAAATTTTCAATGTCAAGGACATTGAAAATAGCCTTCCGTAAAAGCTAAAGCATTACTAAATGTCCTCGTTAAGACATCACAATTAAAGCTTTCTTTGCAAACCAGATTTTTTTTTCAAATTGCTAATGTGTTTTTAGAGGATTTAGATGATTATCAAAATGCACAAAGCAAACTTTTAAAACACAAGTATTAAGAAGAATAAAGATTTTCATGGATATTTCAAAAGAAGAAAAAACTCGAAAACAATCCATTAGGAATCACTGAAGGCACAATTGGCTATGATTTGCATTACATCAGTACTCCAAAACAGTTTTCAAAAGACATTCTTCAGTTGTACCTTAACAAACATAAGATAACCTTATGTACAAGAACTGAAAAATGCAAAACAAATGCCTACCTTTCAATAGCAACTGAAGCTGTCCAGTTTATTGCTAAGTCTAAAGGGAATTAATTAGTTAACTTCCTCCATCACTACCAGTTTGAAGTTAAGGGAAAAAGAACGGGACTAGAGACCTGGAGAAAAGAAAATGTTGGAGGCATAACATGAAAGAAATAAAGAATAATCTTCACTGAAACAAACCTATCTTGTAGTTTAAAAGGGATACTAGTAAGTTAAAAACAGGGTCATTCATTATAGATGTTCTTTAGTGTGAATCGAAGTACATGAAACAAATTGAAAGAAAGGTTCACCTTTGAAGTTAGGTTTTCTGCTTGAATTCACATACCCATAGTGCTTTTCACTTTCAATTTGCCTTAATGAATTTACCATTTATATATTAAATAACACTATATGCAAGCAATCTGCTAATTGCTACAAGCATACAACAGATCAGTTTAATTTCCTCATGTCTAGGACCTCACCATCCAGCAAGAAGGACAGGAATGAGAGATTCATATGACCACTATAAATAGTTTTTAATTTGCACCCTGTACATTGATGCCACATCTGAGGGAGAACTGTTCTATTAGGCATTATAAATTTATATATTTATTAAAGGAATTTTTGTCCAATGATAATAAACTATCTTACTCTCCTGAGTCTAGTGGGGTTTTTTTAATACAGGTATTTAAGCAACAGCAATCACCAAGGCTATGGAACCATTAGCAGAAACTTTTCCCAATATAGTTTAAAAGGATTTACTTTGATAAATTAAGTGTAGCCCAAATACTAGCTCCATCTTTTCATGCTTACAAACTTGATTGGGTAAACACAATCTCAAGTATTCCTTTGAGGGTCAACTAAGAAGTTTTCAACACTCATAACTAAAAGCAGTATGAAAATGCATAGATTTATATGGGCAACAGAACTACCACGGGAATCAGAACATTTGCATTTATAGAACTAGCACATTCTCTTCCTGCATGCACTGTGAGAAAGAAAGCCAAGTATATAATTAGCAGATGGCTTCATGAGAATCAGAGTAATAACATAAATGAATAAAATTTACAAACAACAGGTCTAAGATACCTAATGTGCATATATGTATTCATAATTGGGTTGCTGTTGACATTGAGTCCATAATATTCAAATGTTATTGACAAATGCCTAAACCCACCTTTTACAATTAGGATGGCATCAGGAAAGGAGTAGTAATACCTGCAGCCCATAGACATAGTCTTCTTGTCATACATACATATTGTATATCTTGTTATATATGCATATTATATATCTTGTTATATATATATTTAGATGGCTAACACTATTATCCTCTCTGACTTTCTTTTTCTTGGTTATCATTCATCAACTCTTATGACTGATGCATAGTTCATTTATACGTGTTAACCCCTTTCCATTGGTCTCTGGTCCAACTGCTGGTATTCTGATTCAATAAGATTCGTGACTACCATCTAAGTCATTACATGTTGACATTTAAGTTTGTGTCAGAGAACATACAGTTGTTGAGTTAGGGGTGAGGTACAGTTTATCCAAAACTGCAGAATAATCACTATGCATTTTCCCTTAGCATCAGTCTTAATAATGATTAATAAGGATAAATATTATTATGGCTATCAGCAACCTTCTCCTTATTGTAGAAGTTATATACTTTGAATATCCAGTTTATTTAAAATAATTTAAAAACTATTTATTTAGCTAGAGAAATTTTATGGACTGCATGGTTTCAACACATACAGAAATCAAATAATATTTATTGACACGAGATATAAGAGAAAGAACCAAAAGGTTTCATAAAGATTTTGTAAGCCAAAAACATTATGTTAATTTTCCTTATAGCCCACCTCACCAATCTATGTAACAAAAAGTGGATGAAGAAAGGTTACTAATGCTCCCTTTTCTGAAGATGTGGCTCTGCTAAGATTCCATGATTTATTACAGCATTACTGAAATATTGACTTTTAAAGACCCCCACATTGATTGAATATTATATACCGAAATGGACTGATACTTAGAATGTGAATGGGGAAAAATAAGAGTAGTATCCCAAAGTAATTAGTTAGGCAAAAGAAAAAATTACAAATGAAAGAAGAAAGGAAAGGAAAGGAAAAGAAAGGAAAGGAGAGGAAAGGAAAGGAAAGGAAAGGAAAGGAAAGGAAAGGAAAGGAAAGGAAAGGAAAAGAGAAAAGCCATTATAAAAATACAAAGCCATTCAAAAACATTTGAAACTACTCTTCAAGTGGTAATTAAATTAATGGGAAAATTGACACATTTAAACCTTTTATTCCAATATAATGTTCTTTCAATTTTTATTTGTTTATTAAGCCCCTGTGAAACTATTCATATTACCAAAGGAACACATATACCAAACAACAATATTATGGAGTGAAATGAAAAATGTTTATGCTATATTAAAGTAAATCATAAAACTTCAAAGAAATTTGTGCTTATGCTTGTTTGCTTTGACCAACACTTCCAAGAACCTAAAGGGTGTGTGTTTCCTTACAGTCCAGTGGGTATTCCTTAATACAGGGGAAAAAAAGATAAGCATATTTAGGTGACCTCAAAAGGCATATCTAGCTTCAAACTTTATTAGTTTTTAAAATCAGGATGTTTTGGTTTCAGATGACAGACATTCAGCTAATACTTTCTTAAGAAAAAAATAGCCTGTGAAAAGTAGAATAATACTGGTTTAGGGTACTGCCAGACACTGGGGCTAGATAGAAGACTCACTGCCTTTTCTTTCCTTTACTCTCAGGCTATTTCTCTTTGTGGTGGTCTCTGGCATCTCTACTCCTGCATCATCCTCCCCTTTACCTATTGTCCAAAAGTTCCAAAAATTCCTAGAATTAAATTTCATTCCCTTCATGTCCATCCTTGAATGTATCATTGTGGACAGTGGTAATAACTACATGATTTGGCAGGTTCTGGGTTATGTGCCAATATCTTGGCTTAGAGTGGCAACAGACATCTCCACAAAGGAAATTTGAGACACCAACTCTCAACATCTGGTTCATAGATGCACTGCACAGAAAATTTATGAATGATTGATACATTTGTATTCCTTTTTCATCAGTATTCTCAGTTCCATCAGTTGGGTTATAGTTTATTTTCTTTCAGCCATGATGGCTGCACAAAGAAAAATATTGCTATTTTTGATTGTTAAGTGTACCATAATTTTGTGGACAAGAATTTTCCCTGAATCATACCAAACCTGAAGGAAAGGCATCTTATGAATCTGGTAGGATATTTCTACACTGCTGTGGCCTCCTAGAGCAATTCATCTTAACACAAATGTTCCTTTCAAAGCTTTATAATATGGGAATGGTGCCTCAAACCTGGTACCATAATTAATTTTGATCTTAGAGTGTTACATGTAGGGAAACCAAAGGGAAGAAATCCCTAGAGCAGTCTTGTCTAGGAGAACTTTCTGTGATGATGGAAATCTTTTCTAGTCTGTGCTGTCCAGCATAGTACCACTGGCCACATGTGGCTATTAAATACTTGAAATATGAAATATGACTAGTATGACTAGGAAACAATTAATTTTGTTTAATTTTAGTTCATTTAAATTTAAATAACTCCATGGGCTACATATTGTACAAAACATCTCCAGACAATAAAGTGCATGAGGTCATGTCTCTGCTATTCATGATTATAGCCTCATGCAATATACCTCATGCAGGTATCTAATTGTGTTGTTGTTGATAATGACACCAGTAGCTGATCTTTTCAGGCACTTCCTATAAACCAGGCACTGTGCTAAGTTCTTTAAATACTGCATATAAGTATCCTTGCAAAGATGTTTCACATCTAACCTAATACTACAGGGTATGTCCCAGAAGTCCAGAGCGTTGTGGTAGACAGTGAAAGACTCCAGTCCATTATAATCTATAAATTGAGTAGCCCCAATTCAACAGAATATTCTTTTAACAGAATATAATAATACAATGCCACTACTCTTTTTATGAGCTTTATTGAGATATAATTGATATACAAAAATTGTATATATTTAGTGTATACTTATAATGAGTTTGGACATATGCAATACACCTGTGATACCATCACAACAATTAAGGCATTAAACTTAGCCATCACCTCTAAAATTTCCCTGCATTCTTTTGTGTTTTGAGAGCATGAGATCTATCTTCTTAACATATTTTAAGAAGAATATTATTTATTTTAAGAAGAATAATGTATATTTTAAGAATATTGTATTAAAACTATGGGCATTTTTTTGTACAGCCAATTTCTAGTATCTATTCACCTTACATAACTGAAACCTGACACCCTTTGATCAACAACTCTCCATTTCTCCCCCCCTGCCTAGCCGTGGCAACCACCATTTTATTCTCTGATCCTATGAGTTTGATTATTTTTGGTACCTCATATGAATGGAATCATTCAGTATGTGTCATTCAATGACTGGCTTACTTCTTTTAGAATAATTTACTCTATATTCATTCATATTGTAGCAAATGGTAGGATTTCTTTTTTTAAGCCTGAATAATGTTGTATTGTACATACCACAGATTCTTTATCCATTCATCTGTCAATAGACATTTGGGTTGCTTACATATCTTGGATA
Source organism: Ursus arctos (assembly GCF_023065955.2). Lineage (NCBI taxonomy): Eukaryota > Metazoa > Chordata > Mammalia > Carnivora > Ursidae > Ursus > Ursus arctos. The sequence goes on from NW_026622852.1 coordinate 7,303,809, forward strand.
CAGTGAATGCTGCTACAATGTAGTAGCAGCACAGATATCTCCTTGAGATCCTGAATTCAATTCTTTTGGATATATACCCAGAAGTAGAACTGTTGGATCCTGTGGTAGTTCTATTTTTTTTTTTTTAATTTTTTGAGGAACTTCCATGCTGTTTTCCATCATGGCCACTCTAATCTACTTTCCCACCAACAGTTTATAGCGATTCCAATTTCTCCACATCTTCATCAACACTTACTATCTTTTGACTTTTTGATAATAGCTATTCTAACAGGTATGAGGTGATATTTCTTTGTGGTTTAGACTTATATGTCTTTGAAAATTAATGATCTTGGGCATTTTTTCATATGCCAGTTAGCCATTTGTTTGTCTTCTTTGGAGAAATGTCTATTCAAGTCCTTTGTGCACTTTAAAATCATGTTGTTTTTTTGCTATTGACTTGTAGGAATTCCTTATATATTTTGGATAATAACTTCCTATCAGACAGATGGTTTGCAAATATTTTCTCCCATTCCACAGGTTGCCTTTTCATTCTGTTGATTGTTTCCTTTCCTGTGCAGAAGCTTTTTAGTCTGTTACAATTCCACTTGTCTATTTTTGGTTTTGCTGCCTGTGCTTTTGGTGTCAAATCCAAGAAGTTTTTGCCAAGACCAATGTCAAGAAGTTTTCCCTTATGTTTTTTCAAGAGGTTTTACAGTTTCAGGTCTTTTGTTTAAGTCTTTAATTCATTTTAATTTATTTTTGTGTATAGCATAAGACAGAGGTTCAATTTTATGCTTTCGCATGTGGATATCCAGGTTTCCCAACACAAGCACAAGCACAACTCAATAAATCATATCTTGATTCTTCAAATTTCTCAATGAAGAAAGAATATTCATATGGGGTAGATATTTAGATTTTTAATGCCAGTACTTTTCTTTTTTGTGATAGACTATTTCTGACTTAAAATTACCACATACTTTATTCGTATATTGCTATGATTTTTCACTTTAATGACCTCTCATGATTTAAATTTGTCTAACATCAAACCGGTTTTCAGGGGATGTTCTTTTTTATTTATTGTACCATGCCAAAATTGAATGTAGAATTTTTTTTTTTAAGGAAAGAATGGGCCATTCAATAAGAATTTAGAAATCTTGGGGAATCTAAAGCAAAACAAAGCAAACAGGCAAACAAAAGAAATACATCTGCTACAAAGAGAAACATATGATTAGATAACCTTTTTTTCAAAATGAGGAAAGTAAGATAGGGGTTAAAAAACAAAAGTGAATGAAAAATGCTTGGGTATGTATCTCAGCCCTGTAACTTATTAAGTATGAGGCCTCTAACAATTTTTTAGCCTTCCTATGTATGCCTCAGTTTCCTCATCAGTAAAATGGGGATAACAATAATGACCACCACATAGTGGTGTGAAGATTTAATTCAATATATGCAATATACTTAATAGCACCCAGTAGGTGGCTTTAATAAAGATTAACTTTATTTATTTATTTATATTATTTATTTATCATAATAATTAATAATGTTATCAACATAGCCAGAATATGGTCTCCACAGAGATGTTTCTCTGCCTAGTTTCTGCATTTCACCATGTGACAGAACAGTCTGCTCTAACTCTAGATTATACTCAAGCAAAGCTGGGTCCCTCAACATCCAGAGCATAGACAGTAGGGTCTTCCTTTTATTACCATGTTTCTACCTTTTATTACATTACCAAATTTCTGAAATCTTATTCATTAATCCCTAAGATTAACATTGGTAGTAATAACAGCCTTTCAAGGGTGACTACTTTCTCTAATTTCTAAGGTGCAGTCTTACCCCATGTCTTCCATTAGACAAATAACACTAAAAATTATAAACATAAACTCAGTCCAGAATCTTTTCACTACTACACATTTACTGTTTATTTGATCAAAACTTCACAAGTCTGTAACATAAGTATTAGCATACACCTTCAATAAATGAGAAAACTAAAAATCAAAGAAGCCAAGAGATAGATATGGAGTAGGTGCCACAATTAAAAAATAGAGAATTTCTCAACAAGATCCTAGCTAATAGGATCCAACAGTACATTAAAAGGATCATCCATCAAGACCAAGTGGGATTCATCCCTGGGATGCAAGGTTGGTTCAGCATTCACAAATCAATCAGTGTGATAGATCATATCAACAAGAAAAGAGTCAAGAACCATATGATCCTTTCAATTGTTGCAGAAAAAGCATTTGACAAAATACAGCATCCTTTCCTAATTAAAACCCTTCAGAGTGTAGGGATAGAGGGTACATTCCTCAATTTCATAAAAACCATCTATGAAAAGCCTACAGCAAATATCATTTTCAACGGGGAAAAGCTGGAAGCTTTTCCCTTAAAATCAGGAACACGACAAGGAGGACCACTCTCCCCATTATTATTCAACATAGTACTAGAAGTCCTTGCAACAGCAATCAGACAACAAAAAGGGACAAAAGGTATCCAAATTGGCAAAGAAGAAGTCAAACTGTCTCTCTTCGCAGATGACATCATACTCTATATGGAAAACCCAAAAGACTCCACCCCCAAACTACTAGAAGTTATAGAGCAATTCAGTAATGTGGCGGATAGAAAATCAATGCTCAGAAATCAGTTGCATTTCTATACATGAGCAATGAGACTGAAGAAAGAGAAATTAGGGAATCCATTCCATTTACAATAGCACCAAAAATAATACGTTATCTCAGAATTAACTTAACCAGAGACATAAAGGATCTATATTTTAGAAACTACAAATCACTCTTGAAAGACATTGAAGAAGACACAAAAAGATGGAAAAATATTCCATGCTCATGGATCGGAAGAATTAACATCGTTAAAATGTCTATGCTACCCAGAGCAATCTACACTTTCAATGCCATCCCGATCCAAATACCAATGACATTTTTCAAAGAACTGGAACAAACAGCCCTTAAATTTGTGTGGAACCAGAAAAGGCCCCGAATCACTAAGGAATTGTTGAAAAGGAAAAACAAAGCTGGGGGCATCACAATGCTGGATTTCAAGCTGTACTACAAAACTGTGATTACAAAGACAGCATGGTACTGGCACAAAAACAGACACATAGACCAATGGAACAGAATAGACAACCCAGAAATGGATCCTTGGCTCTTTGGGCAACTAATCTTTGACAAAGCAGGAAAACACATCCAGTGGAAAAAAGACAGTCTCTTCAATAAATGGTGCTGGGAAAATTGGACAGCTACATGCAGCAGAATGAAACTTGTCCACTCTCTCACACCATACACAAAGAGAAACTCCAAATGGATGAAAGACCTCAATGTGAGACAGGAATCCATCAAAATCCTAGAGGAGAACATAAGCTATAACTTCTTTGACATCAGCCACAGCAACTTTTTCATGACACATCTCCAAAGGCAAGAGAAACAAAAGAAAAAATGAACTTGTGGGGCTTCATCAAGATAAAAAGCTTCTGCACAGCCAAGGAAACAGTCAAAAAAACTAAGAGGCAGCCCACGGAATGGGAGAAGATATTTGCAAATGACACTACAGATAAAAGACTCGTATCCAAGATCTATAAAGAACTCAAACTCCATACATGTGAAACAAATAATCAAATCAATAAATGGGCAGAAGATATGAACAGACACTTTTCCAATGAAGACATACAAATGGCTAACAGACACATGAAAAAATGTTCAAACTCATTAGCCATCAGGGAAATTAAAATCAAAACTACATTGAGATACCACCTTACACCAGTTAGAATGGCAAAAATTGACAAGGCAGGAAACAACAAATGTTGGAAAGGATGTGGAGAAAGGGGATCCCTCTTACACTGTTGGTGGGAATGCAAGTTGGTACAGCTACTTTGGAAAACAATGTGGAGGTCCCTTAAAAAGTTAAAAATTGAGCTACCCTATGACCCAGCCATTGCACTACTGTGTATTTACCCCAAAGATACAGACATAGTGAGGAGAAGGGCCATATGCACCCCAATGTTCATAGCAGCATTGTCCACAATAGCTAAATTGTGGAAGGAGCCGAGATGCCCTTCAACAGATGACTAGATTAAGAAGATGTGGCCCATATATACAATGCAATATTACTCAGCCATCAGAAAGAATGATTTACACAGTATTTGCAGCAACACGGATGGAACTGGAGGAGATTATGCTAAGTGAAATAAGTCAAGCAGAGAAAGACAATTATCATATGGTTTCACTCATTTATGGAACGTAAGAAATAGGAAGATCAGTAGGAGAAGGAAGGGAAGAATGAAGAGGGGGTAAACAGAAGGGGGTATGAACCATGAGAGACTGTGGACTCTGGGAAACAAACTGAGGACTTTAGAGGGGAGGGGGGTAGGGGATTGGGATAGGTCAGGGATGGGTATTAAGGAGGGCACATATTGCATGGTGCACTGGGTGTTATATGCAAATAATGAATCATGGAACATTGCATCAAAAACTGGGGATGTACTCTATGGTGATTAATATAACAAAATAAAAATTATTTTAAAAAAAGGAAATAAGGAATTTGATTCTTGAAGCTAGGTCTTAAAAATCCAAATCCAGAGATATTTTTTCTTTTCCTTTTTTTCCCCCTAAACTTTAGAATTTCTGATAATGAATTTTAAGTCGTCAGAGTTCCTTTGTGAGTAAAACAAGAAATGAGAGGGGCGATGCTATAATGTACATCTTTTTACTAGGCTGCAAGGTCATTCACAAAAACTACGTTTTGCTAATTGGGTTATCTTGCTGTACCTCTAAAATCCAAATAAACTCCATAAACTTCTTAGAAAGAAAAAAAATAGCAAGGATTCCACTGTTCTGTTAGGAACATGTAGTTTTAACTTCAGCCTACTTTAAATGAAAACAGTAAAAAAATTAATCACATTTTAGATTTTACTCTAATGTCTTGTTTATGTTACATATGCTTAAAAACATGTTATTCTTATTGAAACTTAGATGTTCATGTGCTGACTTCTATATCAACTGCTATTTTCTCTATGGGAATAATTAATTTTTATCACTGCACTTTTGTACATATATTGTTTTCTCACAGTTTCTTTTCCAATCTCAAATTTTTTAATTAAGGATTTTACTTGAAAGAGGATGATAAAAGGTACAAAGAGATCTGATGTCAAAGCAAAGTACCTCACTGAGAAATATTCAAGTGAATTCTATATTTGTTATCTTAAAATAAAACTTCAAAGGAAATGATGGAAGATTTTCAGGTTTCTAACTGTCTTAAAAAGGAAAAGAAACAAAAAAAATGATTAAAAGTGATGAAAAGCCATGTAGATGAATAGGTCTTTATAATCATATGTATGACTGCCTACTGGACTCCTAGCTTTTCATTTATTTTATTTCTGGCTTTTCTCTGGTGGAGGGAGAGTATCATTCTTTAATAGAGGGACATTCTGAATAATTTTAGTACAACACTTAAATCTACTACATAAAAAGGCTTATTTAATCAGGAGCTATGGTTTTGTGATACCATTCTTGACCCATAGTACAGGACCTGGCTTTTAATGCATAAAGATATCTGGTTACCATGACTGTAATTACCATAATTTTACACCTATTAATTTTGTCTGTAGAATTAATTTCCATAACTTATGACTTGAAACAAAAACATCAGTCTTGTTCCATAGTTTCCAAGAGCAGAATTATTATAAACCTCATAAATGCCAAATGTTATTATTATTTTTCTTTTTTCCTTTCTCTGAATCCTCCAAACTGATTCCCTCTTATTAAAATTCAAACAGCTGTGAAATGGCCAGGCAATTTAAAGATGAAAGTAAATGTGAAGTGACCTTCATCCATGCTGAACAAATAGAATATTATAAACACATTTCTAGTTGAAGTTACACAAAGCAAATTAAGAAATACCTAGGGCTATAATTTACTACAAAAATGTTTCTTAAATTTCTGACAGTTTCATTTAACTGACTAATTAAATTTGCTTGTAGGCATTTTAGAGATGGAGTCTAATAACACACTGTCATTTGGGAAGAAAATGAAAATTACTTTTTTTGTGAGAGAGATGTTTGTAATGGTCCAGGTTTCCTACTAAACATTTGACAAATATCTGTAAGTATTTATGCCTAGCTGTATTAGATGATAATGCCAATTCTATTAAAAGGTGATTAAAAGAAAATCTCACACGTAATAATTTGGAACTATAATGTGCATTTTCTAAAGGACCTGTCAAGGGACAAAGTTAAAATATATTTCTACAACATGAACAATATGCATCCACTATATATTTTGTTTACTCATTTCACAGAAATTAACATGTGAGGATGACCCACTTTACAATTCTCCATCCTGGATTGTGTGCTTCTTCCCATGAATGAATGAGATGAATCTCCTCCCCAGGAGTTTGTATGTAGTAGATATCAGCGTGAGACTGCTGTGGAGGACTTAGCTTGCAGTGTTTCCTAGTATATTGAGAGGGCTAATAGATTTTTTGATTTCCCTCTGAAGAAACCAAGCCTACAAACTCTTTTTTTATTTTTTTTTTATTTATTTTTTTTTTGGCGTCATGTTGTAAGGCTGCAGGGAAAAACATTCAAATACAGTTTTGCAAACAGTGTCTTCAGGCGAATCTTAGAATAAAATACCCTACAATCTTCTATAATTATACCCCTGAATTGTGGATAATGGTCAAAACACTGATTTTCTCTTTTTATTCTCTTTAAAAACAATCTAGGCTCTTGGCATGTAAAATATAAAACACCTGACAACGTTTAATAATTATTTCCTTTCATTATGTGTAATTGTGTTATTCATTTCACAAAAATGACATTTAAGAGAAAAATGTGAAAGCTACAATTATATAATTATTTTGCCAAGTGCCAATGCTTGTATGCTATGTGAAACCAGACTAGCTCAGGATTTAAAATTTCACTGAATCTATGCGCAAAATCATCTACATTTAATTTAGTTCCTCTCTTACCTCCCATTAACCTGTGAACTCCGAAGCCATGAAGTGGTGTTTGCTCATCATGGAATACCCTTCAGCCCCTAGGATAACACCTGACACATAGTAGTCTTTTGTTATGCATTTGCTGACTTGAACTGCCTGACATGATTAAAATGAAACTAAATTAATAGGGTGTGGCATTCGGGGAAGGAGAACGTAAAAAAGAACAGCCTTTATCATTCTTGCTGCTCTAGTGGTTTCATGTTTTCACACTGATTAAAAAAAAAATCAATGCTCAGATTTGTAGCAAAAGTGAGAAAATATTTTCATGATAGTAAAAATGACACCATTATTGGTGTTAATTAGAGAAAACTGGGAGGATTTCCAGTTTCTGATTTCTCTTGCTGCATAAAAACTTAAATCAACACTCCGAAACACCTCCTACCATCCCAACTTCATTTTTAATAAGCACCTTGGAATCAAATCATAACCTTGGCCTATCAGTCTACGCTCTGTCTACTCTCTGAGCTATACTTTCCCTAGATGGTTTAGATGGTCGATTTTTGCTGTGTTCACTGGAAGTCGGCCACCTGTAGTCACATAGAGCTATGTTTATTCAGCTTTCAGCAATAAATGAGAACAGGTACCAAAAGAACCATGGGAGTCTCAGTGCCAGGAAGTTTGAAGGGATATCTTACAGTCTTTGTGCTCGTTCTGGGTGATTTCCAGCAAGTGTAGGGGAACGGATGTCAGTTTTAGGTTGGGTGGCATCAAGAAGCAGGGTCAGTTTGGTCTTTGGGTAGCTTGATAATTTCTTATTGAGGAGACCTGAAAGGAGGAATAGATTTGTGAAGTGCAGCAGCCTCTGGCCGAGGGCTTATGTTAAGGGTATAATAGGAAAACATGCTTGTGACCTTGCGGGCTTTAGCGTAAACGTCAGAGCACAGCAGTTGGGAACGCCCAGCTCGCCCAGTGGCCCAGAATGCCCGGCTTACATAGCAGTTGGGAATACCCGGCTCGCTCAGGGTGGAACGCTGCCCTCAGATAACGAGCGGCCAGGAACGCCTGGTCTGCTAAAGGGCAGAACGCTGCCCCAACCGAAACTTGATTGCTCTTGACAATAGCCCACGGGGTCCATAGAAACGTGTTTAAGAATAGGCCTCACTTGCTGAATGTTACATCATCTAATCCCGTGACCTTCCCAGTGATGTACTACTATTCACTAGGGTGTAATACGGATCATCCTCTTGATTGTCTTTGATTGTTTATTGCCAATAAATACACGAGGTTGCAGCTGTTCCAGGAGATCGCACTCTTGGAGGTGGCACGCCTTGCGGTCGTCCCCTGCACCTACGCTCTCTTTCGCAAGCTAACCTGTCTGTGACTCGTCCTTCTCCTGAATCAACACCGCAGCTCCACGGGCGGTGTCACGGCAGTGAAGGACACAGAAACAATAATCACTGAAGTTAGCCAGAGGAGGAGAATGGCTAGTTGTTATTGCTTTTGTTTTGGTTGCTTAGTGTGCTTGTCTCGGTCTTGTTCTGCCCTGGTTGCAGAGTGACATTTTTGGAGTTTTGTTTATAGTCTACAAATGTTTATATGTTTAGTTGGAAACATGACAGGTAAATTGAATGCTTTTAGCTGCCACTTTCTAAGGTCATTTTTTTTTTGTATCTTACCAAAGATTACTATAATTATTAGTAATTATTAAAAGATTTTTTTTACAATATTGGGGTAAGATTAGACAGGTGATGAAGAGTTTGTCCTGTGACTACTTCATCTAACAGAAATCCACTCATTATTAAGGCACACTTGTTCTTTCTATGTCACATCTCCCTTTCAGTCCAGTTGGCCAGGAAAACTCTGGGCTTGCCATTTCTATGGCATAAGCAGAAGCAGCACTTTTGGTAACAGAAGTCTAGGGTGCAAACTGAAAATCTACTATCATCCTGGAAACTGTGTTTCAGGTAGGATTTCATAAGGATTCATCAGACTGGAGTTCAATCTAGCTTTAATGGTTACTTGTATGCCACTGCACTGTATAATTTTTGGTTCAGTAAAGGCCTTATCTTATGTAAAAATAGGCTGAGATAGGTTGGTTTTTACCCAGAACTCAAAATATAAGAAATTGATACAGATCAGGAGAAAAGAGTTTTCATGTCAAAACTTTTTTTTTTAAGATTTTATTTATTTATTTGAGAGAGAGAGAGAGAATGAGCAGGAAAGGGGGTAGAGGGAAAGAGAGTAACAAACTCCCAGCTAAGCAGGGACCCTGACGTGGACTTGATCCTAGGACCTGGGTCATGACCTGAGCCGAAGGCAGATGCTTAACTGACCGAACCACCCAGATGCCCTCCTCATGTCAAATCCGACTCATTGAGAACAAGATGTTGGATTCAGCAGCCAGTGCTAAATAATGGTGAACCAATGCCTGATTTAAATACCTGGGGATTGAAAGTGAACATGGGCTTTTGACCAAAAGATCTGAATCACGCTTATTGGCCCTTAAGGAGTGTGTCTATGAAAGAAGGGATGGGGGCTATGATAGAGAATATGTGTGGGTCCAATATTATTAAAAACAACTAAACATAAATGACATTTTCCATGGATATCAATGATGCTAGTTCAAGTAATACACAGACACTGTCTTAAATCCTAAAGATAATAAAAAAAATTCCAAGAGAAATAGAGGGCATCTACAATACCTAGTAGCAAACTAACTATTTAGGGCACTTTTTTTTACCTGAGAGAGGGGCTTACTTGGCATTTTGCTTTACATTTATCATCATTCCACCAAACAACTAGGATAAAAGTCATGGTCTAACAAAGTCTTTGGTGCCTCTGATCAAGGGTTCTATTTTACCAGAAGGTAAGTTCACAAATGGGTTATGGAAATTTAGATTAAAGTGGAAGCTTCATGTATCATGTTACTTCCAGGTGATTAGTACGATACAGCAATGGAGTGGAGTGTTAAATACCCAGGTGAAGCAGACATATTTAATTGCACAGGCATCTTGCAAGGAATGGTTTCCTTCCTTAGAAAGAAAACTTTTTAATGACTCAAGTTTTTCTTCAAGAGGATTATGGTTGAATAATTAAAAGGACGTAGAGTAAAGGCAATTTTAGCATAAATATTACAGCAAGTACAAAAATGTTAATAATATCAAAGTATTTCTTTTTTTCTAAAAATTTTATTTTACATTCAATATCTTCAACGGCCTCTGGCCATGCATTTTTACATTCTTAAGCAGTGACAATTGCAGCAATTTCCATATACTTTCTGGCTGTCTAGATGACTTAGAAGAGTATCCCTTGGATACTCACTCACCAAGGCAGCAAATAAAGCAGTAAATGTTGAGCACATTCATAGAATTGAGAATTAGCAAGAGAAATAAGATTCACACAATAAAAAAAAAAGAGACAGGACCATTTGTTATCATCAGGAGGCACTTCCTGCAATATTTTAGGAGGACCTGAGCCTAAAAATCAGAAGGATGGGTATATAAATGAAGACTTGTTTTGGTTGCAAGTTATAGAAACTCACACTAAGATGAGGAAAAAGAAGAAATATATTGGTTTATGTGATTAATATGTCTGGAGAATGACCTTTAGGCACAGCTGGCTTAAAGGACCCAAATAATTTTTTTTTAAGTTTATATTTAAATTTTAGTTAGTTACCATACAGCAATATTAGTTTCAAGTGTACAATTTAGTGATTCAACACTTGACTATAACACCTAGGCTTATTACAACAAGTACACTCCTTAATCCCCATCACCTATTTAACCCATCCCCCCACCCACCTTCCCTTTGGTAACCATGAGTTTGTTCTCTATAGTTAAGAGTCTGTTTCTTCGTCTGCTTCTCTCTCTCTTTTTCCCCTAGATTCATTTGTTTTGTTTCTTAAGTCCCACATATGAATGAAATCATATCGTATTTGTCTTTCTTTGACTGACTTAAATCACTTGGCATAATGCTCTCTAGCTCCAGCCATGATGTCATTGCAAATGACAATGTTTCTTTCTTTTCTTTTTTATGGCTGAGCAATATCATATATATATATATATATATATATATATATATATATATATATATATATATATATATATATACATATATACACACACACACCACTTCTTCTTTATCCATTCCTCAGTCGATGGACATATGGGCTGTTTGCATAATTTGACTGTTGTAGGTAATGCTGCTATAAAGCTACTTTGTAGGGCAATTGCCGGATCACAGGGTAGTTCTATTTTTAACTTTTTGAAGAACCTCCATACTGTTTCCAAGAGTGGCTGTACCAGTTTGCATCCCCACCAATAGGGCAGGAGGGCTCCTCTTTCCCCACATCTTTGCCAACACCTGTTGTTTCTTGTGTTGTTGATTTTAGCCATTCTGACAAGTGTGAGGTGATATCTCATTGTAGTTTTGATTTGTGTTTGGAAAAATAGGACCCAAACACTTTTCAATCTCAGTTTCTCTCTAAATCTTCTTCTTCATCTTTCTTTTTTTAATTTGAGAATAGTTGAAACATAATGTTACATTAGTTTCAGGTATACAACATAGTAATTCAACAACTTTATTAGTGATTACGCTATGCTCACAAGTGTAATTCATACAACTTAACACCAAAAAAAAATCTGATTAAAAAATCTGATTAAAAAATGGGCATAGGACCTGAATAGACATTTGTTGTTGTTGTTTGTTTGTTTGTTTTTTCTATATCTTTTTCTCTGCCTTTCTTTGGCTCTGCTTTTCTCAGTATTGACTTTAACCTCAGGCAGTTTCACTAGTCACAGAGATCCATATAGTCTTTAGCAGACCAAGGTCTCTTCCCTCCAGTTTAGCAATGAAGTATAAGCTCTTGGTGTCCTGTCTATATTCCCTTGGTACTCATAGTTCCCACCCGTGCCGGTGGCTTCCTATCCCAAGCATCTGCAATCTGTCTGCCTAGGGGCTTTCTGTGGCTGTTGGAATAAGAGGAAGCTGGAAGAGTGAAGGATTTAATGCCTCCTGGAACAGCCCTCAGCTTTGAGGTATGTTCTTCACCATCGTCCAGAAATTCCCCATGAGACTGAACCCCAGTTTCCCAAAGCAGTAATCACCTCATTAGCATACTCTCAACTGTTTTCTTGTCCTTCCCTGCACACTTTCCTCTTCCCATAGCAGTGCTTCTTTGGATCAATTCTCAAATAAACTACTTGTCCTCAAATCCTTGCCCAAGAGACTGCTGCTATGGGAATCCAACCTAACACAAGCAGCTACAAAAGAAGATAGTTTTTTTTCTCTAGATACTAGAGAAAATTATTAAGAAAAATATTAAGTCTTAGGTACTCTGAGGGCCAGGTTCAAGTCATGCCCTCTCTTTTGCTAAGAAGAATCAAGATGTATATTTCCTATATAAATGAATATGTCTATTATACAAGGAGTAATACATGTGGGGCTGGCAAAATGTGATATTTCCACATGAATTTGGGATATTTCATAAGTGAAAAATAATTGTATAAGGCAGAGAATAAGGAACATTTATTTCTGGCTTCCAAGGGACATCACCAAATTACTATTTAACTACTCACAACCTCCACAATTGTTTAGAGTAACATTCTGATTTCTAAATAATTCTAAATTCTAGAATAACACTCTGAAATCTAAATAATTCTAAGTAATCCAGTAACAATTATAATCTATTTTTAGGCTATTAATTTGATGTAGATATCCTGATATTTAATTAAGTACCTTTGGAAAGTGAACTAATGAGTTTATAGATCATAAGAAATAAAGTTTTATTTATTATTATTGGTTTTAAAAACAATAAATTTGTGGGACTTTAATGAAAATCAGAAACAATGAAAAGGATACTAATAAATTGGATATATAGACTCAGGCAGATTTTTCTGGTAGATAAGTGAACAAGCTACACTTAAGCAATTTTTTTTTATATCAACTCTAATGGAAAGCACTAGAAGTATTCTACATGTATTATGACCCCCAATGGAAACACAGAAACACACTAGGATTGTTTTCTTCCTCTTTCTTTCTTTTAATTTTTTTTAAATTTAAGTCAAACCTATACACTCTGAGGTTTATCTCAATTGAAATGCCATTAAATCTTTTTTTTTTTAAAGATTTTATTTATTTGACAGAGAGAGAGAGAGAGACAGCAAGAGAGGGAATACAAGCAAGAGGACTGGGAGAGGGAGAAGCAGTCTTCCTGCTGAGCAGGGAGGTGACATGGGGCTTGATCCTAGGACCCTGGGATCATGACCTGAGCCGAAGGCAATTGCTTAACGAATGAACCACCCAGGTACCCCTGAAATGCCATTAAATCTTGGTATGAGACCCATCCATAGGGTTCATTCTGAAGTCAGACCCAGGAGTACAAGGACAGAATTACCAGGATTACTTGTACACTGAAGGTTATACTTGATGACTGGAAGGGATGGATAGTGAGTAAGATAACTTTTCTAGGACATATATATGGTGTATCAGAAATAAGCTACACAGTATGGAAATCAAATGGGGGAGGCAGGGCATGTAAAATGACCATGGTGGATAATAAGCACTATCATCTGAACCAGAAATTCTTTCTTAATTAATATCACAATACATTTGCTAGCTAATGAAGAGAAGCCACCAGTCATTGGATATCACTGGGAGTAACTGAGTAAATTTAAGTTCAGCTCTCAAAGCTTAGAAATTATTTGGTTAAAGAATTCATGGGAAGATACAGGCAATGCAATGCATATTCAGCACTAGAATAAGGAATTGACTTTTCTGCCACTAACTGTACTAACTGGAAGGAATTATTTCAGCTCACCAGGGTAGATATGTGAAGAAGTTCTGTGTCAAAAAATGTGACATGTGGGGCACCTGCATGGCTCAGTTGGTTAAGCATCCTCTTGATTTCAGTTCAGGTCATGATCTCAGGGTTGTGAGATAGAGTCCCATGTCAGGCTCCATGCTGGGTGTGGAGCCTGCTTAAGATTCTCTCCCTCCCTCCCCTCTGCTCCTCCTCCCCCTCTCCCCACCGTGCTCCCAGTTCACTCTCTCTCTCTCTCAAAAAACAAAAACAAAAAAGGTTACATGTGCTTCACATTTACAATTTCATGGCTTCTCAGGCACAGGCTACCGACCAGAGTACAGATTCAGCAGAGCTAAAGAGATATCATTATCCAACTTAAAATACAAAACAAACAACATAAACAAAACTGCCTCAGTTTTAGGAGGAAAAGTATAATCCACTTGGATACCACAGGTTGCCTGGTAGCCCTCTGATTAAATGTTCCTAAAAGGGGAAATGCACAGTAATCTTACAATAATGAAAGAAAATGGAAATTATGCAGAAGGTAGTGCATTAGATTTGCTTTTCTTACTTTAATTTCTCTAGGCTCATAGGGAACATTTTCATGGCCCTGAGTATACCCTCGCTACTTCAATTTCTGAATCATTTAATGTTTTAGCATCATTTAGGGGGGAGAGACTGTTAACTTTGAGCTTGACAGTTTTGGGTAGTAAAGATATCAAAAATTGGGAATATTTTATATTTAAGAAGGATTAACAACACTTTACAGAATTAAAACAGAAGTTTTAAAAAACCTAAGAGATAAGTAAGTGTCCTCCCATACACCTGCAGGAAGAGGATCAGATAGAAATCCAGGACAAGAAGTGGCCAAAAAGTGGTTTTGAGGAATTTCGGGTTCTTTGTTAACCTTCCAAATGTATTCTAGGTTATCACTTGAGTGGACCTAAAGACTACTAAAAAAGATGAGAACAACAAGCCAAAGAATGAGAAAAAAAAGAATGACAAAGAATGTTAGCTGTATAGAGAAGCACACTTATCTTCACTTCCTGAAAAGGCTCGGAGAAACCCAGCCACAACGCCTGTTTGATTGAAAATGCCCTAGAAAGAAAATACCCAAGGTGTGACCTTGAGCAAGTAATATCTCCTAGCTGGTCTTCATCTATAAAATCAGGGAGTTGGATAAGGAGGTCTAAAAAGTTCTTTTCAGCTGTAATATTTTCTAACTGTGTGGCCTTCCATGAACAGAATTCCTTTTTTTTTCTTTTTGATAGTCTACAGGGAATATATTTCATGAAGCTATTCAGTCTAATGAATCACTTGCTGTAAACCATTTTGGGAAAATGTGGTTGATACTCTGTGCCCTCTGAAGAAATGAAGAGTACCTTAGCTTTGCTTTAGGGTGTTTTTAAAGGAGAGTAGATCTGAATTTGATCATACATGACACCACTATGCTGTGTAATGTGTCCTAGCCTCCCCTCCAACAATGCTGAATTTCAGAAAAAGCTAGAAAGGAAGAGACTTTTCCAGGTGTTCAAAGTAGTAAATAAAACTGAGATTCATAAAGTCAGTATTTTCTTTGAGGTTGGCACTAAAGTGAAGCTTGAAACAATTGAATCACCTCTCTATGTCAGTGATTTTTTCACATACAAAATGTGATGTTTGGGCCCATATCTACTTCTATGTTTCAGACATGTTAAGGAGACTGTAAAGACATTCTGTGAAAGGCCTTGAGCTACAGCAAAACAGAGGTACACAGACATAATGCTGTTTGTAATCATCATTATGCTGCTATTTAGTTTTGCTGAGTGACTCCATTTGACTCATCAACTCAATATTCCAGCAGTAAAAACAAATGTATTTCCTTGGAAATGCATTTTATGTGTCTTTAGAGAAGGCAATATAGCCCGTTGGACAACATTTTCAGAAGGTGCAATTTCACGTGATTCTCATGTTTTTTAAGTTGAAAAGCTATTTAAAGTTATGTTTTCTAATTTTCTTTATTTCTGACATTCAAAACCTCATTTCAATTAAATCTTATTACACAGAACTAAGCATACTTTCACCTGCAGGTTTCGACAAGGGTGATAAGAGGGGAAAAGAAAAATGATGATCAGTAAAAATTGTGCCTCAGTTCAAATATCAACTCTTAACACATTGTCAGTTACCAAATAGGAAATACTGCTGAGGTTATTTCTCCTTCAGAATTAAATCATGCAACTTAATTTTTTGTCTTACAGGAAATTTTGAAAATCAAAACTTATATTTCATTTTACTTTATATCCAGAACATTCGACTGAAGCTTAAATGTTGTGGCTATGTATGAAATCTGTCGGCAATAATAATAGCAGCTTATTTGCCCTTATTTTAATAGAGTGCTTCCTATTATTGGACAGGCACTTGCATTAACTACTTTAATTTAAAAAAAAAACCCTCTCAAGTCAGTACTACTGTTAATTCATTTTAAATTTTGGGAAATTAAGTCACAGAAAGGTTGAGGAGGAAATAATTTGAACCTTACAGCTACTGAAGACACAACTGAAATTTGAATTAGGCAGTCTAGCTCCAGAGTCCACCCACTTAGTACAATTCTACATAGGGTCCCTACCCCAAGGGATTCTACTGATGTTGTGGGGCTCTGTTACTGGATATAAGCAGCGAGTTTATCACCGTGATCATCTACTATGATACGTTAACATAAAATGTCACATAGCTCTGAATTAGGTGGGGAATTGGAAAACAAAAATTGGTTGAGATCTAGAAGACACAATTTTAGTTGTGGCACTTCTTTTGACTTAATGTTTGATCTTTGAACAAGTCACTTAATCTCCTTAGGCTACAAGTCCTCATGGATAAATAAATAAGTAAGTACGTAAAACTGCTGGGATATGGGATTTGATAAAGCTTTTCCCAAAATGATTAAATGAAGATTCTATAAAGTGCTTAACTTGTCTAAAAATAACAGATGTGACCTTATCCAGTTTTGTAGGGAAATAAGTTCCATTGCTATAAAAATATTTTCTAAATGTACATTGTATATTCCATTGACTTGATTTGGATTTTTGATGAAGACCAGGTTTATTCTTACGAAAAAAACAAACAAAGCAAGACATCAAGATATCCATCATTAAGAGGACATACGTAAGCAATAATAAAAAAGCAATGGGTCATGTGTTCATACTTCGAACTCAATATATTTTTCATTGAAAAGAAGAAAAACACCTTTCTAGGGAAGAATGGAAAATGTTACAATGATGTAATAAACTCTGATAATATAACTTAATCAAGACAAAGAATCGGAAACCGGGGATGTACTGTATGGTGACTAACATAATATAATAAAAAATCATTAAAAAAAAAAGACAAAGAAAGAAGCTTTTTCCTAACTTACTAAAGCGAAAATCACTTGGAAGAGACACATAAGTATATTTACTTAATTAATTGGCTTGGCTACATAGCATGCTTCAATCTCAAAGTGGTAGGCATGGCCATAGCAGAAGGTGAAAATTACTAGAGGCTCTGATACTCTGGTCCATCACTGTTGAGAGAATAAGCACCAACTCACGAGTAGCAGCACAACGTAAGAATTATTGGATATTAGATGTGTTATAAATATTCATGTTTTATATTTTTGTACTATTTTTAGTATTGGTAAATGAAACAAAGTGGGGGTACACAAGTGAACCAGATGACAAAGAAAACATTCTTGCTGTAGTAAAATTTTTGGAAAGACAAGATCATACTCTCTAAAGTTGCTTAATGTCATCTGTTCCAATAGTGGTTATCAGGAATAAGGAGGCATCATCCTCGGATCTATTGTATTCTGGTATATCTTCTTCTGTGACTAATTATTACCTCATTTGTCAGGAAAGGAAAGAGGTTAAGGGCGTCTCCAAGCATGCATTAGGCAATAGTCTTCAGTTTAGATAAATCACACTACTAAAGTTTATCAAGGCATCCAAGTTTTCCAGTGACACCAACATAGCTGTATGACAAAGCCCTGGGATATACAATATTCAGAAAAGGGGCCTGAATGTTCTTATGTTCTCTGAGGCATAGCTGGCAAATGACACATTTAGAAAAAAAAATTCTTGTCTTCCTTTAAATCTTATATATCTCAAAACACTTTCATAGTCTTTATGAACTAGGAAATAACCAAGTGAAATAAGTAACAATATCCCAATTTTTCAGGAGGAGAAACTAAGGCTCAAATAAATTGCAAATTATATAATATCATTTAAGTCTACAGCAGAGCTAAGATTTTAACCAAAGTTGTTTTGTTTTGAAATTTAAATCCTTTTTTATCCCAATATAATAGTAAAAGTCAATGAATCCGAAAAACTCCCTGATGACATAAAAATATCTTGAGGAGTAGGCTCAGTAAATTAATTAGCTAGTTAATATTTTTGCAGAGAAGAGTTTATTTCATGAAAAGAAATAGCAACACCAAGAGGTGTTAAATTGGATCAGCTAAAGTTTGTATTTTTCTGCCAATTTTTTCCAGTTTTGTTGAAAAAAATTGACATATATCAAAGCATAAGTTTAAGGAGTAGAGCATGATGGTTTGACTTGCATATATTATGAAATGATTACCACACTAGGTTCAGCTAACATTCGGTAAGTTCATTTTAACCTGTCTCTCGTTAGGAAAAAATAGTTGCAGATGTGGTAACAAAACAATTCTGTAGAATGTATAAAATTGTTCCTTTAAAATATAAAAATATCTGGCTTGCAAATTTAATCTGAGATAGACATCTTAAAGACCAAATGTCTATCCCAGTGTTTAAATTTTCAACAAGATATTCTGTGATCCACTACAGCTATATTATTAGCTTTACAACTGTACATTGCCACTCTATTGTTGCCTTGGCTGAAAGAGATCCTGTTGCTAGGAAATCTTCCAGACTTGGTAAAGAATGATTTTAATTGATGATATCATTATTTCTTCTTTGCTGTAGGCCATATGCTACAACAGAAAGAATTTTTATTTGAGACAAAAAGACCTGGAATTGAATTTCTATTCATCCATCAACCATCTGCATGATATTAATCAAGCTACTGTGATAGACCTCTCTAAAGGTCAATCAAAAATTTCGTAAGACTTCCTTCATCCCTACCTATTGCCAAGTTCCTCTGAGCCCTGCCTGCCTGCCTGCCAAGATTGCTTCTTATCTTCTTTGCTTGATCCATCACCAATTTTCTCCTCTGGACCTATGGGTGTATATAATCCTCAGTTATGGCCATTCTCAGCCATACTGATGCCAATTAAGTCTCAAGTGACGATGCTGTGTGCTTTGAAATTCTGGACTCTGGTCATCTGTCTGGGTACCTTGACCATTATTCTGTCAATACTTACTGCAAAACTTGAACATCCTATCTCTTCTAGGCCCCCATTCTAACTCCTTCTCTCTTCCCTCTTCCAATCAGTGAACATGGAGTACAGACAGACTCATGTTTCTTCAGGGCTCTTGGCTGTTAGTCTTGGCATCTCCTATGCTGCTCTATTTCATCTTGCTCAGGCAATGGCTCAAAAAACACACTTCAAAAACCCTTATTTATTTTTGATTAGGAGATCTTATGCAGATCCAACCTTTTCTCTTTGAAATTTTCAAATTTGTGCTCAAAGAAAACAAATATCCACACACTTCTCATTAAGCAAAATATAGATTTTAAGAGCACATAAATGCACTTACTTTATTATATACACTATTAATATCTCTCTCACAAACATTCTTGCATATGTTGTAAATACTCTGTTTGTCCTTTTAGGTGTATTTTCCACAATTCTCCACCAGTCCAGGGGGCTCAATGTTATGGATTTTGTCAGACTACCTGTCTTCCTTTTAGTTTGTTTGGCCAATGAAAGACTTTCCTGACAGGAAACCAGTGTGTGTGTGGGGGGGAAAGGGGTGCTGTGATTTGTGCCCAATTTTCATAAGGCAAAGGATAGGCAGAGGCTGCATTCTTTTAGTTGGGAAGCTCTTTTCCTATGATAGTTCTGAGGAGTTCATGAAAACCATTGTCTCCTTTCCCCTCCTGGTCTTTGCTAGTCCCTTCTCAGCTTCTTTAATCCTATATACCCTTTAGTAAATGGTACCATCATTAAATTCTCTATACTCCTTTTGTACATGCCATCTGTTTTTCATAGGGCCCTGACTGATATAGTCTCCCTGCACCAAGTTTAACTAAGCAGTGTCTACTGCAAGTGTTCAGCTACCTTTTTAGAAATAATTGGTCCCTGAACAGAAACGGAAGAAGGAACTGGTAGAAATAGTTTACAACCCTTCTGTCAGGATTTAAAAATGCAATTTCTCATTTAAAATAGTCATACCCTAAAGATATATAAAGATATATAAAGTAGTCAAGTTTAATAGAACATTTTATACACTTTAATAATGTTTAAGACAATTCTATAAAAAGAATAAGGTTAAAAAAAAAAGGAATGAGTGATATTTTTCCTCTCTTATTCAGTTTATTTTATACTCGGATTTTAAAAATTTTCATGTCTGGGAAATTCCCTGCTCAAAAATCACGTCTGTAATTATGATCTTGGGAGTCTAACGATTTTAGATTTCCCTTTCCCTGTAGCCCCCTTTGAAGCTGCATCATTAAATCATCATTTGTACATCCTTTTTCTTTTTTCTCATATAACTGATAAATAGTACATGGTACTTCTGAATAACCAGGCTAGTGGTCATACTAGACTTTAATAAAAGACACTTGGGCTTTTGCTTGGGTCATCTGCAAGAAAGGACTTTCTTTTTTTTCCTGAATACTGCAGTAATCATCTTGAGAACTTTTTCCTACCATTCAATACAAAATTTGCACTTCAGAGATATTCCTATTTTGCTTTATCAAAGTACTCATAAGACTAATCAGTAACATTTGCTTTAGTAATTAGGCATCATTGAACTTTTCCATCTTTCTTAAAAGGATTCTGATAGACTTGTAAATCATAATATCTCATGATATTGTTAGATAACTGTTACAGCAGAGGCTATTGGCTCTTTTTCAAGACTGGCTTCCCCTTCTTTCTGAGCATACCACTAGCCCATCTATCCCAGGCTCTTGTGATTAGTTATGGTAATTTGACAGAACTCCAACTCACTCTCGGGGTAAATGATGGATGTCATTCCTAAACCTGGCCTAGGGAAAACTCAAACATGCAGTCCTCATGCTCATTCCATTGTCTGACTGAATCATATGGATGTTACCAACAGAGTGACCATGAAAATCAGTCTGAAAGACAGTAAAGAGATCATCAGGATTTGTTACTGAATAACTGAATAGAGCAGAGTCTCTCCTGTCTACCTGGAGTTGCCCTTTATTTTAATTGAGCAGGAAAAATACTTCTGTTGAGCCAATATACATTGGGGGGGGGGGTCTATCTGTTACAAAAGTTAGCTACCCTAACTGACACAAAGAGTAAGACCAAATTAATTCTTTCTCACTGATGGTTTAAAATGATTTTCTCATTTGTGTAGTGAATTTCCTTGACCCTTTGTTTTCCTCTAAATACTACATGGAAGCTGTCAAAAAATAAGCTTGTTAAATAAATACATATAATAACTATTTAAAGAGAGCCCAATGGGATCCATACATTCTGCTAAACTCTGGGGATGAGCAAAAACAGATATATTCCTTGTCTCACAGATCTTGCTGACTAGTGCAGAAGGCAGACACTAATCAAATAATTGCAGAAACAAAATAATATTTATGAGATAACTATTTTGAAAGAAAAAGTAATATGAAACACCTGACTTGGTATGAGGCAGGTATAATTTTTGAGAAAATGAGTGAAATCAGTAGAAAGAGTATGATTGTATCCTGAGCAGTAGATACACTATGTCCAAAGATGCTGTGGATGAAGAGAGCATAGCAATGCAAGGACTTGGCATAAAGTCACTGCGACTGGAGCACAGCCCACTGTGTGGTATGAGGTAAGGTTAAGAAAGTAAATATGAGCCAAGAATATGCAAGACTTCATTGATCACATTCTCCTCTCCCATCCACATTGTACATGGCAACCCAGCTTCCACGTATTCAGAAAGCCGCCTTTGTCAATACCACCTATCAGTTATCACCACTGACTTTCCTTACTATCGAATGTTCTGTGCTCATAGTTACTTCCTTTTCCATTAGAAACTTTGGTGCCTCACTCTCTTCATTCATCTCTAACATTATGGCAGATTGCATTTTCCAAACATTACCACAGGTTTCAGTTAAAAGACCAAGCAAAGGTCTCAGATAGAAGTTATCATCAACCACTAGATATATGAACAATCAAGCCTGCAGATGATTGTAGCCTTGAGATTTCAAGTTGCTCTAACTGATGAGTACAACAAAATATCTCTGCTGGGCACTGTCCAAATTGCAAATTTACAAGCAAAATACATGTCATTGTTTTATTCCCCTAAGTTTTAGAGAAATTTTTTGCACAGCAATAGGTAATCAGAGCAGATATTCTGGTTCCTTGTTTTTATTAAGTGATTTTCTTCAGTATAAAATTTAGTAAAGTGTGTGTTTTTTTGTTTTTATTTTTTCCCAAGTTAGCTTTCTGTGGTTCAAATCACTACTATCACCTTCTAACTACGTAAAAGAGTACAAATTGCTGTACGTAATTTTATTCATCTGCAAAATTGTGAAAATAATAGTAAATATGTCCTGGTCTTAGTATAATGGTTAAATGACATAATTCATGTAGGGCATTATAGCACTATACTTGGTATATTATGTACAAAAGTACATAATAAATGTTCAACAAATGCATTATTTTCATTTAACTTTGAGACTTTGGGGTTGCCTATCATTCTACCAATAATTCTATCATATTTTAGTTTGGTGTATTCTTCCCAGCATTCTTGAATATTCCCACTGCCTCAACAATCTCTTTCAAGTGATATTTGATTTCCTTTGATGTAAGTAGGTTTTGAGGCTACAACTAAAACCAATTGCCCTTTATAATTTTTCAGCATTGTCTCATATTTTGCAATATTTACTCTTTCCTTCCTCAGCATACATTTTTAATGTAGATAAAAAAAAATTCAGGATGCTAGGCATTTTATTTTATTTTTTTTATTTTTTAATTTTTTAAAGATTTTATTTATTTATTTGACAGGGACAGCCAGCAGAGAGGGAACACAAGCAGGGGGAGTGGGAAAGGAAGAAGCAGGCTCCTAGTGGAGGATCCTGATGTGGGGCTCAATCCCAGAATGCTGGGATCATGCCCTGAGCCAAAGGCAGACGCTTAACGACTGCGCCACCCAGGTGCCCCAAGGCATTTTAAATAAAAGTATGAAAGTCATCTTACATTTAGATGACTTCTTATAAAAATATGAAACAAAGAAGACTAAAGGAGAATAAGATGGTAATTTGAGGAAAATATAATTTTGTATAAAATTTGTTAAGGAAAAGAGAGTATCTTTTTCCAAATGAAGTAAAAATTTTTTAACCAAAAAAAGTCATTTTAAGTTTTGTTTGTTTTTAAACCCTCAATGATTATGGTATAGACTTCTGGTTTTATCCACTAACCTGCTTGAAGTATGTGTCTGAAAAGAAATATATACTTCTTATTAAGAATTAGAAATTATAACTTTTAGTATTCATAACTAAGTATTTAAATCAGTGATTTCAGTAGGCACAATCCATGCTAGTGACCATGAGCGGCCTTGCAGAGTTGGAATGTTGAAAATAATTTTTAATTGCACAACGAATCCTCCAGAAGAGTAATCCAAAAGAATATGTCTTTGAGGGGCATCTGGGTGGCTCAGTCGTTAAGCGTATGCCTTCGGCTCATGACGTGATCCCAGGGTCCTGGGATGGAGCCCCGCATCAAGCTCCCTGCTCTGCTGGGAGCCTGCTTCTTCCTCTCCCACTCCCCCTGCTTTTGTTCCCTCTCTCGCTGGCTGTCTCTCTCTGACAAATAAATAAATAAAATCTTAAAAAAAAAAAAAAAAAGAACATGCCTTTGAAATTTCCCATGCTTTGCCTTGTCAAATGTAGTCTTGTGAATCACTTTCTAGTTCAAGACTAATAAAGGCTAACATTATGGGACACCTGCTATGTGCCAGGCACTATTATAAGTTATTTAGCTGATTTAATTGAATTAATTTTCAAAGCAACACATTGGTACTATTATCATCTCAATCTTTTAGATGGATAAACACGCACAGAAAAATTAGTCATCTTGTTTAAGCCTACTTAGATGCTTGATACCTATTTAAGTGGTACATATTGGGGGCTGAAATTTGGAAGACGACTCTGCTTCCAGAATCCTGCTTGTAGGTTTTGTGCCATGTGATGGACAAGTGGGTTCTGGTATAAAGCCTAATCTCTTAAGCATGACAGTCAAAAGCTTTCATGACGTGGCTCCAGCTCTTGCTGCCTACCTATTCCTTCCTTCCCTTCTCTGTAAACCAATTAGTATCATTTCACGAGAACACTGCATTCCTATCCCACCGTCTTTTTAAAAATGCTTACATTTGGTATATGTTTCTTCTTCCTTTTAGTTTGTCAAAATCCTGACAGTTTTTGTCAGGTCAGTTAAGTGGTGTCTTTTCCATGGAGATTTACCTGAGCCAGCCCTATTTATGAATGAGAAAGAAATCCTTTCTTTCTCTTTCCTCAAGAAACCACCTTGTTAGCTCTCATGCATACATTTAGTAGGTTATATCCCAAGCTTCCTGAGAGTAAGAAACATTGTGTCTTCTTTTTTTGTCTCCCCAAAATGACTGGCATAGAGCCTTGAATAAAATCAGTATTCACAAACTGCTGGTTTAAGCTAAATTAGGTTCATTATTTCATGGCCCTTTACAGCATAGCAAACATTCTAAACAATTATGAAGAATCACTGTTCATAGAAACTTGACGAAGAATCTTTTATATTAACATGTTTTGATGTTCTAGGTATCTAGTATCTATGCAAGATAAAGTAGCTGACTCTAAAATTATCTTATGTGGGAAAGTATGAATGAAAAAATATTTCCAATTATCCAAATGTATTATCAAAGGTGACTTAAAGGCTAGGTCAAAGTAGTTGGGAAGCTGAAGGTTATAATATTTTTTGATTAACCTAAAATGATCTTGACATTCAGACATGATAATCCAATCAGAAAGAAAAGATTTTGTGTTTTGTGCCATGAGATTATTCAGTTATTTTTTTTTCCGTTCTTCATAATTAACTACATGCGACCAAATGTATTTTTAAAAAATAGAGATGCCACAGTATATCCACTAAAAATATAATAAATGTTCATCTGCCTGATGAAACATTTCCATTTTATGTACTCTACACTACAGACTAATTCATCCCTGTGGCAAATGTGTCAAGATAACAATGACATTTCCTCACTTGGCATTTGAATTATCCTAACAACATTTAATTCTGTGGAAGTACAGAATTTTCCTTAGTGGTCATCAGTCTTGTAATTCATTAAAAATTTTTTTTTTTGGTGTGTGAGGAATTTAATCAGATCATCCTGTGCTATCTGTTCAGTATGTTCAATTCTCTCTTTCCATCTCTATCTTAAAATTGATGAATTTTTATAGTTAAAATGTTTATCCATAACTCAATTAAAGATTTTTAATTTATCTGATTTAATATGCAGTGGGCAAGAAAGCACCTAATTCAACAGATATCAAAAATATCTCCCGCTGAATTGACATAGAGCCACTGTGGTAACATTTAGAGAAATCAATTGCATTACAATCAAGAGAAACATTCCCAAGGGCAAGAAAATATTGTGGCTCAAACCTCTACTACTGGGGGAGTGTTTAATTATGTGGACTCTTAGGGAGTTGTATAAACCAGGTGGAACATCAGGGAGTGCTTAAGTTTAAGTGCTACTACAAGAGGGATATTGAGTATACCAATTTTCTTTACAATAGAATTACCCTGCTTTTTATAACCACATATTTCAATCACTTTGAGCCAATGAGTTCAAGCAAGTTTGTCTTCTCAAAGAGCTTAATCAGACTTTCACAGGAAATAACTTTTTTGGCAAATATTTCACCAAAGAATAGTTCTACAATCTATTTTTCTCTTCGCTGGCATGCGTTAGAGATCTGGCCTCTTTAGGCAGGCTTCTATACACTGAGAGGCAAGATTTAATATCCTTGGCTTTATGGTGCACAAAGAGAAGCCCATGAGATGTATAACTGCAGAGCTTCCAGAAGAGGTCTAGTGCATACATTCATGTAGGAGAAAACTCCAAGCTGCCTCATACTTGCTTGCAACCTTTTCCTAAACTGCATTTTCGTTTTTACACGTCTTCCCTCTGATTCTGATCAAAGCCATCCACCGTGGCTCTTAGTGTGTTGTTTGTCATCACTTTTTTCTAACTGGATAACTATAGCTGATTATGTTGTTTTCCCAAAGTTGCCCTTGCCATTCTGAGGAGCTTTATAATCCTACTGAGTTCTTTTATATTTTGACTGCAGACCCAATTATGGGTGTTTAAACATCAAAATGCTTTAAAAAATTCTAAATAAAAATGAGGCTTATGATCAATATATGTTTAATGGTAAAATGTTTTGATTTCTCTTTTTGGAGAGATATTTAAGACCATTAATAATTGACAGAAATATGTCATGCCTACCTGGAAACTGAAAGATTGACTCAGGCTTGCCTCAGCAGCCAAGGAAAAAAGTTGATCTGCTTTGGTTTTGGATTTGTAATACCTGTGTTTGGCCTGTGTTGAGCGTGCATGTGTGCACCTGGACACACACACGTTAACAATGTATGAGGACTGTACGTCCATAAGTTGACTAGATATTTTTCATCAAATATTGCCAACAAATTATTTTAATATATTCTTTGGACTCTACTGGGGGATCAATTTAGTACAAACATGAAAATAAATAGTACTTTGTAAATGTACTCTAAATGAGGTTTACAGGCATCTATGAAAATTCTCGATTAAGTTAGGCACTGCTCCCACTCAATGTAAATACGGCCTGTGGCTGTGTACATTTCATAGATCATTTGCACTACTCAATAACATCTGAAGAATATTAATCAGGCTAAAATAAGAGATAGGAAGCTAAAGAAATTCAATATAAACATGTAGGAGAGTGAACTTTCTGACCTCTCTTGGTTGAACAGAGTTAAATCTATTACTTAGAATCGGGCAACAAATACACAGGAAGGATTTGTCACAGGGTTATCAGATTTCATAACAATCAGTGACAATGATGGTACCTTGTTGTGAACTTGAGAGCTGAGTTTAAATTAAGATGAAATGCCCTAGATTAGGCATTAGATAAAGCTACCCATTATATTATTAATTTTAATTAGATTCTTTGCTTCCTTATGTTCTTTGATCTGTGCTAAGTAATTAAGCCCATTTTACTTTCTAATTGGATTATTGTGCATGTCTTGCTAAATCCAAAGATAAGAGAATGTATAGGGTCTAAATATATACTGCTAAATATATACTGCTTTGTTGTGGGTATCCTGCCTATAGAATGGTGCTCTGAGTGTAAGAATACGTTTTGAAGTGTAATTTGACTATGGCAGCACTGTTGATCTTTCCAGGAAGAATGTAAAACATGATTTCTTACATTTATGTAATGTATTCTGCTGAGTCCTTACTTTTTAAAGCAGAGGCTTTTGGAATCCAAAAGGAAGAAATTTTCTAGTGTAAAAAATTTGGATGATGCCAATATATAGAAAGGAATTTAGGGGTCCAGAAGACAAAATGTTCCCAACATAAAGAAGGCAATGTCCCAATGTCAAGATAAGACTAGACTGATAGACTACGGTTATGAGCCAGATCTATGATTTGATGGTGCAGCTTTATCTTGAACCAACTGTCAGACTGTTGGAAACGCTGAATGTTTGAAGATGACTTTTGAGGTTGACAATAAGGAGAATAGCTAAATTTAATTGAGCACTATTATTCAAGGCATGGTAATAAGCATTTTAATATAAATCATTAAACCATCTCATTTAACCTTAACATACCCCTCTTTGGGTAAATATTTCACCTAAGTCCATTTTACAGAAAATTGTAAAGAAAACTAAAGCATAAAAACAATGTGACCTGACTCTGCTGCTACGTATCAGATGTAAGCCCTGAACCAAAGTGTGTGTAACTCCAGAGTTTATGTATGTTTCAATCACTACCTCTCTATAGCAGTTCTAGTTTAATCATGAATTTCAGGAACCTCTGTCAGACTCCATTTTCTCACTCATAAGGTGGAGCCTGAAATGCCTTCAACTCTTAGTGGTGCTGTATAGATCTGAATTATTCATATTTTTAAGTATGATTAGTGTGACATCGTCAAGGAACACAATAGACTAATCAATATATTGCTTCTTTCTCCTGAAACCACAGCTAAATTATCTGGGGCTTGAATACAGTAGCCTTTAATCAACACATTGATAGTTTCTGAACTGGTCTTGCTTCCCTCTTACTGTTCTATAAGTTTATTTCCACCTGTCAGCCAGAATTATCCAAATGAATTGTAAATGAAGTGTAAATAAAGTCATGACGATACTTTCTCTGAAACCTACAATGGCTTCCCACTTCACACAAAATATAATTCAAAGTTTTCTTCATAGCTGACAAAGTTTCCCTTAACCTGACTGAACAACTTGTGTGACTTCATGTCATATCACTTACCTGCTCCCCACACCGATTCAGCAAACCAGATAGGCCTCTGGTGTTTCCTCAAATACTGGCAAGCATTCTCAGTCCATACCCATGCATATGTTGCTCCTCTTAATCCACATATCAGCTCAAATATGACCTCCTCTGGGATGCATTCCCAGACTATCCTATACATAATAGTATGAAATAGCACAAACACTCCACCGACATTACTCTCTTCACTATTTACCCTTTAGTCTGTTTTTTTTTTTAATTTTTCTTCATAGCGTGTATTATATGACTGTTGATTTATTTACTTTTTTATCTATAATTTTTATTATTGCTTTACTCTTACAGAAGCAGATTTCATGAGACGAAAAAAAAGAACTGGATTTGCTTTGCTCACTGTGATGTCTCCAGAGCAGAAAGAGTGTCTGGAACACTATATAAATTCAATTAAAAAAAAGAATGAATGGTGAATAAGTGAATGAATGAATGAATGAATGAATGAACAGACATATCCTAATGCCCATTACCTTAAAAGTACTATTTTAGGTATTTTGAAATAAGTCTGGTTTTATACACTTCTTCTCATATGACACAAAGTCTATAAACACTGAGCCATCACACTAATATATTTGAGAAAAAGGAAATAACCCTGTTGGAAAAGGTCCGACAGCAGGGCTCTTGAGTAAATTATCTAATTATTTCTAATACCTGCATTTCTCTAACCTTCACAGCCAAGCCCATTTAGCAATCTGCTCTTGGTTAATCCCATTTTATATTTTGAGGATAACTCTTTTAGCATACAATGTGACTTAAACTAGTGAAGTAGTAATATCAGCTTTAATGCTGGCTCCTGTTTATCTTGATTTCCCAGCATCTGAATCACCTGTAGGAATAAGAGTCTAATTTTTACCCTACACATCCTGCTGACATTTTTACTCTTATTTCTCTGACCACTGTTCTTAATGTCTACTCCACCCACGTGGACCTCTGGATATGCCCCTAATCCTTGCTATTGGAACTTCTGATTGCTTGCACCTAGCTCTGATATTTTGTGTGGTATCCATACTCCACTCTGACCTTTCATTCTACTGTTTTAGATATGATGTTTCTCTAACTTCAAAAATTTGAAGGATGTTTTAACAAATACAAATTGTAACAAAGTTATTGATTAAAGGAAGAAATCACTTAAGTATATTTAAAGTCAATAGCTATACATATTTAACATCTACTGGTATTTATTTTCATTGCTGGTCAGGAGTGTATATCCTACCAAGATGTACATGAGATACTTTAGCACTTCTATAGTGTTACAGTATGCTGTGGTAAGTTACCTTGATATGAGAAATGAGGTTTTGTTATTAATCTTTTTGAGGTTTATTTATTACAGCTATAAATAGCAGAACAGCCTTTCTAAATATCAAGAAATTCTGCCATGGCTTACTACAATAGTTTCATATTATAGTACTTAATGAGACAATGGTGTAAAGCACTTGGTAAAATTTCAAGTGCCTTAATATGTAAACTACAACTTGATTATAGAACATATTTCAAAGTATAAATGATTTTTCTTTTTTTAAGATCTACTTATTTATTTTAGAGAGAGAGTGTGTGCAGGAGTGGGGAGAAGGGTAGAGGGAGAGAGAGAACCCTCAACCAGACTCCCTGCAGAGCATGGAGCCTGACACAGGGCTCAGTCCCAGAACCCTGAGATCATGACCTGAGCCGAGATCAAGAGTCTGACAGTCGCTCAACCGACTGAGCCACCTGGGGATCCTGAAAGTACACATGATTTTTCAGATGAAGTTATGAATTGCTGAACTTTTCATTTAAAATATTGTTATTACTTTGCCACATGGCTTTACAAACACATGTAATGAATGAAAATAACATTATTCATCTGGTATGTGATAAAAATTTCCATAGATGATTATAAAAATAACAAACATGACATACTGGGAAAACTGGATGAGAATCAGCTATATTTTTAAATAATAGATTCTACTTGATGAATTGGAAAACTGGAGGTTTTTATTATAATCTAGATATAATATGAAGAAAAAAATAATTTGTGCTTTACAGAACACCTGTGTGTTTACTTTATAATTATGTTCTTTTATGCAAAAATGTGAACAATATTTCTTTTGAGCTAGACAGAAAAATTCAGAATTAATTAAAATGGCATCCCCAGGAAAAGACATTTAACACATTTAACATTTAACACATTATTATAGGTTTTAACATATCCCATCATACCTAAAAATGGGCCATGCACATGTCCATC
Organism: Ursus arctos; assembly: GCF_023065955.2. Lineage (NCBI taxonomy): Eukaryota > Metazoa > Chordata > Mammalia > Carnivora > Ursidae > Ursus > Ursus arctos. Next base: position 7,334,413 of record NW_026622852.1, read on the forward strand.
ACACATGACTGTCTGAAAGGATCAAGTCAGGATATTTATGCTTTCAGACCAATAATGAAAGGGCACTTTGAGTTTGGTTAGCTGTTCAAACTTCTTCTCTGTCTCTTCAACATTCTGCTTTTCTATTGCTAATGTTCATAAAATTGAATTGGCTGAAATATATGTTTTTATGTTCTATGAAAATTCCATCTTCTGTTGACAAATATCCTTATGTCCTTAGAGTTCCCAAATGTATTTCCTGATGAAACACTTCCTCATAATTTTTATTACCAAGTATAAGAAATGTTTCTTATCTCCAGAGAAATTTTAGATACTTTATTGTGATTTAATTTAATTAAGGAAATTTATTGTTATCTGAGATTTAATACTATTCATTATTTCATCATGCCCTGGCCTTCATAAAGAACATAAAAATATTTAACAAGAAGTTTCAGATTGCTAAATATGCATCAGGATCTCAACAGGGATATTCAGTATTACTGAATGAGATTTCTCTCTTTAGAAAGATTTAAGTTCATACTTCAATATAATAAATACCCTATATGACCCACAACTAATATTATATTCAATAGTGAAAAACTGTCCCTTTAGTATCAGGAACAACACAAGGGTACCCACTATCACCACTCCTTTCCAACATAGTACTAGAAGTCCTACCCAGAGAGATTAGTCAAGAAAAAGAAAGAAGAGGCACCCAAATTGGAAAGGAAGAAATAAAACTGTCTCTGTTTGCTGATGATATAATCTTGCATATAGAAAATCCAAAAGAGTCCACCAAAAAAACTGCTGGAACTCATAAGCAAATTCAGTTTTAATAATTAATATATATGTATATGTATTTATATATGATGGAATCTTATTCAGTCTCTAAAAAGGAGGAAACCCTGCTATTTGTGATAACATGGATAGACCTTGATGGTATAATCCTAAGTGAAAAAGCCAGAAAGAGGAAGACAAATACTGTATGATCTCACACACGGAATCTAAAAAACATCAAACTCAGAAACAGAGAATAGAATGGTGGTTGCCAGGGGCTAAGGACTGGAGGAAAAAAGGAAAAGTTGGTCAAAAGTAACAAACTTTCAGTTTTAAGAAGAATAATTTCCAGAGATCTAATGTAAAGCATGGTGACTATATCATATTGTATACTTGAAAGTTGCTATGACAGCAGAGCTTTACTGCTATCACCATAGCAACAACAAAATAGCAATTATGTGAGGTGAGGGCTATGTTAACTAACCTTATTGTGGTAAATATTTTACGATATATACATGCATCAGACCATCACATCCTACACCTTAAATTTACACAATGTTATATGTCATCTATCTCAGTAAATCTGGGGAAAAAAAGATCAAAGTCGAAGACACACAATTCATTTTATTTTAAGTCAGTCAGAGCAAGCATTTGCCAAATCCATGTTAACTAAATTGGTACTTCATTTAAAATGAAAGAGGGAACTCTGAATGTCTACTTTCATTTTTGTATTATCATTAAAAGTATATGAATAATAATTATTTTAAGTAAATTGAAATTTTGATGAATTAAATGTTTCTTTAGGATAAATATTTTAATACATTTTATGAAGGTGTATAAATCTTTTAGTACCATTGTTTATATTGTATTTAATGTATAATTGTTCTTTGGACAGTGAGCATGATCTTTAAAATAGGCAGGTTTTGAAAGTGAAGTGGCAGCTGCTGCTTAGGAAATGCTAGAAAGACTCTGAACAAATATATTTCCTAATCAAAAGGAAACTGAGAAAAAGGAAAATGCCTTTCTTTAATAGAGTAGTCAGAAGTTACCTTCTTTTTATTAGGAAAAAAAAATACATTCACAACTATATGACTCTGTTATTTTAATTCTTTCTTCTCTCACTCAGAGAAAGGGAAGATATGATCTAAAGAAGCTCACAAAACAGGAAAGGGGATTTTCCCTGCACTGAATGAGGAGAAAATCAGCCATAAATTGAAATATCCAGAGTTTGTATGTAGGTGACAAAATAAGAATATTGGCAGCAAGATATTTAGCAACCTGTCTTTTTAGGTAAATATAAGATGTGAGTATAAAGAAATGTGATTGGTTAAAAAAATGGGTAACAAAATGTAATAAAAGGCATCCAAATCAGTAAGGAAGAAATAATACTTTTACTATTTGCAGATGACATGATATTCTATATAGAACACCTGAAAGACTCCACTAAAAAACTGCTAGAACTGATAAACAAATTCAGTAATGTCACAGGATACAAAATCAATATACAGAAATCTGTTGTATTTCTATATACCAATAATGAAGCCACAGAAAGAGAAATTAAGGAATCAATCCCATGTATAATTGCACCAAAACCAAAAGATACCTAGGAATAAACCTAACCAAAGAGGTGAAAGATGAGTACTCTGAAAACTATAAAACACTGATGAAAGAAATTGATGACACAAAGAAATGGAAAGACATTCATTGCTCCTGGATTGGAAGAACAAATATTGTTAAAATGTCTATACTACCCAAAGCGATCTACACACTTAGTGCAATCTGTGTCAAAATACCACCAGCATTTTCCACAGAGCTAGAACAAACAATCCTAAAATTTGTATGGACCACAAAAGACAAAAACAAACAAAAAAAAACAGAAAACAACAACAAAAAAGCAAAAAACAAAAAACAAAACTCACACACACATAGAAACAAAAAGATGGTAAGGATCTAAGTGGAATACTGTCCACTTTCAAAGAATCCAAGTGGCATTGTTCCCTTTCATAGCGTCACTGAAAATTGCACACAGAATATAATCTTTTTTCCACTACTCTGAAATATTTTAGCTCCAACTGTCAGAGGGAGTTAAAAATGTTAGGATATAGTACAATGGAAAGAGCTTGTGATTTGTAATTAGTCGTGGGGGTTCTGACTCCAGTTTTGCTCCTTGTAAAGTATATTACCTTGAGCAACTAACATGAGCCTCACTTTCGGTAATCCCACTTTGCAGTCGAAAGAATGATATAATAAAACAGATTTAATTACCTGATACCTACTCAATAGTCAATTTCTATCCTCTTTTCTCTTCTCCATCATGAATAAAACCAAACTGCCAAATCCTTAACAGGAACAGTCACTACCTTTTCAAAATTGTTTCTCACTAATTTACAAGTCCCACTTTTACATATAACCTATCCTTGAAACAAATTTAACTCCTTAAACATGCTTCTGGTAATCTTTCCTGCCTTGTATTCATGTAGTGTGTTCTAATAAAGCACACTCCCCTAAAACTCAGTTGAATCTATTATAATTTTACCTATCATTCACTGTTGAAGTAGCAAGTACCACTGAAAGAATGCCCTACATACAGATGGGTAGGAGTCCTTCCTTTATGCTTTAATATAACCGGATTTCTACTTCTTTGGACACTTTTTCACATCATAGACGACATGTATACCATTTATTTATTTATTTATTTATTTATTTATTTATTTATTTATTTATATTTGAGGGCAGGAGCAGTAGTTTATCTTGAAGTCTTCCACACGAGATACCCCTAGTTGGTATTCAAAAAAGGTGTTTGGGGTAACTGTCTGTGAAATAAGAACTACAAAATTGTTCTGTATTCCATCTGAAATTTGTAATACAAACAGATTCTCAAGAAGCTCCACAGTGTGAAGAATTTTAAAGTCAATGCTCTTTTCTATTTAAATAAGAAAACAAGGTGTTCTGTGCTATCATGCTGTTTGTTTTAAAAAGTCCAATATAAAAATACTAAAACCAACTTTTTGCTGAACTCATTTTTGTAACTTATTTATCCTACTTTTATTTATGTGGGACATTTGAGTGCTTTTCAAATTAAAAGAATTTCTCTCCCTTACTTTTTCTGTCCTGCTTTAAAAAATCCACAAAAAAATATACTTCACGGCCTTGATGCTGTTCGTACCTTAAATGATAAAAGACTTAGATTGTCATTTTTGACAACCGAATCTAATTTAAACTATCACATGTTGTATTATTATTTTTCTAATTGCTGTTCAATTTTTACTTTTTTCATAGTTCCCTTCCTAATAATCAGTCATATTATGATATTAATAATTTGGCAATATTGTTGCTACTTTACTGTATGTTCTTGTATAAATTTGTAATCATTTTGTACATATAACTGTTTAGTTAGTTTTAAATTTAATATTACAACAAAAAGCGCATCTCCACATTATCACATATGCTTTGGATTTACCATTTTTAGTGCCTACAAGATAGGCTATAACCATCCTCCAAATTTGGGATATTTAGAATTATTTCTTATTAAGTTAATTTTTTGTTATCTTTTGCTTTCTTTCCTTTTACTGAGTTTGCTTTTTGCATTGACCTTAACTGTATGAATTGAATCAATTTCATTTAATTAATTAGAGCATCCCCTCTACCGTATCTTGTTCTGTGTCCTAAAGGTTTATACCAAATGTTTCCTAACTTCTGCTCTTCAGCAACTGAATCCTGAGGCAGAACATTCTTCATAATGAGGCCATGCATGCAGCTCAGATCACCTGGTTTGAGTCCCAGCTTCACTGTATCTTGGCTTTATCACTTTGGCTGCTGTACTCTTCAGTGTTTCTGCCTTCTCGTCCTATAAAGCAAGGGTGATGATAGTAGCTTCCTTAAGATGGGGGATTAAATTAGCAAATGCGTATAAATCACAAGTTTGTGAAATGGGTACATAATACATATATTAATATACCAGGAGCCCCCAGTGACCTGCTATAGAACTGATATTCTTGGCTGTGTCTTGGTCAATAATTTTGATTAATGGCTTGGCTGAAGACATTAATATGCTAATGACATCTGGAGATAATATGAACAGAGGTGTTAAAGCTCTATGAGCAGTATGGTCTGTTGGGTTAGATGATCTGAAAAGATTTATGAACCCTGGAAGTCAGGTTATGAGCATGCTTACAGCCTAGGAATCTAGGATTTAAGGTTTAGTGTATTTTCATCTTTATAATGATTAAGTGAATAATAATAAAAAAATGTCTTAATATGTCAATTATATTTCAATAGAAAAAGAAAACCATGTCCTTTTTAAAAAAATGATGTATAATTGACATGCAATATTACATTAATTTCAGGTGTATAACATAGTGATTCAACATTTGCATGCATTATGAAATGAACACCATAATAAGTCTGGTTACCAGCTGTCTCCATATATAATATTATTGACTATATTCCCTATGCTGTAAATTATATACCCATAACTTATTTTATTTTATAGCTGGAAGATTATATTTCTTGATCTCCTTTACCCATTTTGTCCCCCTCATCTCTTCCCCTCTGGTGAGCACCAGTCTGTTCTCTGCATCTATGAATTTGGATTTTGTTTTTTGTTTGTTTTAGATTCCATGTATAAATGAAATCCAGTGATACTGTCTTTCTCTGTCTGACTTATTTCACTTAGCCAGATGCACTCAAGGTCCATTCGTGTTGTTGCAAATGGCAAGATTTCATCCGTTTTGTCTGTGTGTGTTTGAGTAGTATTCCATTGTATTTACAGCACATCTTCTTTATCCATTCCTCTATGGGTGGGCACTTAGACTGTTTCTATAATTTGGCTATTGTAAATAATGCTGCAATAAACGTAAGGAAGCATATATCTTTTTGAGTTAGTGCTTTTGGGTTTTTTTTGTTTTTGTTTTTTTATAGGTTTTTTCATTTTTTTCAGATAGATACCCAGTGGCAAAACTACTGGATCACATGGTAGTTCTATTTTTAATTTTTTGAGAAATCTTTATGCTGTTTTCCATAGTGGCTGCACCAATTTACATGCCCACTGACAGTGCACAAAAGTTCCCTTTTCTCCACATCCTTGTCAACACTTGTTTTTTCTTGTCTTTTTGATAACAGCCATCCTAACAGATGTAAGGTGTTATATTGTTGTGGTTTTGATTTGCATTTCCCTGATGATTAGTGATGTTGAGCATCTTTTCATATAATGTTGGCCATCTGTATATACTCTCCGGAAAAATACCTATTCAGATCCTCTGCCTATTTTTTAATTAGATTGTTTGGGTTTTTTTTTTTTTAATTGTTGTTCTTGTTGTTATTGAGTTGTATGAGTTTTCTGTATATTTTGGTTATTAACCCTTTATTGGATATATTATTAACCCTTTATTGGATTATTAACCCTTTATTGTATATATTTTTTGTAAATATATTTCTCCCATTTAATAGTTTGCCTCTTCATTTTGTTGATGGCATCTTTCACTTGCAGATTTTAGTTTGTTGTAGTCCCAATTGTTTATTTTTCTTTTGTTGCTCTTACCTTTGAATTCCGATCCAAAAAGGCATTGCTAAGACCTGTGTCAAGGAGCTTACTGCCTATGTTTCCCTCTAGGTGTTTTATGGTTTCAGGTTTTACATTCTAGTCTTTAATTCATTTTGAGTTAATTTTTGTATAGGGTATAAGATAGTGGTCCAGTTCCATTCTTTTGCATGTGGCTGTTTAGTTGTCTCAACACCATTTACTGAAGAGACTGTCCTTTTCTTATTGTATATTCTTGGCTCACTTATCACAAATTAATTGACCATATATGTGTGGGTTTATTTCTTGGCTCTCTATACTGACCTTTTGATCTATGTGTCTGTTTTTATGCCAATACTACCCTGTTTTGATTGCTATGTAGTACAGTTTGGAATTGGGGAGCGTCATATCTCCAGCTTTGTTCTTCTTTCTCAAAATTGTTTTGTCTATTCAGGATCTTTTGTGATTCCATATAAAATTTTAAATTATTTGTTCTCATTCTGTAAAAAATACCATTAAAATTGAATCTGTAGATTGAATCCATAGATTGCTTTGGGTAGTATGGACACTTTAACAATATTATTTCTCCCAAACCATGAGCACAGAATATCTTTCCATTTATTTGTGTCTTCTTCAGTTTCTTTCATCAATGTTTTATTGTTCAGTGCACTGGTCTTTCACCTCCTTTGTTAAATCTATTCTTAGATACTTTATTATTTTTGATATGATTGTAAATGGAATTTTCCCCTGATTTCTCTTTCTGATAGTTATTAGTGTGCAGAAATGCAAAAGATTTTTCTATATTAATTTTTATACTGCAACTTTACTGAATTCATTTGTTAGTTCTAACAGTTTTTGGGTGGAGCCTTTAGGGTTTTCTCTATATAGTATCATGCCATCTGCAAATAGTTTTATTTCTTTATTCAATTTGGATGTCTTTTATTTATATTTTTATTATCTAGTTGCTCTGGCTAGGAATTCCAATACTATGTTGAACAATAGTAGGGAGGGTAAGCATTCTTGTCTTGTTCCTGATCTTAGAGGAAAAGCTTTCATCTTTTTATCATTGAGCATGATATTAGCTGTGGTTTGTCATTTACGGCCTTTACGATGTTGAGGTATGTTCTCTGTTAAGCATTTTTATCCTAAATGGATGTTGAATTTTGTCAAATGTTTTTTCTGCATCTGTTGAGATGATCCTAAGATTTTTGCCTTTCAATTTGTTAATGTGGTATGTCACACTGATTGCAAATGTTGAACGACCCTTGCATCTCTGGAATAAATCCCATTTGATCATGGTGTACGATCCTTTCAATATATTTTTAAAATCAGTTTGCTAGCATTTTGTTGAGGATTTTTGTGTCTATGTTCCTCAGGAAGATCGGCCTATAATTCTTTTTTATGTGGTGTCTATCTGGTTTTAGTATGAGGGTAATGCTAGCCTTGTAACATGAGTTTGGAAGCATTCCTTCCTCTTTAATTTTTCTGAGGAGTTTGATGATAGGTATTAAATCTTTGAATGCTTGGTAGAATTTGCCAGTGAAGCCAGAGTAAAGTAAAAAAATGGTATCTGCCAGCACGTCTGTCTTTGAGGAATTTCAACTGTTTCCTGCACCTCCAGTAATTGCTTTTAGATTTGCAAATGAATCGCCTTCACGCACAGTCTAGGTGCTTTTCACACTGCTATTTTTTTCCTGGGTTTCAGAGTGAGTAAAACTACACAGGAGCCCTCTTAAAGGGGGAATCTCAGTTTCCTAAAGCACTTTGGATGTTAGCCCTGTTGGTTTTCTAAGCCAGACATTTTGGGAGCTCACCTCTCTGGTACATATTCCAGCGGTTGGGGTGCCTGATGTGGGACACCAACATCCTACTCCTCCAGGAGAAGTGCCAGACTGGTGAGCTTCCTCCCTATTGTGTGTTGCTGCCCGGGGGGGGGGGGGGGGGGGGGGGGGGGGGATTTTTGATGAGACTGTGTCTCTGCCTCTGCTACCGCTCTCAATGTGGTCTTTTAATTCTTTATTGTGGAGAAGCAGTTGATCTAGTTTTTAGATCTTTTTCAGAGGGAAGTGATCCATACGTAGCTAGAGATGTGTGTCCATGGGATGAGGTGGTTCAGGATCTTTCTATGCCGCCATCTGGCGAGGTACTATTCACATTGCAGATGCCACATGGAGAGTAACCGCAAAACTTGATTTTTTCAATGCAGTGCTTTTCCAAGCCAGTCTTTATGTCAGTCCTCAAGTGCATGTCAGTTTGTTCTGTTTCTTTTTGAAATTAAGACTATTTCATATCTGGTTTTATCTTCTCACAGCCACACATTTCTTACTACCCTCTCTGTTAACATGTTTGCTCTGACTTTACAAGTAGGAGTGATCTTACTGATTTTCTATTGAACTAGGTAGAGAAATAGCCTTGTATTATCTCCATAGATAGTTGGCCTTCCCAAGTCATTTATCAATTCCTATTACCATGAATACAGGAGTAATTGAAATTCTGTGTTACCATCACCCACCACTGATGTGACTTGAATTCTTCCCTGTGATACTTTCCTATCTCTTCTTATTGTACAATAACTTCTTTTGGTAATTTAAGCACGTTTTGAATATTCCAATTCAGTTTTGTGTGATGTGAGGCACACGGATGTTCTGCAATGCTTCTATAAAATATTTCATAGAAAGAAAGAAGTTTAATATATGACAAGCATATTATTACTAGATGTGCTCCAATGTGGAACATGTGAGATTATACAGAAATTGAATAGAGAAGCTTCATGTTTATCTTTTCTCTGACCGATAATGGAAAAATGCCTCTAGCTAAACTTAATAAAATATTTCCTGTATGGCGCTGTATTTTTCTCCACAAAGTAGGCAAGTTAGGCCTGCCATAGGCTTGATGATTCTGTGAGAAATCAAATACAGAAGTGTTTAACCGTATTTCAGCAAAACTTTCCTTGTGAGCTAAAGAGTTGTATCACTAAGTATTCACTTTTCTCCCATTCCAGTCACTCACACGAAAGTCATCAACTTGGGGGTCTGGGGTTTTCTGAATGTTGGGTTCTTAAATCCATTTGACACTGTTGAAGTTTTTAAGTCCACAGATTGAGGTTACTGCACTTTAGGCTGACCTTTATGAAAGAACAGGGAAAGTTGCATCCGCTCATTGGTGTCTTTGAGCTTAAGGCTATACTTTGCACTGCTTATTTATTGTTTTAGCAGCTTACTGAATGAATTCAAACTTAATTCCTGCACAAGTCATCATTCACCCCAATTTATGTTAACTACATGCATAACCCATCCTAGTTCACTCAAAAAGTATATATTCCTTTCAAAAATAAGACTTCTTCTTGAAATCATACTACTAAATCCTTTAACTAAATATTTCTGGAATCTCTTCTTTCTTTTCCAAGTATTATCATTGTCATAGTCCAAATATTCATAAACTCTCTGCTAATGACCAGAGCATACCGTCTCCTCTTTCTCATGCTACACTGTTCCAGATAGATCTTTGTTAAAAGAAATTCTTGTATCTAACTTTCATGTTTAGTACCTTCCAGTGATTTTCCGTTAACCACACACACACACACACACACACACACACACACACACATAAATCTATGCACCTTCAATACAAGACCCTTCTTAATGAAAACCTTTCTAGTTCCTTTTATTACCACCACTCACTTTGAAAATTACTTCTAGTTCCCAAAACACTGAATGCTCATCCATATCCCTGATTTTTGTATCAATCCTCTTCCTAAACTTTCTTCCCACTACCATGTGGCCAACTTCCTACTTAAAAATCAGATCCTGTGATTCTCCAATGTCTTATATAAATGAATGTATTCTCATCTACACTTAAATTATTTGTTGTTAGTATTTTCATGATCAATGTACAATATATTTTAATGTGTTATAAATGAACTTAAAAGCAAAGATGGTCTAAACCATCTTTGCATGTTAAGTCTTGCAAAATATCCTACACATATGTGCAATGCATTTTAAATAGATTTGAATTCAATTTTTTTACACTAATTTTTATTATTTACTCACTGTGGGATAAAAATTTGTTTTATGAGTATATGATTATTTGTCAAATAGTGGTATAATACTTTCATGCAATGTGACTTAGAAATTCAATTACATATATGAATGGTCACATCTAATTTATGCATATCAACTCATTTCTCCTTCTTTGAAAAACCAGAATTCCAAGGGCCGTTCCTGCTCAGAAAATGTTGCTTATGCTCTAGAGCTTTATCAATGAAATTTCTCCAAACCTCGTCTCAATTTTATCCTTCGCAGTTGAAGTCCTTCTTTAGACTTCATTCCTTGATGAAATTCCCTGTCAGAAGCTCTTCCAGTTTCCTACTAATGTACCCCTGCTTTTGTTCTTTGTGCCTCCTTTATAAGAGTGAATGAATACTATTAAGTAATTGTTTTTATATTACTTACTAAACTATAGTTCTCATTATGAACTACCTCTTATCATGAAATGAGGTAGTGCTTTCTGTTTAACTAGGAAAAATAATCTCTAAATGTATTATTACACCCATGGAAAACATCATTCTGAATTATAAACAAGTAACTTAACATGCCGACTTACTTGAAATCTAAGAGAATGTGTTTTTTAATTAAAATACTGAATTTTGGAAACATTAATGAAAACAGAAACATACTCATATAACATGAGAGGCCAAAGGTGTTTTAGAGACTATATGTTTCCACCCTTTAAGTTTAGAAATTTAAAATAAAACAAACAAACAAAACAAACAAAAAACCTAAGACAGTTAAAATGCTTGCCTCAAATCATGTATGAAGTTAGCAAAATATGCAGAATGAGAGGCCTATTCCCAGAGATTCCCATTTAGGGCTCCATTCAATATCATGTAGCATTTCTGAAAAATAAAAGTAGCTACCTGGATGCCTGGTCAGAGATCTGATTTGCACCATAGCTACAAGAGACCTGAGATCCAGACCTTTAGATATTTTTATTTCCACTTGAAATTTGGAGAAAAAAATAATTTGCCCTTATTTCTTACATCTGGGGTACATCTTGGGAATTGAGATTAAGTTTGTTTTTGATTATTCTGAGAAAACAACTGTTCAGTCATACTTCTGTTTGTATAGCCCTTGAATATTGAAGAAACTAGATATTGCCTCTTTGAGAATAAGTATAGTTTGATGCAAGCACTGGGTGCACTGACTTACTTTGATGCAAACTTGCTTCATGTGAATTATGCAATTGCTCCTGGCAACTATCTGTCGCTGAATTTATATGCTCTGTTAAACGTCCAATCATCAAGACAGCTACTGCTACCCCTGCCATCAGAAAACTATATTTCCCTCTCCTTACATTTAGTATGTGCTTTAAAACCTCACATTTATTCAAGCTTGCTCAGGCCAAGTTTTATATTTCCTCTTAGTGCTGTGCTGATTATTCACCCATGTAACTACACTCAGAATTAGCATCAAAATGGAGATATGAGGACCAACCATAATAAAGATGTTATGAATACTCAAATCATCAGATCTGAAACTTTCTACTTTAAGAGTCTAGCACATAAATGTCAGAGAAAAGCACAAACCTTTGGATTTATGAAGAGAACTCTGATGCCATCCTGTGGGCAGTTAAGGAAACTCTCAAGTTCTCCTTTTACTAGGGCTGCTGCATTTAATAGCATGCAGACCAAAAAGGTCACAAATGCATCTTCTCTAAGAAACAAACTTCTACATGTACAAACATGTAGTCTAAACAATATATATTTCAAATGAAGATCATTATTTAGATATATTTATCTCTCTCTTCAACCACAGCCAAGGACCCAAATTGGCTCTTTGAATTCCTGGGATAATTTGAAAGATGACAAACCAGTTTGAACGACAGAATCTTAAAAGCTTTTAAAATTAGTGTCATGATTCTGGGAAGAAGGGTTGGGATGGTCACGCCTATTCCGGGATAAATACAGTGACATCGGCTTAAGAAAGGAAGAGATAAATTCCTCTTTCTTTGTATTATGATCCCCTTCCAGTTTCCACAGTCTCCACCCCCAACCCATACTTCAAGTGTGATAAGGTTTGGATAAATCACTGTTGAAGGAAATGAGCCTCCCAACTGATCTAGGTATTAATTCAAAGATCTTTACTTTGGAAAAAGCTATTTTTTAATTGTGTAATAAATTCTTTTTGTGAACTATCAGCATCACATAGTGTTTAAGTTGAAACTAGATACCTGAATTGTTCTGTGAAGAATAGTATCAATATATGAAATTGCTAGAAAAGGAGGAAATGCATCCTTTGAATAACTCCCAGGGTAGCGCTGAACTAACCACTGAGTCATCTAAAAAAAAAAAAAAAAGAAAAGAAAAAAAAGAAATCAGGAGTATATTTTCTATCTTCAGCAAAGAGAATAGATTTCTAATTTGAACAGAAGAGAATGGTATCAAAATTCTTGAAAGTTTCAGGCTAGCTATATGAATTAGTCAGGAGATGTTTACACAAAGGACACAAACCCATCTCATGGAAAGGGAGAGATTTTTTGGCCCTTACAATCCAAGAAAGATTAACAGCCCACTTGGTAAATTACAGACATGCAGCTCAACCTCTGAAACTCACGGAAAGAGGATATTCAATGCTGTCAAGACCCTCTACATCTGTCTATCCTTTGTATATTATTTCATCACAAAACTGATTTTTTTCTACAAAGTGAGGAACAATGGCCACCAATTGTTCCTGAATCTCACGCTGACAGCAATCATCACTTGAAAAAGACGGACTTTCTCAATTCCAAATGTTAAAAAAATCACAGGAATATGTAATGTTCTCAGGCTTTGTCAGTTGGGTTTTAGATTTTGTAGAAATTCAGGCTTTGGGTTAGAGTAGCTGATTTCAAATCCTAGAGGCCACATGAGAGTTACCTTAGCTGAGTCACTTAATTGTTCTTTTCTCAGGTTCCTTATCTATAAGGTAGAGATCTCTGCCTTACATACTTACAGCACTCTGAATATTAAAAAGCACTATGAGAATGAATAATATTTTTACTAGTATTAAATGTTAAAGAGATAGAGATTAATAATGTTTTATGCATTACCCTTCCTTGCTTTTCAAGGGGTCCTTCTAAAGAGTGTGTCTTCATCATGTCTGCAGACTACCAGAAATATATATTAATGTCTAAGTAATTAATGGGACATTTTAGTTCAACTGAACAATTGTTAACTGTCTATGTGCAAAGATGTGGAAGGCCCAAAAAGGAGTAATGCTAAGGAAATACTTGCAAATTAGTGTTACCCTTTCTAGGTGTCTCTTTAGGAAGCCACATGTTCACTGTTTCAGCCATGCTGCTAATACCCCAAATATTTCTGGTACTTTTTTTTGGAACTATACTCAGTCAGTTTACCAAACCAATATAAACATTATAGTTTATATTATGATATATTGAACTATATTTATTAAAGCTTATAGCTAGAACTAAAAAAAAAAAAGCGTGTCTTGGCCCAAAGTTATGGAAACTTTAGACCCCTGGAAAAGAAATCTTGACCTTTTAGTACTTTTATATTGTGTCTAGAGGAAAATTCTTATAATCCTGTATGAAACCCTGTCTTCAATATGGTTTCTGAGGCAAAGTTTATATATTTCATTAATACAGAAGCTCAATTATTTAGAATATTAGATTTTAATTGAAAAAAATCTCAAGCCAAAATGAAGACGTATTATGAACCTCCCAGGAAACATATATATTCAGATATTACTTAATTAACTGGTTCTTAAAGCACTTGTCAATAACATCAATTCAGTAATTCTTTCAAAGCTCTTTTGAAAACATAAAAAGAATAGTCAATAAAGTTGTGTCCAGAATGTCATTTGAATTTCATTATGTTTGTAAATATGTGTGAATGTGTGTGTGTAATGTAGACATTAAAATCAGATACAAAAATCACTGTAAAGTGGATAATGGATCTGTCAAGGAAAGCTGGGTATGGATTACACACAACTAGAATAGAAGACCTGCACGGCCATTGAGCCATAACCCAAAGTCCAACACGGAACCCAGAGGCCAACACTGAATAACCATCCAGGGTTGTAGCAAGGACAGGTTACACCGCACCAGAGTGAACTCGATGCCAGGAATAGAACAACATAAGCATCATCATAAAATGCAAGATAAATCAAAATTTCCCTTATCTTCTAAACTCTAGTCCACCTGAATCAGGAGTCCCAAGTGATTTTATTATTAATAGGTGCTTCTAGAAAATTTTATTTATCTATTTATATTTTAATGTTACTGTGTGTATGACCTATTTTACTTTAAACAGTTTTCATTTTGGAGAATATCTATTAATATATCAAGGGATATGAAAGTTCTGTGGAACGTAGCTTAAGATTGTTATCTATCAGATTTAGAGAAGGTCAGCTTAACACATTTTGTGTTCTTTTTCTCATGTTTGAATTATTCTGAGATAAGGGGAGAAAGGGTAAGAGATGAGATGGGTGGAGTGAGTGCCAGGAAAATAGTATATCCGATACTAAGAAACTAAGGAAACTGAGACAAGAACAATGAAAAAGTGAATTATTGGTTACTTACACATGACCGTGAGTTTTTCTAATCAGATAAAAGAATACAAATTTAAAGCATGAGAAATGGAAGTTTACTGGGATTGTTTTGAAGGAAACTGAGCAACTGAGAGCAACAAAGAGGTCTGGGTATCTCGTGCATGTATGTCATGGTGGAGCAGAAGGCAACTAGGAAGATATGAACTGTCAAGTCTGTTCATTTGAAATTTTGTTTAGCAATATTCTTGGTGGTAATAAACCCTAGTGTGTCCTTGGGGAAAAAAAAATCATCTGTTTGCTTTGGCCTTACTTTCTCTCACTGTCAATAAGTAACATCAGTTATGCTTTGGAAAGGTACAGATGAAGCATTACTTATCCTCTATAAAACTTCTACACATGAATTGATAACTACACATCATGAATAGTTATAGCTCTAAGTTACACAAATCAGGATCTTCCACATTGGAAATCAATTAAATTTCAGATTTTCACAGGCTTTACCAACATTAAGATTGCACATTTCTCCTTTCCCATTGGGTGTCCTATAAGTGAACATGATCTACAACTTAATTATATACATGTCTCTGTATGCGCACGCATATTAGACGGGGTCAATAGATGAATGAAGCACTGTCACTGGAATATCAATTCTGTCTTTCTAAATGTAAGTTGGCAGATTGATTCTCAGATCACAAGACCGAAAATGTAGCAGTAGACTGAATTTAGAAAGATTCTCTTTCTCTCATTCTTCCTCTCTCTCTGTGAATCCTGAGTACGTTCTTCTTATCTGTAAAAGTCAGAACCCAACCACTGCCACAGAGGTTCAAGTCTTTTGTAGCCAGCTCCTCAGCTACCCACTAAATCAATGGATTTACCCAGGTAAAATCATATGCTGTATACCTTAAACTTATAAAATATTACATGTCAATTGTCTCAGTAAAATTGGGGGAAAAAACTTATACAAAAAAAATTAATCATTGTATTCAAATAGACCCTTGCAAATGGAGGAGTCATCCACCCACAAGTTCCTCTCTTAGTGCCCTAAATCTATAGCCCTGTATAACTATAACCATCTATGTCTCTATGTAGCTAATTACCTGTGTTGAAGGACTTGAATTTACTGACTAGAATTTGTCACCTCTTTTAATTTTTCAGAGTGATTTTTTAATTTGTTAATTTAAACAAAAATTTCAATGATACAATAACCGATTATTAAATTTTCCAATGTGAAGTTGCACACATAAGACAAATGCATATAAAACATGAATGTATAGTTTAATTCGTGGTTATATGTCAAAGTGCATGTAACCAACATGCGGATCAAGAAATTGAAGATTGACAGCATCCTAGGAGCCCATGTGTGTCCCTTCCTGATGCCTGTCTCCCAACTAGAGATAATCGTTGCTTTCTTTTGTAGGTTTTCAACCAAGGTATGCATTGTTAAATATTAAAGGTCCCCTCCCATTTGAACTTAATAAAAAATTATTTAATCTTTGTGGGTTTTTTTACTTAATTTCCATATTTTTTGTGATCCATCTGAGATGTTATATGCATAAGAATTAGGAAGACTAATTACTTAATACATGTTATTTCTTTGTAAAATAACTTTGTAAATGAAAGCTAAGTATAGAATAAAAGACTGTGGTTGCCCTTGGCAACTAGATGAGAGGATGTTGGTCTTTTTTTCTCTCTACATTAATCTTCTAAACCGGAGTATAGTCTACTTCCATATACTAGTTGGCTTGCACAGTTCAAATGTCCTTTTCCCCTTTTTGTTATCCTTTGAGGATGAGGGCCATATTCTAGGTCTTGTGCTGCCAGCTGGCTTTTGGTACAACTCACTGGCAAGAATGAACACCATGGAACATAAGCCTAGGAACAAACTTTAAAGTAGGTCTCCTAGCTCTGGAAGGCAAAAAGCAAAGCTGGCTTTGTTGGTAACCCAAAAATATAAAATTTCATCAAGGTTCTTACATAAGGATGAGTGTCCATTTTATTTTGATATCTGATCTCTCCTACCTTGGTCTGAGAGAAAAAGAGAAATATTGCAATCAATATTATCAGTATAAAAATATTTTAGTTATTTGTAAAAAGTGAAGGGAAAAATCTAAAAACAGATTTCATATTCTCTCTCTGATAATAAGTCCCAGGTGGTTTTTTTTTAAGATTTATTTATTTATTTGAGAGAGAGAGAGAGAGAGCAGGGGAGGAGGGAGAAGGAGGGCTGGGCAGAGGGAGAGGGAGAGAGAGAATCCTAAGCAGGCTCTGTGCTTAGTGCAGAGCCTGATACAGGGCTCGTGTCAGGACTCTGAGATCATGACCTTAGCCGAATTCAAGAGTCTGATGCTTAACCTACTGAACCACCCAGGTGCCCCTGTCCCCAGATGTTTTGATGACAATTTTGATACAGTAAACAAATGGTCTATGAGGTTCAGCCAAATAAAATGTTTTCTACTATGAAAAACCGGTACTGTTAATATTTCTGGACCAATGCTATAGACACAAAACAGACTGTGAGACGATTTGTCTTGGTATTCTAATGAATATGTACATGAGGTATGTGTATTAACTAAGCTTTAAGTTTTCTCTAAGCTGTTTCCTTCCTGGTGTTGCCTTATGTCTTATTTCCCATTTCAAAAGGAGCAATCCATTAAAAGTAATCCTGGTCTCCGCAGGCATGCAGTAACTTTTTTGTTCATCTTTAGCTAAGTGTATGAAGGCTAAGTAAAAGAGGAAAAACAGCTAAACCTACTAAGGGATGAAGCAAAAACATGCAGATAATTAAAATAACATCACTGGGCAGTAAACATGTTGAATGTGTAGTTTTAAAGAGAAAGGTATTGTTACCTTGAAATCATAATGCGCTTCCAAATCTTAAATTATATGCTCTCATGTTTGTACTGGGTTTTGCATATATTTTAATAACATTTCCTTAATACATTAGCAATAGTTCATTTTTTCATTTGGCCCTACTCACATGTACAATACAAATAAAGTTATCTAGCTATCATTAATTTATTATTTACAAAGGAATTTCCTATGCAAATTTCTTTTGGTCTCCCAAACAACCCTATCACTCAGAGATTTAGTCTAACAAGTATTTACTGGATATTCTCCAACTGTATATTTCATACTCTGGCAGAGAAATGGCACAGTGTGTAAGCAAACACAGTCCATATTCTCATGAAGTTTGCCCTTTGGTGGGGAAGCCAAAGGACAAATTACTCCAATAAATTACAAGCGACTGGATAATTTTAAGTGTCAAATGTTGTAAAGGAGAAGACCACTGTCACATGGTGGAGAAAGGGAAAAGAACTTTTACCAAGTTTTGAAAGTAGTATGTCTCTTTTCCTTCCTTTTTTCTGCCTCTCCACTGTGTTGTTATTTTTAGATATATGTTATACTTTTTTTTTCCAAAAGTCATACCATCCCCCCTCTTTTGAGACAATTTTGTAGTTTTTATAGGAACAGGCTAGATTTTTTTCACTTGTTGTATTCATGTATAACTTAAACCTCCCAAGAAGGTGGCATATAGCTTTCTCAAATATGTCTTCAATGACTATATGATAATGTTATTTTGTTTTTGTTGTCATTGATGTCATCATTGTTGTTTTCCTAGTTCTCCCCATAACCCCAAGAAAAAGAAGACTGGGGCGCCTGGGTGGCTCAGTTGTTAAGCGTCTGCTTTCCGCTCAGGGCGTGATCCCGGAGTTCTGGGATTGAGCCCCACGTCAAGCTCTTCCGCTGGGAGCCTGCTTCTTCCTCTCCCACTCCCCCTGCTTGTGTTCCCTCTCTCACTGGCTGTCTCTCTGTCAAATAAATAAATAAAACCTTTAAAAAGTTTTTAAAAAAAAGGAAAAGGAGAAGAATATTGAATTCGTAATGATTTTAATCTTTTGAGCCTTCAGGGGATTTTTAAAAGCTCATTATTCTCTTCTTATCCACTGTGACATCTATCCCATGGGTTTAATTATCATGGGTTTTTTGCTTGTTTTGTGTTTAAAGTGGAGTAAGGTTGTGAATACAGGCTTCTCCAACTTTTGAAGAAAAGAGAGGAACAAATTTAAGCATAAAACCCATCATTGCTAACCAAACCTAATAACCTGCTTTGAGCTCTATATAGAGAAATAATCCTCAGTAGATAAAACTGAAAGTTTAAGCTCATCTTGATAGGGTTAATAAAAAGTTGCATCAAGTGTTTTAGCTCACTGTAATTTTCACATAAAGTTTTATCATCTGATCATCTTGATTTCATGTGAAACAGATGTATTATTATCACCCTATACTGAATGAGTATATGAGGTTTTCAGATTCTGTGGCTTGTCCAAGGACAGTGAATGGTGAACATGGTACATCAAAGAGGCAGATGAGCAAAGCAAAAAATACTTAAAGGGATTATTTTAAATTCTAAAGTTTTCCTCCTACCAATGAGAGAGCCATATATTAGGAGAGCAGGAAATCTCATACGAAAGCATACAGAAACACAGACGTTTTCACTGAATCAAGGAAATTCTCATTATGTATTTTGCAATAAAATCAGAGGACATTCACTTTAATATGCATACCTTACTTCCTTGAGGTAGCAATGCTTGTTGATTGCTGCAGTTAATGGAAAAGCTTGCCAGGATGTCCAGGGGTCTTCAGAGCTGCATTGTTTCTTAAGAGGAAAATGTACAATGGTACAGAGAAGATAGTGGCCTGTTGGAATAAAAAGTCACAGTGCACTGTCATTTATCCCATAGTTACGTATACCAGGAATGGGAGGCTTCCTTAGGACCACATCTGTGTCTGTGGCTTGGAACAATAAAGAACACATCTAAGAGGTCAGAGTCACAAGACAAAATATCTCTGTATCACAGAATTGAAGAATTTTTTTTTTTTTTTATCCACAATAGCTGATGTTGTCCAGAAACCTTCAGGCAAGCCAGGAAAAAAAAAAAAAATTCAAGCTGGCCACAGATGTCCAGAATATGCATCTTCATTTATTGTGCAGTGACATAAGAGAAATGACCTCCCCAGAGAGGGTAATATGAATGATTAAAGTTTCCTTTCATGCTCCAGACTACTTCCAAAGCTCAGTGGAAACTCTACATTATATTTCTGAAAAAAAAATTGAGTAAATATAAATACACCATTTTTCCTCCTTAGACCTTATCCCTGACTTTTTCCTTTATATTTTCTCCAATATAGAAAACATTACTGCCTCTTTTCTCCCAAATATTATAGATGTTATAGCTATATAATTTAAAACACTGAGTGCTCAGTTTTAATTGTACAAGAGCATTTCATCTATTCTAAATACACAATGTATTGGCTTTATTCTTTTTAGTGGAAAGTAGAAATGTTTTATTTGTTAAATTAAATATATCTTTAGCTAAATGAAATCTGTTGGCTTTTTCTGTATTGGCATCAAAACTAAGTATAAGAATTGCTCAGGATAAATAAACTTTAAGAACATCTATTTTTTTTAAAAGATTTTATTTATTTATTTGAGAGAGGGAAAGGGAGAGAGAGAGAGTGAAAGAGCACAAGCAGAGCAGGGGCAGAAGCAGGCTCCCCACTGAGCAGGGAGCCAGACATGGGGCTCAATCCCAGAACACTGGGATCATGACCTGAGCCAAAGGCAGATGCTTAACTACCGAGCCACCCAGATGCCCCACTTTAAGAACATCTTTGAGAGTGAAGTGGTTAGTCTCTCTTGTGAAAGATGAACATCAGAAAAAAAGAGTTTTATCCACAGAACTGAAAGTAAATGCGTAACATGAAAACTGACTCTGAAAGGTTTGAGAAGTTGGATAAAACCAGTAAATATTTGGTGCTATATTCTTATCATGGAATAAAATAATGATATCTGGGAGTAAGGACAACGAATGAAAAAAACAGAAAAAATAATTGAGCACTTCTGAATATAAAAATACACTATCCCAAGCATGAAGTTTTTCTCAATTAAAGCAAGTTCTTTTATTTGAATGTTATTTGCATAGTGGTCCCCTAACTCACTGTAGTCAATAAATAATTGTGGAAAGGAGAAGGGTATGGGGAGAGAGAGTGAGAGAGACAGAAATGAAATTTTAAAAAGCCATCTGATGAGAACCTTCTAGGTGCTTGCTTGACCCAGAATCATCCCTAATTCTTTTCTGTCATTTCTCCTCACCTTCCTCTGCCCTAGGCAATATAGATCCAATTTTGCGTTCTATCTCCATCTTCTCGCGCTTATAATTGTCCATCTTCTTGTAAAGTACTCCAAATTAGACAATTCAGTAAAGAATAAATTCTTGTTTATTTCTGACCAGGTCTAAGGCAGAGCCATTGATAGACTTTATGACCCTCCTACTCTGCAAATGAACAGGAAACAACTGTATTTCCAAGTAATTCAACCAGATCATACAATGGGTAGAAGAAGTGTCCTTTGTGAATGGAAGCACTGAACTAAGAAAAGACCGCAAGAACTAAGAGATTATTTTTTTTGGTAGGTACCAAATTATAACTCCTAATCAAAAGAGAGCCAAACTCTAATCTGAGTAAAATTCCAGAAACAAATCTGATTGTATATCATACTCCAGTCAATGAATCAAGCGACAGCCAGAGTAAGTAATGAGTCACCACGCTGGTGTCCTTTCATAAAGAAAATTTTTTTTTCCAGGAAAGGGGGCTTCCATGTTAAAATTTTCTTTCCGATAACCCAGGATGAAATGATTTTTGTGGTCTAGAGAGATAAGCTACTTAAGAGATATAATACGCAGGATTGACTGTGAAAATCTTGTCATCTTCTGATTCCGTGAATGATTTATACCTAATTCAGATCCCTGAGCTGGTAGTTCATTGTCTACTTATCAGTTTCATCTAGCAGAACCACACCTCCACGCCCTTATTTAGCAATGGCTAAAGAAGGTACCAAATGCTGTCTAAGACATGAACCACCTTGAGGAAAGGTGACCTGAGTGCCTTAGCTTGCTACAGGTTAGCCTGAATTTGGGATTCCTCTAAAGAAAATTGGAGAACTTACTATGTTCTCTTTGACTTGCCCATCTTAATATGGCCAAAGGCAGAAGTAATGTTTATTTAAAGCAGAGAGAAAGAAAAGACATTCATATTAATTTGTGTCAGGTACCATTCTGTGCAATAATTCAACATATCTGTATGACGATCTAATTCTAATACGACCACCATGAGCACGATATTTTTCTTTTTTTGCAAAAGAAAAATACAAGCTTCACAAAGCTAGTGATTTGCCTATGATAACATATTAAAGATTTGAACCCAGCTCTATGTGATTCAAAATCCCATGCTATTTCCATGCTCACATACCATGAGTTTTTTTGTGTGGGGGGGTTATTTTTGGTTTTGTTTTTTGGGTTTTTTTGCTTATAGAAAGTTGTAAGTAATATATATAACTTGATGAGTTTGGAAATAAGTATACATCTGTGAAATGATCACCACAATCTATGTTATAAGCCTGTCCATCATATCCAAAAGTTTCTTTCTGCTCCCTTATTGTATCATCCACAGCAGTAGTAGTCATAAGAATATTTAACATAAGATTTATTCTTATAGCAAAAATTTTAATGTATGATACAGTATTGTTAATTATAGATACTATATTGTAAAATAGATCTCTAGACCTTACTTATCTTGTAGAACCATAACTGTATCTTTTGACTAATACCTGCCTATATTCCCCTGCCTCTGGTCCTTGGCAACCACCATTCCCCTCTCTGCTTCCATGAGTTTTACTATTTTAGATTGCTCATATAAATGGTACCATGTCATATTTGCTCTTCTGTGTATGACTTATTTCATTCAGCATGTCTTCCAGGTTCAACTGTGTTGTAGCAAATAAAAGGATTCCCTTTTATAAAGCTACATAATATTCCACTTTATGTATATACCACATTTTCTTTATCCACCCGTCCATTGATGAATATTTAGGTTGCTTCCATGTCTTGGCTATTGTGAATAATGTTGTAATAAATATGAAAGTGCAGACATCTCTTCAAGATATTAATTTAAATTCCTTTGGATATATATGCAAAACTGGTATTGCTAGATCATATGACAGTTCTATTCTTTGTTGTTGTTGTTGAGGAATCTCCATTCTCTTTTCCATAGTGGCTGAATCAACATTCCCACCAACAGTGTATGAGAGTTCCATTTCTCCACATCCTCTTTATAACATTTTTAATCTCTTTTTTCTTTTTTAATAAAAGCCATTCTAAGAAGTGTGAGCTAATATTTCATTGTAGTTTTGATTTGCATGTCCCTGATGATTAGTAATGTTCTTTTTCATATATCGATTGTACATTTGTATCTTTTTGAAGAAATGTGTATTTAGTTCCTTCATCCATTTTTTAGTCAGATCATTATGTTTTTGATATTCAGTTGTATGGGTTTCTTATATGTTTTGGACATTAACCCTTTATGAGACATATGGTTTGCAAATATTTTCTCCTATTCTGTATATTGTCTTTTCATTTTGTTGGTTGTTTCCTTTGCTGGACAGTTTTTTTGCTTTGAGGCAAGTACCACTTGTTTATTTTTGCTTTTGTTACATTTGCTTTTGGTGTCATATCCAAATATTTATTGCCAAGAAAAATGTCAGGAAGTTTTTTCTCTGTTTTCTTCTAGAGTTTTATGATTTCGTATCTTACGTTTAAATCTTTAATCCACTTTGACTTGATTTTTATGTGTCCAATTTCATTCTTTTATATGTAAATATCCAGTGTTTCCCAACACCATGTATTAAAGAGACTATCCTTCCACATTGCATATTCTTGACTCTTCTGTCATAAATTAATTGACCATATTTTCAGGGTTATTTTCTGGGCTTTCTATTCTGTTCCATTGGTCTATATGTCTGTTTTCATGCCAATACCACAGTGTTTTGATTATAGTTTTGTAATATATTTTGAAATAAGAAACTATGATGCCTTCAGCTTTGTTCTTTTTTACTCAAAACTGCTTTAGCTCTTTGGGATGTTTTATGGTTCCATATACATTTTAGGATTGATGTTGGTTTTTTCCTATTTATATTAAAAGAATATAAATTCTTTTATAGAAAAGAATTTTCTATATAAATGCAATCCCTATCAAATCCAAATTTGATAGGGATTGCTTTGAATTTGTAAATTACTTTGGGTAGTATGGACATTTTAACAATATTAATTCTTCCAAGCCACGAGCACAGAATGTCATTCTCTCTATTTGTTTCTGCTTTGACCCCCTTCATCACTGTTTTATAGCTTACAACATACAAGTTTACTGCCTAAGTATATTCTTAAGTATTTTTTGATGCTATTATAAATCAAATATTTTCTTCAGTTCTTTTCCAGATAAATTGTTGGTGTATACGAGTTCAACTGGTTATTGCATGTTGATTTTGTATCCTGCAACTTTGCTGACCTCATTTATTTTTTCTAATAGTTTTTTTGTGTGTGGAAACTTTAAGGGATGTATGTAAAAGCATGTCATCTGCAAACAGAGATAATTTTACTCCTTTTCCAATTTAGATGAATTTAATTCCTTTTCTTGCCTAATTGTTCTAGCTAGGACTTCCAGGATAATGTTTGAATAAAAGTTGAAAGAGTAAGCATCTTTGCATTGTTTCAGATCTAAGAGGAAATGTTTTCATCCTTAAGTATAATGTTAGCTGTGGGCTTTTCATATATGGCCTCTATCACATTAAGGTAAGGTCCTTCTATCCTAATATTTTGAAAAATTTTATTATGAAAAGATATTGGATTTTGTCAAATGCTTTTTCTATATCTATTGAGATAATAATATTATTTTATTCTTCATTCTCTTAATGTCATATATCACATTAATTGATTTGTATGTGTTGGACCATTCTTGCATTCCAGGGATAAATCCCACTTGATCATAGTGTATGATCCTTTAATGTGTTATTGAATTTGCTTTGCTAATACCTTATTAAGGATTTTTGCATCCATGTTTATTAGGTATATATGCCTATAGTTTGTTTCTTTGTTTGTTTGTTTTTCTTATGGTGTCCTTGTCTGGGTTTGATATCAGGATGACGCTGACTTCATAGAAAGAGCATGGATATGTTCCCTCTTCTATTTTTTAAAAGAGTTTGACAAGCTTTAATATTAATTCTTCAAATGTTTGGTAGAATTCACCTATAAAGTCATTTGGTTCTTGTTTTTCTCTGTTGGAAAGCTTTTGATTACTGACTCTATCTTGGTCAAACTGTCTTTATCCAAAAAAGAAATATAACTTGAAGTACTGTGAAGAATGTATCTATCTACCATTCTAATAAATATCAACTAAGGACAGGGCAGTATATAATCATTAAATTTTATGAAAAGAAATGAATTCAGTTTTTCTAATTTAAGAGAGAATGCACTAAAAAATTTTAAAACAATCTAATTTTTATAGTTCATCCATTCAGCAAGTATGTGTGTTTTTTAAAAAAGATTTATTTATTTATTTATTTATTTGAGAGAGTGAACACAAGCAGGAGCGGCAGAGGGAGAGAGAATCCCAAGTAGACTCTGTTGAGCATGGAGCTGGATGCAATCTCACAATCCTGAGATCACAGTCTGAGCCAAAACAAAGAGTCAGACGTTCACCTGACTTGCAGGTGCCCAGCAAGTATGTACTGACTACTACTAAATGCTATATTCTGTTCTAGGTAGGGATGGAGCTATATGCAAAGCAGTCCAAGTCCTTCTTTGTCATCATGGAGCTTACCCTCAATTTTATCTATGTGTGAGTATGTTTTTGTATTGCCCACAAATGCCAAAGAAGTGATTTATAAATAGATTTTTGTAGGAAAAGAGTGTAAAGTAAGGCAGATAAAAGGCAGATAAGGTTTAGGTAAACCTTAACAAACCAGAAATTTAACAACATAGGATGATCATTTGTATGTTAGCTGCTAAGCCCTGGTCATTGAATGCAAACTAATGAGAAAAATATGTTATTTTAGGCCAACGATAGTTTTCCTTAGTTTTGGAAACTTTAGGAATCATTTTTGCTTTGTGTAAAAATAACATGCATGTCTTTAGCTTCACCAGTTTGGGGTGCAAATAACATATTTGGATTACACTAGTTTGGCAGCCCAGTCTAGCATAACATTTAAACTCAACCTACATCTCTCAGTGTATCCTTGGCAGTTTGGAAGATTTCAAAGAGGGTTTCTAAAATGCACACATGTACTTCTATTTTTCAGCTAATACAACCCCCTTTTCTAGGTCTGCAACCTTCCTGAGAGGAGAGCTATGTTGTTTCAAAATGCAACTTCTTTCCCCACAGGTGCTCAACACCAATCTTTTGTGAGAGGCAGGGAAAACTGCCATACCAGTCCCTTCATTTTAACTTCTCCCTTCCTCTTTTCAAGCATCTGTGCAACTCTGTTCTCCTTCTTTCAAAATTGGTCTGCCTAACTACTTTCTCACCATTCTAATTCTCCCTATTCTTTCTTAAAAAATAAAATGTCAAAACCATTATGCATATCACCTTATGGCAATAGGTGCTTGGAAGTAGGATGCGTCACAAGATTACACGCACAGTTTCCTAAATGAAATCTAATTTTTCATAACAAGATTGCAACTGAATTTTTCTAGGCGTTATGTTCCTCATCTTTTAAATCTCTATGGCTTTTCTCCCTACTTGTCAGAGTAATCTTTTAAAAAAATCATATGGGGCACCTGGGTGGCTCAGTTGTCAAGCAGCTGCCTTCGGCTCAGGGCGTGATCCTGGCGTTCTGGGATCGAGCCCCGCATCAGGATCCTCTGCTGGAAGCCTGCTTCTTCCTCTCCCACTCCCCCTGCTTGTGTTCCTTCTCTCACTAGCTGTCTCTCTCTGTCAAATAAATAAATAAAATCTTAAAAAAATTTTTTTAAATCATAAAAAGTCCTTGTTTTTCTTAGAAAAAGAAAATTAAATGTTTTAGAGAGTCTATTTTTGTTTCCAATTTTTAAAAATATTTTTAAAATGTTAAATCTTATTTCTACTTATAAATCTCCTTATGATTTCTCTCAGAGTGTTTATATTGCATGAATATTTAATCTGTAGGCAGAAGGACTAGGGTAATAGTATCCTATTTTAAAGTGTCCTTGTAGAATGATATAGAGAAGGTATTCTGGAAAATAAAGAAAAGAATATGTATGTCAAGGCCTTGCATTTATAAAAAGCAAATATCTCTTCACACATTTGAGTTTTCCCCCCAAAGAAGATTGCTGTTCTTGTCTAAGGAAGGAAAATAACTGGCATATTTGCTAAATATCAGTCTACAACAATAATTATAGAAGTCTTGAATGTCTTTTCTTATTGCTCATTTATTTTCTTTTTTATTTTATTTATGAACAATTTCTATAGCCTGATAGGAACAGAGTTTTGCAGCCATATCCCTCCCTCTACGACCTACCATCCTAGACTATAGTAAGTACATTAAAAAAACAAACAAAACAAAAAGAAATGGAAAACATCCTTTGATATAAGCAAGGGTTCACAAAACAAAGAGATTAACTATTCAGCTTGTCCTTAAATATTTATTCTAAGAAGCTATGACCACTTCTGTGGTCCCATGCAATGTCACCCACTCATGGACCCTTAGAAATACCATGCAAAAATCTAGTACTCTCCCCTATAGAACAGACTTAAAAAATGTTCTTTGATCAAATCTCGTGGTACATCTATACTTCCTTGAAACTCTAAAGCAATAAGAAAGGGAGGAAGAAAAGACACAAATTGAACAAGAATTTATTATTTTTAGGCCAGTAAAAATTTATGGTTTCTAGTCATTATTCATATAAAAATAAAAGCCTATATATATTATATTTATTATATTATAATATATAATTTTATATATTAGCCTATTATATATAATATAATAGCCTATTATATTATATATATTATATATATTATATGATATATGTATATATATTTTCAAATTAAAAAAAAAAGTTTTATCCATTTAATTTTACTAATAAAACTCCAGTGGGATGGTAAGCTGTAAACAACCACAATTTCAATACCCCTTGGATATTAGATCATTTTATTGCTTTTCCAATAAAAGAGAACAGAATATATTTAAGATATTTTGTAAATATATTTTCAAGTTAAATTTATCAAAATTCCAATTAACTTATTATCTTGAAAATGAATAAACATTATAGGGAGCAAATGCTTTACCTTTGTAAATATTCACACATCCAAAAAAAACTGGAAACTACTGAATGAAATAAAATAGGTCATATTATTATCTGCAGCTTTGGGCAGTCACATATTTTCTTTTTCTTTCTTTACCATCATTGCTTATTGCCAAAAGGAAATCAGTCTATGTATCATTGGAAAAGACGTGAAATAAGAAAGATCATGTAATGGGAACTGAGATGTTAGAGTCTATGAGAGGTTGGTGCACATGAAACACCTTTAGGGGCTCTTTCAACAGCTCTGTGATGCTGTGGCACATCATTCTGAGGTGTTATTCTGTGAGTGGGTATCTGACTATCAGAGTAGACTTTAAAGTGGAGCTCTGTCAGGTGGAGGAGCTTGTGCAGAAAGAAATATCCCTCAAGCAATCCTTCACACCTTGTACCACCATCATACTTGGTCATCTTCACTCTGTGACTGGAGACATGCCTCAAAATCCACTACAGGAAAGGATGAGCACATAATTGTAGCAGAAATTTTTAAAGTGAAATATTTTCCTGTAAATATGTTGGTCATATGTTTTATACAGAAAAATAGCTCTTAAATTTGATGTGATTTCTGCATTTTTTTCTCATTATTAATTTTTGGTGTACCACTTACAAAATCATGAACAATGTCTGTAACTGTTGCAGACAGAGAGAAAGTAATGATTGGCATTTTTGTTGTAAATATTAAGTACCATATATGGAAGAATAGTCTAATATAGTACAAAGTATATAGAAATAACTAATAAATGCTATTTTAATTTTTGGATTGATTAAATACAATGTATATTTATTCCAATTTCAAAATCAGAGCATCTTGTCTTTTATGTTGGCAACATGACTGATTTTTTTTTAAACATTTGAATTGATAAACATGATTTTTCTTCTTAGATAAACTAATAAACTACATGAAAACATTTCCTAATTTTCTGTTACCCTTGCATTTCTGAAATAATACCCATTGTTTAAAACTACATTACTGTTTTAATCTACTTCTGGAGGCTGATACTTCATTTATTGTTTTTGCTTTCATATTAATGAGTAAGCTATGGTTTAATTTTTGTGAAAATATCCTGTTTTATATTGATGTTATACCCACATAATAGAAAGAATTAGAAGTTTTCCTTCTTTTTTGATACTCTAGAAGAATTTTTAAATCATTGGAATTATCTCTTCCTTAAAAGTTGGTAAAATTTCTCTGAAATGCTCCGTGTATTCTGCTTTGATTAAAGTAAAGGAATTGTTCTGATACTTTCTTTGAAGTCATTCATTTCGGGGGTGCCTGGGTGGCACAGCGGTTGAGCGTGTGCCTTCGGCTCAGGGCATGATCCTGGCGTTGTGGGATTGAGCCCCACATCAGGCTCTTCCGCTATGAGCCTGCTTCTTCCTCTCCCACTCCCCCTGCTTGTGTTCCCTCTCTCGCTGGCTGTCTCTATGTCTGTCGAATAAATAAATAAAATCTTTAACAAAAAAAAAAAAAAAAGAATGAAGTCATTCAGTTCGGATATTCTATTTCTAGTCCCAGTTTTTATAAATTATATATTCCTAGGTAACTAAACTTTTTAATGTTGTTTTCAAATTTACTTACATAGAAGTGACTTAAGAGGTCTCTTATTATGTCCTTAATTTTCTAGCCTATCTCTTAGCTTTCACTATCCTGGATTAAATTCCTTTTTTTTTGTCCTTTAAAAATGTAACTTCAAGTCCTCTAGTTCAGAAAAGTTGCATCAAATCATATTATTTAATTGTTGCTTTATATGACTACTGTGGTTTTCTCCTTTGAGGGGATGAATTATGCTGTATTGACTGTTGTCTTTGCTATAATGTGTCTCTCAGGAAGGTCAGTAGTTGATAGATCTCAGCAGTCAGTCCTCTCTGGGAATTTGCTCAGCTGAAAAGAGGTCCTCTACCCAAGATTCATGCACCCATCCCAGTGTATCCTACATCCAGTTACTTGTGGGTGCTGGTAAAGGTTTGATCCCCACTCAAAATTTTTCATTAATTTTAAATGGCTATCCCAATTTCATATTGCTCTACTGGTTCATCTGAAGCTTTCTTATGATTGCACCACAGGGTAAATTCTCCATTTGTTCAATCCTGTTTCTTTTCCTTCTCTCCATAAGTCGATACTTTGACAGCACTCTCCAATAAACTTCCTGCATTCTAATCTCTACGTAAGGTTCAGTTTAAGACTGGCCAAAGTAAGCAGACACTACAATTTTATTCTAGTGATGAATCACTGTATTAGTCACCAATTTCTGCATAACAAGTTACTCCAAAACTTAGCAGTTTATAACAAAAAAACATTTGGAATCTCACACAAATTCTGAGTGTTAGGAATCCAGAAGCATCTTAGTTATGTAGTTCTGAATTAGAGTATCTCCTAAGGTTGCAGCTGAGCTCTCAGGCGGGACTTCATTCATCTCAAGGCTGCACAAAGGCCAGTGGATCTGCTTCTAAGTTTTGTCACAGACTTCTCAGCAGGCCTCAGTTCTTCATTGACTGTTGGGTGGAAAACTCAGTTCCTCAACACATGGGACTCTCCACAGAGCTGCCTCAAGAAATGGCACCTAGTTTCTCCCTGAGCAAATGATCCAAGAGAGTGAGAGTTCAAGACCAAAGCCACACTCCTTTAAGAACATAATCTCAGAAGTGACATACTCAAAATTTCTGCCATAGTATATATAGATACACAGTATATATGGATATGGAGGGGACTGCATAAGGGTGTGAAAAATAGAAGATAGGGGTCATTTGGGGCCATCTTGTAGGCTGGCTATAACAATTGCTCACCAGAGGGCTGGTGCATTCGTTATATGTTGCTCTGCAACAAATTACCCTCAAACTTAGTGGCTTAAACAATATTTATTATCTCACTGTTTCTAGTCAAGAACTTGGGCACAGCTTAGCTGTATCCTCAGCCTCTGTGTCTCTTAAAAGTTCACAGTTATCTCAAAGTTCTACTAGAAAGGATTTGTTTTCTAGATCACTCACATGGCTCTTGGCAAGATTTAGTTCCTCGTGGCTTGTTGAACTAAGATCTCAGTTCCTCATAAATTGTTGGCTGGCATCCTCCCTCATTTCTGTGCCATGAGGGCTTCTCCATAGAATATGTTATGACAAACTGCTGGCATCGCAGCAAGCAAAAAAGAAAGCAGGAAAGAATACTAGCAAAAGTTACAGTCTTCTGTAACTCAATCACGGAAGTGACACCTCATCATCTTGCCATATTCTATTAGAAGCAATATGTAGACTTATCCCACCCTCAAGGGAAGGGGATTATACAAGTATAAATACCAGAGATGGGGGTCTTTGGGAACCACACTACAGCTGGCAATGTGTTACTCTATTAGGGTGTATGGATAACATAAAGTTAGCTGCAGGCACGAGGTGGTTGTAAAATTATAAAAACTCACTGCTGGTGAACTAAAAGGTATACTTGTAGAAGGAAATATACTAGACAATTATAAATCAGTCATTTGAAAAATATGGAAGATACAATAATAAAGATAATGGAAATGAATGATTGTTGCTGGAGACAACTGATACTTGGGAGAGAGACAATGTAAGGCTGAAAATGATTAACTGTCTATCAAAGACTATATATGGGAACTGGTGGGCCTGCCTAGCAGCATATAAATCATATCTCCTGCAGCTAGAGGGCAAAGAAAATTGAGGGTCAGCTCTGTGACTTAATCATGGCAGTAACAGAGCTCCAAAGAGAGTCAAATATCCAACCTATACAGGCTTGTTAAGGGAAATTGATGGGAAATAACTGAACCCTTAAACATGGGAGAGGGTTATCTGGGTTGAATAACATTCGAAGATCAGTCTTTAAGCAAGTAATGTTAAAAGCCTGGATGTAACTGGAGGGATTTCTGAGCAGTGTCGCCCATGGAGTAGCAATCCCCTTGCCTGCCATGCCAGCAGTAGGTCTTTAATACTATCAGCATCAAGTTGTCTTTTCCAATGCAGTGTCTCCAGGTGGTGTGCCATCTTCAGTAAGTCCTAGTCAGCAAGCACCACATTTAATAGTAAAAGCTTAGGAGTGATTGACATGTCACCAGCTGAGAACAAGATAATATTCTCAAGAAGGAAAATGGAGCAGAAATTCAAAGAGGAAAATGGGGTTATATTGAAGACAAACTATGTCAATCTTCTTCCCAATTTTGCTAGCCATTACTGACAACCAGGGGCTGAGCAATGTCTAACAGGAAGTTGAGAAACAGGCTCAAATGTCACCATTGCCAAGTAATTGTATTTTTCTGGGTCTCAGTGACCTTGTCTATGAATCAGGATATTATGTTCACTGTGAACATTCTCAAAGGTTCAGAAAACCATTTGTTTAGTATAAAAGTTAGAGTCTTAGTGTAGAAACAAAGAAAGCTATTGCTCAAATGTTCACTTACAGAAAATGGGGGCATGTGTCAGAGAAAGAGTGCAGTACCTGAGACAAGTTCTGGAACATGTTAAAATAAAGGTGAGCAAAGGTTACAGAAGAATGAACACAGGAACACTCTGAAGACCACCAGTGTTAACCTTTGCCACATGCTCACTTGGAGGATGCATTCACATTTAAGAAACTTATTTGTACTACCTTCGTATTTTGTTATAATAGAAGGAAAACATGCATAGAAATGTAAGCTCTAAATAATCACTAGCTGCCAGCCCCTAGAAGCAGGCCCCAGAGCAATTCTCTAACCCTCTCCATTGAGCTGGGCAATGAGGCCCCATGATACTCATCTGTGCATTCTTATCAGGTCAGAAAGTCTTAACCTCAGCAGAGAGCTTTGCCTCTAGGCTTCTCCTCAAGTTTCCTGGTCCAGGCATCCACAAAGTTACACCTCAGGTCACCTGGCTCCTTCTCTTCCCTATCTCACTGGACTGCACAGTTATTCCCTAACCATTTCCTACTCTTGGTTATATACCATTAACTATTTCCTCCAAAGTAAATCTAGTTGTAAAGAAAACATTTCACCTTTTTTTTTTTGTAGTGTGATGGTTAAAAGGAAAAAAAGAGAGAGAGAGAGAGAGAGAGAAAAATGACCCTTAATTCCTGTAGTAGAAGGATCTGAATCACCCAGAACTATAGTAACTATTCTAATCAGGGCCATTAATTATGATAGATTATAAATGAATTCATCTGGACTTGAACCTCTAAAGAGCTCAAAGTACTTTACAAACATTGATTCGTATTCTAAATAGTGAAAAAGAACCCCTAGGAATATATCACTGGGGATTAAAGAAACAAATACTTCTGAAAAGCCATTCATAATTTGTACCATTCCCTTTTTATTTCCAGACCCTAAAAAATGGAGGCCACCATCTTAATATCAATGTCCTTCCAAGAGTGAGGAGCCAATTTCTGGTTGAATCCCTCTTTGAAGGCTTCCCTTTTGGTGACTGTATTAGTTTGCTAGAGATGTCATAATAAAATACTTCAAATTGGGTGTCTTAGATAACAAAAAATTATTGTTCAGAGTTTTGGTGGCTGGAAACCAAAAATCAAGGTGTCAGCAGTGTTGGCATCCTCTGATGTCTATGAGAGAAAAATCTATTCCTATGGATGTATAGATATGTATATCTTCCTGTAGATGTGTTGATGTATCTTCACATCTTCTATGTGTTTCTGTCTGTATTCACATCCCCCCTTGTTATCAGGACACCAGTCATTTTGGATTAAGACCTCACCCTACTCCAGCATATCCTCATACTAAATTGTTACCTCTGCAACGACCCTATTTCCAAAGGATGCCACATTCTGAGGTGCTAGTGGTTAGGATTTCAACATATGGATTTTGGGGAGGCACAACACAACCCTTAAAAGT
Organism: Ursus arctos; assembly: GCF_023065955.2. Lineage (NCBI taxonomy): Eukaryota > Metazoa > Chordata > Mammalia > Carnivora > Ursidae > Ursus > Ursus arctos. The sequence goes on from NW_026622852.1 coordinate 7,368,218, forward strand.
TATGTTAAGGCTTGATGAAACTTTTTAAAATACTCATCAATGGAAAGGGGAAAAAATGATAGTTTAAAACATGAGATCTGGAGAGATGAAGTTTCAACTCTACTATTTTTAGTGTCTAGCCTCACAAACTTAGAAAGTTCCTAGAAGCAAGAGCAGTTTTATATATACAGTTGTATCTTCCTTTATGTGAACTTTATGCTGTAAAACAGATCAATCATAGGCCAGCTCATCAAATTGCAGGACTCACCAAGGCATTCCTAAGGTTCTTTTTAAATTCTAATGCTTATATCAGGTGATTTAATTTTTGAAAGTATCTTTCTACACCATAGACAAAACAATATCCACTTACTGTGGTGAGACAGACCCATGGCTGTAATAGAAAAAGATGTTCAACAGGGCAAATGAAACCTCTGACTTTAATAACTAAAACCTGATGAATACTCTGTTCCGTTCGATATAACACATGAAAAATTATCCATTACTTTTATTAACTCTTATTTTTTGCTTTCATCAACCATTTGTTTGGATCAACTGATAAAGAGCCAGTAGTTTGTTCTTCCTTTCTCACTGGCTTAATTAAACCAATGAATTATGTGGGTGCCATGAAATCATGCAAACCTAATGCATATATATTTTTAAAGGTAAAGCCTGCTTAAAAATTCAGTTTAATAAAGAAAGCTATCCCCTTACATTTACACCCACTTCGTGTACATTACATAAAGAACAAAGTCAGGACTTGCTTGATAGACAATCAACTGATGAGTGTGTAACACACTAATTAAAGTTCTGATTTCAATTTAGGTGATAATCTGAGATGCTGATAACACTGGGTTAAAAGTCCTAGTAAACTAGATAATATTTTAAAATAGGAAAGTATTAAGGAATTTAATACAGACTGCTGCCAAATTTAATTAATAAGAAGGTCCACTTTTGTCCACTGATTCTATTTGTTAAAATTACCCTAATATTTAAATGTATAAAGCAAAAAGTATTATTTACTTTCCTCACTTCTCACAAATTTGTTCATTTAAAATATTCATTCAGCATATTTGCTAGAGTGTGCTCTCTAACTTAATGGCAAAATGAGGTCAAACCTCCTCATTTTTTAAAACTTTTTTTAAAGATTTTATTTATTTATTTGAGAGAGAGAAAGCACAAGCAAGGGAAAGGGACAGAGGGAAAAGCAGGCTGCCTGCAGAGCAGAGAACCTGACACAGCACTAGATCCCAGGACCCTGGGATCATGGCCCGAACTGGAAGCAGAGGTTTAACTGACTAAGCCACCCAGGTGCCCCAAACCTCCTCATTCTTATGTGGGCTCAAATAAACTGTTGTTAAAGTACATGCTCCCTAAACTACATTTCATAAACACCTCATTATTAATGAGGATATATTCTCCATCTTATTCTTTTCCCTTAACACAATAATTATAGAGGGATGCTATAACATTAAGAGGTATAGGTCTCATATAAAAAGTGGTTATTTTATTCTTAGAACAACCCTATTAGTTTAGGCTCTTGGATTACAAGCAACAATTTAAATATTAGATGTCTTTAAATAAACAAATAATAAGATAATCAGTTTATGTAAACAAAAGTCCAGAAATAGGTGTGATAAGTTTTGATCTGAAGATTCATAGTCGTGAGGTATCAAGTATAGTTCCTGTGTTTTCCCACTTCAATACTTCTTCATGTGTTGGTCTCATTCACACACTGATCCTACTCAGCTTAACAAACACCAGTGTGGCCTCCCTAGACTTCATGTCTAGGCAACTTATCCTCACCTCCATTATCTAGAAGCCTAGTGGACATCTCTTTTCACAACATCTGTGGAAAAGAAAGAAACTTTTTTCCTAGATGCCCTGACACTGTCTCCTCATGTCTTATTGGCCAAATACAATCATCTACCTTTTTATTACTGGCATAGACTGATTGGTTTAAAGTAGTTTAATTTAGCCACACAACTAAAACCAGAGTACATTTTATCCAAACAACTTTTCTGAGAACAAAGAAGAGGATCTCAAGAGAAATCCAATAGCATCAGAATAAGTAAATGGATGCTGAGTATGAACACTATAAACATCTACTCACAGCAGGTATTATTACCTTCATTTAATAGATGAAAAGCCCGAGATGTGGAGAGATTAAAGCTATGCTTGTAACTAGATACTAGCTAGTAAGTGACAATACACGAGGGTAACAGATTGTTAGCCTTAGAAGAGATCTTCAGCTACAAAACCATATTCTTACAAGAGGCTTAGAAATATTAAAGCTTACTTTGTCAGCCCATATAATCTTGGATCAACCTCCAGGTATCTTTCTATTAAAAAATCCACTTATAAGAAAAAGCATGTACCTATATGTATTTTGTAGCTACTGCACAATTAATTATTGACTCTTATATAGTGTTGATAGTGGCCCAAATTAAGTATTTATGCCCAGACTACACAAAAGCACTACCATGATCATCATCAGACACCAAACGCCAGGTACCAATTTCTGAATGTATTCAACATGCGCGGTATGTGCCATTTGTTATCAAGAACTTCAATCTGATAGTATAGGTTCCACATAGGTTATATTCCTTAAAATGTTCTCTACTGAAATTTAGATGCATATGTGAAAATAATACAATTATGCGAAGAAAATATATGCTCTGTACATTTCATACAATGGCATCTTCTTCCCCTTTTGTTAATAATTCTGCCATTGTGGGTTCTAAGTCATCCAGTTCCAAGTGATTCTATTGAAAGTTTCTACCACAAGCACCACTTTCATCTCTTCACAAATTAAAAAACTAAAATGTTTAGCCAAGTTGCCTCTGGAAACCCTGAAATTATAACACACTGGGAGGGAAGTCTGCTTGAAATACAGATGAGAGGTTTACTTCACATAAAGCTTTCAAACTGGTAAAACAACATGAGATGGAAAGCACATTCTTTTAAGGTATTCACAACCCCTCCCCCCTTAGTATTCTGAAGCAACTGAGAAATTGTCTCAGGAACCCCCTGGGGGGGGGGGAACTACTCCTTGATTAAAAGTAATCCCATTGCAGAATGCAGTTTAAAACCAGGATTAAGATGAAACTTCTTGTGCCCAGTTATGGATTAGGGTCAACTAGACTTGCCCAACCAGCCACAGACAGAAAAGCTTGAGGGTTCCTGTCTAGCAGAAGCTAACTGTAACTCAGCTACATAAAACATAGAAGAAACTGTGTAGACGAACTCCCCTGGTTCTTTTCATCACCACGTATCAGGAAAGGGAAAGAGTTGAGAACAAACAGAAGTGTCATGTCCCCAAGTCTCATAAACTAACAAGGGAGAAAAAGTTTTCCTTTAATAGGGCTTTCTTTCTGAGAAGGGAAAAATCTCCTCCCCTCTTTAGAAACTAAAACATGTGCCATCCCAAACTGCTACTTGTATTCGATCAATGAGAAAGTCTCTTGAGAAAGGCTTCTGTAGGTCTTCCTTTCTGGTGATAAGAGTGTGACCACTAAGAGACCAGCTATGGGATCAAACTACTCCTTTCTGTGTCTGGCCTCTGCCACTTATCAGCTATGTCACATTGAGCAAGTAAACTGTCCACTCCTCAGTTTCCTCATCTGTAAAATGTTCATAGTCATAGATTTGTTGGAATACTTGAACGAAGTAATCTGTGTAAGACACATACTGACATTACCTGTCAGAGTAAGCTCTCCAGAAATGTTGACTGTCTTCATTAATATGATACTCCTGTGGGTACTATCAAAGAAAAACAAGTCAGGACTTAGTAAGGAGACAATTTTCTTCAAAAGGATTATTGCAAGGAAAGGAAGGGATTATTGCAGCAGGGAGAACACTGTGCCTACAATTCTGCAACTATTACAAACCAAACAGAACATTTTTAATTTAAGAAGATAAAGAAAAAGCAAACATATATAAGCAGAATCTTTGGAGGGGAACTGAATAAACAAGGGGAAATGACCAGTGCGGTCTGACAAGAAAAGGGTCTTGCTGTGCGGTTAGTTGACTCCCAGGGAAAGCTGATTGGAAGACACTTAGTTCAGAGGCTCTAACAAATTATCATAGATGAGTAACTTAAACAAGAAACATATATTTCTCATGGTTCTGGAGGCTAGGAAGTCCAAGATCAAGATGTCAAAGATCCATTGTCTGGTGAGGAACCACTTCCGGGTTGTTGATGACTGTCTTCATGTTGTATCTTTACATGGTAGAGAGCAGAGAGTGAGAGCAAGTGCTTAAGTCTCTTTTTATATACATTACTCCCATTCATGAGGGCTCTGTCCTCATGACTAATCACCTCCCAAAGGTTTCACCTCCTGATACCATCACACCAGGGATTAGAATTTCAATATATGAAGTGGCGGAGGGGGTTGGAAAAACCATTCAGTCCATAGCTGGCACCTTCCCCTTTTTTGTGCAGAGTTCAGGGCCTGTAGGAAAGAGAAGCCTGACTAAAATTTCATCAAGACAAAGCAGAGGATAAGAAACCATCCACCGTGAATGCAAGTTGGTACAGCCACTCTGGAAAACAGTGTGGAGGTCCCTTAAAAAGTTACAAATTGAGCTACCCTATGATCCAGCCATTGCACTACTGGGTATTTACCCCAAAGATACAGACGTGGTGAAGAGAAGGGCCATATGCACCCCAATGTTCATAGCAGCAATGTCCACAATAGCTAAATCGTGGAAGGAGCCGAGATGCCCTTCAACAGATGACTGGATTAAGAAGCTGTGGTCCATATATACAATGGAATATTACTCAGCTATCAGAAAGAACGAGTTCTCAACATTTGCTACAACATGGACAGCACTGGAGGAGATAATGCTAAGTGAAATAAGTCAAGCAGAGAAAGACAACTATCATATGATTTCTCTCATCTATGGAACATAAGAACTAGGATGATCGGTAGGGGAAGAAAGGGATAAAGAAAGGGGGGGTAATCAGAAGGGGGAATGAAACATGAGAGACTATGGACTATGAGAAACAAACTGAGGACTTCAGAGGGGAGGGGGGTGGGGGAATGGGATAGACCCGTGATGGGTAGTAAGGAGGGCACGTATTGCATGGTGCACTGGGTGTTATACACAACTAATGAATCATCGAGCCTTACATCGGAAACCGGGGATGTACTGTATGGTGACTAACATAATATAATAAAAAATCATTAAAAAAAAATAATTAAAAAAAAAATAAATAAATATATATGTTCTGATACCAAAAAAAAAAAAAAAAAAAAAAAAAAAGAAACCATCCACCGTAATACTTGGCCAGCTCTAAGTTATCCAGTTCCAAGTGATTCTAGTCCTTCTGGCTTTACAGCCTAAGCCTTTCTGTTGTTCAGTTTGGGTACCTCCTTTGCATTGCAGAAGCTTTGTGCTTGTTTCTAGGACAAGCTGGGTATCCACTGGTTTCTTCCATGATTGTGGCAGCCATGTCAAAAACATTCTCCACTGGGTTTCCCACTGGATTGTAACGAACACACCTATATATGCCATACAAGTCATTTTCTGTCTTGACCATCCCATTCAAACTATATCCCTGCACTTGCGAAATGATAATCTTCAGTAAAGTGCTCTATTTCAGTTCTTGCTTTGTGAGAAATGAAAAAGTAACCTTGACTTGTCATACCCCAAGACAGCATTGCAATAAACTAGGTTCTTCTCAGTTTTCTCTGTGTAGTCCCCATAGTGTTATATCTTTACTCTCTCTCACCCGGGATTCTCCTACATATTCCATAGGATGAATGGAAGAAATAGCTTAGTGGAATATACATGTGCATAACACACACTTCCTCTTTTCTTTCCCCTAATGTTGGAATCTCTTACTTTAGCCAGACACATAGTGTTCTTGTGAGAAACTAAATATACAAATAGATAATGCCCAGACCATACATGGCAATGGAACTCTGACTCACAACTTCTGCAGCAATTAGTCCAAAAAGTCAAACCATACCTCTGCAGCAATGTGCCCAAATGGTAAGGATTTGGTCAATGACTCTCATCTTCCCTAATTTTTGCTCCTGCTTCCAACTCAGGACCAACCAGAGAAAGTCAAACATACCCTTCAAACTAATCAGATAGAATGTTCTCACTTCTAGTTAGACTGCCTCCGGCTTCTTCATTCTGTAAAGGAAAACCTGCACCAGACACAAGTTAAAATGGCAAGGAAGACTTTATTCAAGACTATTTCAATAGAGGTCAAGACTATTGAGAGAGAGAAGATAGATGGAACTGAACTCTTTTAAAACAAATGTGCAAGGATTTTTAAATGGTAGAATGAGCTACAGGAAAAGTATTGGAGGATGTGAATGGGACGTAGGCCAATGTGATTAGTCCATCTGTGTTTACTAATCCTTATCAAAGATAAGCTCCTACTTTCAGACAGAAACTAGGAGACAGGAGCCCTGTCTTTCTTGATGATGACATTTCGAAGAGTTGGTTCCCAGGTCTTTGAGAAAGACATTCTTGGGTTGTAGAATATTTACATCTTAAAGAAGCAGAGAATTTACAATTGCAAGTTTTCTTTAAAAAGAAAAAAGAAATGCTCTACAAAAAAAGAAGTTAGGAGCCTACAGTCTGGAAGAAGCCTCTCTAAAATTCAGTCAGCTTGAAGGGAACTTGAAGGCCATGTTGGTCTTTGCCAACAACCTCTAATCAGAGTATATCTAAAGTCTTCCCTATTTTTTCCTTATTAAGCTTTTTCTCTTCCCTGCTTGATTTTCAGTCCCTGCCAAACACAAGTGATGGTGCCTAGCTCCCCAAATGAAGAGCCTCTGCTTGTTTTCACTTGGGTTGTTTTCATTTATTTCCACATTTGAAAATATGAAAATCTCCTATAATGGAGATGTGGATCCTTAGACATTTTCATTTGTAGTGACTACTGGGATTTTTTTTAAAGTTGGATCTAAGGACAATGACATCTCTTCATATTTAAATTTAATAAAAAAAGGCATTCTACTGATGTATATTTAGGAATATTATTTCTATTTTTACCAGAAAACTGTGATTGTTTAAATGTATCTCCATCTTGGTTCACACACACACAAAAAAACAAAACCCTGCAAAATAAGTAAATTATATAATACGTTATGAGTTAATAAATGCAAAATTATGGAAGGCAGGGTAAGGAAAATCCAGAGTGCTGCAAGGGTACAGAGGGTTATTTTATTTTATTTTATTTTATTTTATTTTTATTTTATTTATTTTTTTTAAAGATTTTATTTATTTATTTGACAGAGAGAGAGACAGCCAGCGAGAGAGGGAACACAAGCAGGGGGGGTGGGAGAGGAAGAAGCAGGCTTCTAGCGGAGGAGCCTGATGTGGGGCTCGATCCCAAAACGCCAGGATCACTCCCTGAGCCGAAGGCAGACGCTTAACCGCTGTGCCACCCAGGCGCCCCGAGAGGGTAATTTTAAGTAGGGTGGTCAGAGTACATTTCATTGAGAAAATAAACTTAAGCAAAGACTTAAAGAAATTTAGTCAATGCGGCTATCTGGGTGAGTATTATCCCAACCTTGCCATATCTAGCTCAAGATGTCACTTGAGGGGAATAGCAAGGAGGCCAGCATTCTTGGAACAGGGTGATTTTAAGGGATTTGGTGAGGGTGCGGGTGGGGGTGGAGGGGGAGGGGATAAGATGAAAGGCAACAGAATGAGGAGATGTCACATGACAAAGCACCATAAGATCTATAAAGGCAAATGGCTTTTCCTCTGAAGAAAATGAGGGGCCCTGGGGGATTTTGAGAAAAATTACCATTTAAATAATTTCAGGTGATAAAGAAGGAACACTGCCTAAGTCAGCACATCTTGGTCTTTCTCAAATGCTGGTTCTGCCACAAGCATGGAAAAAGTCCCTCTAACCAGACACTACTTTTTTTTTTTTTTTTAATCTAAGTGTAGTAGATAATGTTACATTAGTTTCAGGTGTACAACATAGTGATTCAACTTCTCTATACATAATGCTATGCTCACCGTAAGTATAGGTACCATCTGTCACCATACAACACTATAACAATATGACTGACTATATTCCTTATGCTGTACTTATTTATTCCATAACTGGAAACTTGCATCTCCCACTCCGTTTCATCCATTTTGCCCATCCCTCCCAACCCCCTCCCCTCTGGCAAACCATTAGTTTGTTCTTTGTATTTATAGGTCTGATGCTACTGTGGTTTCTTGACTGGGTAAGTAGGGCTAGGCCACCGTGTATAATCTCTTACCACTCAAACCACCTTTGCTATTGGGAAAACCTCTGTTCAGCTGGAGGAGACCCAGTTCCTTAAATGAGTACAGACTGACTAATGGAAGGGCCTAATGTTATGGCAGTCAAAATATGGCCCAATGCCTTCTCTTCCCTGGTATGTTTCCCCAATCTTGCTACATTTCAACAGTCTTTTCTTTAAATTTTTTTTAAAGCTTGCATCAGGAAAGAGCTGCCAAGGGGAAAACTGCTCCAAAGAAAACACTTTGTTTGTGCAGGCTTATTTCCAAATGGTAATGTAGACTTCCCTGGAAAAGACCGGATCAAAATTCTCCAGAAGCCTGTGGTGCTAAGACCATTCTCATTTTGTGTGCTAGCATTCACTTAACAAAGTCAGTCAATGCATTTTGGTCAATAACCCTCTCAACTACTAACAGGGGAAAATGTGAGCTTCTAAGTGACATCTTGAGCTAGATAAGGTGCTCATCATAATGAGAGGAGCAATTTGCATTTTAGAAGGAAGAAATACAATAGAGCTTTTTAAAATGCAGCTCTCCTTTCATTCTCACATGGAACCTGATTGTAAAGGATGGCATCATTGCCTCTTTTCTGTAACTTGCATTTAATAATTTTTACCTTTTTCCCACTGGTTTCCACTAAAAGCCAGAGATAGAGAATAGAAATTCCAAAAACTAACCAAAAGTTGTCTTCAATTTTGCATTTTGTCAGTTTTCTGCAATGTACATTGCAAGGATATGTGCTTCTCTCTTACTCTGGGTGGTGGCAACTCCTGTTTCAAATTAGTGAAGTCTCAAAGGTGATTGATACACTATAATTCCAAGAAAAGAGACTACTGAAAGGGCTTAAGGCCTACATGCAAAGGTTGTGTTAAAATAATGTCATAGCACATAGAACAGATTCGTTACAACATGCCACCTGTCTCCCAAGTAAAAAGTAATTCTAATCAATTCAAAGACAAAGGAAGAGAGAGAGGGGGAAAGAAAAAGGGAAGCAAGAATGGCCATTGCTCCTTATAATAAGGAGTCTAATTTTATGCTATTATCTGTTTGATGGTTTAAGTGGAATAAAGTGACACAGATCTGGAAATGTGAGAATGAGGCAGAATGAGAGAGTGTTTGTAAGAGGAATAATTTCAGACACCCATGGGGCTTCATAGAAAACTCATTTGCACATAGACAGGGCTCTCTTCTGGATGATGGATAAATGTAATTCCTAGGTACCGGTGTATTTCTTTTTATACTAATAAGACAGAAGAATGAAATGCAGGCTAAAATTGCTTTAAAAATTAGGGCAGTTTCTAAATGAATTGTATTTCTAAATGATTAGATAGTGACAGTACTGACAGCTCCCTCAGGTCACTAATGCAGAGACTCTTATCAGTAGTTTGGGTGATAATCAGTATTCTTAAACAATACTGCCCTATGAATTAAAAAAAAAAAAAGTGAGAAGGGGCTGTGAGTTTTAATCAATACATGAAAGCCTTCGATTACATTTTACATGAGAGGAAACATATATGAACTTTCATCTTTCAAGCAAAAGCTTCCTGGAAAGAAGAGATGAGGGGAAAATTTTGAAACAAGAAAGATCAAAGCTGATTAAAAATCTCCGAGCGCCATCTGGTGTCAGAAATAAAAATAATCACAGCCTTTGATGGTCAAATGATCTCCTTTTGTGGGCTGATCCCAGTGTGTTAGGGTTTACCGTATATTCAAACAGTAACTCTTGAAATGTAATTCACTTTATGTCTAATACCCAGATATGACTATTTACTTTTGGGGTTATAACTCCATGAATCTAGGGAAGTGAGGTGGTTGAGCCAGCCAGAAGTATTAATCATATATTGAAATACTTCTGGCAAAAAATGTATGTTTTAACTCAAGAATCCCTACAATTGTTGCAGTTTTCCACTCTGGTATACTTAAGTAAACTTCCCTCGGAGTAGGAAAAGTGTGTCTATACTTTCAAAAGCAACGGCCTCTTTAGAAATACAGAAGAAGCAGATGGGTAGCATATTTTTAAAGAAGAAACTTTGAGACTCATAATGCTAATGTGCCAAGATAAATTTAGCAGTGCATTTTTAAAAAAAAGAAATATAAATAGTGGTATTTGACTGTCTTAGAAATTTATGCATGTGTCTATTAATAGAACTTGAAAAATACCCTGCACCTCATCTTGTTCCACAACTGGTTTTTACTACATCTGTACATTAAAAATAATAACTCACCCTATTCGTTTATATTTCTGGTATACTCTGAGCTGCAGAGGCCTTTGACAATTTCAAAGACTGGTAGAATATTTCACAAATAAGAATACTTGCTACTCAAGAACTGTCAGTCCCCTGACATCAAGCAGTCTTTAGGTATGTTCTCTGTGGTTTGGTTGTATTAATGAGTCCTAAATAATGCAAGTGTTTTTTTTTTCTTTGAATAATTCATTCTGCAAGATTTCAGCGATGCTTTCTTCCTAGAGATAGCTAGGTAACACGTAGTACAAAACAGAGATAAAGAACATGAAAATAGAAGTTATACATCTCTTGTCACACAGAATAAGAGATTTGAATAGGATAATCTGTCTCTTTCATTATTAAAAAAAAACTAGACTTTCATTAAAAGGCAAAAATATTTAAATGGTGGAAAAGTGGGCCATTTGAATTCTATCTTTTAATATTTGCTAACAGAGAACTGTGATTATTGCTTCAAAAATGATTTCACAAGATTACAACTAGACATTGACACCTAATTTTCAAGCAATGGTGAGAAGTTTCATGTGCTTTCCACCCGCAGCCCCAAGCAATTATCCCTTCCAGAAAAGAGCTGGACCAAGAGACACTAGGGGAGCTGGCCACACGTGCCTGCCTTATGTCCCACAAGAGAACTGAGGGATGTGGCAGAGGATAGAACCAACTGCTGAGACTGGATGTCTTAGCACCCGGCAACTTGCTCTCACCTTAGGGCTGTGGTTGGCTTGGAGCAGCAAAAAGCAGGAGGAGGTCTAAATATAATACAGACATCTAAAAAGTTTCCAAAGAAATGACAGTATTCACACCAAGTAATGAAGTTCAAAAGTTGCTCATATGGAACTTAACTTTTGACTTAAAGCAAAATCAATAATTCAGTACCATAATCATATTAGATATATTGCGCAAAATGTCTACTGTGTACTAGGAATTGCTCAGGAATGAAAAAGTTATGTTGCTTGCATAAAAATAAAACTCACTTAATTCAAGACTGATTCCCTTATATTAATAAGTATAAAAAGGAAAATGTCTTCTTGGAGTACATAAATCTGCAAATGTGTTTTTTGCTTTGAAACACGCATTTGCTATTTAATAAAATTTTGATGTGCAAATTTTCTTTTGATTTTTTCTCGAACATCAGGAGTTCTCTGTGCCCTAACACACAAAAAATAAGATGTCTTAGAGGCCTACTAGTAGTCTAATCATGACTACTACTGTAGTCTAATCATGAACATTTTTTTCCAATTTCTCCATGATTTGCACTTGAAATAGATTGATTTTTGTAAACTCAAAGGTATATGCCTTAGGACTTAAGAAAAAAAATCTAGGATTACCTCTAAATTTTAGGAATACTATCTCCTAAATTAACATTTTGACTTTGTGGTAGTTTGGTATTTTTCTTAGAGATTTTTTCTTTTATCTCTAATTTTATTTCTGTTAATTCCAAAGTGACCGGTTTTAGATGCGTTTGTCAGCACTAATGATAGTATATGAATTATAAACATTAGGATGAAATTATTATACAATATAAATAACACCTTAAATTATAAGAATAATATTTATAAAATATCTTGAGGAAATACTATTGTATATCATCAATAGTAAGGTTCATAGGATATAACAAATAACAGTAGATATTTGTATTTACCAGTTAAAGCTATGTTATCATATAACAAGGACAATAACCAGCAATACCAGCCATAGAGAAGATTTGCAGCACTTCAAATTTTATTCATAAAGTGGGAATATTAATGTAGCTCTATCCCACAATTTGAATTCACATAATCTAAGTTAGATAAATGTGACCTACATAGCACTCAACACTTTATAAACATTAACTCAGTTAAATTGACAATAGCTCTATGAAGCAAATGACATTATCCCTATTGATGGATGAGGAAACTAAAACTCATAGCTTAAATGAGATCTGCAAGTTGAAATAGTTAGTAACTGACAGATCCATGATTTGCACCGACTTCTCTCTGCTCATTTAATACATGGCCATGCTATAGGTTCATTGCATGTGTTCCACCTGAGCTACATATGATCAAAGAGACGGGAGAAACAGACATGGGGAAGTTCTTTAAGAAGCTTATCACCCTCGATATGTAAACATAACACATACACACACACCCAGAGGATAACATGTACTTTAGCATGTTGCACGTTGGTGTGAGGTGTTGGCTGTTAATACTAGATGTAGAGGAGTAAGTGTTAGTCAGCTGAAGTACCTGACATCAGTCTAACGAGGGAGAAATACAAACTAATGTTAAAATATAATGCCTAGCAATGAGAACTTTGGTAAATTTTCACATAGGATCTTATAAAAGCACGAAAGAGGCAATTAATGTAACCCTAGGTTTGAGGCACATTTTTTTAAAACATCCCCCAGGATGAAATACTTGAGAACAACTTTGAAGGTCAAGTAGGAATTGTGCAGGTGAAGAAAATGGAGGTGTGAAAAGTTTCAGCAGTGAGACAGCAAGGGGTAGTTGGTGAAAGTACAAGTTAGTTGATGGCAATTGATGGACACTGTGTGTTAGAGTGGGATGGGGTGAAACAAGATGGAAGCAGGGACAAATCAAGAAGGGTCTTCTATATTTAAGATGATTTGGAGGCATGGAATATTTAGACCAGGGACTGATGGATCAATTTGACAATATAGGAGCAGATTAGAAGGTGTTGGCACATGAGGTGCCTGGTCATGGGATCAAGCCTCCAGGTGGGCTCTGTGCTGAGCACAGAATCTACTACAGATTCTCCCCCTTCCTTTTTGCCCCTCCCCCCACATGTGCGCTCTCTCTCTCTCTCATACACTCTCTCAAATAAATAAAATAAAATAAAATAAAATAAAATAAAATAAAAAGGTGTTGGCACAAAAGCAGAGTAAACAGATGAGGATTCTTTAATGAAGAAAATGATGAGCCTTGAATGATGACTAAAGATAAAAAATGTTCAATATATATGACAAGCATTGGTACAAAAGGATCCGTTAATAATTGTTGAGTGTGAGAGCCATATAATTACTTATTTTATTTTATTTAAAATTTCCCATAATAAAAAGAATATCTAAATACCACCTAAAATAAAATAAATTAGAAACATGGTATTCACTGTATTGTGATAAAAACATATTACACAAAGATATGAAAAGATGCATTAGACGAGAAACACCAGCTGATTTCTAAAATCCAATACAACTATAAATTTCTGCATTACAACCTTTTTATAGCTCTATGAGAAATAGTCACAGACTCTCTTTAAATGTGTTTGTTTAATTATATAATTAACAAAGAACATGTGGGAAGAAAAGTGAAAATTTCATGTCTCAAAAATAAACAAGATTTTATTTAGAAATAAAGTATATTAAAATTTTCTCCAACTGGGATGCTTGGGTGGCTCAGTTGGTTAAGCATCTGCCTTCAGCTCGGGTCATGAAGCCAGAGTCCTAGGATCAAGTCCCATGTCAGGGTCCTTGCTCAGTGGGGAGCCTACTTCTCCCTCTGCCTGCGGCCGTCCCTGCTTGTGCTCTCTCTCTCTCTCTCTCTCTCTCTGATAAATAAATAAATAAAACATTTTTTAAAAAAGAAGAAAACTTACATTTTTTTCCTCTAATGAACAAAAGCACATAAGGAATGATGCATAAATAAACCACTTTGACACTTAATGAGTCTACAATATTCTGGATTTTATTTTAAGAAAATGTGCCATTTTCTTATATTTTAATGTATTTTGTCCCCGTCCTTTTGAAAAGATTTACTTTATATCAACTCTTCTGTTTTTCTGCAGTTTTATTTTAGAAATTATCAAAAACACTATCAGATATATAGATAAAATTCTGATGTTATTTCTTATAGAAAGAAGTTAATATTTATAATATGGTAAATATTATATTTTATTCTACTGAACAGTGATAAAATTCTGACAATGTACTAAGAGACCAAAAATGTAAAGCTTAGAATAATAATTCAAAAAGTCTTTACTTAACAGTGTATGAGAGCGTTGGCTGCTGAAGTCACAAAGATGCGTGAGATATGACAATGCGTAGGCTTTGGGAAAGGGAGCCATAAAAAAGTAAATTCTCTATGTTGTGTAGAGGAGAAGTAAATTCCAAAATAATTGGATTCACATTAATGATAGAGATTAAAAACATAATGGTTTAAACAAATTTTTTTTTAGCTTTAGGGATATAGGTAAAAACATATGGAAAAACAGCACTGGACGAGCCTGCAAGAAAACAAAGCAGCTCCAGAATGTTCAAGAAAGAACTCTTCTTAGGTTTATGCAGCAAAACTTATGTCACTCTAATTCTGTGAGGCAATAAGCGGTGCTAAGCAAGATAACAAAGTTACAAATCCAGGGGCACTTGGGTGGCTCAGTTCGTTGAGCGTCCAATTCTTGATTTTGGCTCAGGTCATGATCTCAGGATCATGGGATCGAGGCCTACATGGGGCTCCACACTCAGCAGGGGGTCTGCTTGAGATTCTCTCTCCCTCTCCCTCTGACCCCACCCCCTCCCTGCTCTCTCTCTCTCTAAAATAAATAAATAAATCTTCATTTTAAAAAAAGTTACACATCCAGCTTTAACTATATATATATATATATATATATATATATATATATATATATATATATATAATTTTAGGTATATAACTATTTGGACACATGACTACTAATAAATGTGCAATTATTGTGGTAAGTACATGTAAGAATTATATAGAAGATAATTCTATAGGAATTGTATAGGGGCACATCTCAATTAGCACTAACCACATTACAAGTCCTCATGAGGCTACTGTTACCATAGTGTAGGGTAGATCCCTGCGTTGGGTCAGACATGATTTTCACCAGCGCTTCCTTGAGATCAGTCCTCTACACACAGTCATGTGAGGCACACCTGTGACAGAGACTCCACAGCTCACATCAGAACTTGGCATCACAATGTCTGCTGTGCTCTCATTAATACATATTTATTACAAAGACCTGAGTGACACCAACCTTATAAACTGGCTTTGGTTAACAAAAAGAAGCACAGCATAATGAAAGAAGGACTAAAGTTTGTGATCAATAAGTATCTGTTGAATTAATGTTGAATGAAAGGGACTGGGTTTTAAGAACCATAGCCCAATTATTCAATTAAAAGTTGTGTGGTCTTTGTCAAATCATTTTGTATCTCTCAGCCTCAGGGTTTGCAGCTTTAGAATACCTACTCAACAAGACAGTAAAGCTGTTGTGAGGAATCAATAGGATAATTTTCTAAATTTCTTAATTTATGCCATGATCTCCTAAAGTGAGTTAATCGTGAAAACCTTGAAGACACATATAGAGATCAAACAATATAAGCAGATTTTTTTAATTGAAGATATTTGGCAAAGGGAAATTAAGACAGAAAAATAAAATGATAGTGGGACTAGAATCAGACCACAATGTGCCACCATAAGAGTATTCACGGTCATATAAATTTTGCCTCCCCCCAAAAATTGACTTAGTGGTATTTTGCACAGCCAGAGCAATGGAGAAAAACAACAACAACAACATAGTTTGGTTAACGAAGCTGTATCTGTGGGTTAGAGGTATTGGCTCATGTTAAGCTGAGAACGAATCTTGTGCACACCATTTCTAAGTTTGTGACACTGGGCTTATCTGCACCTCAGTTTCTTCATATTAAAAAAAAAAGAAAGAGAGATAATAATAACACCTACCTTGTACAGTTTTGAGATGATTAAATGAAACATCACATGTAAAGTTCTTAGATGAATGCCTGACATTTATTAAGTGTCACGTAAATGTTAGCTGAAATTATTTCTTTATCCATAAGATTAAAAATGCAAATAACACATGTATAGCATCCAGCAAAATGCCTGGCATATATATAGTTATATATAATATATAGTTATTTAATATATACGTTATTTTATATATTTACATATATAAAAATTATATCTATAAAAATAACATATATGTAATACCGATTATATTTTTAATCTCAATCAAAGCTGTGTACAGCACATTTTAACAAATACTGGAACATAAACTTTGGTGTTCCCCAGCCCCTCTGACCCAGAGAGAGTCTGAACAGCTCCCCCATGGTTTGGCAGAGTTCTAGAGCTGGATCTTTCATCGTCTAGTTGCTCTTTTAAACCTTGTCTTTTTTGTGTGTGTGTCTATGTGCCCCAGGCCATTTGAGCGAGGGGCCGGGACTAGCTGAAAGTCATTGCCAGAGGAGAGGACACAAAAGAAATTCTCTAACTAACAGAGATAAGTTAATCTTTCTGTAAGAGGTTTGGATTGCTATCTCCCTTGATTGTGCTGATGCTGCAGCCATTATCCCTTAGTAAATGAGCACATAAAGAAAAATCCCAATGAGTGGTACCTAATGGGGGGCTCTAAAGTGTGAATACGGAAATGGTATTAACAATTTGAGCAAATTCTGTCCTTTCAGTAAGTGACCATTATAAATAGTGCCATATTGTCAAGGGTAATTATCATTCTTGAAGTCCTTTTCTTTGTTATGCTACATAAAATTCTTTCCTACAGCATTCCCCCACTCTACAATTTAACTACCAACTTAGTTGTGCTATCAACTTAAACACACTCAATAAAGAACCGTGCATTGAATGAAATTTACATATGCAGATTGTCAAAGTCCATCACAACTTACCAGCTAAAGGAAGAAAGGACCATTTGTAATAACTGGCATATTTTTACATCAAAACTATTAGCAAAATCAACTTTTCTGTCCTTTCCAAAGGACAAATTGCTGCTGTATGAGAATTTAATTAATATGTGTTGATGAATAATTCAAACAGTAATGATCTTAGACTCTCAAGTTTATATGACAGGCTTCCATGTCACATATAAATGTTTGCATATAAAAAGCATATGATTTAGAAATAGAATGTGGAGTTCTCTTAACACCAGTTCCCATTTGTAAGTAGAACTTGTAGGAGATATCTTTGATAGAATTATGCGCTCTTTTCATTTTCCTAGCTCATTAAAAATCTGCATCTTTAATGTAATTCCCCTTGAGGCTCTGCTGGGCTCTCACTGTAATTTGCACACACATATGTACTGTGCTTGAACCCTTTATAGTCTCTCATAAAACCAGAGTAACCGCTTTTTTCTCAAAAGGGAGAATGAGGCTGATTGGTTTGTACTCTCAGGAGTATTGGGAACGTTTCTAATCAGAGAAATAGCTCTGTGTTGTCCCCAGATTTCCTTTCCTTTAGGGGAAAAACAAGCACAAACAACCCCTAATAGTTTTTACCCTTTCCTTAATTTCTTTTTTTTTTTTTGAAGATTTCTTAATTTATTTGAGAGGGGAAAGGGGCAGAAGAGAGGGAGAGAGAAAAAAACCTCAAGCAGACTCCCCTCTGAGCATGGAGCTGAGGTGGGGCTCAATCCCAGGACCCTTAGATCATGACCTGAGGCAAAATCAAGAGTCAGATTCTTAACCTACTGAGCAACCCAGGTGCCCCTACCCTTTCCTTAATTTCAAGTTTGAATTTTATATTCCCAAAATTTTAAGGGACTTTTTTCATTTTTAAAATCTTTTAAAATCAATTCTTGTCTTACATTTGTTATTCACTATTTTTTTTATTCACTGATTTTTCTGCAGTGCATTTCAGTATGCTAATGTGGACACACACATTACACACATTTTTTGAACGGAAATTTGAAAATATACGCTGAAGTCTTTAAACCATCCATAGCCCCATCATGCAGTCATTCTACCTTTGGTGTCCCAAATCATTTATAAGCATAGAGATTTATGTAATGCAAAAAAAAATACACCTCAAATTATTTGTGTATGGAGATTTGTCAAAGCATTCTCTGTAATTGCTTCACGTAAACGCCAACTACATATGCAGAAAGAGGAATTGATTAAACAGAATACAATATATATATATATTAAAAATATATCTCTTTTAAAATACTGTAGACAGATGCACACACATATGAAAAATAATGTCATAAAATTTAAAAGATGATGTGCATTATAAAAATATAACCCTGAACATATATAAAAAGAGAAAAATATGACTACATGCAAAATTTTAGTAGTGGTTATTTCTGACTGGTTGGTTACAGATTATTTTTATTTCATTTGTGATATTTAGCATTTTCTGAATTTCCTATCATAAAGAAGTTTTTCCCTGAGGTTATAAAAAAAAATTAACACTATCCAGAGGAGAGAAATGATGTGGTGAAGAATATGTCTCCAGTATTTTGGTAAGCACATTATAACACTTCTTGCACATAGAGAAAAAAGCATATATATTCACAAAACCCAAAGCAAATTATTTATTTCACTTGTACTGCGACCCTTTAACCTAGTTCAAATCTTGTAACTTCAGGCGAATCTGGAAGGCAAAATCATCCTCTGTAATCTCCATGTCGCCTGGTGGTGACAAGGATCCCTAACTCTCCTAGCCCTTCTTGCTTTCATATACTCAGCATTTTTCTGTTTGTCCTAGTTTCACTTTACTTTTATAGCTTTGAAATGATGAAACCTTGCAATCAGGCATCTCCACCCATCCTAGACTTTAACCAATGGGGATAAAATAAATCACAAGAGTTTTGCCCTCGATCGAGAATTAATATTCATTGCCTGAGTAACGAAGAAAAGGTGCGATAATATCATGCAAGTCATTTGGTCTGTGCATGTCACTTCTGTGCCATCTAAATTATAACATTCATCATTTCTCTGTCCTTAGTGGGTCTTATAATGGTGCCTACAAACAATATTTCAGAGCTTCCCAGAACCTTGGTGGATGCTGAGAACCATGGTAAAGGACTCAAAAAGTCCTTGATACTTAATATCATCAGGGGCAAGGGAGTATTTGGGAGATTTAATGCACAGAATAAAGACAGGTTGGCAGGCTTTCTGCCATCTGAAAGTTATAAGGCAGAAGAAAACCTAATTTCCGTATTCCCTTAAGAGACTGAATGAGCAAAGCAAAGAAAATTATAATCATCTCCCCCTAAAAAGCCATTTTACTGTTCACTCTCCTCAAAATGCAAACTACCAAACACATAATTAACTTGTAGAGGGTTTTTGGTTTGTCTTTTGTTTTGTTTTGTTTTTTCTAGTGTATGTGTTTTAACTGACATACACATTTACCATAAATAAGCCTTTCCTTAATCTGGTTTCTCTGACACTGAAATGTTCAACCTGCATCTACATCTGAAATGAGATTAAGATTATAATGTAATAGGGAACTTCCTAATGTCTTGCTAGGAATTGGGATGCAATGTCATGATTATGCCAGAAAAATGGAATTACAAATATTCTAAACTGATTCTCACCTTTACTCCCTGTGAAAAGGAGTTTCACAAAGAAAGCAAATTCACCATCCACTTTTTTCTAGCTCTAACACCCTTCCTTGATAGAGTGGATACCCTTCCTCACTAAACATTTTCAGAAGCTGTTCATAATTACCAAGAGGCTAACTCTGGGCTTGCCCACTCTCCCTCTGCCATCTCACCTTTTGATATGATTGCTAATAAACAAAGGAAAGGCAGAAGTAAGATGATAGAAAGTCAGAGAAGCAATTCCTATTTTTTTAAAAAGGGGCATCGGAAGAAGGGACATGGCACCCAGCATGCATAGAGGTCTTGCTGTAACACACCAGTACCATCATGGGCATGTTCACATGGATTACTTCATGTAGTGATGGTAATATGGAAATAATGATGCCAACTAGGTACTGTCTCTCATGCTAGAAACTGGATTGAGCGTTACATGATTAAAGATAACAATATGATAATTACATTGTGCATATGTAAATATGTGTGGATTCAAAGTGCTTTACCTACATACCTGTGCGTTGATTTTACATAAGGCACCTTAAACCACATATCTGTATGTATTATTTCATGGAATCCTAAAACATCCTAATAAGATGAGACTTTAATTTTCATGAATTAACGAACAGAAAAACTGAGGTTCTAGAGGCTGTGAATAACTTCTCCAGAAAAAATAATTGGTAGAGTCATGCGGAATTAGATTTCAGGTCTTACTCCAGGGTGCTCTTCACAATGCCACAAAGTCTATGCATGCAGCTTTGAAAACTAGGGAGAGAGTATGGAGTGACTTCAGAAACAGGAGCTTGCTTCCATGTGAGTTGGTCTTGGAAATTGTTTTGTGGAAACAAACTATAAACCAGATTGAATGATGGAAACAGTTGGAAGTAGATTGGAGCGCCTGGGTGGCTCGGTCGGTTAAGTGACTGCCTTCTACTCAGGTCATGATCTCGGGGTCCTGGGATCCAGCCACAGGCAGGCTCTCTGCTCAGTGGGGAGTCTGCTTGTCCCTTTGCCCTCTCCCTGCTCGTGCGCGCGCACTCTCTCTCTCAAATAAAGAAATAAAATCTTAAAAAAAAGAATTAGAAGTAGATTTGAATATGAAGGAACACATATAGAATTATTAACGAACAGATGAAAGAAGAGACAAACAGCCAAGTGCGACAATCTGGGGAGAGGAAATCCCAGGTGCTTTCATGAGGGATGAGAATCCACACGCAGCAGGTAGAGAGGTGTCCATATTGATCAGGAATTCAAGACTAAATTCCTGAAGAGATATTAAGGGTGTAAAGGAAAAATAAAACATGATTTAGAAGAGAGTCAAATTTTATAAATAAAAAGAACACTGTTAGGTGCTGGAAGCTTAATGATGACAGAGGAATTTTAAAAAGGAGAGTTTGAAAAGCAATATCATATGACATAGAGAAAGCAATATTAATGATGTTATGACATCTAAGTATTTCTCCTACTTAGTTCTTTCTTTCATGATATTTGTCTACCTATTTGTTTCAAACGTTGCATATTTTTAAATATTCAAAATTTAAGCCCCAGGATGTTTCCTTTATCTACCCATACAGTTTCTGTAGGGATAATCATTCTTGAAGTCCCACTCTTTATTATGCTACGTAATCATTTAATCTGTTTCCTCATTAATTATCCACTATGGGCCTTGTACTATCCTAAGGGTTCTAGGTGGATAGATAGATTGGTCAACCCATAAACAGATGTGTGTGAGTGGTGTATGCATATATTTGCATATATACATATATATTCTATATATGCACATATGAGTACACACGCTATGTATACACACTATATATGTAGTATATACGTAGTTCAGTGAAAGCTAGTACAATCACACTTACAGCACTTTCCCCTTCACAAGCATCCTCTTTGCATTCCTTTTCACACTGCAGCTTCAATCATATGTTTGCTTAACTTGCTTCTCATATTAGAGTAAAAGCTGTTTTATCAGCAGCCTGTCAACTAGAAATCTCTATTTATGGCTACTCTTGTTCATTTGCAGTGCTCAGTCACTCTCCAAGTTATGAAATGTGAATATCCTATATATACAAATAACCATTTACACAGCTCTTGCTCCTCTTCCTGCTCACTGGAGCCTGTTCCTTCACAGCCACAATTCAAACTGCCCCAACATGAAAACAACACCCAGGAATTCACTGCCTTGAATTGCTACGTCAGTTTGAGAAGTGTCAATACCCATTGAGCATATGTTATGTGTCAGGCTCTGTGTTTGGTATATTGCATGCATTACTGCTTTCAAAACACAAAGGAACATAGGAGGTAGAGATTTTCACCTCTATTTGTCGGTGGACAGACAGGGGTCAGAGAGAAAATACAAACTGTTCAAGGTCACATGCCTCTGGGAATGGACCTGGTATGTGAAGGAGGTTCTGCCTGGTGACTGCCGCATACCTGGAGGTGTTTTGATTTTTCAGGCTCTGCAAATTGAAAAGCCCTAATATAGGACAAGAAAACAAAATACCAGGGCCTCTGCTGATTAATACTTTCTTTAAATGCAAGTGGATAATTTTAATAAATTGGGTCATTCTAATAAGATACCCAGAAATGTAAATTTTTTTTTCTGGAAAAGAAATAATTCAAAAATCATTTTCATTAAATGCACGTTTCTATAATTATTCCACCATTTCTTTTCCTTTTTCTGCCCCCCACCCCAAGAATATATAAAAGGTCACCTGCCATTCCTTTACTTTGGCTGCCTTTTAAAAGTTCCTTTCAATTCAAGCATGCATGCATTTTAATTGCTTATAATTTTGCGTCTCTGTGTAAATGGAGTCCTATTCAAAACCAAAAGCTTCTGCAGTGATCCTGGTTTATTTTTACTCTGTTGTCACTGAAATCACATTATCTTAGGTCTGCTTATTGGTCTTACTTACATAGTTGTCATAAATCCATAAGAAAAATATTTAAATAGGCTTTCAAATGAAGGTGAAGCATCTGATACTTTATTAAAAATATTGAAAAGTGTATTTTTCCAAGGAGATAAGCATAAGATAAATTAAGTAAACAAATAAGCATTCTTTATTTATAGGGCTTTGAGGTATTTTCCATCAAGCAAATGAATGTCATAATTTATTCATTAAAGATTATCTTTAGCAAAAAATACTTGCAAAAAAGCACCCAGCTACTCTGAAGACTCAAATATGGAAATAGAAAGAAGTCTATAGGAGTGGGCAGTGAAAAATAACAGAAAAAAAATTTAAAACTTCCTCGGAAAGGAAAAGCAAAGGATGAGGACTGCCTTAGTAACAAATATAGTTTTTGTCCACTTATTTCTTCAAAGCAGTGTCATTTGAGTTTGCATTTCAGAGAAAGTTGATGGAGTAAATGAATCTCCCCTCTCTTTCCAAGACTTGCTTTGATTAATAGAACTTTTCTATTCAGAGTTCACTGAACTCTCAGAATAAATAGATGCTGGGAACTCCCTTTTAGGATCTCTGAATGCTATGATAAGATCTGCAGAATGTCTGGCTTCAGAGCTTATCATCCAGTCTGGGACACAAAGAAATAATTATAATCAACTCTGATTGATGATTTAAAAAAAAAAATAATAGTAACACAAGCAAAGACAGTTGTAAACTCAGTAAAGTCTTCCTGAAAAATACAGTTTCTGGACAGATAGCTGAAAAATCAGCAGGAATTACCTGAGTGACTAATCGATGAGTGTGCAAAGAAAAGTATAGGGTCTTCCAGAGTGAAATTATTTGAAAGTTAATGGACCTGCTAAAAGAAAGTGTAATGGTATGTCCAGGACACTGCTAATGGATCCATATGGCAGAGTAGTGCTCTGAAAAGTGGTTTTTGTTTTCTTTGACTAGTTTTGAAGACGTTGGACTCTTTCTTTAAAGAATTACTACAGGGAACTCTCTCCCTTTCCCTGCATAGGTAGCTACTCTGATTGAATGTGAGATTGTAAAGCAATCCTGACGTCTGGCTCTGCCCCAAGGCTTCTGCATCCTTCAACACAAACTCACAACATACAAAGACACACAAGCAGCACACACACACACACACACACACACACACATTCAATAACCTCTGGAAGTGCTTTGTAGAAGCCAAGCATCTTGGGGGCATGGTTTTCAGGCCACTGAGCTAGAGTGTGATGGAAAAGACAAAAGGAAGGGAGATTAGCTAGCAGAAGGACCGTGAAGGACTTTGTAAATTATCTTTGAAGTTCATCTGCGAGCTCATCTTTGACATTACCTGTGAGTTTAAAACTCGTCTCGAAGGCAACAAAGAGATAATAATGACTGCATGGGGGATGGTGCTGGTGTTGAGTGATCACATAATGCTTTAGAAAGATTACTTTCAACCTCGTGGCAGGGAGCCAGTTATGAGGCCCTCGAGTCAACCAGGTGAGAAATGACAAGCCTGAGCTAAGGTAATGGCAAAGGGGATAAGTGAGCAGAAGTAAATACACTCGAGAGATGTTTAGGAGGAAAAACTGACAGATGCAGTGATAGTTGATGGGACTGGTTGTTTGGAACTGAATGTTTATATCCCCCTCTCCAAATGTTTATGTTGAAATCCGAATCCCCAGTGTGATGGTATTAGGGTGATGATTAGACCACGAGTGTGGAGCCCTGATGAATGAGATTGGTGCCTTCATCGAAGAGACAAGAAAGAGCTCTCCCATCTGGCTCTCTGCCACGTGAGGCTAGAAGGAGAAGACAGTTACCTGCAAATCAGTCAGCACATCCTCGCCGGAACCTCACCAGGCTGGCACCCTGATCTCAGACTTGCAGCTACCAGAACTGGGAGAAGGAAATGTCTGTTGTTTATAAGACAGTTTGTGGTTCTTCGTTACAGCAGACCAAACTAACTAAAATGGTAGTCAAAGAGGAAAATGTTTCTTCCTTGATCAACCATATGGAGAGTAACACAACTTACTGAACCAAGGAACACAGAAGGAAGAACAGTGAAAGGCAATGAATACACTTACTTGTGAAAATGTTGCGTCTGTGCTGTTTGTGTGGTGTTCGTTTTACTTGGTTTCTTTAATAATGTCAACTTAGTGGAGTTAATGCAGATAGAGATTTTGTAAATGTGAATAACAACTTTTCTCTTCCAGCATCCCATTTTTTCATTTTCTTTACACTAATGAGAAGTGAGTCAAGATGACAGGCAACCTAAAGGTCCCAATTAAAGATTTTTAAGTTATACCTGTGGGGGGTTTTTTGTTGTTTTTTTTTTTCTGGGTATCTTCAATATTTTTTTAGTTATTTCCTGGTTCAAGTCTTGTCCTCACTGAATAATCAAAGCTTACCTGCCTTGCTTGGCTCAGGCTGTACTTTATAAGGTTACTTGAAAAAAAAATAAATTCTTTTCTTTCTACCTTCTTTCTTATTGCCCCAGAGGCTGCATGTATGAGGAAATCCACTTAAATGCATAAAGGTTCCTGGGTGGGTGTGGGCAGCTGTATTACTATCTGTGGTTATCGCCCTGCTGACTCCAAATGCTGGATATCAAAGTCTGACCTACTTTTATGGTGGCTACCTCTTAGAGCCTGTTTTCTGGTCACTGGGGACCCAGCAGATTCTTACCACAAGCTTAATATTAGAGATCAGGCAGGAGAAACGTGGCTGCTTTCCCTTAACTAATACCAGACTGACTCTGTACACCCTTTGATGCTCCTGAGTCTTTGTTGCCCTGGACAGTCTTGGGTGGGGATGGGAAGGCTGACAGCCAGGCCCTGCCTTCAGTTCCTCTTTTTGCACTTCCCTGAGCCCACAGAACACATAGATTTGGCTCTTTGGAGAACTCCGGTGAGCAGTATTTGCCCTTTCCCAAATTGCTATGCTGCTCTGCCCTCTTCCTCGCTTCTTTCTTCTTGTTCTGACAGCACTGAGGTGACTCAGAAACAACCAGACAGGAAATGAAATGCTGACTCTTCCCATTTCACAGGGATTTAAGGCACTCCCGAATTTGAGGTGAGCAGATTAAATATATCCCCTTCCACACCCACAAGTTGAAGGCTGAGGGAAGGAGAAAGAAATGCTTTCCTTTTTTATGAACTCATCTCTCCCCTAAGGTACCAAGCTACCCCCACCACCCTTCTGCCTCATTCTGTTCATGGGAAGGCAGAGGACAAGAAATTGGCTATATAGATTCTGAAGGAATGTTACTGCCTCTTCCCAAATCTGGGTGGTTTATCTAGCATAGCAGTAAGAAGGCGTTTTGTTTGATTTTACTGTATGAAATACACTGACACTTAATTTTCAGCTTTGAATTGTCACCAAGATAAACCTTAACACTGGTCAGTAAGCCCGGAGATTTAAAAAAGAGTATCAGCTCTTCCTCTAAATTCTAAGGAGAAGCAGACAACTGCAGATATGTAAATAGGGAGCTCTATTAACTCCAACCCTAGCAAGAAACTAGTTGGCTGCTATTGAGGGCCAATGCATCTGATCATGGCTATTGCCCCGCCCCTGTCTAGTTGTTTCATGTTATCGTATTTCCAATATTCCTCTGGGGATATTTCAACCCAAGGCCATTGGTGACATTAATGTACGCTTGTGTGTATCAATAGTGTTTGTATGTTTTGTGTATGTTTGTAAGGCTCAAAGAAGTATTTTTACTTTGTAGAGACTAGGAAGGAGAGCTCCTGAGGGAAGGAAACTAACATTTTTTTTTCCTAGCCAGTATTGGAATTCAATTCCAAATAGAAGCAAAAATACTTACTGTATGCAGACCGTAGTAACAGCTAGAAAAAAAAAATGTCAGTTCATTTTTCTCGCAGCCATCCTTCCTGGCCCCAATAAAGTAAACATTGATCTTTGAGTTCTTACACAATACCAGTTTGGGAATTTGGAGACATTCATCCCTGTACGGAAGCTGAAAGAAACTCTGAGGCCAGAGGAATAACAAAGTTAGTAAAAAAATCAAATTTTTGGACACTCTGATGCTGTACTACATCTACCAGATGGCCGTGCTACCTCATTCAGGCTGTCACCCTTTAAAATATTACCTGCATGCCAATTCCATCATGTTTCTCTCATCCCCTTATCCCAAGGGACCAAAGAAAATACTAGCTGCTGTTTTCCCCCACTTAAGTTACCTTTTTGTATTTCCCACTAAAGCAAAGCACCTGCAAGGAAGGAATCAGAACCTTGTGTGCAATGCAGCCAGGAGTTGCTGCCAACAGGTTGAAAAGAGCGAGGGAGGTAGTGTGAAACATCATTAAGTTTACAAGAAATGGCAAGACCGGGAACAAAAGGAAGAGAGCAGAAAGTTAAAACAATCCCAACAGCCACTTCCAACACACACACACACTCTGCAGCCCATCATGAATTGTAATGCTTAAATCTAACTAGATCATTTATAACAATTCATGGTTGTATAGCACTTCACGTTTTCAAAGCATTTTTACATATTGTGCTATTTGATCTTTGTAACAGCTTACACAAACAAGTCAGAATGATTATTTTTCCTGCTGTTTTGAGGATGGAGAAAGAAATGACAATGCATAATCAAGACAAATTTTATATGTAAATTCATTTTCTTATAAGGAGCCTAAATTTTTTCTTTCTCTTTTTAAAGTTTTATCGAGATACAATTGGCATGAAATTAAAATCATATAAATTAAATGTACAATTTGGTTAAGTTTTCCCCTGTGTATACACACGTGAAAACCATCATGAAAATAAAAATAATTGATTATCTACATTATATATTACCCACAGGGGTTTCATCATGATCCTTTGTAATTTCTTCCCAGGGATTGGTTTTCTGTCCCTATACTTCAGTTTGCATTTTCTAGAGTCTCATATAAATGGAATCAGATAGTATATACTTTCTCATGTCTGGATTTGTTCACTCAGAATAAATATTTTGAAATTTATCCCTGACATACTGTGTATCAATTATCCGTTACTTTTAATTGCTGAATGGCATTCCATTGTATGGGTATACCACAGTTTACTTATCCACTCACCTGATGATGGCATTTGGATTATTTCCAATTTATGGATATTATATCTAACACTGCAGTGAATATTCATGTACAAGCCATCAATCTAGGTGGGCCTGGAGTTGTCTTTGTGGGATGATTTCAGTTAAAAAATTAATTTCATTAGTATGGATATGCAAGTTATCTATTTCTTGTTGGCATCTTTTTATCTCTTATTAGCATCTTTGGTAATTGTGTATCTCTCTCTTTCTCTCTCTCTCTCTCTCTTTTGTGGGGGTGGGGAGAGGCAGAGAGAGAGGAAGAATCTTAAGCAGCTGCTTGCCCAGCAGAGCCCAAGGGCTCAGTCTCACAACCCTGAGATTATGACCCTGAGATGAAATCAAAAGTGGAATGCTTAACCAACTAAGCCAGCCAGGCGCCCTGGTAATTGTGTATTTCAATGAGTCTAATGATCTACACTTCCTAAGAAACTAGAGGTAAAGCAAGTTAAACCCAAAATAAGCAGTACACAGGGAATAAGAATAAAAGCAATAATCAATAAAAATGAAAAACAGAAAAGTTATAGTAAAAGTAAATGAAATAAAATAAAGGGTTTCTTTGTTTATTTTAAACAGAGCTGGTCAACTTTTGGACTTTTCTCAGAACCATTCAATCAATCAATCAATAAGAGATCTGAATTACTATTACCAGGAAAATATCATTAATGAACCAATAGATATAGAAAGAATAATACTGTAAGACTTTTAATGCCAGTTATTTTTACAGATTAGATGACATGGAATATTCTCTTAAGGCATTTTATACGGAAGCTTAATTATGAAAAAATTTATAATATCTGTAACATCAGATGTACCTAAAAATTATATTCATAGTTAAAACCTTCCCATGAAACCAACTCCAAATTCATAGGTTCACTAGCAAATTTGACCAAAAGGATAAGAAAAAAAATGCCAATTCTTCATAAGCCCTTCCAGATTCTTTTTTTTTTTTTTAATTTTTTATCTATTTATTTGACAGATATAGAGACAGCCAGCGAGAGAGGGAACACAAGCAGGGGGAGTGGGAGAGGAAGAAGCAGGCTCATAGCAGAGGAGCCTGATGTGGGGCTCGATCCCACAACGCCGGGATCAGGCCCTGAGCCGAAGGCAGATGCCTAACCACTGTGCCACCCAGGCACTCCAAAGCCCTTCCAGATTCTTAACTCATTTTATGATGCCAGGATTACCTTGACACTAGAACAAGAAAATCATCCCAGTAAAAGAAACCCACAGAGTGTGATGTGTCATAGAACCAAATGCAAAATTCTTAAATGTTACAAACTAAATTTAACATAAGTTAGAAGTATAATACAACATAACAAGGTGGAGAAGTTTTCCCACAAAGCATGTTTTAACATTTGAAAATCAAGCCATATAATTTATCACATCAATAGATGCAAAAAAGCATTTGGCAATGGTTAAACATTTGCTATGATGAAAGAAATAACAAAATATATAATAAAGGAAGAACGCTTTGGAAAATATAACTAATAAAATTGCTAAAAGAAAAAAAGAACAGTGAAAATCTTAAGCCATAGATTAGATCTTGCTGAAGACATAACTGACGAATGAGAATATTGATATAGAGAAGCAACCTAGAGTCCAATTTAGAGTTGTGAAAAGATGATAACTTAGAGATGTGAAAAGATAATTTAGAGATGTGAAAAGATGATATTTAAATATATATATATATATATATATATATATATATATATATATATATATATATATATAACATATCTGTGAAGAGAGCGTGGAGAGAATGAGGAAAAGAAATATTCAAAGAGACAATGATTAGGATTTCTTATGGAATTCAGAAAAAAAACCCTGCATATCACACCAAATTTCAGAGTGATCCTAAACAGAATAACTAGAAAGTAATGAGCACCCACACACTCATAGGATAAACAAACTGCAGAACACCAAACAGAAGAAGAAATCAAAAGTGAAATGAAGAATAGACAGTAGTATATCATTCTAAAGTCCGTATATATTGTTCTCACGTGAAGTCCACACAGTATTAATAATAAGCTAGAGGCATTTTAATTGTAGTATGCATGACATAATGCAACGCTAACTCTTAATAAAACAGAATTACAACTAAACCAATAAAGGAAGCAAAATAAACTGTACAAAACTTAACTAATTCAAGAAAAACAGTAATGGAGAAAAATGAAGCTAAGAAAAAAAATTAAGGAGAGAATACTAACGTGTTAGGAAAATAAGTCAGATACCGGTAATCGCAGTAAACGTAACAGAATAAATAAATATAAAATAGGCTCTTTGATTGCATAATAACACGAGAATTCAGTTTTAGAATACCAGGAAACCAGCTCTAGGAATTGTTGAGGACACTGGGACCCATGGAAACGAGAGCTGGGTTTCATCTTCATCCCTCCCATTAACCTGTTAGGTAACTTGAGTTTCTGGTGTCATAAGTTCTGTCACTGCATGTGTGGTAATATATAGTAAGCTAAATATATAACATATAGCCTTTAAAATTAATTAATTAGTTTTTGGAATATATATTCCAATATTCCATATCAATATTGAAATGATAATACTAAGGGAACAAAACAAGAGGCAATATGATACAAACAATATGAATAATTTATCTACATTTTGGAAACCCACAAAAAATAACCTATAGTATTTTTAAGACATTTGTACGTTATAAAAATATTCTTCTTAATTTGACAAGATTATATGTATATACACATATGGGTGTGCGTGTGTATTTGTGTGTATCCTTCTAGATAATAGTTGCCTCCAATAAAAGTGAGTAATTGAATATAAAGAGTAGGCCTCATCTTTTATTTCCTGACACAAATACCATAAAATATTGCAGTTAATAAACTTCTTGTTGGTTAAATAGGTTTATGATGTATTTCTGTTTATTTTTTGCATGTTTTATATATATGCATATATATGTATATATATATAATTAACAGTTTTAAGAGAAAAAAGTACAATAATAAAGATGAAGGCACTATACAAATCCATTTGCTAAAATTTAAATTATTTGACCTTGTTTAACAAGAGTGACAAGAAAGTACCTAGAAGTTTGAAGTGTTCAGATACTTTTAATGATGTTCCCCGTGAACTGAGATTACAAGTGGAAATAGTTATTTCAACTCAGACAAAATTTATGAGAAGATAAAGAATACATTGGGAAGGGTATGTGCTAAGGTGAGCACTGTGAATTGTGTAAGACTGATGAATCACAGACCTGTACCCCTGAAACAAATAATACATTATATGTTAATAAAAAATTTTAAAAAATTTAAAAAAAAGAAGATAAAGAATACCTGGGTATGTAATCCAAAATGTGATCAGAAACCATTCAAAGAAGGATTATCCATAACACATTGCCACACGTTCAGAAAGTTTTGTCTTTATTCTTGCATTTAGTAACAACGTTTTTGAATATTTTGTTTATTTAATACTGTGTAACTTTGAGTAATTTTCCCTCTTTATATCAGAGAACAGTTAGGAGTCATTAAAAGAATGTAATCAATACCAAACTACTCTTTTTGAGATCCCCAAAGGACAACATTACCATTCGGAGTGGATTTTGCCAAGGTAGTTACTGAGAGGTGCTGCTCAAACACCTACCTAATTTACTTAAAGGACACGGTCAAATCTTTAGTATTGGAGAAATATCTTTTTTACGATTTGAGATTAGTGTGGTGTTTAAGGAAAATAAAAATAGCTTTTGAAGGTATGCTTATCCAAAAGGAGAACCTAACAGTAGGCACCAGCAATCCTGTAGTGTCCACTGATGGCGACTGACCTAGATTTGAAGGTCTCTTCTTCACTGGCTGCATGGAGAGCAGCCCATCTTCTCTCAGAATCTGTGGGGCAGGACCCAGCGACATTGGTATTCGTCTGTCTAAAGCCTGGCCAGGAGCTGGATTTCGGAGTGCGGGGAGAAATAAGGTGAAATGTTTAACGTGAAACCCCTCCTCTGGAAACAGGGTAGACTTTTTCTGCAATGACTAGGTATTTAACATTGAAAGATTTAAAAAAGGTTTATATGGTGTGGTGGTGGTGGAGGTGTTAGGGGCAGTAGGACCAGCATTAATGGAAAACTTGGGAAGGATAAAAGTGTAAAGAAGTGAAATCTTTGAAGTGTCTTTCTTATGTCGCACAAAAGACAGTCTATGACAATTGGAATTAAAACTATAGATATAAATATAGAGTATATATGCTATGTACTATAGCGCCCCTTGGAGAGCTATCAATGGGGATTACCTCACCTTGTGGTTATTTGATGGCGTAGTTCTCAAGTGGAAAGGAAAAGATCATGAGCTTTGGGGGTAGGTTGGAATGTAGATTCCCTAGTGATTTATTACATATCTGAGAGAACCAGGCATGAAAGACATCAAGAACAAATTTTTTTATTACTTCAATGGTTATAAAAAAGATATCACTCAAAAGTGCAATGTGATTGACCTACCAATATCTGGGTTTGGCATATATTTATATACACATTGTACATACGTATGTATGTATGTATGTGTATATGTATATTATTCCCAAAATTGTTATTTTGATATGACTAAACATGTACAATTTATATCACTATCCTAGGAGTTAAGATGCTTATCCTTACAACACCTGTTTGTAACTTTTAAATTCATGTAAGTGTTCCCATTCCCATTTTATCTTTTAATTGGTTTTAATATTTATTTTAAAATGCTGGCATTTAAATCCACAGAATTTTATTCTAAGCTCTTATTTGTTCACATTCTCCTTAAATACTTTGAAAGAAATTTTAACTATCCTCGTGTCTTCCTGGGGAGAGGGGGAACAGCCAGGGGAAGAGGAACATTTAAGATAAATACGGTTTATCTGAAAAATAGGGCATTTTTGTCTGCAGACAGAAGCAAAGCAGAATTACTCAACAGCAAAACTGGTCAAACAACTGCCCAACCCATCCCCTGAAAGCCAGGGGTTAAATCCAGACATTGCTTCAAGATTTGGGATTCTATATAGCCAAGTGTATAACAAGATAACTCCTTTTGCTTATCCGAAGAGATTGCTGTTAATATTTCATATATGGGCAGATACTCTGATATGGGCATTTCTTTAAATCCCTGTGGTTCTATCACAGGGAATAGCCCTCTTCTGGAAAGTACTATGTCAGCTAAAGTTACAGTATAACACAAAACTTGCATTTTACATGAGTGGATAAATTCTTAAAAAACAAAATAGCAAATAAGATGTTTTGTTTTGTTTTTCTAGGAGAAATCAGCACAAGCTTTTTATCTCTGAGATAAAGAACTTCCTGGGGTGGTGGGGGGGGACACTCAGAATAAAGATGCTTGTTTCAGCATTTCCTAGAGAAAGCAAGGAATTTCACATGTGATTTTTTTTTAGAAAGTGTCTTGAATTAATTTGACATTAATTATTCACTTGATAGTCCAAATTACACATTTTCTTTGCATAAAATCCAGGTGTGCTCCAAACACCCAAAGCATCTGCTATCTTTTGCACACAAGACAAAAGAGGATAACACTGTTAACTCATCTTTACTTTCAGTGGCATAACAAAAGACACTGAATAAGATCCTTTTCTCTCTTTTACTTTGAAATGGAATATGTACTTTTGGTACTACACCAAACCATACCAAATTTAGTGAAGATATGTAATATATTAACGTAAAACATCAAAAATTTTCATTTTCATTTTAGTCACCAAGACATCCAAAATAATGTCAGGTTTAACATCATATTTTTTGCCGTGGGCTGTTAAAAATGGCAAGTTAATAATCATGTCCTAAGGAGGATTACTGTCCTTTTGGAAAGAATTGCAAGTTTATAATCGTTTAAAGACAATGAGCCTTGAGATGAGCTAAGTTGGAATGATTAATCAGTGAAGTTATCCAAAATGTCAGTTTTGCTTTATGTGTTTAAAGCCCAAAGTCTAGGAACACTGTTAAATGATAGGAACCTCCATGAAAAGCTTGGATGAAGCAGTGAAGAGCTTGCCTGGCCTACGTTTGCGATGAAGAAGATTGGGTGCATTTGTCTTGCTCTGTTCACTTAAACTAAATGGGACAAAATATTTGGTATGTGTGGCTGCTGGAGTAATTCCACAAAAAAAGTAGGTTTCACACTATCTACAGCAGGCTTTTCCCTTTCCCAAATATTGTAATTAGGCTCTTTCGCACTTTATGTGAGATCAGCATTTAAGAAGAAGAAATAAAATGTATATTCATTCATTCATAGGTCATATGATTTCAACTTAGGCAAGGACTAAGCAAAATGATTCTTTTTTCTAAAGTGATAAGGGGAATACTTTCCTGAAAAAAAAAAAATCAAACAACGGATGTATTCACCTGCCCAAAAACTGCTTAAAATAACTGGTAGATGACCCACTTTTCCTTTTTTTTTCTTTCTCTTTCTTTCTTCCTTTCTTTCTTTCTTTCTTTCTTTCTTTCTTTCTTTCCTTCCTTCCTTCTTTCTTTCTTTCTTTCTTTCTTTCTTTCTTTCTTTCTTTCTTTCTTCTTTCTTCTTCTTCTTTTTTTTTTAATTTCCATGGTAGGTTAGGTTTCAATATAGGTATTACGTTTTGATGATGATAGCATCTTGTATATTTTCCCTCATATTTTGCCCACTTTCAACCTTTCAGGAGCAAAGGAAATGTTGATGAAGGTTGAATGCGCACTTTTAGGGAAGAAAAAAATTGGAAATTCACAATACTTTATTGCTTAAAATATATCACAAAACTAGTTAATTTTAGAAGACAAGTACAGATTTCAAATGTGGAGAGAAGTCATTTTTAACTGAGCTTTACAGACAACAGTAAGAATCCCTTGTTCTTGCAATCCTGCTCTCAATAAACTCTAAAGCTAATTCTGTTTAAGAAACACATTCTTCTTTTAAGTTCATCTTTGTCAGAAGTTTGACAGTGATGGGAAAATCAAAGTCATTATCAATATTTTAGTTGACGTGATTCAC
This sequence comes from Ursus arctos, assembly GCF_023065955.2. Classification (NCBI taxonomy): domain Eukaryota; kingdom Metazoa; phylum Chordata; class Mammalia; order Carnivora; family Ursidae; genus Ursus; species Ursus arctos. The sequence goes on from NW_026622852.1 coordinate 7,402,941, forward strand.
CAAGTAATAGTTCACACACTGTTCCTAATTTACCTCATTATCAAACTTGTAAAAAATGCATCAGACAATTTGTTAAGTAAGATTACACTTCTCCATTACCAATGAGAACAAATGGAAAATTAAGTAAAATAAACATTTCAGGTCTTTCAGTGTACACAACAGAAATTAGAAAGGGTGGAGCTATTTCCCACTCAACACAATCATCTGATTGAATTGACAAAGCTACTCATACTTGATATTTGTTATAATGCTGACATATCCCTCAGTTCATCTAGTGACATAATATGCCAGACATAGCTGTACTCACGGAGTGTAATGGTGAGGTGAACAAACACTGTCCAGATACATAAGAACTTTAGTAAGACATATTAATATTTATGAAATAAACATAAAATTGTTAAAGTGCTATAAATAGGGGCGCCTGGGTGGCACAGCGGTTAAGCGTCTGCCTTCGGCTCAGGGTGTGATCCCGGCGTTATGGGATCGAGCCCCACATCAGGCTCCTCCGCTAGGAGCCTGCTTCTTCCTCTCCCACTCCTCCTGCTTGTGTTCCCTCTCTCGCTGGCTGTCTTTGTCAAATAAATAAATAAAATCTTTAAAAAAAAGTACTATAAATAGTTCACTTTAGTCAATAACATGTTGATGTCCACACTGATTACTTAAATGTTCTTGAGAAAGGACATTCTGTTATCATATCCCGCCATATTTTGGTAAGCCTCTCCTCTCATTTTCTGCTCTTAAATTTAGAATTTTTATATAAAGTTTTACTCCCTCAGCTTATACTAACAAGGTATGCTCTTGTGAAACTGAAATTAGAGAAGTAATTATATCACTGATGTCTTGTCTATATATAAAAACATATAAACCTCATAGATATTTTATGAAAAGTAATTTAATACATAGGAACTAAGGGGTAATCGAAAGACTACATTAATTTCTGGAGACATGCAAGGAGACATACACTGTTGACCTTCACACCCATTCAAAATGCACATCCTGAAACACCAATTCCATGAATAGTTTGCAGAATAACATAATTTTTTAAACTTGTATTTAGATTATCAGATTCAAAGTTTTAAAAAATAATGCTGATTTAAGGTATACATTGAAAAGAGATGACAGTGTTATGTGTTATAAAGTATTTTGGCATTTGCCTATTTTATTTTACTACTCTGTCTTTAGTTCATTGGGTAGGACTGTAGTCCTTCGCAAATCTAAGTCATGAGCTAAGAGTAAATATGAAGTATTTTAAAGGAGCATATTCACACAATAACTACAGGAAAGTATTTTAGCTCACATAAATATGACCGTGACACATGATTTTAACTATTTGAAGCATGTTAAAACTCTGTCTTTGTGGTTTGCCAAGATAGAACATTAATAAAATTCATGATAACCGTATTTTGGGTTGTTTTCCCTAGCTTTTCCTCTCACATGAAATCTTTCTGTTTCAACTTTTTATTTTAATCTGGGAATTTGCCATTTAAAAAATGAGAATAATGCCTTTCTATTTTAAGAAAGAAAATCAAGGTTCAGAGAGATAAACTGGTTTATTCAGTATCAGAGAAGCTGAGGTAGAGCACACATCTTAACTCCCATTCCAAACCGCTTCCCACTTAATTAATTTTTTTCTCTGATTTTGAATTCCTTCTCATCTCTCTTTTAAGATTTAATGTAAGAGTTCACTGCTTTTGGAAGACTTTTCTGACTCTCCGCCGTTGTGATAGTCACTCTTGGCTTATCCTTCCTTCCTCTATAATCTTCTGGCACTTTCAGCAACCTTCTTAATAGTATTTACTCCATTGTATCATATAGTCCCTTGGAAGGTAGGGTATGAACTACAGGGGAGGAGGTGTCACGTCACACTTCTCCCAAATCCCTAGCAGACTTGAGTCCATATGCTCAAAAGACACAGTCTCAAGAGGGTTGTAGGCTATGCCTGCACATTTCTCCTCACACGTAAAACAAGCGAACTATTGATCACTGCCACTTTTTCAGTCCTGCTTCTGAGTAGCAACGATTCCAGGAAGTGCTTCCTCAGAACCATGATATGACCAACAATGATTTTTCAATGCCAGAAATGCTAATTTACCAGGGCTGTATCATCAATTGTCGAAGCACTTCTCCTAGGAGTGATGTCACTGCACGGCAAGTCGGCAATTATTTGAGGAGTTATTTCAATAACTGCACAGCTCTTTGTCTGATTAATGAAACTGCCAATGGATTTACAACTCTTGTTATGGAAATGTATCATTGGAGATTTGCTGAATGGTGTGTCATAAATTCTAGACACCTGAGAAATTACGACAGAATTTGATTAGAACGGCTACTTTCATCTTCCCTTTTTCACTAAATTCACTTCTCATTAACTACTCCTACCACTGTCTGCTCTAAGAGACAGGTAGACGGCTATTTGTGACAAAATATTCTGTTTGGTGTAGCCATTTGTTCTTTCGCTGTCTACACTATCTACAATTCCTTGTGGACAATATTTAAACATGCAAAAGCAGATTCAGATAGGAATAATGTCAGAGAAGAAAGTTTCCTTGGAGTCTATAATGTTTCTGGTGACTGGAGGCAGGTTCAAAAAATATTGATAAACAAAGCAATAAGACTCAGCAGAATATAAGTTATGGACCAAATACTTTATGCACTGTTAGGATGGAGGCTTCAGGCTAAGTGTCGTTACATGCACAGGGCAAGAATTACTGTTCTATAATTCAAACGTCAAGATACCCAGAGACGATTACAAAAGCACCAATATTTTTGTTTTTTTTTTCTTAAAAAATATTTTATTTTTAAAGATGAGTGTAAAAAAGCACTATTTTAATACCCTAAAATAATTACAAACTTCTACTTCCATTAGCAGGATGAAAGGAACTATGTTGAAAACACCTAAAATTAGCAAAAGTTGTCTTAAATCTTAGATATATCATATATAAATATATTTTTAATGAGCTAATATTTATTTCAAGTAATGATCAATTCTAAATAATATTTTTCTCTCCTAATATGAAAATTCATTTTGGCCTAAATAAGAGGTCATTCAGATTAGTTGCCAATAAGTGATTCATAAATACAAAACAATACAATATTAGGAATCCAAAGATGACCAGCCTTTACAATGTGGTTTCCTTAGTACAAACCAGATAAAAACCCCTCTGAAAAGCTGACCCGGTACAAAGGAAACAAAGTGAATGAAACCCAGTATATAGCAATGGAAGCACATTATACAAAGACTAATCTGTTTCATCATATTTAGAAATGAACAAGAATAGAAGCACATGCCAGAGATGAATTGATTTCCTCTCTTTCCACTCAAATCATACAGTATGCCTCTAAGAATTATGATGCAAGCTAGAATATATATTTTAGTGAGCATCAGAGATAGCCCTAAAATATGCAGGAGAGAAATGGAGCAGGGAGCTCTGACTCATTTGCAGTAAGGATACGAGCTCAAGACTCTCACCAAACCTTCTGTGTTAGTAGCCAAAATAGTATTTACCAGATGCCAGGTACTCTTCTATTCATTTCACATGGATCAGTCCATAAGCTTCTTAGAGCAGTTCTAGGAGTCAAGTTCGAACAGCATCTTCATTTCCTAGTTGAGGAAACTGATACACAAAGATTACACAGTTGATACTTCATAGCACAGGGACTTAAAGCCTAACCATCTGGCTTCAGAGTCTATACTCTTTTCTACTCTGAAATGCTTCAGCAGCATTATCCTACCCAATAAAGCATCTCAGTTTATTGTTCCAGACTACTTTTTCCCTTTCTTTTTCATTTCTCTATCTTCTCTTCTGTTCTTTCCCCCCATTCTCAAATTTAAAATTTGGAAAAAAAATGTTACTTTTTAAGGCATAAGAATAGATCCCTGAAGGGGCGCCTGGGTGGCACAGCAGTTAAGCGTCTGCCTTCGGCTCAGGGCGTGATCCCGGCGTTATGGGATCGAGCCCCACATCAGGCTCCTCCGCTATGAGCCTGCTTCTTCCTCTCCCACTCTCCCTGCTTGTGTTCCTTCTCTCGCTGACTGTCTCTATCTCTGTCGAATAAAATAAAATCTTAAAAAAAAAAAAAAAAAGAATAGATCCCTGAGAATTTCAGAATTATTCCAAGCAAGAAAAAGAAACTATCCTATCATTGGTATTTGTGTGGCTCATCTGAGGACAAATTGAACAATATCCTTTTAGCCACATCCCTTAACTGGTTACTTACGATATCAGCTGAAAATAAATAAATGAATAAATGAATAAATAAATCCTCTGAGAACCTTTCATGTCAATGTTTTGTGAGCTAAAAAAGGAAAACATGAAATTAAAAGAAAAGTATTAGTGATTTTTATGGAACAACAGATATTGAAAATTCAAGGCAGCAACAAATGCAAATTATCTCTGGTCATTCTATGAATGCATCTTCCAAGTATTGCACTCAGAAATCACCACCAGTCAAACTACTAGGAAATCAAATCAGCATAACTAATTTATTACTGATTTTAAGTAAAATGTAATTAATAGTCCCTTTCTATGTCTAGTAGAGCTAAGAGTGGAAGAAAAAAAAAGAAAAATCAACATGCAATGTAGTTATATTATGTAAGCCGTATACGAGAATCTTCCTCCAAAAAAAATAACTGCAAAACTAGTCAACAGAATATATTCCCCTTGTTCAGTTTCTGAAGAGAAAGCTTCAGAGAGAGGGTGGAAGATGATTAATGCCTTTGTGTTGTAGATGTGACAGATCCTCTCTAATGAGACACTAGGTGTAAACAGAGCAGGCTGAACCCCTTAACTACAGACCGGGGATTGGAGAAAACATATAGATCCTCTAAAAAGCTTCAACGCCCTCAGAAACAAAGCTCCTGGAGTTTCAAAACTCTGTGAGCATGGGATTCTTCTCAGCAGGTTCAGAATCAGAAAACCGGAATAAAATAAGGAAAAATAAAGCAAACCAGCCAAACTTTCCCAGTAGGCCTCACAAAGTCACTGAATAATATGAGGAGTTTTTAAAAGGCCAACCAAGTGTAGTAAAATCCTTCATATAATTGTCACTAGAATCCTTGCTTGCTTTTTAACCAAAAGAGCTAATTTTTCATACTTCATAGCACACGGTGTAAGAAATTCATAAGTGCATTTCTCAGGGCCTAGAGCTTCCTTGAAAGGTGCCATAAATAAAGATAAATAAATCTGAAAAGACAAATAAGTAAAGATCTCCTCACCTGCACTGGGAGAGTCCAAAAAATGTACCTTTCACCTGTTTTGTGAGAAATAAATTTGTGATGGGAGGCCCAGAACCCCTGAGGAGCTCCAAGAATGCTCCTCTCTGTAGTCCAAACTTCACAGTGGGAACTGCAATCGCTGACTGGGGAAACTCACATGCCATGCGAGTAATTAGATTCTGGAGTGGAAGGGGCCATGTAGAAGCATTCAACTGCAAAGGCAAGGTGGGTGCAATTACCATAAAGGATAGCAGAGTAAAAGCACCAATCAGAATAAGTTGACCCAGGTAGGCATTTGGTGTGTACTAGTTGATCATGGTGTTTCTAGAAGTTAAATAAATAGGAAGCCTGCTAAATTCTTAACTTGGTCTGTATATGATTCTTAACTAGATCCTAGAAAAGATCTAGGTTAACTGAACAAAAGTCTAACCTGCATCGTAAAAGCAGAGGCACAGTTCCTCATTTAATTCCCAGAACTGAGCCAGCTTACAGACCCAGATCAGAGCTCCCCGAATGTAGGGAGGCTGAGTCCCCCATATCCTCCCCAAATTTTACACTGTTAATCTTTCTCTCAGCCTTCCACAAAGGCACCTACAGCCTTTTGCCAGTGTAACTTTGCACACAGAAAAAGGAAATAATCAGATATTTTAGGGGTTACTGGAAAATGGCTGTGAACTGACACTGATTCCAAGAGACCCCAAATATCGCTGTGTTCCATCAGCTCGAGGTGGGGCTAATGGAAGTCAAATCCATCCCACAGTGGAGCCGGTGGGTCCCTGAACCCATCCTGTGGTGATTTCCCTACTTCTGGAATGTATAATTGGAATAGATATACTCAGCAGTTGTCAGAATCCCCACATTTGTTCCCTGACCTGTGCAGTGAAGGCTATTAGGGTGAGAAAGGCCACACAGAAGTCACTAGAACTGCTTCCACTTAGGAAACTAATAAAAAAAACTAAAAAAATCCCTTCACATTTCTGAAGGGATTATAGAGATTAGTGTCATCAATGAAGACTTGAAGGCTATAGGGGTGGTGATTCCCACCACAGCTCCATTCAACTTGCTTATTTCATCTGTGTCAAATACAAATATATCTTAGAGAGTGACAATGAATAACCCAGATGGTAACTCCAATTGCAGCGGCTATGTCAGATATTGTTTCATTGCTTGAACAAATTAACACAAAACTTGATATGAAGCTACTGATTGGCAAATTACTTTTCCTCCACCATTGTCAATAAGGTCAACATGAATCAATTTATATTGAGCTAGTCTGGTCAGCAACACACTTTACCATCCTACCTCAGGGATATATCAATTCTCCAGCCTTATGTCATAATTTAATTCAAAGGGGTCTTTATCACCTTTCCCTTCAAAGATATTATATTGGCCCATTTCATTGGTGACATTATGCTGACTGGACCTAGTAAGCAAGAAGTAGCGACTATTCTAGATGTGTTGGTAAAATATTTGCATGCCAGAGGTTGGGAAATAAATCCAAGAAAATTCCAGGGCTTTCTACCACAGTGAAATTTCTAGAGGTCAGTGGTGTGGGGCACGTTGAGATATTCCTTCCAAGGTGGTGGATAAGTTGTTGCATCTGGCCCCTCCTATAACCAAAGAGAAGCACATGTCTAGTTAGCTTCTTTGAATCTTGTACGCAATATATTCCTCATTTGGGTATGTTATTCTGGCCCATTTACCAAGTGACCCAAAAAGTTACTAGTTTTGACTAGGACCCACAATGGGAGAAGGCTCTGTAACAGGTCCAATTTTCTGTGCAAGATGCTCTGTCACTTGGACCATATGATGTAGCAGATCCAATGGTGCTTGAAATATCAGTGGAAGATAGTGATGTGTTTGGGGACTTTGGCAGGTTCCTATAAGTGAATTATAGCTTAGGCCCTTAGAAATTGGGGGCCCTACTAATCCTCTGCAGATAACTACTCTTGTTTTGAGAAACAGCTCTTTACCTGTTATTGGACCTTAGTGGAGAGTGAATGCTTGACCATGAACCACCAAGCTACCATTTGACTTGAGCTGTCCATCATGAACTGGAAATTATCTGAGCCAGCAAGCCATAAATTTGGGCATAAACAGTAGCAATTCATCATCAAATAGAAGAGATACATGGATGATTAGACCCAAGCAATTCCTGAAGGCACAAGTAAGTTATATGAAGAAGTTCCTCTAATGAGCATGGTCCCCACTCCTGCTATACTGCCTCTCTCTCCCAGCCCCACCTTTGGACCCCTGTGGAGTTCCCTATGATCAGTTAACAGAGGAAGATAAAACGTTATTACAGATAGTTCTGCATGACATTCAGGCAGCTTTCAAAAATGGATAGCTGCAGCACTGTAGCTCTGCTCTGGGACATCCTTGAGGGAGAGTGGTGAGGGGAAGTCCTCCCTGTGTGCAGAACTTCCAGCAGTACCTGGTTGTTCAGTTTGCTTAAAAGGAGAAGTGGTCAGATATGTGATTGTATACTAATTCATGGGCTGTGGCTAATGGTTTGGCTGGATTATCAGAGATTTGGATGAAACATTATTGAAAAATTGGTGACAAAGAAATCTGGGGAAGAGGTAGGTAGATAAGCCTCTCTGAATGGGGAAAAAAGAGTGAAGATATCTGTGTCCCATGTAAATGCTCACCAAAGGGTGACCTTAGCAGAAGAGGATTTTAATAATCAAGTGGATAGCATGACCTGTCCTGTGGATCACAGCCAGCCTCTCTCCTCAGCCACCGCTCTGATCAACCTATGGCCTCATGAGCGAAGTTAACATGGTAGCAAGGATGAAGGTTATGGATAACTCAGCAACATGGACGTCTACTGACCAAGGCGGACCTAGCCTTAGTCTTTGCTGTGTACCCACTCTGCTAACAACAGAGAACAACAATGAGTCCCTAATGTGGCCCGATTCTCCAGAATAATCAGCCGGCTACTTGGGGGCATGTTGATTACACCGGACTGCTTTCATCATGGAAGAGGCAGCATTGTCTAATTCACTGAGGGCCTGAACAGAACAGAATGGTGGAGGAATGTTGAAATCATGCTCTGGCTGACTGACCAGGCTGGGATATTAATCTACTGCACCGGGCACTTCTAGGTCTCCAGACTTCAGACTCACACTGGAATCTACAACATCAGCTTTCTGGCTCTCAGACCCTGGAACTATACCATTGGCTTTTCTGACTTTCCAGCGTGTGGACAACAGATCATAGGATTTCTTAGCCTCCATAATTGTGTGAGCCAATTTCTTACAAGAAATCTCATTCTAGACATATATTTCTCCTATTTGGTTCTATTTCTCTGGAGAAATCTGACTAGCACATCTTGTGTTCTCTATACACAGCCTATCTCTTGCTATATATCTTTACATGCAATTAAATGCTACTTATTTTTGCTTGAGCTATTTCTAATCAGGACAAAAAGTCCATGGAAAAAAATCTAGTCTATGTTCTGATATGTATCTAAATGGAGCCATTTAAAGACTGTTTTATTATTATAGCACTCTTAAGAAAGTCCTTGAATTCTAAAAAACACACATGACTATAACATTTAGTATACTTCTAGATGTCCTGTCACGTCATTAAATCACACCTAAAGATTTCATAAGACTAGAAATTATTTACATCAGACTTTAACAAAATCTTCTCAGGGCAAGGACAAGATCTGACCTAATAAACTATCTTCAATATGAGAGATAGGCACTGTCTCATATAAGAATTTCAGATAATCCTTTAAAAAATGAACCCATGTAAAAAATATCCCTATATTCTTTTTTAGAGAGGTCTTAGATTCTTAAGTGGTTTCTTGCTTCATGTTCCATTTCCTTTGATTTCTCCTACAAGAAATTGACATATGATGCAGGAAATCGTCCTCACTTCAGATGACCTAGATAGCAACGAAGTGTCCCTTTTCTGGACTACAGATACCAATGCTCAAATTCAGAAATCCATATGAGAACCTCTTCTTTAAAAAGTCAACCTGTGGATCAGTTCAACTTGTTGGTTCCCACATCAAGCCAAAGGAACAATCTAAATTGGAAATGGCCTCCAAATATTCTATTGTTCTTCCCTTTTCCTCAAACATTCTTCATGATCTCTACATGAACACAGCTCAGTTCTTTCCTTCAAGCCTCAGATTAGATACAGGCTCCTCTGGGAGACTTTACATGAACCCTAAACTAAAATGGTATTTATTCTTCCCATTATCTTCTTTATCCCAACTCTCTCATTATATTTTATAGCATTTACATCTGCAAGAGTTACACAAAGTCAGTTAATTGAAAGGACTCACAACATTCTATAGGATATACTAATAGAAAGCTTTAATAAAGATAGAATATATAGTACAGCAGGCCTCGAAATATGAACAGCATTACATGCTTGGTAAACCCTTGGAGCAATGATCCAGGGAAGAGATCCCAAGAGGCATTGAAAACAAGGTTTCAGGTCATTTGAGCATGGAATACGGGAGTCCTAGATATCCAAAGCATGATCTTCCATGTAGTATTTATATCATTCCATATACTTGGCCCTGTATTCTCTTCACTTTCTTGGGAGGGGCAGAGTCAAAGGAGGGCCTGAATGTGGCTCTTAAAACACAGGGAGTAAAGTTGAGGCCATAGAGGCCCAGCTCTATCACCAGTACTGTCACTTGTATTTTAATATTACCAGCCTACATAGCAACAGGGACTATGATGATTTTCTGTACAATCATGAGCCCAGTGTCCAGCATGTTGTATGGTAGGCACCCAATGAATGGTGAATGGATGGATGGATAGATGAACAAATGACAGAGGCGAAATAGCTTCTGAAAATATAGATCTATATCATTCCTGCCATTTTTGAATGTGACACTGGAGCAAAGAATATACTAGAGAAATAGGAAGACTATAGATTAACATGTAAACTCAGTTCTTCTAAACAAACTGCTATTATTAATAGAGATATTTACGTTCAAAGATTAAAATATGGACTCAAATCAGCTGTAAGACTTGAGAAGTTAGTTGCTTAATTCATCCGGCTGTGACAAACCTAATGAATTAATGATATAACTTGAATATTAGAGATACGACTTAGAATTTCACTGCATGTTTTATTTAAAATTTGATGCACTGTGCAAATAAATCTTTAAAATATACTCCTAAATCAAACTGTAAATAAAAATGTAAAGAATAGTAGTCTGTAGGAGTGAGGAAGGAAGATGATTAAATCACCATGGGTATTCAACTTGCACGGAAAAGAGAGGAAGCTCGAAATGAGAAGGACAGAGAAAGGCTAACAGGAGAGGAAGTAGAAAGAGAAATCTATCACAGTCTCATGTCACCACCATCAGTATTTATTGTGCTTGGCCCCTCTGCATTTTGCATTATGCTAGACACCTTGAGACACCATTCTATCAACACTGGTATTGCTGAATCATCTGGAACTGGAAGTGGGCCAGATAGCAGAGAACTTGGTTGTCCAAAAACATTACTTTGGCTATTTATAACAAACTGAAACACACACACACACACACACACACACACACACACTTCTAGACTAGATACTATTGCAAAGCAAAAACCTGACTGAAGCGATGATTCAGGTGTTTCAGTTTTTTTTTTAATCTAGTAAATATTGTTCCTCTATATTTTGTCCATTCCCATCTTCCTCCCACATTTTATTCTCCTTGGGATACAGTCACTACCTTTTACAGCTACCTCTTTTAGAGAATAAAATTTCAACATTCCAACATTAAGATCTATGTTTTCTCTGCTGACATCTTCCTTCTGAGTTTGCTTATCCTCATCAATCACAATTTCATTTTAAATTACTTGTAAATGCCACCAGCCCGACACAATAGCCTTAGTAAATATAATGGAAGATATTTTGTTTCTTCACTTTTCTTTTTCTTACTTAGTTTTCTTCACTTGACTTCCTTGATTAAGTTCCAAGATTAAAGGAATATAAAGTAGAATTTATCTTCATGAAATATGTTACCTCATTATTTTTCTGGTAATTTAAACTCATCTGTTAACAAATAATCTTTTGAAAACACAGACTGAAATTTTTAAATCATTAAGAAGATTGGTTTCCAATTTAGAACTACATATTTTTTCTTAAAAAAAAAATATAGTACCACTTCTAAGCCTAGACATATCTAGGTAAGATTGAGAAGTCCAAATAACATCTCTTCTCTCAACTGCCACCACCCTATTGCTTAAAGCCTTCCTTTGCATGCAAAGCCTCAATTTGCCTGTTCAATTCTGGAAGGTCCAACAGATCCTTTTCACCCCAAGGCCCCTTTCTCCCTTTCCTACCCTCACTGCATTTACTACCCATATCATCACTTTTATAATGAACGGTGATTACCAAATGACTTCCCTTCTACTCCTGCATTATTTTTTTTCAAATACTGTTATCGCATGTGTGTTACTTCTCTTATTGTAATATAAATATTGTTTCATAAACCAGATCACAAGCTACATCTTGGCAGGGAGCTTACCTCCTCTTTCTTAGCCTGGCATAAAACACCAAAGAGCTGTGGACACGGTAGCAAAGCAAAAGTTTTAAATTTTTGCATTTTCATTACCAACACATTAGGATAACGATTTGCATTTTGAAGACTGACTTTACATATCTAGTTTATTCAGTCCCTATAACAACCCTTTAAATGTTTGGTCACATAGTAGAGGTGATAAAAAAAAAAGAATCCTAGAAAGGCTGGGTCACACAGTAAGTGAAAGGACAAGGAACAAACCAAAGCCATGACTCCAAGGGCAGAGACCTCTTTACTTTATTGGGGAAAACACAGAACTACATAGCTCTAATATTGGGACTGAATGCAGGAGTAACATGCTGGAATGAAGTTCAGCCAACAATGCACAGGTGTGCACCCCCTGCGTAGATGAAAATAGCACAGCCAGAGAAGGGGCAGCAGCTGTGCTTCTATTATGCACTCACTTTGCAAGTTACGTCTGCATTTGTGCTATTTCTAAGGTCCTTTTATTAATACATTTGGTGATATATACGTAATGCATAAATTGCATAAAACACGAACAAGCAACAAGAGACAAGCCACACCAGTGTGTGTGTGGGGGGCTGGTGACATTTACAGTACATGGTATATATACCCGCACCAATGTTTATTTATTATCTTTTGTGCACCTCTTTTAAATAGCTATGAAGATGGATGTACTTATTATGAGAACGGCTACAGGTAGATCTGGAGATGGGAAAGTACGGAAGTCACATAAACACTGCATGATTTATAAAGATGAAAAGCTGATTTTTCACTGATGCATGTTGCAGGATTGAATGGTCATCACTGTTTTCTCTCTCTGTGTGGCAGAGGCTAGTGCTACTATCTTCATTTAACAGATAATAGAATTGTTATGCTTCAGGTAATAAACAAAACTAATGGCACGAGTAGGAAGGAGCCTGGACCATTTAACTGCCTGTTGTCCATTTCTACTATACAATAAAATCTCATTTTTTGGAGAGTAGCATCCTGACCGAAAGGCATCCTGATTACTTATACACAGGGTTGTCTTTCTTTTATGCGAATCTGACTGGTGTCAAGTCAAGCAAATTAACACTAAAAACATCGGCGGTTTCTTCTGGCTTGATTGATAAAAAGCTATTTCGCTAAGGCTAAAGCTTTTCTTATTTTTTCCATAATTCAACCTTATGTGTCTGAATAAAAGAAATGTATTCATTTGATGTTCCTTAAAATATTGGGGATTTAACTCTTGCTTGGAGAACACTTCCCATATGAATCCACAGAATGTTCTCTTTAAAACTGCCTTTGATTAAAGATAATGCGTAATGATGAATGGATGTTAAACTTCTGCTAAATGTTTCATTAACTTTGTATTACTATTAAGCTAATGCCAGCAATCATGCTAAGGTTCTGCCTGATTATCCATCAAAATGTTATATGCCCCTTCTAGATTGCTAAGCCCCCAGAATCATTCTTTACTAGGTTCATGATATCATTCTCTATTCCATATTTGGCTTTTATATGGTAAGTAATTTCTCTAAATGTTAGATTTATATATTGTTTTTAGCACCAGTACGATTTTTTTTAATTCTGTAATTTTCAGTCATCCAATCGACTCTAGCTTCCTATCTCTATACTTTTTTTCTAATTCTGCTTTTGATGTCATGTGAAAGCCACTTGTAAAAATCAAGGCAGAGGTTAAATGAATTTGCAGAACAAAGCTCTTAAAGATCTTGTGTATTAACTAGATCAATTTTAAGCTAAGACTTTTTAAAGTAATCCACGCATTTTGCACCAAAATTAATAACAGAAAAGCAGAGAAGAAAAATGACACATACACCAGTAATAATGACTAGCAACATTTTTGGTACATGGTATGTCTCTTGTATGCATTTATACTGTTTTACTTACCTCTATGTATCTTTATATCTATAACATACTTGTGCTATCGTTTTATCCTTTATAATTAGTATTTTCTATAATCCGTTATATATAATATATAAAAATATATATAATATATTATAATATATAAATATATGTAGTATAATATATAGTATATTATAATATATAATATAAAACATTCTACACATTACATTTTTCTTTTTTTTTTTTACTTAATCACAAATATTTCCCCATTTCCATAAGCATTCTTCTGTACTATCATACATAGATAGCATCATCTTATTGGCCCCTTTGTTACCTATTCCTCCAACATACAAGCATATTCCAGTTTCAGACTTTTGAATTTGCCATTCTTGCAGCCTGGGATTCTATTTGCCACAATTTATCAGCCCACGGTTTCTTGCGTCATTTGGTTCTCCTTCAAATATTACCCTTCAAAAAAGCCTTCCTAAAGAATTCCATCTAAACAATTTACTCCTATACGCTATGCATTCTTACTGCATCCTTCATTGTGACACCAAACACCACCTGAAATCACATATGATTTACATTCTATCATACAGCATATATTTTTATTGATTCATTTCCTATCTCACTCACTAGAATGTAAGCTACACTATGGCATAGGTTTTGCATGTGTTGTTTACTATTCTTCCCCAATGCTTAAAACAGTTTAGTGCACAGAGAAAATGGCTTTTAAAAATCAATAAATGAATAAATATTATTCTAACACATGGCTTTGACAGTAATTCCTTTAAATAGTCCAAGAAATTGATTTCTTGTAGAATTTCCCAAAGTATCTTTTAATGGAAAGCAGGAGAAATTCTAACATGAAGTCCTCCAACCAATCCCTGTACCTTAACAGCATTTAAAGGTTACATTGTGACTAAACAGGGTTAAGTACATCTGTCACAGACAATGAAAGTTCAGGAGGCTTCCCTTGTGTGGTTTATTGTTCCTTGAAAACTTGCTGGAGGATTAATAGTAAATTTATTTCTTAACTACATTGATAGTTGTTATTTTGTGCAGGTTGCTAGGTTTAATCCCAGTCTCCATATAGCCTTGTGTTTAATTATGTACGAGTCCTCTGATATTTTTGCAAGGACCTTGAGGACAGATGCTATAGGATGTTGTTCTTTAACTGTTGTTGTTATATTTATTTATATTTGTTCTTTCTTGAATAACCCACAAACTAGAATAATAGGCAACTCTCAACAAATATTTAGTCATTTGTTCATCGCTTGTTACTTACCCCTATTGTAAGTTCCACTAACTCAGTAATCATGAAAGTAACAGAAGGTAGAAGACTGTATTTCAGCAGGTTTCACTGTAGTTTTAGTTGAGTTGTAAAAATTATCTTGTTAAGATATATTTCCCTCTGCACTAAACCATAATATTCAGTTCAGCAGGAACTCTTCCATCCATTATCCACTATAAGGCACATTTTAAAAAGTTATATACTATAAAATAAGGGCAGGAGGCAATATCCTTTAACTACCAAAATGAGGAGTGAGGCCATATAATATTATGCTTAAGATTTCCGGAGGCAGACACCTTGGGTTCAAATCCTGCACTTCTATATGTTTATTATTCACAAATAATAATCTTACCTGACTTTGAACAAGTTATTCAACACTGTTCTATATCAGTTTACTCATCTATAAAATGGGAATATTAATAGTATCTTCCTTATAGGTCACTATGAAGATGAGTTAAAACACATAAAGCACTTAGATTAAAATACATAAAATACTATGCCTGGACATAGTGTTTGCTACTACATATTAGTTATTATTTAAAGTAGGCAAGAGATATGCCTTTGTCCTCAAAATAATCTTAACAATTACAAAAATTCTCATTTGCCATTATATATCTATATAAAAAATGATGACTTTGAGAGTTTTTGTGAATTCTTCTTATCACCTTTGTATCTTCATTGTGAAGGAAAGTCAATAAAAATGCAAAGAAAAAATATGTTAAATGGTTTAAAAGCTGGAATTAAAAGAAAAGAGAAATATAGTAAGAACCAAGTGAATAGGAGTTGTAGAGGGAGATTCATGCTTTTTTGAGAGCTTCCGTCCCCTTCCCCTTCCCTTGCTCCACCCCTACTCCTCAAACCTCCACTCTCAACTGCTTCACCTCTCCCCTTACCTCCTTTCCCCACCCCCAGCCTATTCTCTTTTCTCCTGTCCCCTCTTCTTTCTTCAATCATTGCTTTGTTTTTGCATGACACACTGATCTGGGATGGAACAAGTCTAAAACTTCAATGCAGTCCACCTGAAATTTTTCTATTTGCTTCACTCAGAGTTCATCCATGACTATCTCTTCCCCCATTTTCTTTTGAAAAACAGACATGTTTTTATGTCTGTGGCTTATGTATATAAGCCACATACCAGAACAGGTCTCCATCAATCCTCTCTATGTAACTCTTGGTTTTCAACTATATGGAAAAAAACAGTAAATAATGAGCGAAAGGAACTTATTTATTTTCTTTACCATTATGCCTCCATTGTGTTAGAATCCCCATTCTTGTTTACTGAGCTGATTTTAGATATCGAGAACAAGAACTAACGCTCACGTTTCATGATTCCAAAGGCATTGTGACAAAGCTCCACAAGTGACCCCTTGATCATCACTGGAAACAATCTCATAGGATAACCAGCCTAGGGGCGCCTAGGTAGTGCAGTCATTAAGTGTCTGCCTTCAGCTCAGGCTGTGATCCTGGAGTCCTGGGATCGAGCCCCATATGATGCTCCTCCGCTGGGAGCCTGCTTCTTCCTCTCCCACTCCCCTGCTTGTGCACCCTCTCTCACTGGCTGTCTCTCTCTCTCTGTCAAATAAATAAATAAAATCTTTAAAAAAAAGAAAAAAAGGAAAAGAAAAGGATAACCAGCTTAGTAATGTGAAAACAAGAATACACGCAAGCATCTCATATTTTCAATGTCTTTATTGGTGAATGCACTTGAAGATCTCAATTCATCAAAGCAGATAAGAAATTGTGCCACAGACTTGACAATTCCACTGGGTAATGAAAACTGAATTGTTCTGGGGCACCTGGGTGGTGCAGTGGGTTAAGCATCTGACTCTTGGTTTCAGCTCAGGTCATGGATCTCAGGGTCCTGAAATCCAGCCCTGTGTCAGACTCTGCACTGGGCATGGAGCCTGCTTAAGATTCTCTCTCTCCATTTCCCTCTGCCCCTTCCCCCATTTGTGCACACGCTCTCTCGCTCTCTCTCTCCGAAAAAACAAAAAGAAAAACAACAAAAACAACAAAAAAACCCAAAAAACTGAATGGTTTTAAGCAGACTCAGCAATGAAGACAGAATGAGTCTAGGGATATTATATATTAATCTTCCTTTGTTTGGAAAATTGCTCTCCCTAAAAAATTTAAGGAAGTAACATGATGTAAAAAAAATATGTATTTTCACTTAAAGCATGATTTACATTTTATTTTATTTTATTATGGAATATCGATAAGAAATAATGATAAGGCAATTGTTGATAAGAAACACTAAAGGCTAAGATGCCAGTGTGAAACAAAAAAGAGAGCTTTAAAGAGGATTCTTTGTAAAATATCCAATATGTAAATGCTAATTAACAGACCTACAGAAATGTGTTTTGCTTTTGGTTTTGGGTGTTGCTTTTTTTTTTTTTTTTTTTTTTTTTTTTTTTTTTTTTTTGCCTTGAAGAACAGGATTATTTGGTTGGTTGGTTTTAGGTATGAAGATGTTTATCACGCACTTTTATTTCATAATATTCTTTTTGTGTAGTCAATTGTGCTTAACAGAGAGCGTGGCTGACTAATAGTTAGAAAAATCTGAACATGTCTGTCACATTGGTAGGATAGGTACTTCCAAGGCCTGTTTGCATAAAACTTGCTGAGTATTCTTAAAGAAGAACCAAAAGTCAGACACAGCGAACTTAATGCTGTGAAGAAAAGGGGAAAAAGGGTTGGATGGGTGAAGGATTCTAAGTATTAGTCATATGCTGTATCCTGGCCAAACCAGCATCTATCTTCTCTTTTAGTCCTACACATCACAGAGCCTGTAAATCAAGCGAGCATGCAAAGAAAAATAATCCTGAAAAAACCTAGACACCTAAAACCATATAAAACAAATATTATTGCTTTGGACCAGATCTAACAGATCACAACACAAAGGGGGAAATACATTCGTCCCCACTTTGTAATAGACCACATAAAGCTTTGACTCATTGAAAACTTCAGTGCAAAGGGCTGGTGAGTAAACACCGACAGGCCCTGGTAGGAAACAAACTGCATTTCAAAGCACAGTCAAATTATTGGTTAATGCGTTTGAAATATATACTGGAGATTACACATACAGCCATGTATATAACCTAGAGCACTGGAGGCCAACTTGGCTGAAGGTCAAGATCTTAAAACATATACAGTATCTTTTCTATCTAGTAGTTGTTTATGTTAGAGTTTTGTTTCCATATCATGGAGGAAATAGGAAGTCCAGCACCACTGGATTGCATTTGATCCCATTTTGTTTGAGAAGTAAGAACTAGAAATTAATAGAACTATTTTCATGAAATGCTGTGTGAGGCTCCAGGTATCATCAGAGATCTTTAAGGGATGGATGAGGGCTATGGATGCTGGCAAGCCGCAGGCCACCTAAGGCATCAAGAATTCCCATCAGTGTCCACCAACTCCAAGCATTTGAATTCAGTGATGGAGATGTCCTGCAGCAGCTGATACCATTCTTCATGGAACCAAGCCATGAGTTAGAAAACTTTTTCTGTAAAAGATCATGTAGAGTAAATATTTTAGGCTGTGTGGGCCATATGGTCTCTGTCACATCTCCCCTGCCACTGTAGTAGAAAAGCATCCACAGACAATATGCAGCTTTGTTATGATAAAACTTTACTTATGACATCGGTGTATAATTTGCCAGCTCCTGAGCTAACCCCACGTCTGGCAGAGGAATTGGAGAAACCAAAGAAGGATCCAACAGGTGTCGCAACTGAGCACCCAGTTGCTCCTCCGTGGCAAGCAGGTGGGGTAGGAGATAAGCAACCATGTTCATGGGCTGCAACAGTACCCGAAGCCTTGCTCCAATCCTTGAACTTGAAGAAAGCAAGGCGCTGTTCCACTTTTCAAAGGTCATGCAGAGTACCGGAAATGTTAAATATGAAATACAAGTTTTCTTCTTTTTTCAACATATCTCAATGATAATCGTATGGTTTCCTCTCATAGTCCATTAATATAGTAAATTATATTGTTTTAAATGTTTCTTCTTCATTATTTTAAAGTGATAAAGTGAACTTATTGAAATTCAAATCTTAAACCTATTTTGCATTTCTGGCCCTTTATTGGTCATGCTGTTACCCCTTTTAATATTGCTGGATTCAATATTCTAATGTTTTGTGAGAATTTTTTGATCTATTTTCATAAAGGGTATTAATTTGTAATTATTTTTTCTTGTAATGTCTTTATTTGGTTCTGGTAACAGGGCAAGGCTGATCTTAGAACAATTGGGAAATAGTCCCTCTTTTTCTACTTCTTGAAAATATTTATGTAACGTTTTATTCCTTAACTGTTGGATAAATTCACCACTGAAGCCATCTGGGCATGGAATTCTCTTTGTAGGAACATTTTTGATTACGAATTAAATTACTTTAATAGGAAAATTAATAATTTGTATTTCTTCTTGAGAGAGCCTTGGTGTTTTTGTCACCCAAGGAATTTACCCATTCCATCTAAGATGTCAAATTTATTTGTATAAAGTTTTTCACAATACTTCTTTGTTATCCTTCTATTCTCTATAAAATCTGTCATGTGACCTTTCTCCTTGCTGACATTCCTAATTCGTCCTCTCTTTCTCCAAGACTGAAGATAACAGTAGTGGAGGAGAAGCAATGTGATGACAGAAGCAGGGACTGGGGTGACACAGGCCTGAGCCAAGGAATACTGGCAGCCACCGAAGCTGGAAGAAGCAAGGGTGGCTTCTCTCCCAGGGCCTGCAGGGGGACACAGCCATGCCAACACCTTGACTTCAGCCCCCTAAGACTCGTGTTGGGACTTCTGGCCACCAGAATTGTATGAGGATAAACATCTGTTATTTTAAGCGAGTGAAGCTGTCTCTGGCGTCCAGCACACCTGTTTGCAGACATTGTCATTTGTGATCTCTGAGCCTCCTGGCTCAGGAACTTGAGTTTTTAAAATAATTATAGCATATGGTTAAAGGTACAGACTCTGGAATCAGCCTAGGTGAAAACATTCCAACACTTTTTAGTTTGGTTTCGTTTAGTTTAATCTTGACCAAAAAGCTTGATTTCTTTATGCCTCAGTTTTCTTACCTGTAAAATAGTTGTAATAATGATACCCAACTCATAAGGTTATTGTGAGGAATAAAAGACTTCCCACATAGAAAATAATTGGACCAGTGCCTGGCCCACCACAAACACTCTGTAAGGGTTAACAATTAGCACCTACATTTCAAAAACAAACAAACAAACAAACAAACTAAAACTATTCCTTTGCTAGCCCTCATCCTGCAAAAGCCAGCCTAGTTAAATTAGTACCAGTTCTCCTATCTGACCAGAGGGTTAAAACAGATGGATCGAAGAAAACATAATTCTTTATACTTCGATTATTTTGAATTTAGTTAATGACTCATTTTTTAAAGATTTTATTTGTTTGTTTGAGGGTGAAAGAGAGAGCATGAGACTGGAGAGGGTCAGAAGGAGAAGCAGATTTCCCGCTGAGCAGACAGCCTGATGTGGGGCTCCATCCTAGGACTCCAAGGTCATGACCTGAGCCAAAGACGGATGCTTAACTGACCGAACCATCCAGGTGCCCCACAATCTATTTTTAATATTCAGGGTCTGTAACTTTGGGAACTTTCAAGGTCACTTTCTACCATTAATTCGTCATAACAAAATGTAGCAATTATCATCTAGGCTATAACATAGCAGTAGGGCGTCCCTGCTGCCAATTCTGTGGAGCAGCATTCAGAAGGACCACAAAGTGAGCTGTGGTGTGCATAGGGTGTGCGGCTAAACCAGGACGCCTGACGATGGCTTCGCAAAGAGATGAGGACACGTCATTGTCTTATTCATACATGGTACCTTCTATCCAGAGAATGTCAGCATGAACAGAGCTCCTTGTTCCTCTCGCTCAGCATGATCCTTATGCATAATACGTGTAGCTCCTATTTTCTTCAAAAACTGTCAATTCATTGGAATTAGAGTCATTGTTACTTTAAGTTAAAAAAAAAAAATCAATTTGAACATGTTTTCCTGCATCACAAGCTTGAATTATTCATTTTATGTTTGGATTCTTCAGAATCTTTTCTTTGTGTAACTTTTAGAACATGAGTTTAGAAATGAATATTGAGACACGAAACCATAAAATTGAAAATATTAACAAATCAGTGTATGCAAGAACTGCCAATCGCCAATAATCACAAAAAGTTACCAAGAAATGTGAGGTTATTGTTGTTTTTCATCTTATTTTTAAATTGCTTTGTAAACAATATGCAAATGTGCTAAAAATCCCTTACAAATGTTTTGTAGGGAGAAGATATTCCAATGTGGAGGATATAGCCAGAATTTATCTCTAGAAAATATGAATTTCATACAGCTCAGGGACCATCCTGTCACAGTTGGCAACAATTTTGCTCCCTTAGACAGGCTTATTTCTGTCTGAATTTGCTAAAAGGTATGTCAGCACAACAAGAAAAAAAAAAAAAAAAAGGAAAAGGGAAAAGAAGCAAAAACAGAAGCAAAAGAAAGAAGCAGTTATTTATAATCCCCATTGCCTTCTCAGGAGAATAGATACCAATAATTGGAGGTTCCATTGTTTTCCAGGAGTGCAATGGGTGAAATGGTGCAAGCTTTTGAAGAGCCGAGGTGGGATTGCCATAAAAAATAAAGACCTAGAAATATGAAAGGAGATCCAGTAAAAATTTAAGAGACACAGGCTTTGGGCAGATCAGAAATGTCTAATGGGGATATTTTTAAGTACTTTGCTGTGTGATGTGAAATGTAAACTGTCTTCTTCATCTTTCTCCCCAAACTTCTGTAAAATACAAAACAATTACTTATGCTTTGTGCATTGGATCTGCGACAGTGAGCTTGTCCTTCCTGAAGATCAATGTGAAAGAAAAAAGTTGAAAACAAAAACAGAGGCTGCCAGAGGAGGCTGCCACATGGACCTTATACTCACAAAAGACAGACAAAGAGAATCTGAAATGAAAGGGGGGGGCATTAAACAGAGCTTCCTCCAGTGTTGTGGTATTGCGTATCAGCTAACGCTAATATTTTTCCAGAATGGACGTTTCTTACACAACATGTGATTTTATTTTATTTTTTTTTAATTTGGACATTAGCAATCGCTTAAGCAGAGAACACAATTTACATGAAATAGGATACGTTGTAATTCAATAGATGTTGGGAAATGCCACTGAACGCATAAGAAATCTAGAATGTTGTGCGAAGAGTGAGTGAATACACAGCTGGTGTATTTGAATGTTTGGCTGTTTTCCTGTGATCACTGTTGGCAGCTAAAGATAGGGGTATGCAGGGACTCTAGGAAAAGTGCTAAGATGGCTATTTCTCTTTTAGTCACAAGCCAAAATTGTTTGTTTGTTTGGCCTAGTTTCATTGCGTACAGATAAAGGTCAACTTGCTAAAACAATTTATTTAAACACTTAAAAGATTTTAAATAGCCTGGTCGCTGGGCTCGGGAGAGTCACTGCAATTGCTGTTTTAAATGCTATTTGAGAAGGTCAAAAGGAGAGCCTGCAGATGGACACACGTTGGAGGCAGAGGCCGGCTGCAGGACTTGGAATCCCAGGATGGTGGCCGCGCTGGGTCGGCTGCAGTCTGCTGCCAGTCTGGTCCTGTGCAGCCCACAGGGGAGTGTACTGGGGAGAAGGACGAGCAGAACATGGCGGCGGACCAGATGGCACTAAAACCCGCCTCCTCTGGTGAGAGAAAAATCTGCCAAAACCAGGTGTTTCACAGTTTTCTTTTTTTTCCTTCCTTTTTTTTTTTTTTCCTGGTGTTTCTCTGTGCAGGTCCATTGCAAAGGCTCTGACATGAGCACAGCTGTCTAGAAATTATCTAAGGAAATGAGGTTTTGTTTTTGTTGTTTTTTAAGTGTAAGAGATTTTGGAAATAGCTTCCGGAGACCACCTCTATGTACTGCACAGTGAGAGTCCTTTTATCAGGTCATTTCCAAGCACAGCAGGAGCCTGAGAGGAAGTTTCAACAATTCTCCTTATCGGTTCTAATAGGAGAAAGAGGCGGAACTAATTAGATTCCTTCATTGTGAAGGCTGTGTTTGCAGCCTGAGAATAATGAGATTGTTTTTATCAGTAATCTTGTATATATGTTTAGCAAACCTTTGCTTTCATAAGAAAAGGGAGGGGTCTTCTAATGGAGAGAAGGAACTAGATCCGCGCCCTTCTGTTCATGATGCACCAAAGCTCACCGGAACAAAAGAGGATTAATGGAGACTGTTCATACAGCGACAGGTAGGGAACGCAGGGTGGTTGCACATCTATTTTAAAGCCCCTCTGCCTTGTTCCGTGGCAAAGGAAAGAAGGTACAGATCTTATGATTCAAAACCCAGGACATGCAGTGAGTTACATTTTACTGAGGGGGAGGTGGTAAGGGAGAATCTCTCCAAATATTCCATATTTCCTCATCTCAGAGAAAGCTAAACTTTCCACCTCCCCTTCATCTCACACTTCAGGTTGGAAGATCTGATTCAGAGAATGTTACGCCTAGTCATCTGTCTCCTTAAGTCGACATGAGTGTGCAAAGTCCAAAATTGCAGACTGGGAATTAGATGATGTAAGGAGGAGAGTCCCTTGGGGACTTGCACCATTTTACTAGCAAATCCCACATTTGGAGGGTTATGAGTCATTGACAGTATAAAATAATAAAAGCCATGTATTCACATGCCAACTATGAGGGTCTACAAGGTATTCTGTGCTATAATACTCCGTAGTCCAATTAGCCTATGATTTCTTGGGTATCTAGGAGCTTCAAGAACATTGTAGACAGACACATGTGATGCCACGGTCTTAGCATCATAGAAAATAGGCGTTTATTGAGAAGTATATGATTTAAATTATGTACAACATCTGGCAATTAATAGGCATGTGGTCATTGTTAGTTTCTGTTCCCTTCGCTTGGAGAGGTAGTATGCTTCTGCGCAGTGCGTCTCAACAGATTCTGGGTGGACAGCAAGCAGCCTTCTGCGGTGGATGTAGAGAGGGGTTGGGGGATGAATAAGAGCAACCCTATGCCACGGTCTTCCATGCAACCCTGAGCTCTGATTTTTAACTGTTTTCTATTTTGTGATTTAGCATAAAATTGTATTGGGGGAAAAATCCTGGAAGGAGGTAGAGAGAGGGAAGAATGTTAAAAGCTGGGAGGCAGGGGGCGCCTGGGTAGCGCAGTCGTTAGGCGTCTGCCTTCGGCTCAGGGCGTGGTCCCGGCGTTCCAGGATCGAGTCCCATATTGGGCCCCTCCGCTGGGAGCCTGCTTCTTCCTCTCCCTCTCCCCTGCTGTGTTCCCTCTCTTGCTGGCTGTCTCTCTCTGTCAAATAAATAAATAAAAACTTAAAAAAAAAAAAAGCTGGTAGGCGAACAAGTAAAGAAACACTGGCTTGAACGGAAAGAAAACCAAATTTTAATCCTACTACTTCATTATTTTGTGAAATGGGCATATGATTAACTTTTTGAGTATGAATGTCCTCAAGATATTGAGGGTATATATCATTGCTATGATTCAAATTATATTACTATAGTGAATCTAAACATTTAGAGTTTCTATTTTTAGAAACTTTTCCATAGTATGTAGGAGCTTATATAATTAATACATTTTTTTATTTCTATTTAGTATTTCTTATGCTCAAAACACTTCTGAAGCAGGTTGATAAGGAGCACACTCTCTACTGGAGAACTGGGATACTACATATAACTGGTATGCAATCTTTCGTCACGACTTTTATTTTCACATTCCAGAGACCTTTATATAATTTATTGGGTTTACCACTACAAATGTGTTGTTAATATGGATAGGAATCTCATAATTTCTGTCCTTTATGATATTCAGAATTAATATCCTTCTATAATAACATAAAAGGTTTTTAAATGGTTCGTCCTAGTGAATGAGAAACCATGCATCCCTAATTGTTTATGTTATTCATTGTCACTTGGAATGAGTATGTTTGGGCATTTGTTCAATAAAATTAAATTGAGCTATGGGATGAACATTTGGACACTGAAATATGGTATGAGATATATATTTAAAGTGCTATTACTCTTGGTACTGTAAAACCCTTACACTTTTCCAAATACTCAGATACCCCACCTCACACTCATGCTTCATTCCACATACACACTTTGCAGCAGCTCTTTTACTTTCTAGAGAATGCTTCACTACCCTAAGTTAGTCGTAAAGCCAATAAGATGCCCAAATCTCCAGATTCTAACTTAATCGATGGCATTCATTAATTGTGTCTCGGGTAATATTTTTGTGTTCATGTACCATATGCAAAGTTTTTGTCTACTTTTTACTTAAATTTTGAATCTTAATTTTTATCTGCACTCTCTCTTTATAAGTCAATTACAAGTTAAAATAAGTCTTAAAAGATAGTGCTATAAATTGATTTAATACTCAATGAAATAAATGGGCATTTATTTAAAGTATCCTATATAAAATTATCAGTCCACAAAACATCATAACATACATGCTATTAATATGGAACATTATTATAACAACCCCCTAAGCTAATTTGTGCATGCACACACACACACACACACACACAGACACACACACACATGCACGTACACACATGCACACACACACACATGCCTTTTCCCTTTACTTTCAGGGGCATGTCAGGTGTTTTTCAAAGAACTATAAAATTGCAACATTTAAAATTATAAAGATCACAATTAGGAGAATATGGTTCTCTTCCATTGTTCAGACCCTTAATTGTCACAGTGAAAGCTAATTTTAGCCTTCCTTTTAAGCCCTAAGGAAAACAACAGTAGCTACACTGTAACCTTTCTTCTTGAAAATCTGTTCCCCCAAGCCAAGTAATGGACTGATTCTACTATTCACCTCCTGTTGTTCATCTTGCCCAAGGTGCCATTAGTCATTTGAACCCTAAAATAAATGCCACACTTTGAATATTTCAGCAGTGTGTGCAGATTTAGCCTTCACCTACATTCAAATTTTACAGAAAAGAATGAGAAAATTATCTTATTGGCAAAGAAAGAAAGAAAGAAAGAAAGAAAGAAAGAAAGAAAGAAAGAAGAAAGAAAGAAAGAAAAAGAAAAAAGGAAAAGAAAAGAAATAAAGAAAAGAGCCCAACAATAAAAACAAGCTCTTAGGCGCTACTAGATTCTAAACTGTTGAAACACAAATATAGAATATAAAACAGAAAAATAAACTGGAAGGAGGAAAGATTTTTTTTAAAGTAAATAATTTAGCTAGGGAGACTTAAAAATTAAGGAATTAGAAAGAACATCTTTTAAAGCAGAGATCCTGTAAAACCTTAACCCCATGCTTTTTGTTAAAGCTAAATTTGTTAGGTCACACCTCCATAACTCAGACCTGCAGTGCTTGGAAAATAGCTTGTTCAGACTTACTCCATAATGATTTTCTTAGCGCTATTTTTAAATGCATGTTTCCTAGCTTGGAAAAAAAAAATCATGGGTTGTTATGAAGCAGTTTTTTCTGGGTCAGTAAGTAGTTTAGTGAAGCAGGAAATATCCTTCAGAATGGAGTGAGGATTCACCTGTCTCCAGATGGTCAAATCACCAGCATTTTTATACTCATCACTGCTACATTAAAAAGGAGCCAGGCACCTCAACTAATTTGATACATCATGGGTTAAACAATGTTTTATTAGGGAGGTGGGAGACCATGAATGACAGTGGTTAATGAAACACACTCTACTTTGGTAAACATCTTTAAGTTGTTCAGAGCTTTCCCTTCATGAATTTCGATCACTAAAAGATTAAAGTTCACTGATAAGAATATATGCTCTTTTCGAAAATTCTGCTTCAAGTGATTAACTTTATTTTTCCAGAATTTGAAATAACTTTTATTCATCTCTCTCTGTCTGACTTACACCCTGCCTCTCATGTTTATGAATGTATTAGAAAACTATTTTTTCCCAAAAGCTTGGATTCTTTCTTAGGGTAGCATATATGATACACTTTCATAAAATAACAACATCGAGGAAAATAAATCATGTTTCTCTTGTTCTCCAGACCCATATTTTTTTCAATTATTACCTAAGCAACTTTAAGGGTAAACTGTTATTAGTAACTGTGGTCATTTTACCACCATAGTTTTAATACTGACTTAGGCAAATACAGGATATTAAATACTGCAAAACCCAGAATAATGTTTTTCTGGTTCCTGTTGATAATACTCAATTCTGGGCTGTAATGGTTATATAAATAGTGAAGACCACCCAGTCCCAAGCAATATCAATTACTGTAACAGAGGATGGATTTTATTCTGCTGGGTTTAAATTGCATAAACACTCAAGGAGGTCATACTTTCTTATAGAAATTCTCGCTTATTGAGATTCCAGTAGTTTGTGTGAAAATCCAAAATACTCTGCCTATTTTCTGGAAGTTTACTTGAGTTCTACAGATTCAGTTGGAAAGATCTCTCCTGATAGCATATTATTTACAAGATGAATTATTTGTAGTAGCTAATCCTTCAATTTCTAAAATTTGGCCGTGGTGTATTTTTGATGCATTTAATAAGTTAAAGTTTATAATGACACATATTTATGATGCCATCTCAGTTGCTCTATTGCTTTGATAGGTCTGTGCACCAGGAAAATAATGTCACGATAATGCTACCTTAAAAAATACTAAAAATTCTGTAAGTTAAAACTACAATCACTTAGGTTTTTGTTTTGTTTTGTTTTTTGTTTTTTCTCATCTATCTGTGGGTTTGCTGGGCTGGGCTACGAGCTATAAGTTGGATCCAGTTCTGGTCCATGTATCTCTCAAATTCCTTGGAGCAAAGGGACAGCCAAGTAACATTCTTTTTATGCCGATGCAGAAGCACAAGAAGGATGAACAGAGCTGGTACACTCTCACTCCCATACACATTCTATTAGCCGAAGAAGACATCATGATTCAGTCTAGAATTAAAAGCGTGGAGAAATATAATCCAAGACCAAGATGACATAGCAAAAACATGGTGAGGCATTTAAGCAAAGATAAAGTCTTCCAGTCTTGATATATGATAGTGTAAGTTCTCCCATGCTGCTTTAGAAGTACCAAATTTGAAGTGGTGAGGTAAATAAAACAGATTTGTAAAAGAGATGGCAGACCAGCATAGTGTCTGTTTCATTCATCTGTAGAAAAGAATTTCTAAAGAATGATTAAACTAGTCAAAACATGCCTCTTTAATAACTTTATTTTTTTTAAAGATTTTATTTATTTATTTGACAGAGAGAGAGACAGCCAGCGAGAGAGGGAACACAAGCAGGGGGAGTGGGAGAGGAAGAAGCAGGCTCATAGTGGAGGAGTCCCATGTGGGGCTCGATCCCAGAACGCCGGGATCACGCCCTGAGCCAAAGGCAGACACTTAACGACTGCGCCACCCAGGCGCCCCTCTTTAATAACTTTAAACTGTAGGTAAATAATTGATGTTATAAAAACCTAAAATAACATGATTTAGGGTCCCAAATTTAGGAGTATAAACCACTGTCCAGTACATGCTGACCACAGGGTAGAAGGAAAATATCTGGGTGTTCAAATCTTAAGATTCGAGAGTAGGCTCTCACCATTATTGTCTTGTATCTCACTGTTGTAGAGCTGCAGACCCTCAGCCATGAGGCACTAGCGCACCAGGGTGGTCATTAAATTATTAAAATGTTTCCATGACAGATGGTGAAGTGCTGACATCCTGAGCCTCAAACATGAGCACATACTCACCCCAGGTCACCCCAGTTCCCTCCAATGGCATCCTTCCCCCGTCACCTCCTCATAGTCTGGCAACTTGGGGTGTCACACACAGCACTGCAAGAGTCCCTAGAACCTCATTTTGATCCAACCAGACAGCATTCGTTCTATACAGAGAGTGCCCAGGGTCAGTGCCCATGCTATACTGGAAAGGGCATTCTTTGAATATTATGTCCTCTGTTTGACCAAGAGAAGACTTTTTTTTTTTTAAAGGTTGAGAGAGAGAGAGAGAGAGAGAGAGAGAGAGAGAGAATCTCAAGCAGGCTCCACACCCAGCAAAAAGCCCGATGTGGGGTTCAGTCTCATGGGTCTGAGATCGTGACCTGAGCTGAAATCAAGAGTTGGACACTTAACCGACTGAGCCACCTGGGTGCCCCAAGTACAGACACTTTAAGTTTATGATATATTATGAGGGGTTAATTCCATTGCTCATGAGATACACTAAGAAGCAAGTCTGCTGCTTATCTGATGCATGCTATCTGCTGTTACCCAGTTTGCCTTCTCTTAACAATTCAATCCTTGTTAGGAAAAAAAAAGTAGCCCTTTCAAGTATTAGAAATAATATCAAAAGTAAATGTAACATATGCCCTGAGTAGTCTCTTATAATTATTTCTTCCATTCTTTTTTTTTCCTAAAGTAAACAGACAATATTTTTGTGGAAAATAAATACGCTATTAATTTAATAAATTAATATAGTATACAAAGTATTGATAACAACCAAAGGTTATGTTTGTCTTAAAACTGCAGTAATTATGTGAAAAATTAGATACGCATCCATAGCTTTCTACCTAGGGTATAAAATTATAGAGGGATGTATGTAAAGACATAAACAGGGGAAAAGAAGTCTCAAAGATGACAAGGGTGTGACCCTAGCACTTGTGACACATACCAACTAAGAGCATAGACCATCAAATTTCATTATTTTGATAATCTTTGCTTAACCAGTCTTCTCTTTTGGACAGCCCATTTTTCATCATTTAAGAAGAAAAGAAAAATGATGTCATACTTACAGTGAACAGTGATTTCAGAACAGACCATCTAACTATGGGCCTAACCTCTGCCCAGAGTTCTCTGGGCACTAGGATTTCATGGTAGAGAGGAAAGGGAAAGATCTGGATAGTAAATGTGTTTTATAAGGGTTCAGATTCTGTGTGCTGCCTTGACACCTTTGACTCTCACAGATCCCCAAAGGCCTAGCTACGAGTCACCCTGCTCTCACCACATATGTCCCCCCACCCAACAGGAAAGGTTCTCCACCTGGCTCATCCCCCTCCAAGTGAGACCATCTTCACCCCATCTGGTCCTCAATCTAATGGGATTCAACTCCCTGCCAGCCAAAGAATTATACAAACAAGCCAATCATGTGATCCTGAGGAAATCATAGGTCCCTCATCCTCTTGCCACCACAAAGCCTCCCTCCCATAGTACCAACTTGCTCACTCTGCTCCTGACTGCACGCCCCAGGGCTCGGCAAGGTCTGCAATGTCCTCTTCCTCTGCACTGTGAGCGTGTGTGACAAACTGCTGCTAATGTCATCTGTCCAGTGTCAGATGTCATGCATTCAGCCTTTTCATACTAGTTAGAACAAAGGGTTCCTCCTTCACCAGTAGGGTGAATAGAAGTTGATCAGAACTGGGTGAGGGACCCTGAAATGATAGCTATTTTGGGATAGATACTGCAAGTTATGAGAGGTGGGGACCATCAGTTATGAAATTACAGTCCATTTTAAACTATTAGAGACAGTGTTTAAGTTCTGTAAGCTTTTTTCCGAATGCCTACAAAAAAGTTTGATATTTGAACAAAGTGTTAGCCCCAAATACAAAAACAAAACTGTGAAATTAGGGGCACCTGGGTGGCTCAGTTGGTTAAGCATCTGCCTTCAGCTCATGTTCCCAGGACCCTGAGATGGAGCCCACATTGGGCTCCCTGCTCAGTGGGGAGTCTGCTTCTCCCTCTCCCTTTGCCACTCCCCCCCATTGTTCTCTCTCTCTCTCTTAAATAAATACTAATAGTATCTTTTTAAAAAATGTGAAATTAAACTTAATAAAAGATTGATTAAATATCTATAATATATCATTACTGAACTCCTTTATAGTTATATATAAATTACATTTAATACGGAATGTGGATACATTTTAGCAGGTTTAATATGAGGTGGGATGAATGGCTCTGATAATAAAAACTATTCAAAACTGGGAAGGCTATGACTTAAATAAATAATACTTCCTGGAATTTTAAAATAAAACAAACAAACAAAAAAAACCCAACAACAACCAGAGCTGATTTGAGGATAAAAAGACTAGAATCGAGTAAGAGAAGAAAGGAAAAGCAGTAAGAAGAAAGGACCTAGTAAAAGACAAAATACATCAATGCAGACATATGGAGAATTGTTTTCTGCAGGGCTCAGGAAAGGTCATTCTGCTTGCCGTAGAGTGTCTGGTTATATCTAATAGTAAACATTAAGAAGAAGTAAACATACATTCACTCTTATCTAATGAACTCTTGGGTTAGAAAATAGTGAGATCCCACATTGGGTCACCCTTTTGTTACATATAACATATATTCAAGGCTTCCATCCAATAGCCTATTTCAAGAAAACAAAACTAAACTAGACTAATATAACTGCCTAATGGCACAGGGCTATGTTTACAGGGCTATTAATCTAGCTCTTTTCAAACCAATTCAACGGAGAGTAAACAAATAGTACCTGAACAGTGCCAGAATGAACAGAAACCGAAGCTCTCTGCATCTTTTTCTAACTAATTTAACTCAAATAGAATAAAAGATACGTATTTTTTTGTGCAGGAAGAAAGGTGGTACCATTCAACACTAGAACCTGAGTGAATGAACATAATATGGCATAATGATTTTGTTTTAGGTTTATTTTCACTTCCATTCTTGTCTTTTGAAACTAATCATTGCTATTTTTTTTTCTTCTTCTACCTGTCATTTTTTTGTTTTCTTTTTCTTCTTGTAAATAATTGTGATTGTAATTTCTCCAGGTTGAACAAAAGTATTGTGATCTATATAAATCTGTCATTTTTTTTACAAATAAATTGCCAACAGTGATCGTTATTGATGTTCATCAAGCTGAAATATAGGGCAAAGAAATAACCTATAACATTTATTTTGAAATTCATGAAAATCTTGTACTTCTTGTGGCAGCCATATTTCTTACAAACCTTCAGTTTTGAAAAAATTTCAGTCATTTGTTTAAATAGTATGATTATTCTTAAGATTGAAAAATACTAAAATAGCTCTAATAAGGATTTTTTTCTGATTTAAATATGGTGAGTATTAGAGGGAAAATCTGTTTGCTATTATGAGAGTTTCTTGCTGCTTCTTTTTTTTAATTTCCAAAGAACTTTCTCCTATCTATTTAACATAAACTTTTCCTTTTAGTGACAGACACTGTGCTAAGGAGAAAGGGTGTATTTTTGGAAAGTTAGAGCAATAAAAGATTTAAGTCACCAAAAGGTTGGCTGCTAACTTTAATTTAGGCCCATTTATTTAAATGGTTGCATTATAGCTGACAACATTTTGTGACATATACTGAGTATAACGATTCATTTATTTTTTCTGCTCTAGTAACTGCATCATAAATTATCATTAAAGTACATCTAAAACTTGGTAAGAAATCATTCTTGGCATATTAATCTATATGCTAGTAATAGGCAAATTTCAAAGTCCAGTATAAATTTTCTGCTTTCATTTTCATAATGCACATGCAGGCTCAGAACATACGTGAGATTCTAGTACCTTCACTAATATACAAAATATTCAAGAGTTTGAGTGTATAAATATGTATAAGACCTTTAATTTCATTTTCTTCTCTGTCTACAAACACAGAGTACTAAAATTTCAGTTATGTTACAATTTGAACTAATCTAATTTTTTTAAGGTTTATTTATTTATTTTAGAGAGAAAGAAAGAGCACACAAGTGGGAGAGACCGAGGAAGAGGGAGAGAGAATCTGAAGCAGACTCCACGCTGAGCATGGAGCCTGACACGGGGCTCTATCTCAGAACCCTGAGATCATGACCTGAGCTGAAACCAAAACTTGGAGACCCAACGGACTGGGCCACCCAGGCGCCCCTGAGCTAATCTAAATTTTTGACATTTGCATTCTTGATCTTGAGTTACAATGGTTAAATTATGTACTTTATAAATGAGTAACTAAGATGATGGGGTAATAATTGGTAACTAACTCTGATAACATTAAAACATATTATAGATACTGTAATTTTAAAGTATGGTATAAGTACAGACAAAAGTGGACAGATAAACCAAAAGGAGAGAGAGAACAAAAGAGAGAGGGAGTGGGGGGTGGAGGGAAGAGAGCAGGACAGCCTGAAAATAGGTCCCGGTAATATAAGAATTAAGAATGTGAGGAAGGGTAGCATTTCAAATTATTGGGGAAGATACAGACAAATGAAAGTAACAAAAAAGTAAAAAATACTGAAAGGAACTACTGATGAGCCTTCAAAAATCTTTTTAATGGGTGAGTAGACATTATGAAGTAAAACTTAATAGAAACAACTGCAAAATTTTTGAATTCTTATCAGGCAAAGGGTGAAAATCTTTACTTTTAAAGAGCCTTAGAAAAATGAATGTATGAATAATTGACCAAACAATTCACAAAAGAAAAAATGTAGGTAAATAAAGAATGTGAAAAGTGTTCAAACTTTCTAATAATTTAAATGAAATTAAAAACAGTAATTTGCCATTGTTTTTATTATTAAGTTAGCAAAATAGAAGAAAACTAAAGGAAGGTAGAAAAGGATGAGTAGGGAGAAAGTAAGAAAGAGAAAAGTTCAAGAAAGAAAAGGAAGGAAGGGAAGAAGGAGGATAAAAGGGAAAAAAAAGAAAATGTGATGGAAAGAAAGAGAAGAAAGAAACATTCCTATCCCTTATTAGCCAGTATATTTAAAAATGTAATGTCATACAATGTTAAGGGCCATAGAAATTGACTCAAGAAGCCTGGAACAAAATTTTGTAGTTCACACAATATATTTTGGGTGCATGTATATATGTCAACATTCTAGGAATTAATGCTAGAGAAATCAAGGATTGTACAAATATTTAATGCAAGATGCTGTTACAGCATTGTGTATATGGAGGGCAAGTTGCAAATAATATAAATGACAAATTCAACTTACATAAATTATAACATGCACGTAGTAAGAGTTGCAGTGTTTTAAAATTATGCTATTGATGGGGCTCCTGGCTGTCTCAGTCAGTAGAGCATGCAACTCTTGATCTTGGAGTTGGGAGTCCAAGTCCCACGTTGGGTGTAGAGATTACTTAAAAAAATAAATAAATAAAACAAGTCTGTTGAATAGTAATGAAAAATGTTCAAGATATATCGTACAGTAAAGAAGTCATAATATCAAACTAATATTGCTTACAAAATAATAGCATAACCCATTTGACAATATTCAATTATGTATTATATGCATATGAAATTTCTGACAGTGGTTATTAATGCAACAGCTGGTTGATTTTTCTACTATTCACTTACATGTATTTTCTATAAATTATTTAATAAATTTAGGCAGGAAAAGTTGCCCTATGAGTTTCACTGAATTGTTGCTAGAGATTTTGTGCATATACCTTCACATTTTGTTTAATGCTTTGCTCTTAGCTAACAGTATCTACTATACAAATAACCTATTTTGATTTTTTAGCTCAAAATTTGTAGAAATTGAACTGTGATATTTTATCCAGATATCTACTGCTAGAGATATAACATATAAGTACATATAAGTATCTCTTTCTTATTACAAATGGCATTTTATAGCAACTAATAATAACAATAATAAGAGCTGATGTTTATAGGGTACATGTATGCACCATGTACTTGACTTAGCGTTTCATATATATTTTCACAAGCTTATAACATATAACTTTATTTTATGTGTTCAATATGATTTTCTATTTTATTTTTAAATAAACATTTATTTTAAAATATAACTTCTCCTCCAGGAAAAATATCAGGTTCCCAAATGTTAATAAAGTTGTACTTAGTAGTAGCACTTCTGTGAAAGTATACTTTCACAGAAAAGTTACACAGTTAAAGACTAGCACTCAAAATACTACGAGCATCGTCACAATCCTCTCAATAATTAATTAAAGCTAAATGTTAAAAAAAGAAGACCAAAGAAGAAATACCAGCCAAGGAAAGCACAGAACTTCATATACTCATTAATCACATGCTGGTCATGGGCATCATACCCTATATATACTCTCAGATACTAATCCACTTCCCCTTTCCTCACAAGTTGTTCTCACTCTCCAACTAGTACCTCCAAAATGAATATTTCACAGTTTGATGAAGTTTTTCACTGTCTTCAAAACTCCAGTGCACTTGCAACCATATGTTTTTTACAAGTTGCTTCCCCTGCCACTTCCATTCAGTGGCCTCCTTCCATTAATCTTGCCCAGCAGCAAATAACTATATATTTTGTTCTAGTATCCTTGGATAGTAGTAAATTGAAGCTCACAGAGAAAATGACTGAAATGCCAAGTCCTTGGTTCGTAAAAGATGTAAACCATAGCTCTTCCTGAAATCTGAATATGGAGTGACTAGTCCCTAGTACTATTGGGTTAGCTTAATTTGCATTCAATATCGTCAAATGATCAGGACCCTAACAAACCCCCAATAAAGGCTTGTCAGATTACTCATTTTTTTATTTATTTTACTCTTTTCTGGCCCGTTAGGATTTACTAGTCAAGAAGTAGGTAAATATTTCAGCAAGGCCTTTGTAAGAAATAAATGAAAAATGTAGAAATGATCCCCGTAAAGTCACTGCATCACTGAGAAATAGGCTAAGATGAAACACAAAATCCCAAATTTAAAAGAGATCATTTAATTTTTTA
Organism: Ursus arctos; assembly: GCF_023065955.2. Classification (NCBI taxonomy): domain Eukaryota; kingdom Metazoa; phylum Chordata; class Mammalia; order Carnivora; family Ursidae; genus Ursus; species Ursus arctos. The sequence goes on from NW_026622852.1 coordinate 7,438,411, forward strand.
AAAGATTTAATATATTTATTTATTTGTCAAAGAGAGAGAGAGAAAGAGAGCAGAGCACAAGCAGGGGGAGCAGCAGGCAGCTCTGCAGGGAGCCTAATGTGGGACTCGATCCCAGGACCCCAGGATCATGACCTGAGTGAAAGGCACTGCTTAACCGACTGAACCACCCAGGCATCCCTAAAAGAGATCATTTAAGAAAGCATTTCTCTTTCATGTAATAATTTGAAGATAAGCAGTGCATGGGTAATTGGGCATCCATGTGGGGGCAGGAAACAGGCAATTCCGTCTTGTGGCTTACATGACTTTCATTTCTTTTTCTTTAAATATCATTTTTATTATTATTTTTATTAACATATGATGTATTATTTGTTTCAGGGGTACAGGTCTGTGATTCATCAGTCTTCCACAATACACAGCAATCACCACAGCACATACCCTCCCCAATGTCCATCACCCAGCCACCCCATCCCCTGCCCCCTCCCCTTCAGCAACCCTCAGTTTGTTTCCTGAGATGAAGAGTCTCTTACGGTTTGTCTCCATCTCTGGTTTCATCTTGTTTCATTGTTTCCTCTCTTCCCCTGTGATTTCTAAGGCCACTCATGGTTGGGGAAATGCTGCTGCTCCTGCTATTTTGTCTATATTCTGGCCGGCAGGAGGGAAGAAAGGATAAAGAAGGACATTCTCTATTCTTTTAAAGATGCCTTACAGAGTTTGTATCTTAGTTCCACTTAACACTTCATTGGCTGGAAGGTATGACCATACCAATGGCAAAGGAAACAGGGACATCTAAAGAAGATTGAGAGGTTGGACATGAAGAGACCACCAGCAGACTCTGCGACATGTACTTTAGGTGTCTCCACACAGGTGATTTGCAAAGCCCTGTCTCCTGAAGCCTACCCCAAGAATCCGTCACACAGATCCCATACCAAGAAACTCTTTTCACATGGTGAAAATTCCCACAGTTGCTGGAGGACATCATCAAAAAGATCTTACCGGAGTTGGACCCTTGAGTTGGGCCCGGTCAATCAGAGGCTCCTCAACACCCCCCCTTCTATCTATCCTTAGAATGTGCACTCTACTTGCCTTCCCTGTTCCAGAAGCTGCCCAAGGACGTAGCCTTGAGATAATGACGTGGTGTTGAAACTATCCGCAGTGTGTACATGACTGAACACAGTTAAGATGTCTATACAAACTTAAAAGATTTGGTATGCAGGTACAGATTTATTTATCCATCTTGTGGCCAACCAAGGCAAGCCTCGTAAGTAAATTCCTCAGCTTGTTAAACCTGCCACCTACCAACCTGGAGTAGTCTGTGTCTTTCTTTGGTCTCTCCTTCGCCCCGTGTAGGGAGACCAGTTTAAGATTACACTGCAGGGAAGCTCCCAAGGGGGATGCAAACCAATAGCCTAGGATGCTGGGCTGATGTCTTGTTGGGTAGCTCCCCATACCCTGATAAGTGGAAGCTCTATGGTAATTATATGGAGCGTTATAAGTAACTTATGCTTATTTGCTGACTTTGACTTCATGCTATATGGCAAGAACTCAGCTTCACTAAAAAATTCTTCTAATTCATTTCCAGTAGAATACAGGATGTGTTTCATACGTACCTGCCACCAAGTCTCCTCAGCTATTACCTGGTGATCACCTTTTTTTCCTCCTATCTGAGCCTTTTTTTGGAATTTCTCCTCCCAGCAATCACAATTTCAAGCCTCTGGCATGAAAAACTGCTTGAAGGGACTTTTTTTTTTTTTTCTTTTTCTTTTCTTTCTTTCTTTCTTTCTTTTTTTTTTTTTTTTTTTTTTTTTTTACTATCTCTGGCAAACGGCTTTGTGTAGGCATTCACGGGTTTTGGGGGCTCATCGAGGAGAAAGATCTGACCATGAGGCAGTAGTAACACACACCAACTTCAGCTCTGACACGTGCACACACGGGGGAAGTGCAGAAGCTATGGCTCTGGTTGCAGAGGTTGGGGGAGAGGTGAAGGATGGGTGTCGCTACTCAGAGGGCAGGAAGGCAAGTGAAGTCCCCAGGGACAGCAGGATCAGAGAAGGGCTTAGACACCTAGTGATGTCCCTCAGCAGGTCGGCAGGGAGTCTGAGTCAGAGAACTCTAAAGGGCAGCAGGGAGTGAGGCTTTATAACAGCAATGGATCTTTTCAAGAGGTGATCTGTCAAGGTGAGGTTTCACAGAACATGGAAAACAAGCAGACTCTAAATGGCTAAAATTTTGCTTGCTTGGACTATTTTTTCTGAAATAGTTGTATGTGTAAAAACTTGAGTTGGGCATCAGTGGACTTTTGAGTTAATTTGTCTCAGCCAGCAGCAAAGACATAACCTAAAGGCCAATACAAAGAGGCCATCTTTGGCTTATTTGTACAACGCATTTCAACCTCACCACGGACAATGCCTCTACGGCTGACAACTGCCCTTGCCTTGGGGAGCAGCAAATGAAGTCTTTGAGTGTCCAAATAGAGGAGAATTCTTCAGAGTCCTCACTCTGTTCAAGTCAACTGGTGCTCTGGGTAGAAAGTGGAAGAATCCTGAGCAGCAAGAAGCTTAGGCAATCTCTTGGTGCAGCACACAGCTCAGGCTGGGACCCAAAGGCCAAGTAGCTGGTAGGCAGCTCCCAGTCTCCCAGTTTGGAGACATATGACTGGGAGGAGCATAATTACCGGCATTTGTACTCCAGTAAAGGGACCTTGCCTCCCTGCTACTTTCTCTCTTCCCAGTGTCTGTGACAGTGTGTGTGTGGGAAGGACAGTCTTCACAGCAGGTTCCAATCCATTCTCTCCAGGAAAGAATGCCTCAGAAAGGAAGATGGCCTGATAAATGTAAAACTTGGTATCATGTTCACTGTACCAAACAATGGCACCTGAGAAGTCTAAAATGTGAGGATAAATTTCAAGAGAAGCTGATTAAATGCCAAATGGTTTGCATATAAGGGTCTTCACCTACATTTCTGAAGCCTGTGAAATGGATACTAAAACTGACCATCCAGAAGTAAAAGAGAGCAACACCGTGTGATGAAAAAAGATCTGTATGTGCACTCTGAAACCAGTGAATAAAATGCTGTAAGGAGCTTGCATGTATTTCTAGATTGATAATAGTGTCCTGATCTGCTTTTTGAAAAATACTTCTATCAATTTACTTTAAGATTTACAGATCATCTTTTCCTTGAACTTCATGGAACATTCTTTTTTAAATTTTTAAAAAATTATTTATTTATTTATTTATTCGAGAGAGAGAGGAGCATAGGCAGTGGGGAGGAGGCAGAGGGAGAGAGAGAAGCAGGCTCCTCACGGAGCAGGGACCTCGACAGACGGGTGGGGAGCCTGATGTGGGGCTTGACCCGACGATCCTGAGATCATGACCTGAGCCGATAGCAGACTCTTAACCAACTAAGCCACCCAGGTGCCCCTTCATGGAACATTCTGATAATGTAGTCACCCACCCTGAGTACATGGTTATATAATTATTTGTAAAATGTTTTCTCCCTTTGAGGATAGTACTGTGTTTACTCTGCCACAATCTATTTGCAGAATCTGAACATACATGCATTATTTTGAAGAGATAGTTGTCTCTACAGGATTTAAATTATACCCTTATTCTAGAGATGTGAAGTCTTTTGTACAACCATGAAGACTAACAGGGGCCAGAAATTTTTAGGAGTAATGAGTAGAGGAGAAAGAGTTATTCCGAGGGTCATGCACAGAAATACTTCTGATAATCCTTGAGAAAATAATATCACACTCTCGCTTTTCTACACTTTCAAGGTAAGTTCTATTGATGTCTTAACGTCCTGTCTTCTATCAGGCCAAAATGGAAGTCCTACGGTGAAAAGTAGGTAAAGGTGCAATGCAATAGGGACCAGAAAATGAAAGTCTAGCTTTTTGGTGACAGCACTGATTGGCATTAAATAATATATAATTAAGTTTGCATAAATATGCTTTTCAATTGTCATTGCTGTGCTACCAGTAACTTCTCAAATGCTGAAATATTTTTTTTCTATTTTTTTTCTCAGATCTTTTCTGGTTTCTGCATGTCCTATTCATTTAGGTAGATTACTTGGAATTGACTATTTTTAAATAAGTACTAATAGAAATACTATTCACTAGAGATAATTTTTGACCAAGTCTTCATGCCAAAAAAAAAAAAAATGCCATGGCTACAAATGTTTAGATACTATTCCAAGCTGATTTTAACACATATTGCCTCAGTAAATGTTAGTTGAAGGCATACTCCACACACTAGCCTGTATGCCTTTTGATGTCAGGGAGCGTATTCTCTCAATCTTCCCCATCCTGACCCTTAGCATAATGCCTGGCCTCTGGTCATGTTCAATACACATGATTTCACATGCAACACTAGAAAAATTCATGATTAATGCCAGGTCTGTGACAATAGGGAATCTTCTCCTTTTATTTATTTATTTTTTTTTCATAGAACTGAGTCTGGCAAGATAAATATTCCCTAAATTAATAATAATAATAATAATAAAGGTTGTATTAACTGTTTGTATATTCTGAAGCTGTTCTGAGCTCTAATCATTTTGGTCTTAGATTTTTTTTTCAATATTCATATAATCAAGATTGGCAGTTGGAATTTTCAAAGAAATATAATTTACTAGAGAAAGCTACGGTACTTGGTCACATCAATTTTAAAACCTCCAAATTACATAAAATTTCAGTATCTTCTGTCATTGGGTGAGAAAAATATATACAAATCCTAGGTTCATGGTGAGAAAGTGGTGGGACTATACAAACCAGAAGTGTTAAATAAATGAGACCCTAAACTGCCAGCTGCCAGACAGAAATGACATGCAATTAGTCTAATAAGGTCAATTTATAGATCACTGTACAGTGGTTTACTGTATTGAAAATAGGGTTGACTCTAGACAAAGTTTCTCTGGACTTCAAGTCACTCTAACACCAAATTATAAATGGTATTTCTAATCCCTTATTAGTATATATACATAAACTCTGTATTATAATTAAAGCATTTCTCAGACCCTTTGCCTAGTATTGATCATCTTTACATTAGGAAGGAAGTTATCAAAGATATAGATTCAAACCAATAATTTTTCTATTCAGTCTAAGAAAACTCTTTAGTAGACTAAAAGTACTGAAAATAATGACTAAATCAATGCCTTCTTAAATACGTCTAGTTTTGCTTTATTTTCCATATCCTTAATTATCAGTAGCAAAGCATCAGCTGTGTTTGTTTCCCACTCTATATTTAGCCATATGTTTTTTTAATATCATCTTTATAACTTTGCGCAAAAAAAGCTAATCTCAGAAACATCTGTCCCTATTTCTACATATACCTAGCTCTGTTCCTCATGTCACTAATGGAGCTGAAACTAGGGCATGGGTGTAACTTCTGCCAGTTTACCAAAGGAATAAGCTTTTACAGCATCATTTATTCCCTGATTCATTCATTTATTCGACAATTAATAACTAATGATGTTCCAGACATTGTGCCAGGTGGTGGTGGCACAATTTTGAACAACAATAGAGTATGGCTCTCTGAGGACAGTGACACTAAGTATCTCAGAAGTAAGAGTATTGGCTGCTGTGGACACAGATAACAGGAATTGACGCGACAGAGACTTCCTTGAGGAAAAAGCATATCATAGAGCTGAGAGCTCTATGATACTTGGTCACATCAATTTTAAAACCTCCAAATTACATAAAACAAAAAATGTAAGTATAGAGGTGGTAGGAAAAGCATTCAGGTAGAGGAAAGAGAAAAAAAGAAAAAAGACAATTTCTCCATCGTTGGAGAAAATTCATCATTGTCCCACAGAACTGAAGGGAGGTCCTTATAGGAGGAACATAGAGAATGTGGGAGAAGGTGGCAAGATTACTAGATGTTGTCCAAGATTCACCTTCCTGTCATGCTGATCACAACCTAGATTTTATTTTTCAGTCGTTCTTGGACTAGTTTTGGTCATACGGCTGAAACTAGTCAAAGGAATATGAGTGTATATAACCTATATTATTTCCAGGTCACGATTTTAAGAAGAGTTTGTATCCCTTGTCTTTCTTTTTCTCCTGGTTGGATGAAGATGATGACAATGCTTTGGGACTGGTAGCTCTATAAGAGAAAAGGGTCCTGGGTTTCTAAATTAATGAATAGAAGGAAAATGCTAGCCAATCAGAATACTCACTTTGAACTTTTATGATGAGAAACATATTTCTACTATGCTTGATACAGTATACATTTCAGAGTTTATTTGTTACTGAAATTTAGCCTGATGTAACCAAAACAGAAATGTGTAGTTTGAAGTGAGGTATTACGTTGAGAAAACATAAGTATATATGGCATTGAGTGGAAAGCAATGACATATTTCACCAGAAAGCCAGAAACCCATGTTATACAATGGCAAAGCATGATTAAATGTCTACAATAATTAGAAAGGCAGACCATGTGCCTACAGAAATTCTAATCTTAGGAAAATTTAGGAATTAAATTTTAATGCTTGCTCGGGGCTTCTTGTTCCCTATAACAAGGTATTTTAAAAAATAGGAGATCAGGCAAGGAGTTTCATGTTTGCAAACAAATAAAAGGAAATAGGAAGTGGCCAGAAGTTTGGGTCCTCACAAGGTTTGACAGCTTCTTGCTGAAAGTCGTATGCAAACTAATCTGAACATTCTTGATTAATTAAAAAAAAAAAGTTAAGTATTGAGTTTGTGTTACTGGCATAAACTATGGTCCTGCGTTTTCCATATACCATGGGGGTTGTGATATCACTGACCACAGGAAACCAGACCATGCAAATCTACTAAGGGAACATCAGGAACTACTCCAAAAGTTTGCTATTTAGAGAAGACTGTACTTGACAAACATGATTTAACACATGCTGCATGGAAGACATATATACATCACTCTGTGAAGCCTAATGCTTCATTTAAATCAGGTGGCCACTCATATAAAATAATCTTGCACATTTTTAATTTCAAGATTCCATGGCGATTTTAGAAAGATAAAGAGAAAACTGTTAATATGTTGACTCCATTAGCAAAAGAAAAAAAATTTTTAAACATTTATATAAGGCTAGTTTTATATAATAACTATCTTCAAAGTTCCTCCTATCTGAGGCAATGGGAAGCTGGAAGTCCAAAGAGTGGATTCTGGCACTCCCAAAGACCAGTTGTAACCTCCATCACCAGGAGACTGGGGGAGTAGTAAAGCCAGTGCCTAGGAAATGGAACCACCCCTCACAGGCTTGCCCATGGACTGGCAAGCACCCAATCTCCTTCTCCTCATCCCACTTGCATGCATAAGGTTTCCCTAGGCCATGGCATCACTTTAAGAAAAAGGGGAGAAGAGTTCACAAGAAAAGAAAAAAGATGGGGGCTGAACTTTGAATATATGAAATATTTACCTGCAAAATATCAAACCCTGAAGTAGCAAATTTAATGTCTTGCTCTCCATCTGTGTGAATAGAAACTTAAGGGCGATGCCAGAAGTGGTAGAACACAAGCTATATAACTGTTGCACATTCGGCTTAGTGCGCTAAATCATTAACACAAGTATATCATTCACATGTCTCTCTGTAATAAATTAAAGGTCACCACCTGTCTACACCTGCATAACCCATGCCCCTGCCGGATAAATCTATATGTTTCCTACTTGATTTTATATAACCAGTGAGTGGCAGAACCATTCTCAAACCTATATGTTTGGCTCTAAAACTTTTGTTTTCCACCATTTCACACCACTTCCCTGCAGCATGACATTTGCCTTAGTTAGGCTGCCTTTGTTCCAGAAATGTCTTAGTGAAATGTGCTACCACCAAACACACTGTAGTGTGAAATTCCAAAGTAGCTTCTCATACCCTTAACAGAAGCCTAGAAAATATTTCAACAAATAACGCATTCTCGATAACATCCATTCTTCCTCACCCTTCCTGATTAATCAATAATATTGCAGCATGTGCAATAAGTCTATTTAATCTTAGGCTTCTTTAAGGCCAGAGAATGTTAATTATTCAACTTTGTGCTGTATTTTCTCACCACTGCCACTACCACCCCATACTCGTGATTTGTAAAGTTTCTTGGTGTTACTCCCTTTATTTCTAGTCTGATCAGTGACTCCTTTTAATCGTGATCTTAGACACATAGTAATGTTCTTCTCTTGCTGGGAACGATCTCTTTTCTATACACCTATTCAAATAATATGCACCAAATCTGGATCCCAGGTCAGACTACAAAGCCCCCAAAGCATGATTTTTCTAAAACCATTTCACTTATTTGTTGCCAAAAGCACATACAATTCATCTTGAGATAAAAATGTAGCCACTTGGGCGCCTGGGTGGCACAGCGGTTAAGCGTCTGCCTTCGGCTCAGGGCGTGATCCCGGCGTTATGGGATCGAGCCCCACATCAGGCTCCTCTGCTAGGAGCCTGCTTCTTCCTCTCCCACTCCCCCTGCTTGTGTTCCCTCTCTCACTGGCTGTCTCTATCTCTGTCAAATAAATAAATAAAATCTTTAAAAAAAAATGTAGCCACTTCATTAAAAAAAATTCAAATGCTATGCAGATATCAAATCAATAAAACATAACTTTTTTTTTTTTTTACAATTCTGTAGTGTCAGTTACTGTTGGGTCACTGAACCATAAATATATTGACATAGCTACCCCAAAGACATATGTATAGTAGAATTAAGAATGTCCTTAGAGATATCTCTAGAATCACAAGCATTTAACAATGTGTTGCCCATTATCCATAATATATAATGAGGTTTTTAATTATGTACACTCCATGCTTTATCTTTCTTTAATTTAAGCTGATTAGTGAATTCTGAATGTAGGCTTCATAATAGAAATGGAAATATTTAATTAAAAAAGAGCTTCAAGCTTGAATTTTTACATATATTTAAAGGAGAGAAAGGAGGATGGAAACAATAGAAAAGCAGCACAATAGGAGTAGCTCTGGATAGCCTGGTGAAAACAGTAGAGATTTCCAGTATGACCTTGCACAGACCATTTACAATTTGTTTCAGCTTTTCATATTTAAGCTGGGTGTTGTTGTTGTTGTTTTGATTGTTTTGTTTTTGTGGGGTTTTAAAAATGTGTTATTTCAGTAGTTTATCTTCACTTATCTTTGAATTTATCACAAATGAATCCAAAACTTTGTCTAATGAAGAGTGGGTTTTACATTTCTGCAGGCATTTTTTTTTGGATATTGTGCATTTAAATGGGGGGAATTGATGGAAATTTTAAGATACAATAAAAATTAAAACTTACCAAGTCTCAAACTTGCATGTGCCTTACTGAACATAAATTTCAAGGTCAACAAGAAGTAGTGGAATATGATCTCTCTATCTTTATAACCTTGATCTTTTTTTTCCTATGCATTATAGTGTATTGAATATGAATAGCTCCTGACTTTAAAATTTAAATGATCATATGGCCTGGGTTTAAGATTAGCTTGTTATGATGCTTTCTGCTCTTTTTAGCTTGTTTCTAGATTTATACTATTAAAAATAATTCCTAAAATATTTATGAGAAGATAGATGAATAACACTCTTTCCCATTCTACTGAAAGAATAGCAAGTGTGTCCCTAATATCTTTTATTTTTTCCCCTTTTCTGTGCACAGGTCTTAAAGTAGCATTTCTTTTAAAATATAAGCAAACTGTGTGACTAAAAAAGTGACATCACTTTACTGTTAATAATTCCATTCTTAGCCATTTTTAGTAAATTGGAAAAGAAGGTGGTATTTTTTTCCATCGGTTTTAAAAATAGACCAGATGCTGTTAAAAAGGAAAAAAAAAAAAAAAACTGATCATATACTTCAGAAAGAAAAGTATAGCCAAAAAAGTTTTTCTTTCTTTTTAAAAATATGCTGAATTCTGGAATCCAGAGATTCTCTTTTACACTTCCATGGAAGTTGATTATCGGCTTCTAAAAATCAATGGTCCCAAAACTGGAAGCCGACAATCAATTACAGATTTGACACACATTGTTCCCTTCATATAGCCTCACAGAATTAGGAAGTGATTAGAGGAGGATGGATGGGGCATTAGAGATTTTGGGGTCAAAAGCTAAAACCAAATGTTCATTTGGAAGAAAAAATAAGTCATGAAATTACAGGTGGTTCAGCAAGAACAAAAGTCTTCTGAGTGGTCAGGAAATCAACTTATTTATGTCTTCATTTGTTCACTGAGCCAGTAATCATTAAGTGCTTACTACGTGCAAGCCCTGTGAGCTTATGAATGAAAAGGACGTAGACTATAAAAATTAATAACAAAGAGCCTTGATCTACTCTATGTGGATTGGGAAGATTTTCCCAAGGAAGAGACATTTAAACTGGGATATAAATAATATGTAGGAATTAATGATATATCCTGATGGGGTGGAAAAAAGTCTTTAAGACTGTGGGAAAAGCTCTGAAACAGAGGGATTAGGAAACATTAGAAAAACTAAAAGAACTCCAAAGTAGACAGAAGATGGGGTGAGGTGAGGTGGTGACAATATATATAAATCTCACAAAAGGAAATCACTGACTAATAAAATAAAACTTTGAAAAATGTTTGGCAAACTTTAATTTCCATACTCATTCTGAATTTAGATATCTATTCTTCACTAGTTGATATGTGAAAATTCTTGCATATAATGCATCACATTAAATTGGAAACATTAAAGTTTATTTTCAAAAATTAAAATATCTTTCAAAATTATTTCCAACAGCTTTGTCTCTCCCAGCGAGTACATGCACATACACCAGCGTGAGCACACACACACACACACACACACACACAATTGGGTTTTATTGTCTCCTATTTCCTGGAGCTCCAAGTCATCCTTGCTTCTTCCTTTTTTGTACTGCACTAAATTTAAAGACAATATTCATTTGGTGAGAGCAAAGACATTCCAAATTCTCCAATAACAACAAAACTCCTTGAAAACTGTGAATAAATGAATGTACACAAGATGGGATTGATTTCATTTTTTTCAGCCCTGTGATTTTTATTGTTGCCCAGAATTTGGTTATTGCTTCCACACTCCTTTTGGACTATAGGCCTTGACTATAGAAATATTATAGTTTCATAGGGAAGGAATGGAAACAGAAATGTTTGCATACCAGACAATACACAGTCACATTTTATATAATAGCTACACAGCAGGACTGCTTTACTGGTAATTTGAAAATACCAGTCAGATCTATTTCTATTATATGCAAATATAAATTCCCTGATAAATGGGGATGTTAAGGTAATATAACAATTGTGTCGATGACAGACAGCCCTTCAAAGAGAATGCTCTTTGAAGCTATTCTGTTCTTAAAAAAAATATTTTTGAAAACACACTATGTGTCAGTATACTAGATGCTTCTCATGTGTGATTTTATATCAATCTGAAAATAACTCTAGGAAATGGGCATTAGTATAGATAAGGAAAAATAAGGCTTCCTACAATTTCAGCAACTAGCCCAAGTACTTGAGTGAAGGAGCCAGGCTTCAATCCTAGGACTTTCTAATTCCAAATTCTACACCCTCAAGAATTTTATCATGTTTCCTAGGACATCATTACTTCTTTTTTGTTTTGATTTTAGATTTCAAAGTGCTTTGATAATTGTATACCAGTAATTCTATCCAAAAGCTAATCTCCCTATAAATGATCTTTAGGATGAGTATAAAATGGGGATCTAGGGGTACCTGGGTGGCTCAGTCAGTTGAGTGTCCAACTCTTGATTTTGGCTCAGGTCATGGTCTCAGGGTCCTAGGATTGAGCCCTGCGTCGGGCTCCTTGCTTAGCAGGAAGTCTGCTTGAGGATTCTCCCCTTCTCCCTCTGCCCTTCCCACCCCTGGTTCATGTGCTCTCTCTTTTAAAAAATAAAACAAAACAACAAAAAACAAAAAACTGGGCGCCCATATTGATTCTCTTTCAAAGAGACATTTGTTTTGTCCTTGGAGGAAAAAAGGCAATTATTTTTTTTTCTGCACCATCTATTACTTCCTCTTTGTCTTCCTCCTGAATATAAGAACCATTATTCCTTCACTAACTCTGAATGCTCCCGTTTAATAATCTTATCCAAATACAACAACTTAAATGTCACTATAATGAAAGTCAATCACAAAACTCTCTGTCTCAGTCTCTGCCCTGAACTTTCATCCACTATTTTCAGTCACCTGAATACCATTCAGGTTTACCAGTTTTATAACCTTCAAGTCATTTTATCCCTTCTCTCCTTCCCCTTATTGATAGCGATAGCATTGTTACAATATTGATTGCTCTTTTCTTATTTTAAAATAAATCCTGGTTTCAATTCAAGAAAACTTAATATATCATCAGTAAAATATATAAACCAGTTTTTTAAAAAAATTATCATAGTTTTTAAGAAAACAAAATTTATATATAAAACATAATACACACCACACCCTGACCACGTACTTTTCACCACTTTCTTTTCCCCTCTAATATCCATCAATTGGTGGAATGATGCCATTGCTGAATCTATGACCTGGCAGGTTTTATAGAGGAGAAAAAATAAGAAAAATTTGGTCCAAAATACTGTGTTTGGAAATGTTTTGCCTCAGGGTTTCTTTTTTTTTTTTGGGTTTTATTTTTTTATTTATTTGACAGAGATAGAGAGAGAGCCAGTGAGAGAGGGAACACAAGCAGGGGGAGTGGGAGAGGAAGAAGCAGGGTCCCAGTGGAGGAGCCTGATGTGGGGTTCGATCCCAGGACTCTGGGATCACGCCCTGAGCCAAAGGCAGACGCTTAATGACTGAGCCACCCAGGTGACCCAGCCTCAGGGTTTCTTGAAGGAGTTTCCAGTGCAGTCAAACAGCTGTGACTTCTTTTGCTTATTACTTTTTCTCTTTGTCCACTATCTTTATGTTGGATAAAGCTGACTTCTCACCTAGGTATTTTGCACAGCCCCTAAACTGCTCTTTGTCCCTGCATTATATATACATTTGGTGGCCCAATCACCATTTACCATACTTCTATTACTCAGTACATTATGGGCATTTTTAGAAAAATTACATATCGGGACTCCTTACTCTCCCCCACAGCAAAGGAATACGGTTGTGATGGTTAAGAGGTTTTTCATCCTTCCTTATGATGTTTCATTTTTCCTGGGAGTTCCCATAACTGGCTTGCTCGATTCAAACCTGAGACCTTTCCAATAAATTCTTTTTTGCTTAAGTTAGAATCCTTATAGACACACCTCTCTAAGACATCCTCTTCCATCCGTTCTGTTCACAGATACTTAATTTATCTTCCTAATTTAAATATAGTCAAAAGTTTAACAGTCTATGATATCTCAAAGTGAAAGCAGAATAGTATTCAGAAACAGTATGTTAAATATGAAAATAGAAAGATAGATATGAACCTGTGACATCATTAAGAAATATGTTTTCCATTTTTCTCAGTAAAACTGGTACAATTGCAGCAACACTAGTGTTTACCACCAACACTAATGAGTACAACTTGTGTTCACATTTCCTTCTCCAACAGCACTCTTCACTAAAAGGGAGGAGGGATGATTCCATTTCATGAGGCAGGAAAATTCAGGTTAGGTCTGGAACTTCCAGTCTTTGTTATATATTAAGATTGCTTTCAAGAATGACAGGGAGAATGCTGGGGGGAGAAAAGGCAGCCCTTTAAAGGATCTACTCCTATCCAAATTAAGTAATTTTCAAATAAAAATTAAAAAGTAATTGGAGAGAGACTGGGAAGAGGGCAGCAGAGTAGGAAGACCCTAGGCTTGCCCCGTCCCACAAATATAATGAGATAACTATCAAACCATCCTAAAAATCCCAGAAATCAATCTGAAGAACAAGCTCCACAACTAAAGGTAGAGAAGAGGCCACATCAAAGAAGGTAGGAAGTGCAGAGATACAGTTTGAAAGAGAAACAGATCATGGCTGCTATAGTAGGGAGGGAGCCACAGTCATGGAAAAGGGAAAGAGACAGACTAGCACACAGAGAAGACCACAGGGGAGGAGAAATCCTCATAGAAATTGGGGTGGAAAGTGAGAGCACCTGAATTTCATGAGTTCTTGCAACAAGTGGGGCTTAAAGTCTGGAGTTTTAAAGATCAGCATGCTTGGCTCTGGGAGATCTTGGAGGACATTGGGGCAGCTCTTGGAGAAAAGACAGGACAAACAGTCTGGGGACATACAGCATAGAAACAGAGATCTGAAATGCATCTTGGGCACACGGTGGGGAGGTTAGTTACTCATCTTGGAGCATGTCCTTGGGAGGCAGTGTTCATGGAGAGACCATTCAGGGAACAAATGTTCATTCTCACCACTTCTATTCAAATAGAAGTGGAAGTCCTCACCACAGCAGTCAGATGAAAAAAAAAAAACAGCATTCAAACTGATAAGAAAGAAGTAAAACTTTCATAATTTGCAGATGACAAGATAATATATATATATATATAAACCAGAAGACTTGCTAGAACTGATAAATAAATTCAGTAAAGTTGCAGGATACAAAAATCAATATACAGAAATACACCAATAATGAAGCAGCAGAAAAAGAAATCAAGAAAACAATACCATTTACAATTGCAGCAAAAATAAATCTAACCAAAGAGGTGAAAGATCTGTGCTCTAAAAACTATAAAACATGGATGAAAAAAAAAACTGAAGACAACACAAAGAAATGGAAAGACAGTCCATGTTCATGGATTGGAAGAATAAATATTCTTAAAATATTTATAATACTCAAAGCAATCTACACATTCAATGCAATCCCTATAAAAATACCAACAGCATTTTTCACAGAACTGGAAGAAACAATCCCATAATTTGTGTGGAACACAAAAGACCCTGAAAAGCCAAAGTAATTTTGAAAAAGAAAAGCAAAGCTGAAGGCATCACATTTCCAGACTTCAAGTTATTTTACAAAGTTGTAGTAATCAAAACAGTGTGATACTGGCACAAAAATAGACATATAGATCAACTGAACAGAATAGAAACCCAGAAATAAACCAACAATCAGGTGGTCAACTAATCTTTGACAAAGGAGGAATGAATATCTAATGGAAAAAGGACAGTCTCTTTAACAAATGGTGTTGGGAAAACTGGACAACAAGATGCAAAAGAAAGAAACTGGACCCCTTTCTTGCACCATACATAAAAATAAATTCAAATGGACTAAAGACCTAAATCTGAGATATGAAACCATAAAAATCCTAGAAGAGAACATAGGCAGTAACATCTTTGACATCAGCCATAGCAACTTTTTTTTTCTGGATATGTCCCCTAAGGCAAAGGAAACAAAAGGCAAAAAATAAACCATCGGGTCAACATCAGAATAAAGTCTTCTTCACAGTGAAGGAAACAATCAACAAAACCAATAGGCAACCTATGGAATGGAAGAAGATTTTTGCAAATGACATATCTGATAAAAGTTTAGTATCCAACATATATAAAGAACATATCAAACTTAACACGGAAAACACAAATAATCAAATTAAAAAGTGGGCAGAAGACATGAACAGACATTTCTCCAAAGAAGACCTACAGATGGCCAACAGACACATGTAAAGATGTTTGTCATCACTTACTTTCAGTGAAATGCAAATCAATACTACAGTGTGATATCACCTCATACCTATCAGAATCGCTAAAATCAACAACACAAGAAACAGCATGTGTTGGTGAGGACATGGAGAAGGAGGTACACTTGTGCATTGTCAGTGGGAATGCAAATTAGTATAGACCCTGTCAAAAACAGTATTGATGGTCCTTAACATTTAAAAATAGAACTACCTTAAGATCCAGCAATCACACTATGGGTATTTATCCAAAGAATACAAGAACACTAATTCAAAGAGATACCTGCCTATGTTCAGAGCAGCATTTATGTACAATAGCCAAGATATGGAAGCAGTCTAAGTGTCCATTGATTGATGAATGGATAAAGAATAAGTGTATAAAATATTCACACACACGCACACACACACACACACACACACACACAATGGAATATTACTCAGTCATAAAAAAGAATGAAATCTTAATTTGCAAGAATGTGGATGAACATAGAGGGTAAAATGCTAAGTGAAATCAATCAGTCAGAGAAAGCCAAATGCCATATGATTTCACTCATATGAAATTTAAGAAATGAAACTAATGAACAAAGAAAAAAAAATACAAACAACAACATAAACCCAGACTCTTAAATATAGAGATCATACTGGTGGTTACCAGAGGGGAGGTGGGTAGAAGTGTGGGTGAAATAGATGAAGGTGATTAAAGAGTACATTTATCATGATGAGTACTGAGTAATGTATAGAGTTGTTCAATCAGTATGTTGCACACCTGAAATCAATGTAACACTATATGTTAATTAGACTGGAATTAAAAAATAAAAAGTAATTGGACATTATGAAAAGTAGTTGAATCTATGAAGAGCCATAAATTCATAATGCTACTGAAACAAACAAAATCAACATAAAGTATTCAAAATAATAATTGAATATAAAAAGTGATGATTGTAATAGGATATATTTATGTTGTCATTAATTTTTATAAATGGACAGGTATTCACTAATATATGAATATTAAAATTATTTTAAAGGCACTTGATATATAAATACATATGTTTATGTAAGTATGTAGATATATGGTTTATAAGACTATTTACCTCTATACCTGGGGAAGATTAATCAAAAATTATTCTGAGTAAGCAAATGTGAATATAGGCACTGAAAAAAACTGAAAAGAATGGTTAAAGCAATTGCACAGAGTATTTCAATGACATTGTATTAAGTGGGTAGGGCTAAAGCATCATAAACTCAGTCTTTAACAACAGAAATATACTGTCTCACAGGTCTGGAGGCTAGATGTCAGAAATCAAGGCGTCCACAGGTTGGGTTCCTTCAGAAGGCTGAGAAGAAGAATCTGTTCTATGGCTCTCCTCCATCTTCTGGAGGTTTGCTGACAATCTTTGACAGTTCTTGGCTTATAGAATCATCATCCCAATCTCTGTCTTTATCTTTACATAGCAATCTTTCTATGTGTATTTTTCTAAATTTCCCTTTCTGATAAAAACATCAGTCATATTGGATTAAAGCCCACCATAATGACTTCATCTTAACTAATTACATCTGCAGCAACCTTATTTCCAAATAAGGTCACATTCTGGGGTACTGGAGGTTAGGACTTCAACATATGAATTTGGAGAGGAACATAATTCAACCCAGACATTCAGTACCATAATATATGCCAAAGGAGCACAATGTGAATAAACTGAATGCTGACTATAATTAAATGTTGATATAACAAATTAATGAAGCAACCTGAAACAATTAAAACTGTAAAGGTGATGGCCTCACAAAATGAAATCATTTATTTATAAAAATAGTTCTCTTTTATTACTATGAAATTTTCGTATATGTGATAAATGATTGAAAGGAAAATATAGAGGGTTAAGGCAAAGAGTTAGGTGTGAATTATTAAAATTCCTGTCCTAATATTTATTTAATATTAATGTGAATATGGAAAGGGGAATGATTGTGGTAAACCATGGAACATGTTTTTCCTGGGAGGAACCTCGGTAAGTCACTCCTGATGATACCTAAATCAAAAGCAGTCATTGAGGAGCAAGGGGAATAGACTTCTAACAGCAGGAACACAAATTGAGTTCATTCAATATTTGAGAAGAATGTGTTATTCTCTTGAAAACTACCTACACACATAAAAACTCCATACAAGAAGCAGTAGCCACTGTGCACAGAGGAGCAACTCTACTTGCCACAGAGCATTTGAGTGAGCATTTCAGTTTGGAAGTGATGTGGAAAGTAAAAGCTATTCTAGCCGGCTTAAGAAAGGATAATAACCAGTGGTTCAAAAGTCTGTATAACTGTCCTGCTAATCCAACACCTAACCACAAGAGAAGGAAAGTGAAAGACTGTTTACTTTTGATTATTTCATTTCATAAATCTATTCACTATTCAACTATCCATTCAACTTAGAAACTCAAAAAAAATTCTAAGCATTTAACATATGTTACAAATACGTTAAGAAGAATGATTAACAAGTTATTAGAAGACCGTAGTACTACAAAGATCCATCTATAAGATATGGTAATATCACACAAGAAAGTTTTTGGTATTTTCAAATGTCACTCTCTTATAAACCAAATATAATAGCAAAAGGATGTGTAGGAAAAATAACTGATTTCATTACCTTTTTATATGAACGGCAGAAAATATCTCCATCTATTCACGCATGGATATTGAGAGGGCCTTAATATGTATGGGATGAATGATCATTTGAAATTGGAAGAACTTATTGGGTTCTCTGATTAAAAATTAGAAGAGTCTAGAAGAAAGCTCACCTTAATGGTATCTTTGATCTTGAGAGTTAAGCACTATGAACCTAACCTATTAAACCAAACATCTTAGTGAAAAAAAAATCAGCATTCCCTTCAATCTTAGCTGATATGTAAGATGTCTACAATTTTGGCACTAATTGAATTAATTAATTCAGTATATGGAGGAAGATCCAAATGATTCCCATGGTGCCAAGATATCCATGGAGCCCAGAAGCTAGTGGAAAGTTTTCAGGGCCCGTTTGTAATTTAAAAAATTCTGCAGCTTCAAAAATATTAAGAAACAATTCCTGAAGAAAAATATGTTTGCGCCGAAAGCAAAAGTTTTATTTTTCAGCTTATCCTTTCCATTTCTCCTAATAAAATCGCATCTGTTCCCATCTCTCTTACTAATATCTCAGGGAGTATAATTTTTTTATGGTGAAGAAAAAGACAAAGAATGGAGAAAATAGGAGTGAATTGGACACTACTGAAGCGCCTTAACTCGTATAAAAATTTCTGCAGAACTACTCATTGAACTAGACTTCAGATATTGCATTGCCATTTTCTTCTTCTTCTTCTTTTTTTTTTAATGTCAGAGTATATCCATTGGTGAATATACTGTCTTAAACTTCTGTGATTTGTGTTCTCTACACGTCACCTAGAACCCAACGGTCTGCATTAAAGGAGTTATAGGAGAGTTCCTGTAGCCATATCATAAACAGTTACTTGGTTAATTTAATATAAAAGAAAATCAAACTTCTTTCTCAAGGATTCCAAAATTATATTCGGAATCTGATATAATAAGCACTTATTGAGCATCAACCATCTGTCTGACACTAAACTGGGAAATGCAGAAAACGAAGAGATATATTGAATATGACTCTTTAGAAGGCTGGTTTCAAATTATGCTGTGCATAAGATTTACCCAGCACTTATATTTGTACGGTGGATTCTGCCTTCTGCTAAGATTTTACAATTCAGTACATCTAAAACTGCAACCAAGAATCAATCAGCACTCAAACATTTAACCCTGGTGAATTTGGTGCTCATACTTCATAAGCCATGCTTTGGAAATCACTGACCTAAAAGGGAGAAATAATATGCATATAAATAACAAAAACATAAGGTAAGCTAGAATGTAAAACTATAAAAGGAAAGTAATGTGATTAGTAGAGAAGAGTCTGGCTGTGGAGTCAGGAGACCTATATTTAAATCCTGACTGTCTCTTATTAGCTGTAAGAACTTGGGGCTGATATTTAACTTCTCCAAATTTTAATTAACTCACCTAGAGAGTAAAGAGTGATAGTTTCTTTTTCGGATTATTATGGGAATGTTGTGAGGAAATATACACCAAGTGCCTAACAGATACAGAAGTCTTATTCTTTCTTTAAAGGTTCTCTTCCTTCCTCATCCCCATACAAATGAGTAAAGTGCTAGAGGTAGAGACTGTGGACATCACATTTTTTTAAGGTTTCATCTATTCCTAAAGGCCAAGTAATCCTGAAGATAGAGAGAATCTGATAGCCGTGTATTTACAGTGGAAGCTGACCAAGCTGGACTAATTGTTAATGCATTCGACTTGGTAAAATATTTTAAAAATCTAAAACAGAAACTGACAGGTAAAGAGACAAAAAGATAACTTACAAGGATATATTGAAACGCAAAATCATATCCTTATACTAATCTAGCAAATCACAATCTTCTAGGAATTGTAATAAGTAGGAAATTAGATGATAAGCAGCAGGGAGTACAAAATATAACAGGGGCAACATAAGATTTCAGAAATCAAAATGGCACCCCTGAAAATACAGATATGTGCAGGTAAAACTAGATCAATGTTTTGTAACTCAAACGAATATGTAATTTGGTACCATCTAAATATTTTGTCCCTTGAAGTGAGAAAGAAGGAGAGAGGAGGATAGCTGAATTCCACAGCTTTCTTTTCTGAGGTGAATTTTGCACATCTAAGGTTAAGGAGGGTCAGTCCAAGCACCTTTTCGAGTGAGATACAATGGATTTAATTATGTACATTAAAAACCTCAAAGAGATAGGGGCGCCTGGGTGGCACAGTGGTTAAGCGCCTGCCTTCGGCTCAGGGCGTGATCCCGGCGTTAAGGGATCGAGCCCCACATCAGGCTCCTCCGTTATGAGCCTGCTTCTTCCTCTCCCACTCCCCCTGCTTGTGTTCCCTCTCTCGCTGGCTGTCTCTATCTCTGTCAAATAAATAAATAAAATCTTAAAAAAAAAAACTTAAAAAAAAAAAACCTCAAAGAGCATTTAAGTTTCTTTCAACAAATTTAATACCACAGATTTTATAAAATCCAGCATTAAATCCAATGCAAAAGTGTGAAAGCAAAAGACCCAATTTAGCTTTAGAGTGACTGAACAGATATACTATGAAGTCTACCACAATCAGCCACCTACTTACAAACATGGAGAAAGTAATCATTAAAAAGTTGAAACAGAGTCTGTTGAGGCAAGAAAATGGATCCTTCACGTAGGCCACGATCCTAGGAAAAGCGAAGACTCATTATGAATGGGATTTTTCTCATCACTGATAGACTTCAATGCAAATGGGAAACACATAGCTAATGTATTAAAAAAAAATACTTGAATTGAGTACAGAAAAATCCACAGGTGATTATACTGTCTAGATTTCTGCTAGATTTGTAAGTGATATCTTAGCAAATTAGTAGATTTGTGAGCATTTCCTTTGGACTTACTAACTACTTTTCAAACAACAAAGAGTTGGCGCTGACACATGGATGCAAAACAACGTGCTTGAAGCAGAAAAGTCACGAAGGCATTACCAAAGAAAGGAGCACCCATTCTAAACTATGATGTTTTAAACTTCTTTTGAATGTTTCCAATAGGGCAGAGCCACTCTTGCACCTGCCTTGGTTCAAGACATGGAAAGCCACCCATGAATCTCGAAGTGCTAGAAGTTGCACTACTTGCAGCTTTGGGGTCTGATTCAGATAAAAAGGTCTACAGCTATCCTTTCTAAAGCTCCAGATATTTGGTGGAAATGTTGTGTCTCTGTAACTCATACAGAGACTTATGTTCTAGGGCCAAATATAATGGGCTACTTTGAGCTAGCCAATAAAAAACTGAGCTTTGCCGAAATTCATCCTGGTGCTTTAAATGAATCCCCACCACCCCGAGCCCTCCACTAATTGTAAGATTAAATAGGAAGAATGTTTTTGTTAAATATGTTCACCTTGTGGCAATGTAGCTGCTTATGTTAGAACAAATCTACTAATGAAGCTACTACACAAATTATGATCTTGAACTTCTAGACCAAGTCATAACTGAATATGCCCTTTATGCTACTTAATTACATGGACATGTTACGGAGTAAAGGAGACTGCCGTCTTGCACTGTGCTAGAAGATGGATTAATCCCACTTTGGACCAGTTTTTCTTTGTTGAAAATGAGACACAATGTTGGCGATGATGTCATGATGGAAGAAAACTTTCTGGACTTTGGAAGATCTCAAGTTTGCATGAAAATTGGCAAAAATGAATGTGATGTACAAGGTTAAACGATACTTAAGTCTTCATTACTAGGGAAGAATGGCTTTTGGAAGTGTTTGTTTCAATCAGCCCTTTATGCTTAATATGGTAAAGATGGGTTTAAGACCACAATATATGAGACCTTCAGAAGAAAAATGATAGTTTGTGCACCATTTGTTTCACAGCAGTTAAGTACTATTTGCTTTAAAAAATCAGAGCTTTTAAAATGGGAACAACTTGACAAGTACTCATGAAATTTTTAGACCATTAAGACAAAATATAATGAAAAACAAGAAAAGAACACATTAACTTCCCTTCACTACACATAATTAAGGGAGAAGAAAAACTTTTAAAGATCATCTTAGTACAGCATGGTTCTCTTATTTAAGATTCAGTTACTGAAGCAATTGTTGCTGTTTTGAAAAATGTTGAGAAAAAAAAATTCTTGGAGATAAAGTGATTGAGACCTTAGCTGAAGAATACTTGTTATCTGAAACATTATTTGAAAATGGGAATTAACCAAGATAGAGCAGGAAAAAAAAAAAAAAAAACCACCAACAACAAACTACTTCTACCTATCGTTTTGAGTTTTTGGTTGCAGAGTATAATCTATGAAGAATTTAATGCAGGATGTTCAGCGGTCTTTCATTAATATTATTCCATTTAAATCATTTACAGTAATGTTTTTAAAAAGTACATCATATTATCTAAACCTTGAAATCCAAGACAGAATGTGAATCTCCGGGGCGCCTGGGTGGCTCAGCCGTTAAGCATCTGCCTTTGGCTCAGGGCCGTGATCCCAGGGTCCTGGGATGGAGCCCCACATCAGGCTCCCTGCTCCGCTGGGAGCCTGCTTCTTCCTCTCCCACTCCCCCTGCTTGTGTTCCCTCTCTCACTGGCTGTCTCTCTTTCTCTGTCAAATAAATAAATAATCTTAAAAAAAAAAAAAAAGAATGTGAATCTCCTGACCCCACTGACACTGCCCTATCAATTGGTCTATGCACTGCACTTGCATTATGTCTCATTGTCTCTGAATGACATAACTCAAATACCAATATTTAACCTTGAAGATAAATGCTATGCATTTTTCAGATTCTTGATTAGCCTGACACCTTCGCATTTAAAAGAAATACTTGCAGAAAATATAAGAATAAATGTTACATTACAGAAGCCTTTGTTCTTCCTTGTACTTATATTTTCCAAATTTTTTCCCGGTGAACATCTATAACTTTTTTATCTATTAAAAAAAGTGTCATGCCTATTGCCTGAAATATCATAGGTATCCAGTAAGCTCTTGCATTTGTGAGGGTTAAGTTAGATTATCTGATAACAATGCCAGGTAATATGAAGAGAAAAGCAATCCGTATTGTTATTTCTAATATACCTCTTTAGCATGTTTGCCCGAGACTGACTTCTCTTTAGAATATTTTGTACTTGCTCGTCATCCTGACCCATCATTTAAGTTAGAGGGTGTAAGACAATGTGTTGCAGAGACTCTGTATTCTGTATATCCTAGAGAATAGTTCTTAAGCTGTGCACTACAGAACACCAATCTTGTATCAGCCTCTCAGACAAAAATCTGCACCAGAAATTTGTTGGAATTTATTTCTAACCTTTTGAAGAACTGTCACTTTATTTTGAAAAATTCTAACTTGATTTGTCTATGAAAGACTCTGTGAAATCTTTAATGTTTTAGGACTCTATCTCCCCAAATATATTTACCTATAAGATCTTTCATGCAAGATAAAAAACTAATAACATAGCACAGACTGGTATTCTGAGACACACGGCAAATACAAACTCTAGAGAATGGTCACAAAAGGGAAATGAATCTTCCTGGACATTTTATAAAAGGCAGTAAAAATCTTTTTATTTTGCCTATGTAAAAATTAACTGAAAGAATGCATAGTATCTATTTCTTCAAAGTATTGAATATCTGAGCTACATTTAATATCCTGTCAATTTTAATGTGAAGTAAGCAAATGATTCCATCAGTCTCCTAGGAATTCTTCTCAATCATGTTTGTCAAAGCAGCTGATCAGCATTATGGGTTGTGGGAAGTTGGTGAAATGACCATTATAAATGTAAAACTTAGCTTCTGAATTACTGAATAGAGTTTACTGTCAAGCACAATTATAGTTAAAATGCAAAAATAGCTAAATGATATAGGCCAAGTAATTTCATACCTAGTCACTGTTACTAAAAGTTTACAATCATTACTGGTAATTCTTGCATTAAGAGATCAAACTGGTTTTTGAAGTAAACATTTTCATTTTGTTCTTCTAAATACTCCTGTGTTAGGACTGGTATGTGCCAGACTTAGCAGAGGATTTGCCTTGATCAATACTACTGGAGCAAGGGAAAGATTGGTCTAGTGATTAATTTCATGTTGTACTCATGGGAACAAAACAGCTGAGTATATTTGTCTCTATAATCCCTTTTCCCAGATGTAATTACAAATGGAATTGATCAACTCATGTGTTTCTACTGAGGCAGAAGTGGGCATATGAGAATTGCTAGGGTGTGTAATAACTTAGTACAGATCATCGGTCCTCAGGGCTACTGGGAATTAGATATTAGAATCTTATTTTAAAGGAAAACACTTTTTCTTCTTCAAGTTCCTCCCTTCTTGTCAAGGTTAAATAATTTTCTCTTCTGGCATCTTTGTAGAGCCTTGTGAAGGAAAGCTAAGAACTGGATGTTTACCAGCAGCATGCCAGAGTTGGAAGAATAGGTTTGGGAGACAGACAGACTTCCCTGAAGATACTTGAGTTGCTACAAACTCACCCTTTTGGAGCCTCAACTGTTTCATCTCTATAATGTGGACAATGATATATTGCTTGTACAGCCACTATAAGGATCACAAGATCATCTTTGTAAAGCAACGAGACATTTCCAGAGAAGTGGTAAGCAATTCATAAAAGGCATTCTTCACTTTGTAGATATTATTTTTGCTGTGTAACTTCTATACCACGTCACGATAAAATTTGTGTTTAATACGTATGCCTTATTAAGCAGCAAACTAAACAACCAAAAGTATCTTTCCCAGGCATCAACCTGTTAAGCTGGGCTTGCACACCAAATTAATAAGGGGAATATCAATGAATTGCATTAAAATCTATCCTTGATATCTTCAGTCTCCTTAGAAGTGTATCCATCCCACATAATTTTAGATACTGAACTTATACACGCTGGTCTTCACTCGGGAATATGATCAAATGTATATCCAAAATAAAGAGCTAGAATCAAAGTACTTTGGTTACCTAAAGTACCTTTTTGACATTTTAGAAAAGTGAGAGATCCAACTATCTTGCTTAATTCATCTATATTTTTCAAAACTTAAACTTGGGTCATTTGTGTTTCAAATACATACTTACTGCATTTAATAATACCTTGCTCAGCTCTGATTCATTATAATGCCACTGTCTCTGAAGAGTTTCCTACAATATTTGTATATTTGTGTGTCTATTATAGATCTTTCCCAAGTTTGGGAGACCAGCATAGCCTCTCATCTAATGAGAGCCAGAGCTAGTACGGTAGATTGTGCTATAAATTTTCTGCCAAGAGGCTTTAATGCACTCTTCCACAAACATCCTCGGCCAATGAGCAGTTCATCACATGTCTCGGATGTGAGCATGTTCTGCAATGGGTGTTTTTATGCCACAGAGGCCTTCCTTTCTGCCATTTGTTTTGTACCTGCCAACAGTTTTGATTTCTAATATCTGATAAAATTTGTACAGATGAGAAGTTATACCTGCCACAAAAAGCCATCATTCTGCGTGTTAAAATTCAAGGTGTACAAAAGCTCATAATGTTTGCGAGAAAATGATTGATGAAATAAAGTGAAAAATCAGTAGGCAATTAGGTAGCAGGCAGAAACGGTCTGACATTGTAAAGGGCATCATATACCTCATTGAATCCTACTATAGAATGGATAGACACATAGAGATGGAAGAAGCGAATGTGGCCTGCCATGGTTTCAAGGCGTCTGAAGAGAATGACAGAGACTGCCAACAGGAAAAACATATCGTCAATGGAGACTCTGTCATAAAGACCATCCAAAGTTCTGATTCAGTTAAAACATCCACTATCAGTTCCATCCCTCTCCCTGTGTCTCTCTCTCTTCTTTACTCTTCCCTCACTCTATGCACACACCCGTTTCAGTCAGCTTTCCAAAAAATATATGTAATCATTACATAACTGTACTCTTATTCATTTTACTTTGATATGAAACAAAATCAGGATGGGAAAAATGAGTGCTATGTTTATTTATCTCTTAAGGTTTATCTTTACAAACAGAATGATATAAAATGATGTATCCATTTTTGTATGCTTATTTGCCCTGGTAATTACCCAGCCAATTCTATCCTTTTGGCTATAGGCACACAGTTTTGGTTAATTATTTTTCATTTCTGGTCTGAACTGACCAAGACTGTTTAGTGACAGTTTTCTTCTAATTCTTAAAAATGTGAAAATCGGTTTTGAGAAAAAAAAATTTACTAGAGATTTTGACCCAAGATAATTTCCCTATCTTATGTGCATAACATGATTTGCCCACAACAGTTTTAATGTTTTGAAACTGTTTTGTTCCCTTTTGCAAACCAATCGTGTGTTTCTCTGCATCTTCTTGTACTTTGGAAACAATATTAATAAAGCTAATAGTGGTTGTATCAATTAGGCCACCTTCAGTTGTCAGTGACAGAAAACATAACGAAAACTGGCTTATGATAAACAAGAATTTATTCACATAACTAAAAAGCCCAGAGAAAAGGCTGACTTTGAGTGTGATTTATGATAGGTCAACTGATTTCCCCTGGACTTGGTTTCTCTCTCGCTCTGTCTTGTCTTTGTGACCATTTAGATGTCTCTCTTCTCGGGGAAGTAGCAAGATGGCTTCATCATCTCTAAATTTTGCATCTTATTTTGTTCAAATATTTCTTGGTTTCTTAAGTAAAGCCTGAGGGGTTAACTCTGAATGGACCAACTGGAATGACTGTACCCAGTTAGCCAGGGAGCTGGAATGCGTTAACCTTTTACGAAGTATGTCTTACCTCATAGGTGAGAGTGGAATCAGCTTTACTCAAACCACAGACACTGAATCTACAGTGGGGGAGGAATGCTTAACACAAAACTAAAACCAGGTACATTTACTGAAGAAAGAAAGGGTGATGAACTGCCCAAAGAAAAAGTAAATAATGCTCTGCTCCACATCCCATTTTGCCAAAAATATTTATTGCCAAAAATAGCTATTTATTCTTCCTTTCCATCAATCCTCTTGGATATTTCACCCATATTAATGGGCAGTTGGGGAAGGAATGTCTCTGCTCTTGGAAGAAGCTATATTGCAAATGAAGATGAATCTGAAAAACAGAAAAATGAGTACCCCTCCTAAGAGGTCAGAAGCCTCTGATAATGAGCCATTGAGTAACAGTTGTTTGAGTTAACAACAAGTCTGCAAGACTTGCTCTGAAGTTTCAGATTAGATGCTAATGGCTTCTGCATGGAAATGACTTTGTCTTTTCCTTAATGGATGATGCTGTCCTAAAAGATTTACTGAATATAAGATGCTATTTATTGATTATAAAATATAGTATTATTTTATGTACCACTGGGACAAGGAAAAAAGCAGCCAATTAAACTATGACACAACATTAATGGTAAGATGTTTGTAGATATGAGAGATGTTACAAAGGAAGAAAAATGTTGGAATTCATGCTATATAAATATAATTTATATTGGGCTACATAGAGTATAGAGTAATTGTTTAGGACATACATTTTAGAATCAGAAGAACCTGGGTTTTAGACCCAAAGCTTCACATACAAGTTGTTTGACTATGTCAAATTACTTATCTTCAGTTTTCTCATAAAAAAAGATATCAACAGTGTTCATAGTATAGGGTCATAAAGATTTAAAACAACCGATGGAAAGCCCATGACTCTTAACTGTCACAGTAAACATTCAATAATTTTAACTTTTATTGTAATTAATTTGAGATACATAAAAAATTTCATACATAAAAATAGAAAGATATTCAAATAAATTTGGAACCACAACTTTGAAGTCCTAACCCCTGCACCCACAGCACTCTCTTATAAGGAAAGCGCTATAAGCTATTGTCCATAAAATGGTCATTCTTCATCAATCACTGCTCATTCTCTTTCTTCTTCCTAGAATGACCCCTCCTACCTTATACTTGTCTTTTCCAAACAAGCATTTTTATCCATGCTCTCTTCAGATTTCATTTCTTCTTCATCCTCTTTCCTAAACTTCTTGTAGTGGTCTTTAGAGCTATTTACAAATATCCCATTTAACCCCCTTCATAGTTCATGGGAGGACTGAACCTGCCTGTCTCTTTTACATTAGACATTCCCAGATTTTTTTTCGCCAGATATTTTGTTTTGATTAAGGAAATGTGAGCAGAAGTTCAATTACTGGCAGAGATGGAAGCAAGGGCCAGTAAGTTAATTCTCCAATTTTCTTGCCTTTTTTTTTTTTTTTTTGTGGAAACAGGTACAGGCAGCACTGATGTCTGAGTGAACATCATGAGCCCAGATTTCCTATATAGCACATACATTGAGAATGGAGGAATCTAATTTAGCTGTGTTCATTCTGTGAGATTTGCTTTGTTATATTCCTAACCATAGCAGAACCTAAGCCAGTAGTTCTCAACTAGGGACGAACTTGCTGCCCAGCAGACATATGATACAATCTGGAGATATTTTGGGCTGTTGCAACTGGGGACAGGGACGTTGCTGACATGTGGTAGGCAGGGGCCACGGGCTGTTGCTGAACATCCTACAATGCACAGAACAGCCTCCAAATGAAGAATTCTCTGGCTCAAAATGTCAATTATGCCAAGGCTGAGAACCCTTGAATTATGCTATCTTAATTTATATATTTTCCATTTAAGATTGACAATTTCTATTAAAATTAAGCAATTTCTTTAAGAAGCCTTCATTTATGCTGTCTTGACTGGTTAATTTTTCATCTAAAATTAAAAATTTCTTAAATTCTTAGATTAACACTTGTATTTATTGGTGACCAATAAATGTTCATTGAAAGTTACTCCGACAGATTTATTTCAGATATTCAGAATAAAATACTCCAAATAATTTTAAAACCTTGCCTATTGGTGCTTTCAAGAAGCACAAACAATATATTTATCTAAGAAGCTCAGGCTGGAAGAAATGTTAGAGCCCCACAATAAAATCAAGTAAATATAGATGCCGAGCTGAAGACTCTGTTGCACTTTAGGGAACTGGACTAGGAACGTAATTTACCAAACATTGGTCATGTGCAGTTTATAGCCTTATAAAAATCAGAACTAAACTAAATTAAAGTAAATGCATTTAACAGTGCTATATAGTGGCCTTCCTTCCTTTAATTTCTGTGAAATACTTTTCAGCTATAGAGTTCTATCTAAAAGAAAACTAACAAGATTAGTTTAAATCTCTCCAGGCTTTGAGATATTTTCTTCTTTGAAATATTTACTTTGTCTTCAGAGATTAATGAAAAGGGAGTCATTTTTCCTGTTACTATAATTTACCTACAATTCGAGGCATAGTAAAATAGGTTTTCAGTTAAAGAAGTTTCAACTAATCTCCAAAAGGGGCTTTTAGGGGTAAGGATAAATTTTCTAAGTTTCTAGCTTCTAAGTATCCGTGACAGGTGACTGACAGGAGTCTCACTGATCCATGAAGAAGGCGGGTGAGCAGCTGTACACATACGCTTCACTTAGGACCATACAACCCTGGCTTAATGGGTTGCATATTAGTTCATGAACATAGATGTTGAAAATGTATGAGTTTGAGATTGTTATTTGTGGGAAAATATAACAAATGTGTAACAAATATTTGGTATTTGTCTTAAAATTGCAATCTACTTTTTTTTAAATCCACTTTTTTTTTCTTTTCTTTTTCTGGTATACTCTTCTTTTAATCACTTCAATTCCACAAGTATTCTATACAGATCAATACAATAGAAATACAAGCAAGACAAAAATATGAGACATAGATGTAATTATAAATTTTCTAGCAGCCACAAAATGAAACAGATGAAATTTATTTTAATAATATATGTTATTTTATCCTATACATCTAAAATATTTTTCGAATATAATCAGTATGAAAAAATTATTGAGAATTTTATATTTTGGTTTTCATTCTAAGTCTGAAATCCAGTTTGTTTGTTAATACTATAGGACATCTCGAAAGGAAGTAGCTGCATTTCCCGTGTTCAATGTAGGCACAGTAGCGAGTGACAACTATACTGGATAGTATAAATCTAGAAAAAAGGGTAAATAAATTTGCTCAATTTGGATAAATTCAGAAAAGTGAGGGGGAAGGATTAGTCTTCAAAACTAGAAATAGCAATAAATGGAAAAGAAACAGAATGTATCGCTCCAAAGAACAGAAGGACCAGGTGATGGGTGTCGTCTGGACTTAAAAAGATGTTTAATTGCTAGTGCTAGTCAAACAACAGAACAGTTTGTACTTAAAGTGTGAGAGCAATTTACACTACTCTATTGTCCCAGGAAGAAAAATAAATGATACCTCAATAGTTAAATAAAGGCTTATTCCTGTCCATTGTGACCGTGTCACAGCAAGCATACCACCATAAAAACATATCACATAGGCTTTTGCTAGAAACCAAGCTAAGTGTATTAAATCCAGTATCACACTTAGTTCTTTCACCAGTTTTAGTAAATAACAAGGTTCAATGCCCTCATCTTAACACATGAGAAAACTGAGGTTTCAAGAGGTTAAGAAAATTGCCCAATGGCATATGGTTAGTAAGTGACAGAACCAACAGTCTGAGACCAAGTACCCTGAATCTTTAGCTCTTGCCACTCCGCCTTCAGAATATTGACTCACGTATAGCAGCTGTCTTCCGTATCACCCTGTCTCCCAACCCCAGTGCATACTGAAGGCAGTTTCAAGAACTAGGTATACTTTTATCTCAGTTCCTTTATCCTGTCTCAAGGTGATTGTCAAAACAATCTACTCAATTTTGTGAAACACTTCACTTTCCTTTATGTCTTTTCCCCAGTTCTAGCCTCTAGTTCCTCTTTAATTTTCTCCCTAAGAGAAATGTAAGAAATCAGTAATTAAGAAGAAAGGAAACTATAGTTCTAGTTAGTGGAACTATAAAGAATTTGTGTTTAGGTTGGATTATATTCAGGATATTTTAAAAGAAATTCTCATCCACTTTAAATATATGGTATTTGATTTAAAGATGAAGAAACATTTTTGTAATAAAAACAATTGACCTGAATGTCATTAACATAACTTTTTAAAATTTAACATCTGTTGTTTTTAATCCCCCTATTCAGACATTACATGTCAGGTGAGCCCACATTCACGAAAATATTAGTAACCTTGTTCTTGCCTTCATTATCATCCCTGTGGAGTGTTATAATTGTCTTTCTTTAATCTATCAGTTCAATCTGCCAGGTGCTGGCATCACCTCCAGAAGTTTGGGAACACATCATTCCTCTTAAAATCTTTCTCTAAACATCCATTCCTTTTTTTTTTCTTTTTCTTTTGGGAAACTTAACTTGTGAATTGTCTCCAAAACCAGCCAGAAATCATGAGTTTTCTATCTGCCACACCTGTACTGTCTTCATCCTGTGGAAAATGGAGAACAAGTGAAAGCATGGGCTCTGAATGTGATTCTCTTGTGTCCTCAGAACAGAGAGTAGTGAGACTGAAAAGCAGCAATCTCTTTGAGAGAAGGGGATGAATTGTTTTGAGATTAATCTCAAACAATTTGAGACAAATCATTATACTGTGATGACTCAAGCTATAGAAGTTGCATCCTCTTTACATTCTCAGGACTTTGAAAATAGTGAGGTGTTGGGATGTTGGGACTTTGTTTTACTTAAGCCCTTCTTATTATTGAAGTGCTGAATAGAATTAGTAAAAAGAATGTTATCCTTTATATTGGTATTTCTTGACATTTCAAACGTTTTAGAGAAGAATGTTTCTCTGCAAACACCCACAGATCCATGTTAGATATGTATCATTTGTTCATAACCTTGAGGAGGCAGCAGAAGCCTTTGGAACATCTATCCAATTACATACCCATATCTGATGATAACCCTTCAGCATGTGCTTATTATGTAGAAAGAGGTTTTTAATGATAGCTATATTTTATTTCCCTTCAGAGTCCTAAAATATAATACGTAGCCAAATGGTAATGCAGACCTAAGAGAAAATCAACACTTCAGTCTTGCACTTCTGATAACCTTATCAGCCACATTCACAAGACATTTGGACACAATAGATGAAGACACTTTCTGCAACTAAAGCGAATCACTTTGTATTTCTCTTAAGCTCTTGTCATCTGTAATTCGTGTTAGTTGAATATTTTCTCTAACTCAAAGTCACACTACTTTGACAAATTGCCTTGCAGGTGATTTCTTCATTCCATGAGTAATTATTTCGACTCTGATTTCATTGTTACCTAAATAGGGCAAAGCTTGCCTTTATTTTTTCTTTTGCTGTCTCAAAGGAATAAAGGAGTATAATTCCATCCAACTTGCTCTTCATTAGCAAAGTATAGCCTTACAATCTATTTGGCAGATGAAAGGTAAGCTATACTCAAGGTGGAGTTGGGAATGGGGGGAATTGGAGAATCCTTAAAGATTTAGTATTTAACAGGAAGAAAATTAGTCTATAAACCTGAAATAGGAAATGTATTTAGAATATATTTGCATCTATTCCCTAAAACAATATTTCTCACTATGATCTTTTCTCACTCTGATCTCTTTTAGGAAAAAAAAAAGTGTTCTAATTCTACTGCAATGTAGCAGGAAATTAAAGGAAGAAAAATATGCAAATGGTTGTTTAGGCTCAAATGAGACTAACATTTAGTACACAGTGGAATAGGCTTTTTCTTATTTTTGGACCTAAAAAGACTAAGATGTGATAAAAAGATACCTCTGTTCTGAATCCATACCCAGGCTAGATTTCAGAAGATGAGGTTTAACACATGTACTTGCTAGGAATGTGTTCAACAAAGAAAATCTCACCAAGGCCTTAAATAAATAAAGGGTGGTTTTGTCTTACTCAGCAAAAAATCCAGAAATAAGCCATCTAGAGTATATATATGAGGAGTTGGTAATGCCACCAAGGATCTTGGTTCTTATCTGGATCTATCAATTTTTTTCTGTTCCACAATGTATACTGTGTAGCTCTCCATCCACGCTTGTTGCCTCAGTCCTAAGCATCACCTAAATTGGATGCTTAGTTGGATGCTTGTATTACAGACACGTAGCACACCACACTTCTGCTCATGCTACATTGGTCAAAACAAGTTATGAAGCCATATCTAGTTTCAAAAGCCTAGGGAGGTAGAATACTACCTTCCTTAGGAAGAACTGTAAATACTAGTGAATAATATTAATATTTCCTAGATAAACTCAAGAGTGCCACGTGGCTAAATTGTAATGGAAGTGCAGACTCAGGAAAAACAATAAAATATTATCTCAAGATTTAGATTTTTTTTTAGTTGAGGAACAATGGAGCCAATGATAGAAATGAAGGCGGAAGCTGATTTTAATAGGAAGAGGATAAGTTCAATTAAGCGTCTGCCTTCAGCTCAGGTCATTGTCCCAGGGTCCTGGGATTGAGGACCGCATCCGGCTCTCTGCTCAGAGGGGAGCCTGCTTCTCCTCCTCCCTCTGCCTGCCGTTCTGCCTGCTTGTGCTTTTTCTCTCACTCTCTGTCAAATACATAAATAAAGTCTTTTAAAAAAAAAGATATCTTCAGTTGGAAACATTAGCTCTATAGGGAGCTAAGTGGGAATATTCAGCATGCTCTGGGAGTGATAGTCCTGCAGAGGTTAGGACAGAGACGTGGATCTGAGAGACACAGCAACTAAAAAGACAGCTTAATCAGAGATGGTGGACAAAGTGTGTCTGAGTAAGAGTACTGAAAAAAAAAAGTACAGAGAGAACTGAGCACTAAACTTTGTTTTTTTCTTACCATGAGGAAAATTAGAACCAGTAAGAGAGGCCAAAAGTGAAAAAGCTAAAGTTCTACAGCCATCATGCATACAGAGTAATGAGAAGGAAGAGTTAAATTGTTAACTGCTAACTATGAAAAAAATACAGGAAGACTGAAACTCTGAGAGAGTCCTTGAATATATCAATTAGTAATAACTAATAACAATGGATAGAAATTTCAATATGTTAGTAGAATGAAAATATCAGTACACAGGGAGTTAAGAGGTTGGGGAAAATGTATACCTCAAGAAAAAACAATGTTTATACACAGCATAGTTCATGGATATAGTCAGCATTACTTACATGTGAATGGATTGTAAAAATGAATAAATGAAAAAAATTAAAGGTATAATTGACTTACTATTTCTCAGTTTCTAAATGACAAGGGCAACAATAATACCAATGCTTTATAATTACAGAGCAGCTCATAATACCACTATTAAGAAGGAAGTGTTTATGGTCTTTATTTTCAGCAGGAAAAATGCAAAGTAGACCAATAATTCACCTATTAGTTCATTTTTTAAAAAATACACAAGTGGTAGCAGAATAAGAAATGGAGCCTGAGGTCATTACCTTTTACTATAATACTTTACCACATTGTTCTGCTTCACTCTTCACTCTTACTGCACTCGGTATCAGTAACAACAAGGACAAAAATCTCAGTGCATTAACACAATAATCACAGATTTCTCATTCTCGCATCTGTAGATTGGTAGAGGTTTGGCTGACTAAGGCAGGGCTTGATTCTAAGTGATGAATTATGTTTAGGCTTGCTCCATGTATCTCTTTTCCTCTCATTCCAGTTCCGTGTTTTTCTGGTGGTGATTGAAGAAGCATAAATAGCAAACACAAATGCACAAGCACATTTCAAGCATTTGCTTCTCCACTATCATTCCATTTTCTTTTCTTTTTTTAATCACATATTTTATTTTATTTTATTATTATTTTTTTAATGTTTCAGTGGGGTTTTTTTAGTGTTTTTTTTTTATTATTATATTATGTTAGTCACCATACAGTACATCCCTGGTTTTTGATGTAAAGTTCGATGATTCATTAGTTGCGTATAACACCCAGTGCACCATGCAATACGTGCCCTCCCCACCACCCATCACCAGCCTATCCCATTCCCCCACCTCCCTCCCCTCTGAAGCCCTCAGTTTGTTTCTCATAGTCCATAGTCTCTCATGTTTCATTCCCCTTTCTGATTATCCCCCCCTTTCTTTATCCCTTTCTTCCCCTACCGATCTTCCTAGTTCTTATGTTCCATAGATGAGAGAAATCATATAATAATTGTCTTTCTCTGCTTGACTTATTTCACTTAGCATTATCTCCTCCAGTGCCATCCATGTTGCAGCAAATGTTGAGAACTCGTTCTTTTTGATAGCTGAGTAATATTCCATTGTATTTATGGACCACAACTTCTTAATCCAGTCATCTGTTGAAGGGCATCTCAAGAGAGTTCCTTCCATGATTTAGCTATTGTGGACAATGCTGCTATGAACATTGGGGTGCATATGGCCCTTCTCTTTACTACGTCTGTATCTTTGGGGTAAATACCCAGTAGTGCAATGGCTGGATCATATGGTAGCTCAATTTTTAACTTTTTAAGGGACCTCCACACTGTTTTCCAGAGTGGCTGTACCAACTTGCATTCCTACCAACAATGTAGGAGGGATCCCCTTTCTCCACATCCTCTCAAGCAATTGTTGTTTCTTGCCTTGTCAATTTTTGCCATTCTAACTGGCGTAAGGTGGTATCTTAGTGTGTTTTTGATTTGAATTTCCCTGATGGCTAATGATTTTGAACATTTTTTCATGCGTCTGTTAGCCATTTGTATGTCTTCATTGGAAAAGTGTCTGTTCATATCTTCTGCCCATTTTATGATTTGTTTATTTGTTTCTCGTGTATTGAGTTTGAGAAGTTCTTTGTAGATCTTGGATACCAGTCTTTTATCTGTAGTATCATTTGCAAATATATTCTCCCATTCCGTGGGTTGCCTCTTAGTTTTTTTGACTGTTTTCTTGGCTATGCAAAAGCTTTTTATCTTGATGAAGTCCCACTATCATTCCATTTTCTAAAGCAAGTCATATGAACAAACCCAACCTCAATGTAGTGAGGAAGTAATCTCTGCTTATAATGGGAGAAAATAAAAAGACATATTACAATGGACTATTACTCAGCCATCAGAAAGGATGAATACCTATCATTTGCATTGACACGGATGGAACTGGAAGGGATTATGCTAAGTGAAATAAGTCAAGCAGAGAAAGACAATTATCATATGGTTTCACTCATATGTGGAACATAAGGAAGAGAGCGGAGGACCACAGGGGAAGGGAGAGAAAACTAAATGGAAAGAAATCGGACCGGGAGACAAACCATGAGAGACTCTGGACTCTGGGAAACAAAACGAAGGTTGCAGAAGGGAGGGGGGTGAGGGAATGGAGTAACTGGGTGATGGGTATTGAGGAGGGCATGTGTTGTAATGAGCACTTGTTGTTATATGCAACTAATGAATCTTTGAACACTACATCAAAAACTAATTATGTACCATATGTTGACTAACTGAACATAAATAAATAAATAAAAGTACCAGATAATTTCAATTAAAAAAAAAAGGCATATTACAGAAAAGAGAGATGGTGGTACACTGTAGCCAGCTTGTGCTGACTCATGAGGGCTGATCTCTTCCTTGCTACGAATTCAGTGATGTCATATTGGTAGCTTGAAATTGGCTATGATAGGAGTATTTACACCATGCAAATCAGCAAATGCTAAAACCAGAGGATTTGCTTCTTTGTTTCTGAGAGCCAGTTGTTAAACATTTACAGGTATACTCCTGGGAAGGAGTATAAGGAAGGGCGGAAAAATTGGAAACATTGATGCTGTTTACCACACACTATATTACACACTCCATATTTTCATTCATTCATTTTCATTTCATTCATTAATTCATCCATTCATTCACTCAACTTCACTGAGGACTTACTACTGTCTTGTGTTAGCATGGTGTTAGACCAAAGAAATATATATATATATATATATATATATATATATATATATATATATTCATTCTAAGAAGTGCTGTGATAAGCAAAATGTATAAGATATTATATCATTCCAGAAAAAAAGAGAAAAAATATTTTGCTACTCATACCTCCAATGCTAAAAATAGAATAAGATCTGAAGTCACACACACAGGTCTGAAATACTTAAAGCCCAGAATGTACTGGAAAAGATAACTTGGCATGTTTACATGCAGTCTTCCATGTTGCTGTGACCTTTTGCAAGGATATAATCATCAATGACTCTATCAAATCACTACAAAAGTACTAAGCATAAGAAACAGGAAGGCAGCAAAGAGTGATATTTTAATTATCCTGTATTAAATAAGTTATTGAATGTTTCCTATTGGATTTGTTTTACTGTATTATCAATCTGATGTTTTATCTTAAAATATTTCTGCTATCCTGTGTCAGATTAAGCTTTAAAATGAGTCTACCATTTTGATGGTTTTTTTATGCTGCAGTTTCCCTACTTAACCCTTGGGTAAGTGATTCTCAAAGCTGTATATGAAAATCATCAAGGGCCAGGAGCACATTACCCTCCCTGCCTTAGGAGATTCGGTTACGAGCCCGTTATTTAGGAACTTCAGTTTGTCAGTTTTGACAACATTGCAATTGATTGCAATAATAAAACCCTTACCAAAAGCTGAATTACTTTGGGGGAATTTGCCTTGTTTTCTTAAGCGTTTTGAAAGTATGATAAGTAGTTCGTGGTGCTTTTCCTGACATAAGCGCACAAGAGATATATGATCTTTTTTGGTGCACAAAAGATCAAGTTGTTGGGCTGCCGGCTACAACAAATTGAACATACTGAATTTCAACCTTGGTCTAATGCAGTCTTAGGTTTGTTTCAGTCCATTCAAGTGATAAGTTCCCATGCTTGTACCATAATTTTATCCACAAAACTGATCAATGGAGTAGCAGTATGTTTCATTATTTTAGTAGTATTTACTGTTTATATGCAATAAGTCTTTATTTATTTGCATGACAAATTGCTGGGTGGATTTAAATGGTTAATTACTTGTTTGAACCAATTTAC
This sequence comes from Ursus arctos, assembly GCF_023065955.2. NCBI lineage: Eukaryota > Metazoa > Chordata > Mammalia > Carnivora > Ursidae > Ursus > Ursus arctos. Next base: position 7,476,323 of record NW_026622852.1, read on the forward strand.
AAGAGATGTGTGCCAAACCTTCATAATGCAGTTTCCTATAAACATAATGGTATCTAATTCCAATTATACTAGACATCCTATTCAAGTCAGGAAAATAAAGCAATAAAAAAATTACTGTGGCATTTATTTGTTATTTAGGTTTTCTAAAAATAAGAGATACCAATTTATTTTTTCCTTGAATTTTTGGCATATTAAAAGTGATAAATTACTACTAATTGACCTAGAGGATAGCTTTATAATCTGGTTCAAATTATCAAATTTCTTAGTTACAAACATTTTCATTTGCAATTGGCAGAGATAATTTATTGTACTAACCGCTAAGCCTGGGTTGAAGATTATAAAAGTTTCATCTAAAATTGGAGTAAATCAAGAATCTCTCTTAATAATTAAGGAAATAAACAGACTTAAAAGATACAAGCTATAAAACCTCAGGGAACATTTTCATAACTAATGACTAATTTTAAAACATAAAATATTTTGCATCTATAATGACACTAACCTGCCACTAGGTCTTGTAATAATTATAAAGAGTCTTCCTTTTAAGAATATTTTATTTTTCAAATTTCAGCATCTATTATTTAGGTATAAACAATAATACTTTCTTTTTTTTCCCCATATGTACTTTAGGTCCTTGTGACACGTGATAGTAGGGTAAAACCTAATAATTCAATGAGGATAAACCATCTGACTCACTAAAATGAGCTTCCTTATAAAGAGCTCAAGTTGCATTTCCAGAGAAATGCAGGAAGGAACAATGAGATCATTCATTCTGATGTTGGAAATTAATATTTAAAATGTCTGCTAAAACAATGGGCCAGATGATGTGTTAGTTTCTTTCCAAGTCTTACATTTTGTTATTCTAAAAAATATATAAATTTATCAACAATTAAGACACATTAAAAAATGTCTGAATCCAATTCAGTTATATGCTAAAATGTCTAAACAATATTCATCATATCAGTTACTTTGGTATTTAACTATTCCATTAAATAATCTCTTATCAAGTCTCTTGTGCTATCTACATAGCCATTGCAAAGGATACACCCCATTGTAGAACAATGAGTCAGTGGTAACCAAGGAGAAATTTTAGTCATATATCATAGGATTTCTGTTTTAACTTGCTAACTTTGACTATTTTTACCTTTTTAATCAACAACTTCTGCTGTGTACGAAAAACATAAGTAAATGGCACTAAACTGGATGTTATGCACAATATACAAATTTCAAAATCAAGATTGAATGCAATATAGACAGATTGAATATTGGAACATAATAAATTAAATCATCTGGGAAAAATTTAAATTCATATGAAAGAGGCATAAGGGAACATTCTGGGGTGATGACAATGTTCTAAATCTTGATAGGAGTTTGGGCTGATTTGTATCAGATGACAAAGCTATACCTCAAAGTCAATTAGCAACATTGATCCCGTCAAATATGTCACTAAAGTTCAAGGAACAAATATACCGTGCTATCATATTTTTTAAATCTAAAATTTAAATACAAATACTTGTCATAGTAATTTTCTCATTACCTTATTTTCCTGACCAGAATAGGGTTACTATGTAGTTGAAATAGGACACCATTTTGTTTTGCACAGGAAACTTCATCATGAAATTTTGGTATAGATCCAATGAGAAGTAGCTCAAACAAACCTATTGAACTCTAATTCTTGGTACACATGCTGGTGTATTAATTCATGTTTATGAGGTGATTATATATGCCATTTTGTTTTATTTTTTAAAGATGTTATTTATTTATTTGAGAGAGAGAGCGAGAAAGAGAGAGAAAGCACAAGCATGGTGAGGGGCAGAGGGAGAAGCAGGTTCCCCGCTGAGAAGGCAGCCTGATGTGGGCTTGATCCTGGGACTCCAGAATCATGACCTGAGCTGAAGGCAGATGCTTAACAACTGAGCCACCCAGGTACCCCTATGCTATTTTATTTAAAATACATCATAAAAATTGGGAGCCTGGGTGGTCAAGTATCTGCCTTTGGCTGGGGTCATAATCTCCAGGTCCTGGGATAGAGCCTCATGTTGGGCTCCCTGCTTAGCAGGGAGCCTGTTTCTCCCTCTGCCTCTCCCCGTTTTGTGCTCGCTCACCCTCTCTCTATCAAATAAATAAATAAAATCTTTAAAAAAATACATCAGAAAATAAGATGGCTTGATCAGTGAACAGAGGGATGGATAGAAAGATAGATATGTAATAAAGTAAAAACAATTTTTCTTAATAAAGGGTCATGAAAAATTTCATATTTGGGCTTAAATAATCTCCGAGTAATGCCTGGTTCATAGTAGTATTCTAATAATTTATATGGAATGAATGACTGAATGAATGAACGAATGAATGGTTTAATAAGTGAAATAACAAAAAATTTTCAAAATTCTTTGTGGAAGTTCATGTGAAAAATATCCTGGGGTTTTAGGTAACCTCCTGCTCATTTTGCCAGTAAGGTACCACAGACACCAATGAATCAAACACAATTATAGATGATAATTCAGTGAATACAGTATTTAAATCAGGGATAATAGAACCATTTTGTCCTGTCCAAAATATTGCATCCTGTTCCAGACACCCATCTTTACAAAAATAAATAAATACAAATAACAGAAAAGAGAATAAGTAGAGGAAAATCACTAAAACATAAAGGGCTCTGAAAATCTAAGAAACAGTTAAAAGAACTAGAGGTCTGCAAACTGGCAGGGAAAAACCCAATGAAAAACTATAGTGGCTCCAATTCCATTCCATTCACATTCTTTAACTCTCTACATTCCTAATCTCAGAATAGTTTTCACCTCCTGCAGGAAGCTTTCTGGTAAAATCCCAATTCAATTAATATTTTTCTTCTCTGAACCTTTGTTAAAATAGAGATTTCATTAATTTTATTATTTCACTTATTTAGTATTTGGCACCTAGACCTTATACCAGTTGTTCTTAATGTTCTTACTCATGCATGTGCCTGTACACACACACACAAGCACACACAAAGTCTCAATTCTCAATAAGTTCAAGCTTCTTGAACTATTGTTCTGTGTTTCACACATTCTTATACCCCTCAACATTAGCATAATTTTGCTCATTTATTTCATGAACATTTGTTGAGAAACCTTCTTGTGCTAAGCACCATGGTGAGATTTGGGCCTAAGAAGGTAGCTTCAGCATTGACTTGTGAGCAACTCAGAGTCTAAAACTGGAAACAAACACATAACTCAACAATAACAAGGCAAGGTAGTCAGTCAGGAACAAACACGAGATACTATGGACACTGATATGAAAAGTGCATCTAACCCATCCTGGAAAGTAGGGATGGGAGGACCAGGAGACCAGAGCAGGTGTTAAAGAATGCATAGAAATTACCATTGTATAATGTAAATGGGATGAAGAGAGAGGGGTGATCTAGGGAATCGCTGTGTGAGGAAAAAGCATGGGAGGGAAGGAAGGTCACAGAGCATGGAGTGTATCTGTACTGGGCACACTTGTTGGAAAAGAATATTAGGCTTAATAGTAGTATGTTCATGTTAAGTGACTATTCATCTTTTCATACAATCCACAGCTCTAGATTAGGATGCCTCACTGGCTAGGTAAACTTCAAGATCCAATTAGAACTCTCACTTGTGAAAAATAGCAATTCTAGATACTACAGTTACTTAAGAACAAAAAGCAAAAAAGAAGCATTTTCAGAACTATAATTTATCTAATAAGGAAACCTATCTATCAGCTGCAGTTGGTACAACACAAAAGTCGTGACAGTATCTAATATTATTCACCCAAAGGTAACTTGGTTATCTGTTTTGTAATCTGCAAATGGTACAGAAGTTCTTAACCTAGGGTTCATGGGCTCTAGACTTCAAAAACTCCAAAGACTCAAACAGGAAAAATTGACGCCTTAAAAAAATCCAAGTGAAATTTAGAATTTGTTTATAAACATAGGCAACAAACCAGACTAGTATTAGCAACACCTATGACTTGGTGTTGTTAGGAATCGCGTATTTTCATATCACACGGCAGTTTTTGCATAGACATCAAATATCATTTCCTTTCAACATGACTTTGAAATTATAGTAAATAATACAATCACCACAGAATATTATTAATTATTGTGAAAATAAAAAATCATGTTCTTTACTAGGTCATAAACTTTTTAAAATGTTTTGATGACTGTAAGGCGTATAACTGGTGACCTTTGAAATCCTACATGTATAACATTTTACACATTTAATACATTGTTCTAAGAAGCGAGACATAGGCTTAAACAAGATCACCAAAGGTTCTACCTGCCAACAAGATAAAGTTTAAATTTAAATTAAAAAAATAATAATCAATTTCAAAGGACTCTCAATTCCTATTGGGACCATCTTTTTAATTTGTTTTTGTTTTCTTGTTGCTTGCCAACACCCTGCCCCAAATTTAGGGGGTAGAGACAAGCTAAACATGATCTGATACATCTCACTTCTGTCAAACCTACACTTGCCCATCTCTTTAGAGAACCTGAGACTTTCAGACCAGCCAGAGCTCACTGTGATAAATTGCTTATACATCTTTTTCTTCCAAAGTGCTCTGTGGCATTTTTTCCCACTATTAACTGAGGGTTAAACATGAAAGCATTTGGATGCTATTCTTCTGATGTTTCCTCTAGGCTGGCTTTGACTTTGGATTTCACCTGTGCTGGTTTATCAAGGTGTTGGTCCATCAGATGCCTAATAACTGCAATGCCACTGCCATTCTCCAGGGATGTCAGCTCTTCTAGGCTTTTTACAGCACCCTCTTATTCTACGTCATCTGGCCTCAGAGACTGATTACTTTAGGCTCAGCAACAAGACAATCCCACCTCGCTGCTGTCTCCAAAGTGCTTCCATCCTCCATGGATAAAGAAGTGTGGATAATATTAGTAGTGCCTTCGGTGTCTCTGTATGCATATCCATCCACATTTATATACACATTTTTATGTTTAGCCATTTATTCCTAGCTGTGAAATATTGCAACAGCTTACACATTAGCATACTAATCCAGGCCTTAGGTCTGGGGGAGATTTATGTTGAACATTTTTGATGCCATTATTCATACTATGTGTGAAGCTGAGTAAGACTTTCTTCTGAATCAGAGTAATACTAGATTCATACCCCACTGGCTGCTCTGCTAAAAATCTATTTTAACTTCAGTTACATTGCAATATTTAAAAAAAAGTTTAAGCCAATATCATCGTAGCACTTACAAATATGAATAGCTGTAGAATCGAAGAAAATCAGGTTAAAATCTTGGCTCTGCCATTTACTAGTTGTATGACCTTGAGTAAGGACTTAACCTCATTTAACCTCAATTTCCTTGACCATAAAATAACTAATATTGTGGGGATTAAATGAATAAGAGGATGAAAACTAAGTGACGAAATAAATGCAAAGCCTGCTATGGAATTGGGATTCAGTGAAAGAAGGCTATGATGGTAACAGTCATCATTAATGAATAATGATACACAAAAAGGTTGAACCTCTCTTGGCCCAGACTGAACAGGAGAAGCATGGAAATGTTGTCAGAAATGGAAGACACAGTGGAGCTGGTCTATTTCACCTACCTCATCATATAAAGTAATAAAGTGAGGCACAGAGAGATTAAGGAGTTTATCCAAGGTCACTTAGTTATTCATCAGTGAAAGGCTGGGCAAAAGAATACTTAGTTATTCATCTTATGGAAAAGCCAGGTCAAGATCTAGTTCTTCTGGCCTCAATTCTATTACTAAGAATGTGAAGACCTGGGGTGCCTGGGTGCCTCAGTCACTTAAGCATCTGCCTTCAGCTGGGGTCATGGTCTCAGGGTCCGGGGATGGAGTCCCGCATCAGGTTCTCTGCTCAGCTGGGAGTCTGCTTTTCCCCCTCCCTCTGTGCTCTCTCTCTTTCTCAAGTAAATAAATAAATAAATAAATAAATAAATAAATAAATAAATGTGAAAACCTGAGTTTAGGGCACAATGCCAAGGAGCCAGAGACAGAGTACTTAATCATATAGCAGCAAATCTCCATCTCCTGTGTACAGAAGAAACATTCATCAAGTTATAAGAGCAATGAGTCCATAAAAAATTAAAAGAAAAGTAGCTGCCCCTCCACATCCTAAAGCTCCCACTTTAAATATTTTGCTCCCAGGGAGCATGGAGTCTAAGATCAAGGAACAGCTGCCTTCTCTTTGCATAACATAAGGAGCACAGACTGAATTAAGATTCTACACATTTGTCATTCTAGACTTTCAAATTCAATTTTGTTCCAATTGTAAGGCTTTTCCCATTCCCTCTAGTTTCTCCATTTGCTTTTTCTCTCTTCCATTTCCAAACCCCTTTCCAGCCTTGATCTGCTCTCCCTATTTCATGTTCCCATATCCTTCATCACACACTATCATTTAGCACATGCTAAAAGGTCATATAAGCTTTTTAAATTTTTTGGGTACAGGTCCTGATACCCCAGTCAGATCATTATGTTATCTTTTGATTCTTTGCATCTCTGTTGGCAAGCAAAGTCACTATTGATAACATATACTCAGTAAGATCATATCTGTTCTCAGATGCACAGTCACACAGGGAATAAGCAAACCAGATCATGTCACTCCATTATTTAAAACCTATCAATTGCCTCACGCAGCCTTTAAGAAAACAGCAACATCCTAACATCTACTATACTGTAGGCAGCATTCTGACCTCTGTCTATCTCTCCAGCCCCAACTTTCAACACTTTTAACCTGTATATCCGCTGTCTCACTGCCTTGAACAAGCCACTTTTTTTCTTGTATTGGAGATTTGGCAATGCTGATCTCTCCACTAAGACACTCACCTCTCCACCGTTCATCCAGTTATCTCAGAGTCATCTTTCGTGTCCCATCTTAAACATCGATTCCTCACTGGGGGCTTACCTTGAGTCCTCAGAGTAGCTTATACTTGATGCCTTTAAATGTCTGATTCCTGATTTCTCTGTTGAACTCTTTCCTATACACTGAACTGTCATTTTCACCTTGCTACTCATTTATCACTAGACTTTTAAGATGTTAGCATGGTGTCATTTCTCCTTCTTCCCACAGTTCTGAACTGAAACATCTTTCTCTTTCTTTCTTTCTTTCTTTCTTTCTTTCTTTCTTTCTTTCTTTCTTTCTTTCTTTCTTTTTCTCTCTTTCTCTTTCATTTATTTTTTTTATCTGCCCCTGCCAGCTTTCTCTTGTTGCCCAGCATTTCTTCAAATTTTTCCCTTCCTTCATTTCTGGTCTGATCCACGGTCCCTGTAAAGAATTTACTTGCACTTCACTTTTTTTAACCTGGCTTGAGAACAAGAAGTAGTTCTCAAGTTTGCACATATCTATAACAACATGCTAATAATAGGGATAATACACTTTTTCCTACAATTCAGCTTATTCAATTTAAGGAATCATTCCATCATTAGTGGATTCATCCAGTCATTTTGCAAGTATTTGTTGAGTGCATATATGATGGTCAGTAGGATAAGCATGAGGAAAACAATGATAAGCAAAAAGGAAAGTGCCTCTACCTTTCCCTTAGAGAGTTCACAGCCAATTGAAGAAGACAGACCCTGTTCATCACACCCTACATTTACACGCATACACACAAATGATTTAAGAACTATAAAAGAGACCATAGCATCACTAATCTAATATGGTAATCTGAACTAGATTGAAATGTCAGAGAAAGCTTTGCTGAAGATACAGCTGTTTCCTACAAAAGACAAGAGAGAGCCCCTGTCACGTACATAACTATCCAGACTGTCTAGGTTTGAATCCCTGTTCTTGTTACTTGTTAGCTACGTTGCCTTGCCAAGTTTTGTAACTTCTCTATGACTCAGTTTCTTCATTTATAAAATTGATTGAAAATCACTACTTACCTTATTGAATTATTATAAAGATAAAGTGAATTAATGTATGTAAAACACCATGTCTGACACATTATAAACTTTGTAAATGGGACTATTGTCATTACTTTACAATTCTGTCTGTCCAAATTTCTTGCAGTTAAATTTACCTTTCTTTTCTGAAATTATGTTGATAGAATATGGTAATGATTTTTTAAATGGCCTTGTTAGACAAATAATAAATTGGGGAACCTTATGTATGTATGTGCATCAGGGGGTAATTTTACTATTTTAGACTTGGAAATGTAAAATGAAGTATCCAAAATCCTTAAACTAGCATCTCAAGCCCTCTATCATTTTATATTTGCATTGCTCTTCTGCTTCATATTTCACTGGTCTGGTTTTCAATATCTGTACAACAAACCAAGCCAGCATCGAATGGCTTTAAACAACATTCATTATATTGTATCTCATGATTGTATGGGATCAGGAGTTTTCTAAGAAGTCAGCTAAGTGATTCTGACATTGACTACAGTCACTTGATGGTATCCAACTAGTCTGGTCCAGAGGATCCAGGCTGGTTTTATTCTTGTTCTTGGGACCTTGTTGGAGATATCTGGAAGGCTAGGTTCAGCTGAGCCCCTCATCCTCTCCACATAGTCTCAGGGCATCTCCATGTCGTTTTTCCATTAAGGTAATCAAGCTCTTTACATGGTGACTAGCTTCCTCTACCACAAGTATTCCAAGTTTCGGGAAGTGGAGTTGCCAGTCCTTTAAGACCTGGTTCAGTAACAAGCACCATGTCACTTCCACCAAATACTATCTGAAGTATTCAGAGACAAAGACTGCAGAATTGAAGAGGAGGGACATAGATTGCACTTCTCAAAAGGAGAATAGTCAAAGGCTTTATGACTATCTTTAATTTGCCACACCCACCAAATTATGCTGAATTCTTGTAATTTTTCACATCCCTTACTTTTCAATGGGTCAGTGTCTTTGTACATGTTGATCCTCTGTTTATGATGCCTCCCTATCTCTCTTCTTCTGGCTAACTTTAACATTCTTCAAATTCCAGTCAGACATCATCTACCCCTGCCCCACATGCTAAATAGCCTTAGACTGAATAGTACAATGAGAGCATGCCCATTTATCTCTTGACATATTTTATTAAAACAGACTTTTAATTCTGTTTCACTCACCAGTTTATCAACTGTGGTGAGGGAAAACACCATGTTTTATACATCTTTTGTGTTTTCTCAAGTCTAACACAATACACGGTATACTCATATATTCCTTCTGATCTGAATGACTGTCAACACTTTTATTTTTATTAAATAAAAATGTTCCAAGGTTGTATGAAATAAGTTGATTTCAATTCAAATGAACAAGGTATTTCACCATGAATATTTGGCTTCCAAACATTTTTTAACAGACTAATGTGTAAAATTTGGGGGACAAACAATTCTTTTGAAATATTCAATGATGAGACTTTCTAAAATATCTTTATTCTATTAATATATGCATTTTATTTTCCTTTTGAGGGTTGAATTGGCATAGATAGACTGAGAAATAATTTAAGTTAGGCATCACCTGGAAGTCAATAAAAATGATTAAGAAGCTGTCTTGATCCTGACAGAGAAACAGAATTATATATGATCTTTCAAGTGTAGAAAATTAATCTATATCTGGCTGTAGATGTATTTGATCATAATCCAAAAATTAAAGTACAAGTAAACCCTGAGGAATTTTCCATTATTTTTAGGTGTAACAAAAACAGCTTGGCAAATTGCTCTACTTGCAAAATTCTTCGGCCAATCTCCTCCTATATCTCCCATCTTTCTATTTATTCTTTCAGTTCTCTTATTGATGGTAGAAAATGTCTTCATGAATATATATGGCAAAACAATGTGTTTACATTTATTGAGCATTACTATATTCCATTTTACTTTTTCCATTTTACTTGGCTAAATCTCAATGTGTCTCTAATTGCCAATATTTATGAATCTTTCAGTTGTCATTTATTTGTGCATAAATATGCATTATAGTATATATACATTTCTACACTGAATGTTGGGTCTAAATTTAATCAGGTTAAAATTATATATATATATGATTTTACATGAATGTTAAAAGCAAACAAAAAGAAAGTCTGGGCCTTTTAGATCCCTAAGATGCCATGGCAAGAATTACTAATTGTACACTACAATCTTACCACAAAACTTGTGTTATTTTTATCATTCATTACTTCAATCACAAAATATTTATTGAGCATTTAGTATGTGACAAAACCATCCTAAGTTTTGTGCATCCAGCACTGAGCAAAATAAAATCCTAGTCTTTGGATAGTGGTAAGACAGAAAATAAATTACTATGTAATACATCAAATGGTGATAGTAAAGTGCTGTAGAGAAACCTGAAGCATTTTAAGATTATAAGAGTGCTTGGAAGTGCAATTGTATTTTGTCACTGAGAGATGACACTTGAGCAGAAGCCTAAAGGAAGTAGGAAACAGGTAGCTGGGGGGTGGGGGGAGGAGTGTTCTGGGAAGAGGGAACAAAAATGCAAAGGGCCTGAGCTGGGTATATGCTTCATGTGCTTGAAGCATAGCAAGAATGGCAGCGTAGCTGGAGTGGATTGAGTGATGGAAAGAAGAGAAGAGATAATACCTAAAAGAGGGAAGTATAAAGCCTCTCTCTCCTAAAGCCTGGTGGATCTTGGTAAGACTTTGAATTTTACTTTAGTAAAATTCAGTCAGAAGAGGTTTCTAAAGAGGAGTCACATGACCCAAAAACATCATTTAAAAATCACTCTGGCTACTATTTGAGAATAGACTGTAGCAGGCAGGGGGCAGAAGCAGGGAGATTAGTTAGAAGGTTAATCAATAATCCAGATGAGAGATGATGCTTTTGACAAAGGTGGTAACAGAGGAACTAGTGAAAAGGGATTTAGAATCTGGAAATATTTGGAAATAGAGCAAATAAGATTTGCTGATAGAATGTGGGATTTGAGTCAGAGCAAAGAATCAATGATGATTTTAAGGTTTTTACCTGAACAACTTAAAGGTTGGCAGTGCCGTTAACAAAAATGAGAAAAACCATGAGAGATATCATTTTGGGGAATGGTGTTGGGATCAATGTTTGATGTTGGACATACGCTATTAGATAGATATGGCCTCAATAGATACTAACACAAACTCCAGGACACCTTTGATGATCAACTGGATTTAGCACCAAAGTAGGAAACTATTTACTATTCCCGCAGCTGGGCATAATTATGGGAAGAGAAATTTGTTTTGCATATGAGTAAATTAACTCTGAATGTGTCTATTTCCAGGTTTTACATGAGGCAGATAATGTGTCTTGCCCACATCCCCTAGGATCTCTTTTACCTGTTTGGTGAACCCACACCTTCAACCTTCTCCAGCAAGTTGTTCTTGGAAGATTAGAGCTTCCTTCCCACCCCGAGGATGTGTGGATTATACTAAACCACACTCCTCTCCCAGATTGGCCTGTAGCCAAGGATTAATTGTGTGAGGGTAACTCTGCTTCAGGGTGGAATAAACTTTCAGGCATAATCTACACTCATGTCTCCCATTGGGATCAGATTTTTCTTCTTTCCTTTTATGCTTCTTCCACTCCACTGTGGGTTTCCCCTGACAGCACTCATTTAATAAATTACACCTCCCAACAGAAGTCCAAGACCAGATGGATTCAATAGTGAGGTCTACCAAACATTTAAAGAATTAATGCCAATCCTTCTCAAACTCTTCCAAAAAAATTGAAGAGGTGGGAATAATTCCAAATTTATTTTATGAGGCCAGGATCACCCTGCTACCAAAAGCAGACAAGGGCACTACAAGAAAAGAAAATTATAGGCCAATATCTCTAGTGAACATAGATGAAAATATCCTCAAGAAAAGATAAGCAAACCAAATTCAACAATATATTAAAATGATCACGTACCACAATCAGATTGGATTTATTCCAGGGATGCAGGGATGTTTCAACATCCACAAATAAATCAGTGGGATACACCACATTAACAACTTGAAGGATAAAAATCATATGACCATTGAAATAAATGCAGAAAAACATCTGAACAATGTTGAGTTTCATTCATGATAAAAATTCTCATTAACATTCATTCATAATAAAAACTCTCAACAAAGTGGGGACAGAGGGAGCTTAACCTCAACATAATAAAGGCTATATATGACAAGCCCACAGCTACCATCATACTCAGTGATGAACAGCTGAAAGCATTTCCTCTAAAATCAGGAACAAGATAAGGATGCCTTCCATCACCACTTTTATTCAAAATAGCAAAAGAAGTCCTACTCAGACCTATTAGTTGGAAAAAGAAAAGAAATAAAAGGTATCCAAACAGAAAAGAAGTAAAACTGTCTCTATTTGTAGATGATATGGTATTACATATAGAAAATACTAAATCCACCAAAAAACTGGTAAAACTAATTTAATTCAATAAAGTTTCAGGATACAAAATCAATATACAAAAGTCAATTGTGTGTTTCTACACACTAATAAGGAACTATCAGAAGGAAAAATAAGAAAAGAATCCCATTTGCAATTGCATCAAAAAATAAAATAAATTTAACCAAGTAGGTAAAAGACCAGTACACTAAACACCATAAAACAATGATAAAAGAAATTAAACAAGACACAAATAAATGGAAAGATGCTCTGTGCTCATGGATTGGAAGAAATAATATTGTTAAAATGTCCATAATATCCAAAGCATTCTACAGATTCAATAACATCACTATCTAAATTCCAGTGGCATTTGTCAGAGAAATAGAACAAACCATCCTAAAATTTGTGTGGAACCATGAAGGACCCCTAATAGACAAAACAATCTTAAGAAAAAAGCAAAAAGCTGGAGGCATCACACTTCCTGATTTCAAACTATATTACAAACCTATAGTAACCAAAACAGTAAGGTACTGGCATTAAAACATGCACATAAATCAATGCAACAGAAAAGAGAGCACAGAAATAAATCCATAGATATATGGTCAATTAATCTATAACAAAGGAGCCAGCAATATACAATGGGGATAGAAGAGTCTCTTCAATAAATGGTGCTGGGAAAACTGGATAGCCACATGCAAAAGAATAAAATGAGGAGCACCTAGGTGGTGCAGTTAGTTAAGCATCTGACTTTTGTTTTAGGCACAGGTCATGATCTTAGGGTCATGAGATTGAACCCCACGTTGGGCTCCACACTCAGCACAGAGTCTGATTGGGTTTCTCTGTCCCTCTTCCTCTGCCCCTCCCCTTCAAATAAACAAATAAATCTTGGGGGAAAAAAGAATAAAATGGGAACACTATCTTGCACCAAACACAAAAATCAACTCAAAATGGATTAAAGACTTGAGCAAAAAAAACTCTCAGAAGAAAACATATATGGTAAGCTTTTTGACATCAGTCTTCGGGATGATTTTTTTGGATTTGACACTAGAAGCAAAGCTAAAAAAAAAAAATACACAAGAGTACATCAAACTAAAAAGTTTCTGTACACCAAAGGAAACCATCAACAAAATAAAAAAGACAACTTACTGAATGGGAGAAAATATTTGGAAATCATATATCTGACAAGAGGTTAATATCCAAAATATATTTAAAAACTCATGGGAAACAAACTGAGGGCTTCGGAGGGGAGGGGCGTGGGGGACTGGGATAGGACAGTGATAGGTATTAAGGAGGGCACGTATTGCATGGTGTGCTGGGTGTTATATGCAAATAATGAATCAAGGAGCATTACATCAAAAACTAAGGATTACCGTATGGTGACTAACATAACATAATAAAAATTATTATAAAAATAAATAAATAAATAAACTCATACAAAACAATAACAAAACCAATTCAATTTAAAAACAGGCAGAGGATCTGAATGGACATTTTTCAAAGAATACATATAGATAGTCAATAGGTACATGAAAAGATGCTCAACAACGCTTACCATCAGAGAAATGCAAATCAAAACCACAATGAGATATCACCTCATACCTTTTAGAATGGCTATTATAAAAAGATAAGAAATAACAAGTGTTGATGAGGATTCAGAGAAAAGGAAACCCTTCTGCACTGTTGGTGTGAATATAAACTGGTACAGCCACTTTGGAAAATAGTATAGAGTTTCCTAAAAATATTAAACATGTAACTACCATGTGACCTTATAATTTCACTTCTGGGTATTTACCTGAAGGAAATGTATCTAACAAAGATATCTATACCCATATTCACTGAAGCATTATTTACAATAATCAAGACATGGAAACCACGTAAATGTCAGCCAGAAAAGAATAAGTACTGTATGATCTCACTGATATGTGTAATCTAAAAACAAAACAACAACAACAGCAAAAAACAGCAACAAACTCATAGATAGAGAAAGGAGATTGGTGACTGCCAGGGGTAAGGAGTGGGGATTTGGTAAAATGTATGAAGATGGGTCAAAAGGTACAAATTTCCAGTTATAAAATAAATAAGTCCTGGGGGGTGTAAAGTACTGCATGGTAACTACAGTTAATAACATGGTATTGTATATTTGAAAGGTGCTAAGAAGTAAGTCTTAGAAGTCCTCATTACAAGAAAAAAAAATTCTGTTACTATGTGTGGTGCTAGGTGATGACTAGTCTTATTGTGGTGATCATTCTTCAATTTGTATATTTATCTAATCATTATGTTGTATACCTAAAACTAATGGGGAAAAAATTGCTTATTCACATATTCCTTCCTTAAGTTTCATTTCCAGGGAACCCAACCCAAGACAACATGGATAAAGACCAGACCTCTCTCTATACAGTATTCCTTTCTGAACAAGGGGGAGGTGAACTTGATGTTATATTTTCATGGTGGTTCTGCTCTAATTCATGAATGCATTTTATTCAGTGATAGTTTTGATAAGCCAGTGTGTGGAAGGCCAGAGTATTGAGTGAATTTGTGGTGATAGATACAATTCACAATTTCAATAAGCAATATCTGAGTTAAATAATTTCAGAAATAACATAGGTGGTATATAATTTAATTGAGAGTTAAATGATACAAGAAATACACTGTATGATGCTGAACTCTAACCCACATTCCTGGAATCATACAAGGTCATATTTCCAACAAAGCAAAAGCATGAAACATAACTAACTCTGAGTAGGGGAGGAGAGGGAAAAAAGGTTACAAATACCTGAGTCTAAATCCCTTCCAGAGACTTTGGGAATTTTTTTTCTCTCTTTCTGAGGTTACATTTCTTAATTGTAAAAATAAAAGAAAAATGATGACTTCGCTAGGATGCTTTGAACATTAAATATGAAACATTCTAAACACCTGTGTCAGTGTCGTAATAAATACTTTAAAATGTTATTAGCTAAAATGCAGTATAGTTCTGGCCCATCTTCAAAGTGCATCAATGAAAACAATGAGGGAAAATTTCAATATACCCTTAGTCAGAAAAACATACAAATAATATCTTCCAGACCTTAAAAAGATGTAAATCATACTCCCAGTCATCCATCTCAAGACCTTGTTGTTCATTTTAACACCTAGGAAACTATCAAGTCTTCTAGAAACTCTCAAAGTTCTTGCTTGTCCCCCTTCTAATCTTCACATCCACCATCACTTAGTTCAGATGCTGAACACCTCATGGCTAGAATATTATAATAACCAAATGTTTTCCTAAAATGTTACTTTGTTCATATAATTCCTTTGAGTAGCCTTCAATGTTCATAGAATAAAGTCCAGATTCCTTAGCCTGGCGTTCAGGGTTCTTGATCCCATGACAATCTACTTTTCCAGTTTCATCCCCTACTAGCTTTTGACATTAACCCATTTGAAGTCACCTGTTCTTCTTACTGTCCCCATGCCTGATCCGAGTTTTTCTCTCTCTCTCTCTGCTCATGAGAGACAGAATGTCCTTTCTCCATTGCCACCCCTCCAAAGCTTATCTATCCCATGCTCAGAACAAATACCGTCTCTTACCCAAGATGTTCCTGATTATAGAGACAGAAGAGACACTTCCTTTTCCTTTATTTTCTTTTAAGATTTTATTTATTTATTTGACAGACATAGAGAGCCAGTGAGAGAGGGAACACAAGCAGAGGGAGTGGGAGAGGAAGAAGCAGGCTCCTAGCGGAGGAGCCTGATGCAGGGCTGGATCCCAGAATGCTGGGATCACGCCCTGAGCCAAAGGCAGATGCTTAACGACTGAGCCACCCAGGCACCCTGACACTTCCTTTTCCATATGCAATTCACTAGTTCACTCTACAAGAGCAATGATTTGAGTCCATGGTCATGGTTATTTCTGTTTGTGACATCATTGTATTTTCTTGGACTTACTATCTTTAAAGGCAAAACATATGTGTCTTACACAATTGTTTACATTAGAGTATCTACCACACTGTAGGATGCATAAAAGTTGGTTGATTAATATTTATCAAATAATTGCATACATGTAATATTTTTGTTTTTATTATTTACTAGATTTAATCTATCAATGTCATATGGGCATAGGAGTCTGATTTTAAATTTTCACACTTAAGCCATTCCAGTGTATGTATGAAACATGGATCTTGAACTATTAATTTGGTTATGTACTAATACAGTAATAAATATAAAGTGGGACATGGGTATTCAACCACTATTTATTAAATGAATAAATAAATAATTGTGAATTAAGGTGTATCTGCTTCATAGATACCTAAAAGTCAAACATTATGCCATTCCTTTTCAGAGTAATACCTAATTCCTCTTACTTCTATGTTTTAAATGCAAAAATAAAGCTTTATAGTGGAAAAACTTAATTGAAACAGAAATATTATAATCTTTAAATCCAATGACTAAGAAAATGAAACTCTTTCAATGAATACTTATGGGATACCAGACTTGCAGGTGTCATGGAAGGCAGAAAACATAAGTGGATAAGAAGTTTAGGTTGAGTTCAAAGCTTGCTCTTTCTTTGAAACATTTTGTTCTCAATATTAAACCTCAGTGACAGTTTTATCCTTCAGTACCAAATTTTAAATGTGACTAGGAACAGACTGTAACATGACGCTGTCTGCAGACCCCACTGTTTCTAAGCTGGCCACTCTCATTAGTGTGAGTGCACATGTTGATAAGCCCTGGGGGGCATTTATGTGACACCAAAGAACTCTACATGATATTCTTTCAGTCAAGATTTTACTCAAGCATTTTGGGTCTCTCTCTAGTGCTATTTCCTCTTTTTCTGTAGCATTTATTCGCACTTGACCCTATGTTTTAGAAAGTGCACACAAGTCAGTATTCCAGACATCCCAGGGACTTGAAGAGCTGATCTAATGCCTGAATTGCAAGATGAAAAACAGAAGAATTTTGTTGAGCCTATAAAAAGGATGACATTTTGCCTGGCCCTGAGCTGTTCTGTTCAAATTGAAGCTTTTGCAGCTTGTGGCTCTTTGATTTGTGAGCTAGCGAGTATCATCTCCTGGCCATTACTGAATCATAAAAGTTCTCTGCCTCTTCCCTGCTCATTTTATTTAAAAGGAAAAAGAGAAACCCTTTATCTTACAAAAATGCATTTTCTTTTTATTTTCTTTCATTTTGTACATTGCTGGAATGGATTCTGTAAGGGTTCAATGAAAACATATGTATATGGTAATTTGAAAAGACCATTGAGCTGATGCCAACAAAAATTATTTGGGTGGTTAGACTGGAGTGGGTGTCATGAGAATAGAACATTCTGCAGCAATGTGTTTGCCATATTACCTTGTTAAAGACCAGAAACTTGTACTTATTACTTATTTTCATCCGTCACGTAATAATATATGGAGTCACAAAGCATATCCGGGTCAGGGTCTGGTTTAACCACAAAACATTGATTTGTTCAGGAGGGAATGGGCTGAGCTTGAAAGAGGCTACCTTAGGATTCCTGTGCATTCCATACTCCATGGACAAGAGGAAGGCATAGGGAACACTTTTTAGCAACATCTGAAGAGGTAGTTACTTTTCCAGCTGAATTATATTACCTTTCAACTTATCCCTTCTCTTTAGTCTAATTATCCCTTTATTCCACAAACAGGTGATCAGTGCATTTGCTATGTCAGTCATTATCCTCGCAGCCGAGAGTCAACAGCACAGCCACCCCTCTTCTTCAGGAAGCTGTCAGTCCATAAACACATTATTTTTTTTTTAAGATTTTTATATTTATTTATTTAACACAGATAGAGACAGCCAGCGTGAGAGGAAACACAAGCGGGGGAGTGGGAGAGGAAGAAGCAGACTCATAGCGGAGGAGCCTGATGTGGGGCTCGATCCCATAACGCCGGGATCACGCCCTGAGCCGAAGGCAGACGCTTAACCGCTGTGCCACCCAGGCGCCCCTCATAAACATATTATTATGTCAAAGTGATCAGTCCTATTTAAAATCTTACACTAGGCATTCTCATTTTTCCTACAGAAAAGGATAGTGCAACATCATTTCACATGAAAAGAATATCAGTCTTCCATCAAAAACATTTTTTGTGGATTTTGTGATGTTTGTGTATTTGTGAGCTTTTAAAAATTGCTAATTTACTGTGATTTTTTTCTCATCCTGAATAAATATCTACTTCTATACATAATTCTGTATTCTTTTTTTTTTTTAAAGATTTTATTTATTTATTCGACAGAGAGAGAGACAGCCAGCGAGAGAGGGAACACAAGCAGGGGGAGTGGGAGAGGAAGAAGCAGGCTCATAGCGGAGGAGCCTGATGCGGGGCTTGATCCCAGAATGCTGGGATCACGCCCTGAGCCGAAGGCAGACACTTAACCGCTGTGCCACCCAGGCGCCCCCATAATTCTGTATTCTTGTTACAAAAGGGATTTCTCAAACGCATTAGGAGCTTGAGGCTGCACATAGTCTTAATCCAACCCTGACAAAAGATGATGAACTACACAAAGTCACAACACTACCTGACACAGAAGAAGGATTTAATACATCCTGCAATTATTATTATAATTCTTTACTAATTCTCTCATTGTCATTCTATCTACTCCTAGAAAAGTATTTTCCTGAAATATCAGAGGAAATCACAGCATCTATGACTATACTTAGCAGTTCTAAGAATTGTTCCAGTGCATAACATATCCAGAGTTTTTTCAGGAATACCATATTAAAATTAGTTTTCTATTTCACTTTGTCTACAATTTATTGGCCCATATAAGATGTATGACTCTTTAAGAAAATAAATCTGGAAATTCTGAGGCCATTTACAAATTCAAAGCACAGCCCTGATGTACTATATATTGGCTAACTGAACATAAAAAGAAAAAAAAAAGAAAAAAGAAAAAAAAAGCACAGCTATAGGCAGTTAGAGATAGAAACAAATATTCTATATCCTTTCTCCATTTTGAAATATCTATTGGGATAGTGGAGATAAATGCATGTGGAATGAACTGTTTTTCAGGTTGGTGGAAGAAATCCGCATGTGTTTAATGTCCTCTGTAACTAGATGTTTTCGATAGCAATTTCTCCGTTCTCTCTCTCAATCTCTCTCTCTCTCTCTCTCTGTCTCTCTCTCGAGGAAGCTGGAGAATGTATCCAGAGTCTCTTGATGCCTGAAAAGAAAAATGCAGTCATCTTTTTCATTGGCTTCAAATAGCCTAAATAGAGTGAACAAACCTACTCCAGCTGAGTCAGAGGGAAGATAGCCATCTGTGAGAGATAAGCAGCCCTGGGTAACTTTGACACTGAGCCAGCCCAGAGACTGAGGACAAGCTTCAAGGAAAGACTTTGACTTCAGTTAATCACTTGGTGCCGGTTGTTAAGGGAAAATAAAGTATTAGTGAGGAAGGCACTGACCTCCCTGGGAGGCATTTACTTCTTTAAAATGTCCTTTAGAATTGTTCACATGTCAAGATGCTATTATTCAGGTTAATGTTAACATGCCCTTATATTTTTAATAATTGTGTGAGATATCTGGGGCTCAATACATTTGGGAAGGACCTGTATAAATGAAGCAGTAGAGTACAAGAGTGTTTTGAGTAATACTAGGGCCAGAGTCAGACTATCTGGATTCCAATCTGGACTGCTTAGCTCCATGACTTTAGACATGCTTCTGAACCACTATAAGACTCAGTTTCCTGAACTGAAAAAGTTAATAATAACACCTACTTCATCAGATTACTACGAGGATTAAATAAGATGATCTCTATAAATAAATAAATGCCTAGGCGATAGGATTCCACAAAAGCTAATGGCCCCATTAAACTTGAAATTACCTTTACCTATTTCCAGTGCCACTCTAGTAGACTGATCTCAGCTTCAAGAAGATTTTTGTATTGCTAATGGTTTCTAGCAGCAGTTAATAGGAACTAAAGAACATTGACAACATTTCCCTATTGATTTAAGAGTGTTGCTAAGAAAAATTTAAAAAGTCCCTGTAGATGGTGACTACCTGTAAGCCATCCCCAAAAAGTTAAACTCTGGTTTTATTGTTGGGCAGCTGGTCAGAGGCAACTGATATACCTCTTTAAAATCAATTCAGTTTCTACCTCAAAACAGAGATATCCAAGCAAATGGACCTACTGCATTAACCCCAATTCAGAATAGAATTATAAATCATCAGGTTCTTATGAGGAGTTCATTGGGCATGGAGCTTTTAATTATCTTTTTTTCTGTGGTGCAATAAAGAAAGGTGCAGATGGTGGCAGCAAAATCCAGGGAAAGATGACAGGTGACTTTCTTAGAGCCCTGTCACTTATTGTCAAGGCATATAGGGAGTCATGGAGTTAGATAATGTGTTAGATAATGTCAATAACTTGACTGTGATAAGGCATGTAAGACTTCATGATATTTTGTTGGATTAAGAGAAATGATCTGGGAATAGCTGGGATTTCGACATATATCCTCTCAGAGGAAAGCAGCCAGAGAATTCACCAAGTCACCATGAACACTGAATTGGCGAACACTAAACCATAGTTTCTAGGGGAAATGCAGAGTTAGTTTCTTGTGAGCCTCTGGTGACAACACTTTTCTAAGACATATCCTTGTTTTTTGTGTGTTTCTGTTTAAAGACTATTTATTTATGATATATTGCTGTTTCGCTAACATTGGACTAACAGTCAATAGCACTATAACTCATGTCCAAACAAAGCTTATCTCACACCTATATATTCTCTGTTAGGCACATGACAGCATTCCTGTGTTTAACAATACTAGCAGAACTTCAGCACTACACCTGGGGGGCATTTTAAACAGCAAAATCATGAACAGAAAGCACAAAAATGCAAAAAAAAAAAAAAAGCACAAAATAGATGGCAGAAAGGACAGTTTTTTACATTATTAGAGCTGACACCAAAAGACAGAGCATCATCATTTTCAGCCACAGCTGGGAAGATGTGCATTGAGTGGGTGACTCAAATTTTTCACTGTTCTAAGTATGTCCATGAATGACCAGGAAAACACTGCTAGTATCAACCTTGTGATTAGAGATAAATCTTGCACATAAATTTGCAAATATGGAATCTAGGAATAATAAGAATTCACTGTATATTATCTGGAGGAAATATTAAGTATTTGAAATTGTATATATTCAATATGATTCCAACTTTATAATAAAAGATACATCTTTAAATGGCATACTGATGCTTTGTTTTAAAAAGAATCAAGTTCAAAAATGTGGTTTTAGGAAAAGATAACGAACTGAGTCTTGAACTTGCCAATTCAAAATGTTAACATAATTCAAAAAAAATTCAAAAATGCTTTTAGGTTAGTAAAGAGCATCCCTGTACAATTGTTTATGAGTCAACATTACTAAAAATATTTAGGGGCCACTGGTATCTAAGGACAATTAATAAAAGGATATTAAAACTTTCCTTAAATTATAAACTAGTCAGTATGTCAATTCAAAAAAGTTAATTAATGCTGAAGTGATACAGATGTAACCTGTACTTAATGCAGGTAAAATTTAATTACATAAATTTCGCAGGATTATCTGTCAAATAATTCATCAGAGTCTACCATATGTAGCATTAGAGAAAAAAAATTAGAAAGGTTACATTTCAGCATGAGCCCTTTTTCAGAACCATAGTGAGTTTCTATCTTCAGGACAGCAATACCATAAAAAAGAGCCATAATTTGAGTGCCAATGTGTCTCTCCCTTTAAGATGGCTACGCTTTGGAAGAATAAACTTAAGGGAAGCAAATTCTTCCTAACCTGCAGCAGCCCCTGGCCGAGAGCTTATGCTAAGGATATAATAGGAAAACAAGTTTGTGACCTTGCGGGCTTTAGCCTAGATGTCAGAGCAGAGTCAGGAATGCCCAGCTTGCCCAGCAGCTGGGAATACCCGGCTCGCTCAGGGTGGAACGCTGCCCTCAGATAATGAGCGGCCAGGAACGCCTGGTCTGCTAAAGGGCAGAACGCTGCCCCAACCGAAACTTGATTGCTCTTGACAATAGCCCGCGGGGTCCATAGAAACATGTTTAAGAACAGGCCTCACTTGCTGAACGTTACATCATCTAATCCCGTGACCTTCCCCCCTTATGTACTACTATTCACTAGGGTGTAATACGGATCATCCCCTTGATTGTCTTTGATTGTTTATTGCCAATAAATACATGAGGTTGCGCTGTTCGGGGCGATCCAACTCTTGGAGGTGGCACGCCTTGCAGTCGCCCCTTGCACCCACACTCTCTTTCTCAAGCTAACCTGTCTGTGCCTCGTCCTTCTCCCAAATCAATGCCGCGGCTCCATGGGCAGTGTCACAGCACTAAACCCCTCAATTTTCCAACACCCTCATCCTCAGAAGCCACAAGTGATACTACCCATCTTTTCCAACCCCACGTTAATGACAAACACTGTCATCTTGAATGATGCCAAATTTCACTTACTACCTAAATCCATCCTGATAAAGACAGGAAATAAATTCCTGCTCTTGCAAATGTAGGGGTTAGGAATTCACAAGATAGTTTTAAGTGCAGTGATTGGAGGTTTTTTCCTCAGTTTTTGGCTGGAGCTACAGTTTCTTTCTAGGACTAAATCCTTGCTGAAATCTCAGATATCTGACATCTGCTTTGCTCACAGCAGACACATCTTCCTGAGGGCTATCCCCGTTAGGTCTAAGCACTCTATCTAATGCTGCCATCGAACTGACACCACATATCACAGCTGTCTGAAGACACCTAATACCCATCCCATTGACCAATTAAAAATTGCATAGAAAAACAGGGCTGGTCTGACACAGGTCTTTAAACCATAATTTGGACTATTGCTCTCCCTCCTCAGGTGCCAGCCCAACAGCTAATTCAATTCTCCACTTACATGTCCCCCTTTATAATTCTACCTTATTCTCTACTCCCACTATTCCAACATTATGGTTCAACTCTGCCTCATCCTGCACAAATATGTTAAAAGATTATGGTGGGACACCTGGGTGACTTAGTTGTTTAAGCATCTGCCTTTGAAGGTCATGATTCCAGGGTCCTGGAACTGAGTCCCACATCAGGCTCCTTGCTCAGTGGGGAGCTGCTTCTCCCTCTGCCTGCTGCTCCTGCTTGTGCTCTCTCTCCCTCTGGCAAATAAATAAATAAAATCTTTTCTTTTAAAAAAGAGAGATTATGTCAAGGTGCCATTTTGAAGACCGTGTAGATACCAGTTATAAGGAAGATTAAGACAGTAGATCTATGAAGTACATTGCCCCCATAAGTCTATAGATTTCACTCAGTCTGTTCCAAATCTATGAAATAGAGCAATTAATTTATCCTCTCACTTAAGGTACTTAAAGTCTTCATTTAATGCTTAAAAAAAAACAATGAGTTTCTTCAAACAAAAAATGTTTAGTAAGTTCAAAGAATAAATCTTTTTATAAAGAAAATGTCAAATCAATTTGTAAATCTTTTTTAACTAGAAGTCAAAGAATTATTTTATAATGAATTCTTTAGTGAAGCAAAGTTCATCATTTCAGACTCTGGGGTCTTCATCTTTCCTTTAATACTTATTTTACTCATCTGAAAAAAGACTTATAAAACATTTATAACATAATTATTAAAAAATTACATTTAGGAAAAGGAAGCACTGTCTTCAAATTTTACCATCACCTGTTTCTCTCCAACTAAAACGTATAAACATATAAACAGAATGAAGTAAAAAGATTAATTTAATCCTATAAAATAATCTAATTTAATTCACCTCTTTGGAGGATCCCCATTTTTTCTTTGTTTTAAACTAAGTGATTTTTACAATAAATAAAAATTTATAAATTATCAAGAGAATTCAAAATATCAATTTTATTTTATTTTTAATATGTGAAAAAGCCTTGCCAATGCTTATATTAAATTTAATTTAATGAAAGTCTCTACTTCTACTTCATAGCATTTTTTCCCTATGCTTCAGGGATATCAATTTTCTTTAATCAGGCAAAGATCTACACTGTCATTTCAAAGGCAAAATTTCCACAACCAAATAATATCTCTAGCATGGAGGCATTTCTATCTCAAAGATGTGCTGTTTCTGTCTGACAATTCTAAGCATTAACAATGTTCAGATTTATGTTACCCAGCAGAGTTCTGCAGAGAGAGCCTAATTTTTTTTTAAGACTAAAACTAAAGTACAAAAAACATTAACCACTGAGGAAAATGAGAGCTTTTTAAATAGTAGAACTGTTGGTTGAAGCACTTTGAGTAGAAGTGTTCGGGTAGAAAATAACATTTTACCAAGATGCTGTGATATTTTGTGCTAATATTTCACACCTAAGGTGTTGTTTTCTTCATGCAGAGGCAGCAATCGGTTGGAAAATAGACAACACAAACTAACACACTTTTTTCTTTATCTTAAGGCTTAAGCTAATTTGCTACATGGTGATTAATGCTTTAATCAAGATTCTTGGGTTTGAAAATTAATAATTTCATCAACAGAATATGGGATATATGTGGATGGAAAAATGCTATAAATCAAAAGGAGCAATGGGAACACTTAGACGTTCTAAAACTATTAATTTTTCAAAGAAATCTCTGTCCACCTTCCCCTTGGAGTCTTTCCTGCTGAAGCTCCAATCCACTATTTAGCTACATTGCTGTGAGTAAATGGTCAACCTCTAGCTTTTTTGTCTTCACGTTTAAAAAGCGATATTAGAAGTTATGAATTGACTCCTCTTGTTGGCAGAAACAGCAAAGTCATTTGCAAAGGGTCATGGGCACAAGGAGGTGATTCATTGGGAGCCATTTGAAAGTCTGCCATGTAGACCCAAAGGGTCAAAGGGATAAGGTTGAGTCGAGTGCTATCTTGTGATAAATTTCACCAGAAGGCAGAAGAAGGTGATGGAGAGGGGCCAGAGGAAATGGATACAGATGTTATAAATTTATATGAACACAATTATCTTATATAAATAGAATTCTCAGATCAGGGAAATAAGTGCAACGGGCTAAGGTGAAAGTCCAGAGTAGAAATGGAATATGGGGCCAATATATGTCATATCAGAATTTCTGGAAAGAAACCACCACACAGAGCACTCACACACGTACACTGAAATAGGGCAGCTGCAGCAAAGTAAAACCAGCAATGCAGTAGGCGTTTAGCTTGTTAGAGGAACCTGTACAGTTCCCACATATTGTTAAAGCTCTCTGGTGGCTTATATGTGCCCTAGAGAAAAATACAAGTACTTAAAATAGCTGACATCGCTGTCTAGTGAAAATATCCACGGAGAGTTGCGAGATGGGGGAGGGAGGATGTAAGGGAGTGTGTTTGAGGGGAGACTGAGGTCCTTTAGCCAAAGATTGTAGGTCAGATAATTTTAGTCTGAGCATATGCAGCACTAACAAGCCAAAAGCAGACTTCCATTCGCAAGAATGACCATGACTCTGCTGAGACCTCTCAGTCTGGTTGACAAACTCTGGATTGAAGTTCTGAGTATCAGCAGGGTAACAAGAATCCAGATGACTGTGCAATGAACAGGTCCCCCAACCTCTTCCTTCCAACTGCCTTCTGGTCGTATAATGTTCCTAGCCTGTCTCCTCAAGCCACCAGAAGAGCTGAGAAAGAGAGAGGAGAGCCAGAAGTCTGTACATTTACCAGGAAGAGAGATAAATGTTGGGGCTGAACTGAGATAAATTTCCCAAATGGGAATAAATTTAGTTTCCTCTTGAACTATTCTCATTTTCTACTAATATGTAAGTTTTATAAAGAAGGAAATGTCAGTTATAAGGCAACAAAGTAGCTATTTGGGAAGCTTGGGAAGATGGTGGTGTAGGAGGACCCTGAGCTTACCCTGGCCTATGTTTACATATAGGTATCATCCACATCCAAGTAAGTAAACCAGAGAGCAATCTGAAAACTGGCAGAACAAACTCCACAACTATAGAGAAGCTGCATTTGAAAGGTTAAGAAGGTCAGGAAGGTGGAGGGAGGCTGCCTACAGGAGCAGGGGAGCTGTGCATGTGGAGAGGGCGGAGAAACAGGCCCTTGCACCAAGGAGCTCACATGGGGAAGACTAATCCCCATTATATTTGGCTTTAAAAACCAGGGGGCTGAATTCCATGAGTTTGTACAATCAGTAGGACTTGGAACCTGGAGCTTTAAAAGCCAGTTGACTCATCATTGGGCAAGCTAGGAGGGTGAGTGATAGCTGAGTCCTGCCCTTAAAGAGACAGCAACCTGTGTAGAAAAGTAACATAAAAACAACAGTTTACACAACATGGGGGCAAACAGGAGACAGATCTGTTCATACCGATTTTGGAGCATGTTGGGGGCTTCTCTGAAAATGGGGGAGCTGGCAGTTGCCATTTTCCTTCCCCTGCCCCCCAGCATAAATACAAGGACACCAGCATCAGACAGAGCTTCACAGACACTTGCTACCTAACCTCTTAGCAGTGTACAATGCCCACAAGTTCTCCTAAGGGATCAGGCATGTCAAGCCTGTTAGCCTCTGCTCTGGGCATAAGACAAATTTTATTAAAGCCCCCTGCATGCTGTGCCCAGCTGCTGTTTTCACAGTTCCTGCCCAGCTGTATTATGTACCAAGACCAGCCTCACCCAGCCACTGCAGTGTGTTGCACCCAGCCTTGAGCCCCCAGCCACCAGAGCACTTCAGGGATCCAGCAAGGACTAGTGGCTTGTCACAAATTTTGCTAACACCACCACCACCACACTGCTCCCAAGTTTCCTGGAGGGCACGTCCCCTCACATCTAGCCTGCCTGGTTCCTACTAACACCAAAGAGAGCAAACACACCCCACAACAGGCAGATAGTCAGTGCAGAAAACCACATTGAAAGAAAAAGAGACTCACACACAACAGCAGGCTACAAGCAACACAGATAAGATACACTCCTGAAGTGTCAGGTTCTGGTGAGCAGGGAACACTGCACTGGAGGGCACTCCAGGACCTCTTCTTCATAATATCACTACTTTCAAGAAGAAGGCTTAGTTGACTTTGGTAACATATAGAAACAGATTAGAGAGGCATAGAGAGTGAGGAGACAAAGAAATGTATCCTAAATGAATAAATAGGACAAGGCCATGGCCAGGGCCTGTGATCTAAGTGAAACAGATATAAGTAACATCCCTGATAGAGAATTTAAAGCAATGATCATAAGGATACTCACTGGACTTGACAAAGAGTAGAAAATACGAGTGAAACCCTTAACACAGAGATAAGGAATCACATAACATAGATGAAGGGCTCCATAAATGAAATGAGAAACACTCTTGGTGGAATGAATAGCAGGATGGAAGAAATGGAGGAACAAATTAGTGACCTAGAAGACAGTAATGGAAAGTAATCAAGTAGAACAAAATACAGAAAAAAAGAATTATGCAAAATGAGAATAGACTTAGGGAACTCAGTGACTCCATCAAACGTAATAACATTCATATTATAGGACTCCCAGAAGAAGAAGAAGAGAGAAAATAGGGCAAAAAAATTATTTTAAGAAACAATAACTGAAAGCTTCCCTAATTTAGGGATGGAAACAGACATCCAGATCCAGGAAGCACAGAGAACTCCATTAAAGTCAACAAAAAGAGACCCACACCAAGACATACTGTAATTAAATTGAAAAAATACAGTGATAAAGAAAACATTTTAAAAGCATCAAGACATGGTAAGACCGTAAACTACAAGGGAAACCCATACAAGGCCAGCAGGAGATCTTTCAACAGAAAATTTCCAGGCCAGAAGAAAGTGGCATGATCATATTCAAAGTGCTGAATGGGAAAAATCTGGAAGACTATCATTCAGAATAGAAGGAAAGATAGAGAGTTTCCCAGACAAACAAAAGCTAAAGGAGTTAATGACCACTAAACTAGCCCTACAAAAAAATATTAAAGGGGACTCTTTGAGTGCAAAGGAGAGACTGAAAGTGACAGTATAAAGGTAGGAAACACAAATGCAGTAAAAATGAATATTTCTGTAAAAAAACAGTCAAGAAATTTATAAAATAAAAGGATGTAAAACATAATAACATATACCTAAAGTGGAGGAGAGGAGTAAAGAATGGGTTCAAACTTAAATGACCATCAACTTAGTATAGACTGCTATTTGCAGAAGTTATATACAAACCTAATGGTAACCACATATCAGAAACCACTAAAAAATATGCAAAGACTAGAGAGAAATCCAAATACATCACTAAAGAAAATAAACAAAACATGAATGAAAGACAGGAAAGGATCAGAGAAAATCTATAGAAACAATCACAAAACAATTAATAAAATGACAATAAATACATATCTATCGATAATTACTATGAATGTAAAAGAACTAAACACTCCAATCAAAAGACATAAGGTGACAGAATAGATTTAAAAAAAAGAGACATTATCTACATGCTATCTAAAAAGACTCATTTTAGATCTAAAGACACATGCAGATTGAAAGTGAGAGGATGAAGAAACATCTATCATACAAATGGATGTCAAATAAAGTTGGAGTAGCAATACTTATATCAGATAAAATAGACTTTAAGACAAAGACTGCAACAAGAGGCAAAGAAGGACATATTTAATTATAAAGGGAACACTCCAACAAGGAAATATAAAAATTGTTAATATTTATGCCCCCACATGAGAGCACCCAAATATATAAAAAGTTAATAACAAACATAAAGGAAATAATCAATAACAATATAATAATAGTAGGGGACTTTAACACACCACTTACATCAACGGACAGAGCATCAAAACAGAAAATCAACAAGGAAACAATGGCTTTTAATGACACACTGGACCATATGTACTTAACAGATATATTCAGAACATTCCTAAAACAGCAGAATATACATTCTTTTCAAGTGCACATGGAACATTCTCCAGAATAGATCACATATTAGCCCACAACACAAGACTCAACAAATGTAAGATTGAAGTCATACCATGGATCTTTTATGATCATAAAGCTAGGACACTAGAAGTCAACCACACACAAAAAATCTGGAGGTTAGATAACAGGCTACTAAACAATGAATGGGTCAACCAAAAGTACATGGAAACAAATGAAAATGAAAACACAGAGGAAACATGTGTTTTCAAATGAAAATGAAAATGAAAACAAAACCTCTGTGATGCAGCAAAAAAAATTCTAAGAGGGAAATTGATAGCAACACAGACCTACCTTAAGAAGCAAGAAAAGTCTCAAAAATGACCTAACCTTACACCTAAAGGAGCTAAAATAAGAGCAACAAACAAAACCCAAAACCAGCAGAAGGAAGGAAATAATAAAGATTAGAGCAGAAATAAATGACATAGAAACTAAGAAAACAATAGAACAGATCAACGAAACCAGAAGCTTATTCTTTGAAAAAAATCAATAAAATTGATAAGCCTCTAGTCAGACTTATCAAGAAAAAAAAAGAGAAAGGACCAAAATAAATAAAATCACAAATGAAAGAGAAGAAATAACAACCAACACAGCAGAAACATAATTATAAGAGATTATGAAAAACTGTATGCCAACAAATTGGACAACCTAGAAGAAATGGATAAATTCCTAGAAACATATAAACTACTAAAACTGAAACAGGAAGAAATACAAAATTTGAATAGATTGATTATCAGCAATGAAATTGAATTAGTAATCAAAAAACTCCCAACAGACAAAGTCCAGGACCAGATGGCTTCACAATTGAACTGTACCAAACATTTAAAGAGGAATTAATACCGAGTCTTCTCAAGCTATTCCAAAAAATAGAAAAGGAAGGAAAACTTCCAAATTCATTCTATGAGGCCAGCATTATCCTGATATCAACACCAGATAAAAACACCACAGAAAAAGGGAACTACAGGCCAATACTCCTGAGGAACATAGATGCAAAAAGCCTTAATAAAATACTAGCAAACCCAATCAAACAATACATGAAAAAATAATTCACTATGATCAACCCATATTCCTGGTTTGCAAGAATGGTTCAATATTCACAAAGCAAACAACATGATAATCACATCAATAACAGAAAGGATAAAAACCATCTGATCATTTCAATAGACACAGAAAAAGCATTTGACAAAGAATAACATCCATTCATGATAAAAACCCTCAAAAAAGTAGGGTTAGAGGGAACAGATCAATGGAACAGAATAGAAAACCCAGAAATAAACCCACAATTATATAGTCAATTAATATTTGACAAAACAGTAAAGACTATCCAATGGGAAAAGGACAGTCTCTTCAACATACGGTGTTAGGAAAACCAGACAGCAATGTGCAAAAGAAAGAAACTGGACTACATTTTTACATACACAAAAATAAATTCAAAATGGGTGAAAGACCTAAATGTGAAACCTGAAACCATAAAAATCCTGAAGAGAACACAGGCAGTAACCTCTTTGACATGGGCTACAGCAGCTTTTTTTGTAGATATATCTCCTAGGGCAAAGGAAACAAAAGCAAAAATAAATTGTGACTTCATCAAAATAAAAAGCGAAGGAAGCAATCAACAAAACTAACAGACAACCTACGGAATTGGAGAAGATATTTGCAAATAACATATCTGATAAAAGGTTATTATCCAAATTATATAAAAACTTATCAAACTTAACCCCCAAAACACAAATAATCCAGTTAAAAAATAGGCAGAAGACATAAGTAGACATTTTGCCAAAGAAGACCTACAGCTGGCCAACAGAACATGAAAAGATGTTCATCATCACTTACCTTCAGGGAAATGCAAATCAATACTACAGTGTGATGTCACCTCACACCTGTTAGAATGGCTAAAATCAACAACTCAAAAATAACAGGTATTGGCAAGGATGTGGAGAAAAAGGAACCTTCTTGCACTTTTGGTGGGAATACAAACTGGTACAGCCACCATGGAAAACAGTATGGAGGGTCCTTAAAAAGTTGAAAATACAGCTACCTTGTGATCCAGCAATTGCACTACTGGGTATTTACTCAAATACAAGAACACTAATTCCAAAAGATACATGCACTCCAAGTTTATAGCAGCATTATTTAAAATAGCCCAGCTATGGAAGCAGTCCAAGAGTCCATCAGCTGATAAATTGATAAAGAAGATAGACATCTATATATATGATACACACACACACAGCTCATTATTCTAATCTGTTATATATATATATATATATATATATATATATATATACCAATAATTTCACTCATATGTGGAATTTAAGAAACAAAATAAATGAGGAAAGGGGAAAAAAGACAAAGAGAGAGATAAATCTAGAAACAGACTCTTTCATTATAGAGAACCAATTGATGGTTACTGGAGGAGAGAAGAGTGGGAGATTGGGTTAAATAGGTGTTGGGCATTAGGGAGAGCACTTGTCTTAATGAGCACAGGGTGATGTATGGAAGTTTTGAATCATTATATTGTACAGCTGAAACTAATATAACACTGTATGTTAACTAACTGGAATTAAAATAAATGCTTAAAGGAATAAGAGAAAGGAAAGAAAGTAACTACTTTATTTTTGTACTTCTAAATGTACTACCTATAATTAAGATAACCCCATTATACTTCTCATCCAGGGCAGTTATAACATTAAGTGAAATTAATTAACAATTAATGAAACATATGAAGTATATACCGTGGTGTCTATGACTTGTAAGTCATTCAATAGATGGTAGCTCTGTTATCGTCAGACAGGTGGAAAGACAGCCTCTCAGAATTTTTTGCCTAGACCTCCTTGTACTTTATAGAGAATTCAGCTCTCCTACCTGCAGTTTGATAGTGGTTCCAAAGTTGCAGTGTGACTGCGCATATGCCATGCTATTCATAAGGTAATGGAATGATCTGGGACACAGAAAGCAATTACAATAGAACCTTGACAAAAGACCCTGTTAACTATTTAATGGTTATTAAATGCCAGTTTAAAAACCATGTGAGTTATTTATGTTGGACTATTAGGATCATGTGATTAGGCATGCAAGAAAATTGGTAAACACTCAGTTGGAATTTCCCAGGACCAGAAAGGTCACCTTGAGCAGACTACCAGGTTACCATGAGTGCTATCTTGAGCACATCTTGCAAGAGACAAGGAAGAAGCTTGAGAAGCCGCAATGAAAAAATATCCACTAATATTGATACACTTGGTATGCATCACAGACAACTGTAATTTTTTGTGAGATTGCAGTGTTTATGTACAATAACACATCTGTATTTCACAGCAGAAGCTGGCATGATCTATCACTACCCACCATGGAGAGAATGAAACATGCCTCAAACTTGTCCCACCACTTGGTTACTGATTTTTCTGTGTCCATCGGGATTCATGAGGAAGTGCTATGACCTCATCCCTTGGAGGACCATGAACTCATTACAGATGACTCTGTAATACTTCCCTGGGGAAGGGTGTGGGGAGGTGCATTAGGTAGGTTTACTATAAAAATTATTGACAGGAAGTACTTATATATAGAGAGAGAGAGAGAGCACAACATAAAGAGTTGATCACCACTGAGATTGTGGTATCTTAGTTTGTTCTGGACAACTGAATAACAGCTGCTTGATTTTTGTTAAAGTATGCTTTTGGGAAAAATGGTTTAAATGTTTGAAGGCTTTAGATTGTAAAAACAATTGCTTTTTTCTGCGGTCCACTTCGTACAACACTCAAAAATCCTGCATAGAAGACTCATTGTGGCCCCAACAACATAGGCAGTTCCCTTAAGAATATCTCTAAGTACTGATCATAATTAAAAAATTACTCTGAAATAAAGAGCCATGCTATCTGATCATTATTTGGTGGAGCCCAGTGACCACAAGAATTCTGCCTGGAGGCCACAAATACGGCATTAAAAAAGAAAAACCACTACAGTTTTAAAACATACCCAAAATGCTGACAGTCCATAATTATTAACCTGGCCTTTCAAATACCTGAACCCTAGGAAAGAATGACCCTAGTAAGGTATACACAATATTTAATTTATGGAAGCTATATGCCCCTTTTTATATCAATCCAGGGAAATTAATGTTAATGTATTTTGTAGCAGATCACTTGGCTGTCTAGTAAGGATTTCCATTGTCTTCATCTTTCCTAACATAACCATGATGGGATTAAGCCAATTGGTGCATGGCATTTCCCCAGACAGCTATTCTCGATCTAGGGTAGGGCACAAAATTGAAGTAGGTCCAGGCAAGCCAAAGAAAAGGATTTATAGTGCACTGAGAAGAGAACTTGTTAGAAATGCAGACTTTCAGGCTCTACCTCAGACCTACTCTGATGGTTAGTTTTATGTGTCAACTTGGCTAAGCAATGGCACCAAGATATTTGGTCAAACACCAGTCTACATGTTGTCATGAAGGTATTTTTTAAAGATGTAATTAATATTCAAATCAGTGAACTTTGATTAAAATTTTCATAATGTGGCTGGGCCTCACCCTGTCAGAGAAACACCTTGAAAAAAAGACTGTGAATGCTATACTACTATTTGTGTTAAAACATCACATACAAAGAAACTTAAATATCAATGATCTTAGCATTGTTTCACATCCATTTTCAATAACCATTTTAAATGATTGATTTTTAAATGGGAGTGGAAATTTTGCATTTCACCTAAAATTCAGAAGTGTTAACGTTTTATTTCTAATACATTATTTGATTTATCATTTAAGATGATTTAAAAGAACCTACAATGTACCTTCTACAATTAGAAAACACTATGATAAAAGGTTTTTCCTACTTCATGCAAGCAGCTCAAGTGTGGCAAGATTCACTTAGGAAACTTAGCCATTATTAGGGATCCAGAAATTAAATGCCTGGTACTACTTTTCCATCACTCTCATAAGCACTACTTCTTTCTCTATTTTGGAATCATTCATTAGTGGTATCAGTAGATGACCTCTCTCATTACATGCTGTTTTAAAATACCATTGATCTACAGATTAGAGTACAGTATAGTGTACTATATTACAGTATAATACAAAAAATCAATTTTTTCACCAGGTAATTGAGATAATTCATATCAGTTATTCAGGAAAGCATTGAAATACTTAAATGTGCCCCATCCAGTTTTTAAGTTTTAATGTAATCAAATCATATTTGATAATAACACAATCATGACTTTAATTTTAAATATTATGACAGGATAGAAAAAGAAAAGGAAGTTTAAGATAAAAATGTTCATCCTGAATAATAAGAAAAAGTAGATATTTCAGTTATGTTAATGACCCAATAGCTATACTTGCATGATGATTAGTCTCTGAAATGGTCAGAATAACCTTGGTAAACAGTAGATTTAATACTGATTTATAGACCTGAATTAGAGTTTTGATTTTATTAATAAGAATGTGGTTGATTTTTAAAATCAATGTAGACTGCTTTACAAATAATTTGTTTAAATCTAGGGACCCATAAAATCTTCATCCGCCTTTCACCACACTTGTCATTTTCATAGTAGTGATAAATCTCATATTGTATGTATATAAAAATATTTATACAGTAATACCGCTAGGAAATGCTTTCAACCATCATTATAATTCCTTTCTGCAACTTGATTTATTTAGGACCTAACTGAATATCTTGTAGAACCCAGATTTGTGGACTCACATGAATGAATTATAGATTCTGATTAGTTTACTTTTATCTCCATAAAGTCCATTCATCTTACTTCACAAAAGTCTTCTTTTTTGCATTGTACATAGTCATATAGAAATGAATATGTACAGAAAACCATCTTTAAATCCCCAGTTAAATAAAGAGGAAAGAAATGGTGTATCAACATCTTGGACTGTCATTATGCAGTGCTTAATAACCCCAAGGACATGTGCTTTTCAATGAATACAAATTAGTATGGATAAGAAAAGGCTTATGTAGACTAATTGCTTAAATAAACAACAGTTCCATATTCTTACAATAGAAATTTTTAATTATAGTGAGAGGAAACTTTGTACCAAATATTTTCTATATATATTTTGATTGAAATGTGGTAATTTATTTAAAATAGGTAGGCCTACTGAGCCATCTACTATTTCTGTACTTCTACCCATGCATCTGGAACTGTGCTTTGGGTCAGAAGAATTCAGAGAAACAGAGGAAATAGTTACTTTATATAACAAGATTAAAAAAATGAAAACTTTCCCTATTGTCTTAGAATGTCACCTAAATCATCAAATCTGAGGACAATGAATTGTAGATACTTTCAATATCTAAAGAGAAACCCTAGACACACTTGAAAGACATATCAAGGGATAACCAAGTGGCTCCATCAATCTAACTCCTTCCTTCATTTGATGTAAGACAAGGCAAGAGTAATTGAAAGAATTTTCTTTTTTTAAAATTTAAATTCCATTAGCCAACATACAGTACATCATTAGTTTTTGATGTAGTGTTCAATGATTCATTAGTTGCCTATAACACCCAGTGCTCATCACATCACGTGCCCTCCTTAATGCCCATCACCGACAGGATTGTAACATAAGACTGCCTGGCTTTCCCCCTTACTTGCCCAAGTGAGCCAGATAGAACATGAAGTTCTAAAGAAGGCAGATTGGAATCTTAGGTCCCAGCAGGATATTTGTAGAGAAATGTGTTAGTCTGTCTTTTGCTGCCACAGGAGCACAGTGAAAGAATATTCCAGAAAAAACTTTAAATATGTCCTCTGGAATTTGTGGAGCATTGAGACCAATGGTAACGTGTTCCTCCTAGAGAAGTCTCAAAAAACAAGAGCCAGTCTGGAGTGGCCTACAATGGCAGGATGAACAGAAGAGGAGAGCGTGGGAGTAGCATTTGAAGAGGCAAGAGTGAGTTTTCTCTTTTATCAAAGCATCAGTATCTGGTGGTATTGAAAGCATTCCACTAAAAAAGACTACCCATTGAGTGAGGCATAGTTGCCTCCCTATAGTTTTCTGCAGTGTGGAGCAGTTGAGAGAGAAATGAGACAGATTGGCCAGAAAATGCAACAATATTACCAAGAAATGGATGTTGCACCAGAGAAGAAAGTAGAACGTTTGCCTAAGAACCTAATAAATGGCACACAGAAAGCATCATTTTGGTTGTGCTCCAAAGAGGGAAGGGAAAGTCTAATTGTCATAGCACTGGTCATACACTTCTTCTAATCATTTATTCCCTTGGCCCTGACCATGATACCAGAGAAGCTAAAACTCACACAAGAATGGTAGATGAGGAAGATCACAGAGATAAACAACAACAACAATAACAAAATCAGACCCATGTCCTTTTGCCCAGCATAGGCCCTCTGTCCCCCACCAGACCTGATCTGGGGAAGGAAGAAGAGATGTAAATTGGATCTGAGAAGGAAGGTGATTAAGTTGGCCCAGGTGCTCTGGAACAAGACTGAGAGATAGAAGTAATCAGACGAGCTGTGCTTGTGCCTGAAATGCCACCAATTAGAATGGAAGACATATCACTGTGCCTGGTGCTAGTGATAGGAAAAAAAAGAAAACAATAGGTTTTCTGATTTTGCCCTGCCACATTCATCCCATATAATAAATCAAGTGCACTTAAGCATAACAGAAGTTCAATAATGCTCAGGAAGATACCATTTCAAAGAAAACTGGCCTTTCACCTGTTGGAGGTATCTAGAAGTATAGAAAAAGATTTGAGCATTTTCCTTCACCATATTTAAATAATATGTATATGAACACATACACCTGCACATATACATACAACTTTTTATAAGGAATGAAAAAAAAACTATACAGGAAAACAGTGATTTGATCATGAAAGCTAATTTCATCATCTCACTTTCCAAACATTCGTGTCTTTTGTGTCATGCAACATTGAGGTGAATTTTGTAGAAATCAGCATTGACTCTTCCTGTTAATTACTGTGACTCACAATAAATTCTAACCGTCCTGAAAAGACAGTTGGATTGGACTAGAAAAGAAAGGGGAAAAAAGCAGTCTGAGGAGACTAGCATAGATTTTCTTGATAAAAAGTACATAGAGATCTTAGATTTTCTTGATAGCAAAATGTGGAAGTTTATGGCTTGGGTCAAGAAAATGTAAAGATTACAGAATATAATTATTAATACTCATGAATTAATGCACTCACTAATTCTTTCATTCAAAGACACACTTGAGTTTTTAGTGCGTACAAGTACTATATTTTACAGTTACAGAAAGTAAAGATAGGACTTCTTATCTTAATAATCTTATAATTTTGAGAAAAAGCAAATGTTGATAAATAAACAGCCACCAACAGCACACAAATGCTTGTTTGCATGCACGCATGGGCAACACACCACTTTTAGAAGGCTTTTCTATAGTTATGTGGTAATCTAATGATCCAAGGAGACTGTGTTGATGAGTGACTCCTTTATGGAGAAGATCATCTTTAAACTAATCTCACAAGGTGACCAGAAGTCACTCAGGCAGAAAGGGAGTAACGATAAGCCAGCTGAGATATTTTGAGGTGAGAGAAGAGCATATTTAAAAATACAGGCTTGGGAAGGAATAACAAATGCCAAAAGTTCGCTTGGCATAACTGACATGTCAGGTACGTTCAAAGCAGGAACAGCAAATGTAAACGGAGGAAAATATCAAGAAGGATACTTTCTCAAACTCTCAGGGCCTGCTTTGAGATAGAGAAAGGCAAAGTGAGTGGAGCTGAAAGAGTGCTACCCTCCAACCAGAGAACTCTACTTTCAGATTTTACACATATATACTACCTTCCACCTTAGATTTTAGTTGAAGTGTTCAACAACTTAAAAAAAAAAATCAGGATCTGTGGATCTTGAAGAATAACAGAAGGCACATGGACAGACAAAAACGACCAATAATGGAAAAAAATATCGAAAGAATAAAGAATGCTAAGTCATAACTATGAAGAACTGCTGATACTGTTGATCATTTTTGAAACTCTTCTCCCTTTGTTTCCTGTTCTCCTCTTACTCTAAATTGCTCTTGATATTCTCTTTCCCTGACAACTTTTCTTGAGCCCACACCTTTAATATTCAATCCTACATTCATTCTTTCATTTTTGCCTACTAGAAAATGCAAAAAATCAATCAGAACATCTCTACTCATAAGGAATTCCCAGCCCCCTTATGGGACCAGATAACTTACAATTCCATATGCCAAGTGCTGTGTCAGTCGCATGAATAAACAGCTTTGATTCCCAGAGGATGAAACAACTGACCTAAAGGAAGAGCATGGTCTCTGGATCAGACAATACCTACATTCAAATCTCATGTCTGCCATTTCCTAGCTATGTGCTCTTGCTTTTCTTCAATTACCAGCTCTACCTATACCTCAATTTTCTCTCATGCACAATAAGGAATAATAGAAGCACTTGCCTTATTGCATCGCAGTGAAGACTGATTATGACTAAGGACATGAAGTGCTCAGCAATGTGCCTGCCGCAGGATAAACACTAGGTAAGTAATAGTGATGGGGATCATAATGGAGAGAAGGAGGAAGGAGAGGAGCAAGGGGAGCAGGGAAAGTGGAAGAATACAAGAATGTTTCACAGAGAAGATGAAGTTTAAGCAATGTTTTAATCAACAAAGAGAAGTTTACCAATTGAGTGAGGTAGGAAAGGGATTCTCAGGCAGAAGGACCATGCTGTCCCAAGGTTGTCTCTATAGGTGACGCTGTCCATGCTCTCAGAAATGACATCCGCCACTATTATGGTTCACGCTCTCGACTAGACTAATGCCTCCTACAGTAACAAAATGATAGTTCTTCTGAACTTCCTTTCTATTGGACCTCACTATTTTGATGTCCCATAACCACCACAAACTCAAACACTTAAAAAGTAAACTCAAAATCTTTCTCTCTCCCCATACTGTTTCTCTTCTTCCTATTCCTCTTAGGGAATACAGAAATTTTAGAGCTGCCATAGACCCTTTCCCCTTTGCCTCTCTGCCTTCTTCATTTAAATCATCACTAAATTCTATGTCAAATTCAACTTCCAAATATGACTTCACCTGTCCAAATTCATTCATCATCGCTTGCCTGTATTTTTGAAATTGTGTCCTAGCTATTCTCCTACATTTAGAATTTCCTTTATCCAAAAATTGGCCAATTGTTTATTCATTGAATCCATAAAAATTGGGCAATTAAAAGATGCTAAGAATTCTTTAGTGTGTTAGAAAATCAATAATGAATACCTCTGAGTTACTGAGGCATTTTTTTATATTGTCACAACATCATCTTTGCAAAGCTAATCATGTCAACATTTAAAAACCTCAATCAACTCTATATTGCCTACAGACTATGACTAAGTACAAAGTCCTTAGCATGTCAAAGAAAGCCCTTCATACTGAGAAGCCAGTCTATCATAAAGAAACTTTTGCTTAAAAACACTTCATTTCCAACTAACCAAACTGCTCTCCAATCTCAGAGCATACCATGCTCTTTTGCCCTTTGCACATGGTCATTATTTGTATTTCTGCTCATCCCTCCGTATCTGTCTGAGGAATGGTCCAACTTTTAATAACCAGCTTAATATATTCTTTATAAAAATGAACTGGTCAATTAATGAGTTTCTACTGTGCCTTCTTCCTGCTTTAATCCCATCACTAATCACCAAACCCTTTAGACTTTATTTTCTGACTGATGAGCTTAATGCTTTTAGATAACCTACAGAAAAAGAATTCTTTTCATCTTCCTAGAGGGCTTATTCCTTTTTATGTTGTCCATGCTTTATGTTACCCTGTTTATATTCAAATACTAAAGTCCCATGTAACAGATTTAAAACATACAGAGAACGACCTAAATTGAGCCACATTTGGGGAGATTTCTAGAACTATAGAGCACTTTATTCTCCTTTTCCAACATGTAATTTCTGAAAGTGAAATTGATCTCATACATTGAACCAACTCAAATGTTAATTGTAAGTTGAACTAGAATCAGTATAAAATATACAATAATTAAATGATAATTTAGTCGACTATGTGACTATTCAACTCTGTTTCTAAATTCATTCTCTTAATTTCTTTACATGAAGGAGATTTAATAACTGAAAGTAAATCCCTCCATGCAGTATACACCAATACTGAGCTCATTTGCTCATTCAATAAATACTCCTTAGATAATTACTATGTGGTAAGCACATTTCAGGCCTAGGGTATATGGAGTTAAATAAAAAAATCTTTGCTTCCAAGCCACCTACAGTTTACTAGAAAATTGAGAAAATGACTTCAAGAGATACAGCATAAAACTGTAACTGCTATGAGAGAAGTTTATATGGTAAACTGTGTAGTCCAGAAGCTGAACTTCCAAGGAGAAAAGGTGCAGATGGGGGTATGTGCATCAGGAAAGGACAGGTGTCTAGCATGTGTAATTAAAGAAGACAGCATAAGTGCTCGAATAACCCAGGATAGGTATGTGTATAAGCTTAAATATAGAGTCCCTCCTGAACTGTAAGTTCCCAGAGCTCATCATTTCCCCCACAATTTATATAATAGCAAGTACTCAGCAAACATTCCTTCAGTAGGTAATGACTGTCCTATAAGAACTAATGAAAAATTACATTTCTCAAATTATTTGAAAATTCTAATATATGATATAGTATTAAGTTCTAGGACTAGGAGTAGCAGTGTTTATATAAATGCATGTTTTTATATTTGATCTTGAAGGTTTGCTTGGACACTATAGATTGTAAGTATGACAAGGGATGCTACAACAGAGAATATCAAGAGTATTAGACTGAAGTCATTATGGTCTATGATTAATGAATGCTGTCAAGGTAGAAGTGGATGAGGCAGATGCATACCAATAGAGGGAAAATTAATTAATTAATCAGTTACTCAATTAGATAAGTAAAATACGTGTATTTGTATAAATGTGTATGTGTATATCTATCTATATCTATCTATCTATCATCTAGCTAGCTATATATATATATATATATATATATCTTTTAAATGCAATAAAAATAGTGTCCTTTATTATAAGCCTTATAGAGTGGTAGAGTGGTAATGTGGAAGAACTTGCATCCTCTACAGTTCAGGCTGAGAACATTCCTATAATGCCAGGCAAAGTTGGCTACAATTCCTGTTTTTTGTGCACTAATGTAGTACCATTATTGCTCTCCTTTCCTTTAAAACTATGAAATTCTAAGGATACCCACAGGGCAACAGGCAAATCTTTATTATTCCTAAAGTGGTTGGGAAGGGCAAAGTAGAGCAATGTGGAAAGAATATGGATACTGAAGTCAGTTAAACCTGAGTTAAAATTCTGGACCCAAGTGACTTTGGATAAAATGAAGCCCCATTCCCTTATTTTTTCTCATAGTGCTGGCTAACTCTAATTCACTCTCTAGGTTCAACTATGGTCACCATTGTAAAACCTTAGTAGGTCTCAAATGGAAAGCTTGCTATTTCTTCCCAAGCTCCATTCCCTATCTCCTCAGAATTTGCTTCCCCAGGTTATGAAAGGACCTGCCTCTCACCCCATTTCTCACCCCATTTCTCAATTCCTATGCTTTTGTTGCTTTTGTTAAAACACCATTATCTAATATACATCAAGAATTCCTGCCAACAATATTTTTGAAATAAAGTCTGATTGATTCTCATGAACTCTAGAACTATCACTTTCATCCAAATCCCCATCATTGCCTGGCCACTAATGCCTCCTATCCAGTCTCCTAGTCTCCACTCCTGCCATCCTGCATCTTAGTCTTTGTGTGACAATTACAGCCACCTCCTGAAATATAAAATTATGTCACTTCCTTGTTCAAAATCCTCCAAAGTTTTCCTTTCTAATCAAAAGAAAAAACAAACCCAAACACTTAACCATTGTCTCCCAGACCCTATATATGCTGCCCCTGTCAAATTCTCAAACAATTTCCCATAGTCACCTCTTCACTCGGATCTTGCCAGCCTTCTTGCTCTAATTTGAACAATGCCAAGCCCACCTTAAACTCAGGGTCTTTGCACTTACTATTTCTGCAAATCTCTCCTCAGATCTCCACATGGTTGCTTCCTCTTTTCATCCAGGTCACTGTTCACATCATCTCCTCAGAGGGTCGTTTCATGACCCCTCATCAAGAATGAAATAAATAAGAATCAAGATCTTCAGCCCTGTTTCCTGTTACACTGCTAACTCTTTCTTATCCCTACCTTATATTATACAAATTTGTTTATTATATATCTCCCCTAATGGATAAAAGTATCCAAGATAGCAGGAATTATGTCTCTTGTTTACTCTCTCAATGCTAAGCACAGTGCTTTGCACATAGTAGCTGGTCGTAAAGGCTTGTTGAGTGAATAAAGCGTCCTCTGAATTGTTCCCTCATCTCTACTCTGGAGGTGCATTTTGGTGTTCTCTGTGTAGTGTGTTCATTGTAACCAGCATGTCTTTGTTTTTCCCTACCCTCATGATGCACCAGTTTACTTTTCTACATCACTAGGTTATATGCCCTTTAGGGTCAGAAGAACCATGTCTGTCTTGTTCACCATTGTATGTTCAGTGTCAATCTCAGAATCTAATATACAAAAAAAATATTCAAAAATATTGTTGAATAAAATAGTGGTTGATCTTAGTGTCCAGGAACCTGTTAAGAATGAAATAAATGAGAATCATGATAATAATAATAATACATATTCTTATTTTATGCAACTGGAGACTTCTTAACTAGTGCCTGCTTAAGGAGAGGAAAAAAACTGATTAAGAAGTAGACATGGATGTGGAAAAACAAACCATTTGTCATTTCTATTTTAATTTTAGAAGACACAATCAAGTTAATTTAGATTTATCGTCCATAGCATAGTCACTCTGAGACAAGGATGATGCCTGCAGTTATTTCCAGCAGACTAGGAAGTATTTTCCAAGCCAAGGAAAATAGCAGGCATTAGTAGCATTGTATTTATTTCTCTTCCCTTCTCTTTTGTTCTCTTATCTTCTTTTTACCAACAGGCGCTAAAAAGAAGCACACTTTTAGTCTAGGGCTGTTGTAATACACTTGCATTCAACACAGGGCTGAATTTAAGCATATACTTATAGAATGCTCTTGACTAAATAGGAAAAAAAGAAAGAGGTAAATTACTTTGTGATAGAAAAGCAGTTGCTAAACCATCAGGAAATCTGTCAAGAGATTACACCATTATTTTCAAAAGTAGAGACAGGAGATGATCTTAATCCCAAGAAAGAGCTGAGATAAAGGACTGTCAAAGCAATGAAGTAAAATCTGAACTGTAGGTGCATCCGACACTGTATCATTTTGAATTGTTCTTCTGGGTATTTATTGAAAACAGCTATGTGTTGCCTGGAAAGCTATCTGAGTTTTATATGAGCTTATGCAGAATTGGTGTGTGTGGGGGGGCAGGGGTTAATGTTAATATAAATGACTGAAATTACAGATTCCAGAATTAGCCCATGCTCTCTGAACAATGCAAGTATTCACTATTAAAATTTAGGACAAATAAACATTATAGCAGTCGGATAAGTCATTAGAGCGTATGTCAACAAACTATTTCAATCCAAACCAGGGTGCCAGACATTATTGTGCAATTAGATAACACAATGGACAAATGGATGATTTCAGATCTGACATCCTCTATTTGCTATTAATACCTTTTCTTTCCTATATAAACATTCTCAGAAAACTTTGCTTTTGGCCTCAGACTTTAGTGAATCCTTAGTCACTATCTACCTTTATTCATTCAAAAACTTCAACAAAAAGTGGTTTTCATTTTGAACATATTGGACACACTTGAGGCTACAAAAAATCGTGTGTGTGTGTCTCTCTCTCTCACTGCTAATACTAAAAGAGAGGTCCTGTTAGGCCAACTGAGTAGATGTGGGTGCTGGCTTGTTAGAACTTTTCTAGATCTCTTGATTTTTGATATTTCAAATCTAGATAAAATTTTGAACTTATCTAAATACCATGTTACAAATCTTTTGGTTGGAACCCTGAAAATATTTAAGTGGTCAATAATGCATCATTCCCCTATAGGTAACATATTCCAAATAAAGCATTAAATACACCATATAGCAATAGAAACTGGAAATCACAAAACATGCATTGACTCCTTCAAAATTAATGAGTTTCCTTATTTTATTTTTCTGGTAAATACCCTTTTCCTCTCCATCCTTATATTCCAAAATGTTAGCAATTTATACATAATCACATCGTAAATAACTTCAGATCTTAATCCATTTGATAGTAATGTGACAAATGTTATTAAAAGGAGTTAGTTTATGTCATCTTTTGTACATGTTTCTATGGCATGAGCCCAAAAGACAGGAGGAAACACTTGATAGCTTCAATATCTATTACTTGTTATCAACAGGCCTTCCCAAAAGAATGTATATGAATCCTAGGAGGCAGCATACGTGGAATATTTGAGGAAACTGTGGTACACAGGTATTATTTTTATCTATTTCAGCCACTCAAGGTCTCTTGTTTTCCTAGTTCTAAGCTATCTGCAATGTT
Organism: Ursus arctos; assembly: GCF_023065955.2. Taxonomy (NCBI): domain Eukaryota; kingdom Metazoa; phylum Chordata; class Mammalia; order Carnivora; family Ursidae; genus Ursus; species Ursus arctos. The sequence goes on from NW_026622852.1 coordinate 7,520,915, forward strand.
ACAGAAGATATACTTTTATGTGTCAATTTATATTCTGGTGCATACTTGCAGATAAAAACAAATAATCAAACCTAATAAAAAAAAGGAGAAAAAAAAAAAACCCTTGAATGGCACAATTGTATAGCAATAAAATGATGCTAGTCAGCATTTGTCAGTGTTGTCATATAATGTCACTGCAAATCTTCTAAATCAATAGAAAATCATTGTTTACTTGCTTTATTTTTCAGTTCCTGACATTATTTGAAAAAATGTATTTAAAAAAATTCTTGAAAGACCTAAAGAGGCCAGGAAGGATGTAACTTCAACCCATCAAATCCACTTACCTTCAAGTTACTACTTTAAAAAGATATTCTGAGCCTCTTGTTCTGAAAGATAATTTCTAAGGCTCTGGTTCCTACCTTAATTCTTCTGCCTCTCATTCTCTCTCTCTCTCTCTCTCTCTCTCATCACTGAAACTGCTTGGAAGTAAGTTAAAATTCTTATGGAATATGAACCATTATTAAATAATTCCAGACACCTGACACATCCAAATATGCCCTAATTTATACTTCCTATGTTCAGATCTAAGTTCAGATCTAAGTTCAAAGCTCTAAACTAGCAGCTGTAGTACCTTTATAGATTCTAAGGACATGGCTATGAATTTTTTACCTTTAGATATATTTTTTTTACTGTTCGTAAAAGTCGGATCTCATAAATCTGCTAGTTTCAAAAACCTGCAGCTTTTTGAATAGTGGCCCTTGTATTTCGATTTAAACCAAATGGGACCAAACTTATTACTTCTATTCTGAAAGGTCATTTTTCATCAAGATTGTATTAGAAAATAAATCATTTAAAGCCATCCTTTGGATGGTTCCTTGCATGAACATCTTAAGAAGAGCATGTAATAAGAGTCTCTCTGCAAGGCAAAGCCGATTTGTTAATTCAAAGTGGTCTGAAGCTGCCACCTTCTGGCACTTAGGCGATATTTCTCTAAATTCAGTATTCTGCTGAGGTAACAACATAATTAGAACAACTTGCACAGTATCTCCGTCGATATCACAGGGAAATCTGTTAAGCACAACAAAAGCAACATGTCAACATCGTGTATTTATTAGTGTGTGTGTGTGTGTGTGTGTGTGTGTGTGTGTGTGTACGCATGCGCACGTGTGTGTGAACTATTAAGACATTGTTCATAAAAACAGGTTGCACAGCTAGAACTCCAGGAACCGGGGAAGTTACTACTAAAATCAAACAAGCTCTAGAAACAAGTTCTAGTATGTGAAACTGGGATATTCTATATGCCTTAGAAAACTGAAAAGTTTCTGTGGGAAGGAGATTCCGGTGGTAGTTTTCCCAGCATTCTCTGAATTCAGAATAAATCACAACTTGGTACTTTATCGGTATCCAGCTTTAAGGCTAACCAAATTCATTCTCACTGAAGAGGCTGATTTTAACTTGGAAAAAGAGACAGAATGCAGAATATTATCTCTACTTATTAGATATTCAAAAATGGAAATTCATATTGTTAAAAGATTTTTAAGTGTATTTTTTTTTATCAAAGGTAAAATGAAGTCTGTTCCATTATGTTCATGTCAAAGTTCATGACAAACGATGCATTTTCTCTTTGGAATAAACTCTTGTGATCATCAGGAGCAAAACCTAAAGCCTAGTAAATGGGTGAACTGTGAAAACGCACTGAGTTCCATGAATAACCTCTTTTTTGGTTTTTAGAGACACCTTTTTCTTTTTCTCTTTTCTTTTTCTTTTGTCTTTTTTTTTTTTGCAATAGGCAACAGAATAAATTAAGAATTTTACTATTTTACCCACTCTCCTAACTTTTATATAGTGCCCTCCAAGTGAAGGGCATTGGGGCTAGATATTTAGAATGAATAAAAGAACTCCAAGAAAACAAACTGGCAACTTCTTCTGTGATGCTGAGTAATTAAACAGACCTACAGAGCCTGCTGGAATTATAGAACATAAGCAAAGATTAATGAGGCCTGAAAATGTAGGGTCCCATGGTCTCCAAACAACGTGCAAGGTGTCTCACCTCAGCTTTCTCCACATTGAACAGCTGCCCATGTTCAAGGCAAGCAAAATTGTACTTGTTCCTGCTTTGATTCAGAAACACTTTAACAAAATGTAGGACGAAAGATTTTGCTTTAAAAATTGGCTTTTTTAGTTCCTACCCCATAATATTGGGCCCTGTCTTCTTTGCTAGATTGCAGAGTGCCCATGAGTGGGTATGTGTATTCTGAGGCTATTTCCCACTTTCCTTCTTAATCTGGGTGATCAAGAACAAAGAACTTACACAGATTCCCTTTTATCAGGGTGCAACAGTCAGAACAGGAAACATAGCTTCATTCCTCTTCCCCCACTGCTTAGTTTTAGGGGTACAGTGCTACTTAAATCCTTGAATGTTTGCAATACTTGAGATAAAGGAGACTGTGACTATAACAAATAATGAATTTCTCACATTGATTCTAGAACTCTGATTGTTACTAGTGCCTCATAATTATTCCAAGAAGGCATGGAAAAACTGGTTGGTCTTAATTTTAGAGAGTTATAGGGACATGTAACAACCCCATCTGACTATTAAGGACTTTATTAAGGACTAACGCATCTTTTCTTATTAGGAATGGGTACCTCTTACAGGATCCTCTAAAATGTTTTTAGTCCCCTTATTTATATATACATTTAAGTGGGGATTATTGTACTTACAAGTTCAACGTAGGATTTTTGATTACCTATCTCCTTCCTATAAACATTTATTAAGCTCAAACCACTCAAATGTTGGATTACACAGAGATTTTTAATACTAGACCAAAAGGTCCCAATACATGCACATATCGGAAACACCATAATATCCAATTAATAGCAGACACTGTTCTCTCAACTATGTAGTACAAGCAGTAAGGAATATAAAGGCTGGTTGCTTCCCCAGATCATTTCATGTAATTTCAGTGTGTGCTTCGGTCTCCTTTCAAGGGGACTTCACACTCCTACCCTCGCCATTATCTGTAGCTCCTGTATCCTCCTTGGCCACATGTTCTGCCCCCCTCTCCCTCTCTCTCCACCTCCCTCACATTTTGTCCTAGATATCTAATAAAGATAAATCCAGCCACCAAGATTGCATATTTCATGAAACTTTAGCTCTCACATATAGTATATTGATTTAGTGGGTATTACATACAATATACATTTAATGATACTCACTGTAAACACTAGCGATCATTATTTTTCTGTAGGCTCATACAGTGGCAAGACTATTGCTTTGGAAATATAAATAACTCCATTATCAAATGTGACAAGATATGTTTTTGATAGTGAATGTCCTCAAAATAAGAAATCTCTTGGTGATTCTTGGTGATAAATATTGAGACACTCCTAGAGATTCTGGTCCCTCTCTCTCTTTCCTACAATTATAATCATATAATCTTTTTATTTTTATTTTCAAGAAAAGTTCCTTTCATTATTTGAGTTTGTTTAAATATGTAAAAAAAAAAAAAAGCTAAGAATTGTATATGACATTTTCAAACAGCCCCTTTAGGAGAGACAACAAAAAGTGTGTGTGTATGTATGTTGTATGTATGTTGATTGTTCTATTTAGTTCAAAAATATGGTTAATGTATTTGAATAAATTTACTTAAATAGATAATTAAAATAAAAATAGTTTTAGTCCTTATATTCTTCGTTTTATTCTCTAAATACCATCTAGCATGCTATAAATTTTTCAGCTAATTTGTTATTCTCCTTCAGTTTTCCCACTTTAGAGTGGACTGTGTTTCATATTTAAATGAATAAAAACAGTTTAGTACATTTTTGTTAAATATCGGTTACTTGAAAGATATGTGCAAGATAAGGAATCTCTTTTTGTTTTAGGACTTACCAATATTTTTTGATCAGGTATCTCATTAGAAAAAAAAATTTCTTAGAAGTTCTACTAACACATGTAAATGTATTTACTTACATATGATACATATTGAGCCATCTGCTAATATATTTATATTTTTATAAATCATATAGAAATGAGCAATTTAAAAATGTTGATAAGATGAAATGAGTAATATTTAATTGTAGTATTTGTTAAATGTATATAAACTATTTCAGAAAGATTAGGTAGAGTTGCTATTTTTTCATCAAAAACGTTTAACTCTTTGAGATATAACAATTCAAATATCTGAGTCTAAGAAGAGCATATTTTGATGCGTGGTTTAATAATTCTCATAGCTGTAAAAAGTTATGCAAACCCAAGCCAAAAAAAAAAAAGCCATTATTAGGCTGTTCTTAATTAACATATTCATTCTTTAATTTCAGCCACACACTATTCAAAAAATTTGCTGGAATATGGCTAGTTAAATAGACATCTTTTCTGATATCAGTTGTCCTAGGAAACTACTTCTAATGGCTTTTGTTTTACATTTTTTGAGCTGAGTGAACTCAGTTATGCTGAATGACCATAGAATACAGCCAAAGAAGCAATGTCAATCCATATAGTAAATATTAGTAATGCTGAATTGCTTTCATATTATCTAAAATATATGTAAATTTAAAGTCTTAATATTTCCTTAAATATCCCAAAAGACCCTTTTGTCCGTGATCACACCCTCATGACCAACAAATCTTCATGTTCTCTATTCTAAAAGTTTGAAAACTCAACTAACAAAGAAATCATGAATGTGAGATACTCTTTGGGACAAGTCCTGTGTCTTTAGAGATCTTCAATGATTTATTCCCAAGAACAAACACTGTCCTCCCTTTAAAGATCTTAAATCTTTATAAGAAAAGCTGTAACCTCTAAAACGTATGCCATCGGTTCCCTTTCAAAGAGCCTTTTTTTGATTTTGATAATTTAGAAGTCTACAGTCTACTTTCTCTTCCTTTACTGAGTGACAGAATCTCACACCCCCTTCTCCTCCACTGCTAACCACATGCACATCTTAGAGAGTGTCTTAGGTGCAATTAGAAAGAACCTAAAATTGTAATCTGTTAAGGAACTGGGTGTAAAGATTCCAACCCTTATTAATGAGCATTCTCTTGCCTTCCTGCAGCAGTTCTTATAAACAAGCCAGTCTTGCATTTAAACGATGATCCTGTTCCTGTGATACTTTCTCCCATGGCAACAATATTGTGTGTGTGTTAGGGGCAGTAGAGAAGGCAGGTGGGAGAGGGGTTTCCTTCCTTCCTTTGAGGTTCAATTGTCTGAAAATGGTTAGTTTAAAAAAAATTCTTTAAAAATAATATGCCTATTTGTTTTTAAAAAATAGTTTAACTATTCCTTCATTCTTATTAGCTAGGTTACAGGAAAGATCTTTTAAATGAATAAAATAAAAAATTAAAATGTCAGTGAATGGTTCTGAAGTTCTAGCCTTGTTTAGTAATTTTGCTGCATGCCTTTTTCCTTCACGAATTGTGAAAAGGTCACATCTGATTGAAAAGCCCATCAGCGCGAATATCAGATTCAACAATACAACAAAAAGAAGATAAAGATGTATAATTCAGCTGACAGCCACGTTTGGTTATTTGATGCTTGTCGGCTCCCAGAAACCTTATCTTTATTTGGAAGCACCTACTAAAAGATTCTTCAGTGACTTCCTATCACAGCATAAGCATTATTGTGCACTTAATGTGATTTCCTGCTGTCTCTCGGAACAAATGAAAATGAGTTCAAACCAAGATGTGAAATGATGTGAAAGGCATATCTAAAAGCCAATGGCCAAGCTTAAAAAAATTTTTTTTTTGCCCAAAAACAGTACTAAACAAAAAATTTTTAAGCACTATCTACAAAATAGACTTAGACTTCTATAAAAATACTTATTTCAAATAAAAGGAAATAAAATTTCCTATTTTCTTTTAATTTTGAGGGAAAAAATCTAAAATCTTGTTTGAATGAGTTCCTCAGGCACAACAGACTTTTCTCTATCACCCAGAATGTGAATCAAGATTGCATGCTAAATCACTGCTTATTCAATCTATTCCATGCAAGCATAAACAAGAACACAACAAACAGCTAAGAAACTATTGCCAGACTGTATTTCCAAGCCTCTTGAAAATTATTTCACACCGTATGCTAAACATATCAAATTCCATAGGAAATAGGAATTGAAGCAATGGGACAGCTGTCCAGATAGTTTAGTTTCAAACCTTGTTAAAATTCAAAATGTTAATAAATGGTGGGCTTGGTTCTCAATAAGGCACTACCTATAGAGACATAGTCTGACCAAGTTTTATTTCCTGATGCCACAGTATAACCCTCTTGAAGAAGGATTGTCAGCCTAGGGGTCAGGTATATTCTGAAATAGCCTCGGATTATTTGCCAGGGCCACACTGGCCCAAGTCTTAAAAAACACCAGGAATGGGAGTGCTCCCTTATATCCCTCAATGATATAAATTTTAAAAAATATGTAAACTTTAAGTTAATTGAAAGTGACAAAGAATAGATTGGTAAGCCATGTTTGTTTGCTTGTTTTTGTTGTTTGGATTATGTATTCATTTGTTTTAAAGTAATTTAAATTAATTGGTTAATATTCTGAAAATACCAAAAAATACCTCAAAGAAAACATATGTTTTCAAGTATATATAGTCATACAATAAATTTTTATTTACTCCCCACTGGTGGACCAGAAATATATTGGAGACTGAAAGATCTAGTGAGCAAGACCTAATCCTTGACCCAAGGAGATTTTTATTCTAGAGCAAGAGATTGACAACTGGACAGGCAACTAAGTGCCATAACGTATGTGATAAAGGACAATTGGGAAAATGAAAAAAATATATATTCAGTTCAACTTAGGTGGGAATGAGACTAGTCAGGATAGTCTTTGTAGTCTAAGTAGTACTCAGAAGAATTTACTGAAGGGAATAGACAGGAGGATGAGAGAAGAGAGGATTTCAGATGATATAAATCGCTCACAATGTGTTGAGCATAGAGCACTGAGCAAATGTGGATGGTGAAAGTATTTCAATATGGCCAAAGTATAGATATCGAGAGGGAATTTGACAAAAGATAAAACTGAAGACCTAAGAAGGTTATGAATTGATCTTGTTAAGTTTGAACTTCATCTTAAGAACAAAGATGAGCCATCTCAACAAAGCTCAGTGATGGGCATTAATGTGTGTATTATACTAAAAGGAATTTGAAATTCAAAAATCAAATGTGAATTCCAAGGTAATTTAGTGTACCAGTCTGAGTTCTGGAAAGAAACAGATGGCAGGGGCGCCTGGGTGGCTCAGGGGGTGCCTGGGTGGCTCAGTCGTTAAGTGTCTGCCTTCAGTTCAGGGCATGATCCCAGAGTCCTGGGATCAAACCCCACATCAGGCTCCTCCACTGGGAACCTGCTTCTTCCTCTCCCACTCCCCCTGCCTGTGTTCTCTCTCTTGCTGGCTGTCTCTCTCTCTGTCAAATAAATAAATAAAATCTTTAAAAAAAAAAAAGAAAGAAAGAAAGAAACAGATGGCAAATTCCAACAAGGTGACTGAGGAGACTTGAATAAAGGCACTATTTATAAAGCTGAGTTCAGGGTGTAGGGAAATCAACAAAGCACAGGTCTAAGTAGGAAGTGCTTGACATGTCTAGGCTGAAAGGACCATGGAGACAAAGAGTTACCAGAACCCAGAAAGAAAAGATACACAGAGAGGCCATCTGACATTTGGTAAAGAAAAATCTCTTACCCACTGTGACCAGCAGGAAAAGAGGAGGGGAAATGAAAACCTTGATTCCATTTTGCTTTGGTTGAACCCAACTGGATGCCAGAGGTTATGGGAGCCCTCTGGTGCAGCCTTAAGACATAAAGCATGGTGGAGAAAGGAAGAAAGAGGATATAAAGAGGCAAAAGAGACAAACTACAAGCAGGAAATCACTAACAGAGCTCCAACTTAAGCTTGGTCCTCTGTCTCCAATTCTAATATAATATACATATATAAATTATATATATATATATATAATAAATTATATATATAGATTACACATTATAAATACATACAACATATATGTAAAGCATTAAATCATCAAGAATAAATGTTATTTTCATAGGCTGCTATCCTTTTCCATTTCTATATAATGAAGAAAGTCCATTAAGATATTCAAAGAGTGAAATTATTTTTTAAAAAATACTTGAAACTCAGGCACCTGGGTGGCTCAGTTGGTTAAGCGTCTGCCTTCGGCTCAGGTCATGATCCCAGGGTCCTCAGATAGAGTTCTGTGTCAGGCTCCCTGCTCAGTGGGCAATCTGCTTCTCCCTCTACTCCTACCCCCTGTTCGTTCTCTCTCTCTCTCTCTTACTCTCTCTCTCAAATAAATAAAAAATCTTTAAAAAAATACTTGAAACTCATGGAAAATTAAGAACTGTGCCATAGAATTTAGCCAGTTCTATGTGCCTTTATCATCCCATAAAGAATCCAGTGATCTTGGTGCTGTAAGTAATAATAGAAAAGAATAAATCTATGTTTGTTTTAAATGTAAATGACTATAAAAATACCTTGAATTTCACATTAAAATTTCTAAGGTAATTGGAATACATGTCATTTCAAATTCATTTACTTTCATAGTAAACTAATTTACCAGTGTAAAGTGCCTTAAGGAATGAATAAAATTTGTTTTATGATTTCCCTTTTCTTTAAAATACTAAAGTACACTTTTCTACCTTCAATAAATTAGACAAGTTTAATTTTATCATATTGATCTTTAGATAAATGTAACCAAAGTTTTTTAACTGCATATTTTCAAAAGACAATACTTGGTCCAATACAATGCACTGTAATAAATTGAAAAAGAAACAAACTATGGAAGTTAATAAATTATTTTAGTAATAAAAAAGAGGATCATTCTTCATGAAGCATTCTATATAACAGCTTCTGGGAAGAATAACAAAATTAAAGTGTAGAAATGATCACAGAAACACTTAACTGGAAGATCAGAGATAATTATTTCATTTCTACTAAGGCATAAACTAGCTTGTTAACATGTTCAAATCACCCAACTTCCCAAGGCCTCCGTTTCTTCTTTGGAAAGTGAGGGAGTTAATTAAATGACCATTGAGATTCACTCCAGCTCTGAAATCCTAGGATTCCTGCATAATAAAAACAGCCACTTAAATTAAATATGTTATACCAGTAATATAGAAGCAAAGAGCCCTGGGTTCTGGTTCCTCCATAAGATGTTATCAAAATTTAAAACACTAAGTCTCAGCCTATTCACATGTAAAAAAAGGACAATATATTAAATTCCTCATAGAATTTTTGGGAGAATTAAATTTAAAAATTGTATGTGAAGTGAGTCTAAAAGATAGTTAATATTTCTATATAAGAAAACTAATAGATACCACTGCCATTCTATGAATTTGAAATTGTAGTAAACATTCCCTACCCTGTTTCCTTCATGGTAACATTTTTTAAAATCTCACTGAATGTTGCTTATAGTCCCTCAGGGACTATGACTATTGAAGAAATTACTTGTGTTTTATGGTTTGATCAGACATATCATGTTCAGTAGAGCAAAAATGAAAAGTATAAACACACAAATGCTACTGAGGATAAAATGGCGACTAACAAGAGCTGCTGGCTCCTCTCTAACACCCCATTCCCAACCTCGTTCCAGTGAAGTCCTCAAAATGTGATGAAAGTTTAGAAATGGGAAAAGTTAGTGAAATTCTGTAAGAATCTCCAGGAAGGCAACATTTATTTGGATTCCATTCAAGGAGCTGCCTACCCAGAGTGGAAGAGGGGCAGGTAATACCAGGAAGCTTCCCCTGGGGAAAATATTTTTGGTTATACATATCTTTTATGCACTTTTTCTCTGGGAGGATCATCACTTGTCACTTGCTACAGAAAAGGCTGGAAACACCTGCAGTAACTGAACTCTAATGGCAGATGGGATTGTAATCTCAGGCAAAATTCACTCATTCCTGCTGGGTGGTGAGTAAATAAGAGGTACAGGTATGACAAATGGCCCTCAAGGGCTACCTCCACCAGTTCTACTCCAACATACAAACCCAGTTCTCAATAAACTCTTAAAAATGGGCATTATCTGGAGATAGAGTCTCTGAAAAGGAGATACATGGAAAACTACAACCTTAGATTATACTGTCAGAGACACTCCACTCTGAAGTTCAGTTCTTTCCCACTTTTAACTCTTCAGGCTCTGGCAAAGCTAGGACCTCAATGCTAGTCCTTTGGGAAAACAATACTATGTTGCTGATACCCACAGAGAAATATGAGCTTTCAGGGAATGTGACAAGGCTTTTGACATCCCTAGAGTACAAATATTACAGAACAATATAATCATCCAGAAAAACACATACACAATAAAGCCAAATTCTCCTTCCAAATGAAAGAATTAAAATGACACTGAATGAAAAGTAAGAGAGAATGGTAACATGACTGATGCACAAGCATTTAAAAGAAGAAAGTTGGAAATACAGGGTACACAAACATATTAATTTCTATAAAACATTGAAAAGAAGTGGTGAATAACAAAATGAACACAGTAGAAGAATGTATCATGAGCTGGAAGATGAGATAGAAAAATTTCCCAGGAAATATCAGGAAAGGAGATAGAGATTATAAGGTCAAGTTAAAACATAGGTGGGTAGAAACAGAAGTGTCAAAATCTGTATAAGGTACTCACAAAGAAGAAAATAAAATAAAGAAGAAGAAATATCTAAAAGATATTAACTCAGAAACTACCAAAATTAAGCCATTTGAAAAGTAACATCTGAGAAGATGGGAAAAGCCTATATATTTAAAAATTGTCAAGTGGAATATATAAGAAGATGAAACCTAAACAAAGATAGTGAAATTTCAAGAATTCCAAAATAAAGAAAAATTTCTAACACACTTTCAGAGAGAGAGAAAAGATAAAAGAATCAAATCCGCAATATATTTCACAACAGCAATATGGACTGTAAGAAGAAAATGGTGTAATAGAGACAAGGCACGGAAGGAAAATGACAACAAATTCAGAATTTTATGTCTAGCTAATGCAGCATTTGAATACCAGGATAGAATAAAGATATTCTCAGTCACATAAAGCCTTAGGCTGTTTCCGCACAAAGAACACCTTTGAAAACCATTTTATATTTTAGCGTGAACAATTAATCCAAGAGATGTACAATTAACAAGGATAAGTAAGTAAATAACTTAGAAAAAGAGACAACTCACTGTGCATCTGGATCACAGTGGGTTTGTGATAACTCACCTCAGCCTCTGAGGGCATTTTCTTTCTTTTTTTTTTTAAGATTTTATTTATTAATTTGAGAGAAAGGAAGAGACAGTGAATGAGAGGGAGAAGGAGAGAGAATCTGAAGCAGATTCTGACTCGGGGCTGAATCCCACAACCATGAGATCAGGACCTGAGCTGAAACCAAGAGTTGGACAGACGCTTAACTCACAGTCACCCAGGCACACCTCTTAGGGCATTTTTCATCTCAAGATGTTACTACCACAGTGCACTGTTACTGATTTGTCGGCTAGCCTGATTTCCATGTAATAGGAGCCAATTCAGAGCTAGGACACTTGGAATATTTTAGTTATATAAAAATTAATGAAGAGTGTTTATTAAATGGTTGATACTCAATGAATAATATATTTAACACTTATAAATTTCACCTGATAAGTTTTGCTCCCAATAAAAAAAATTAATGAAGTATCATCTTTCCAGGTCAATGATAGACAAATCATATCCATACAAGAAAAAAAAATCAGGTTCTTTATTTCTGGTCATATTTGTCAGTGATCTGAGCTTCAGCAAAAGAGAGGACAGTAACAAAGAGCTGCCGAGTCAGATGATCATCTGTACATTTAGAAGACATTTGTATATTGTATTAATTTTCATCATAAATAAAAGTCATGTGCTGCTTCTGGCTTTGAGCTGGACTAGAGGCTCTGTTCCCATCACAAGGTTTTTGCCCTTTCTCTTGATTCACTAAAAATTTTGAAACCTGAGGATTTTCAGTCCATTTGTCATCAACTTTTTGGGTGCATACAAAAGAATTCATTCTTAATATGAAAATGGTGCTTCTTGTATAAATTACAGACTTTTTCCCACAGAGACAAAAGAATACAGATCTTAAAAAAACTGTCCCACTCATGTTGAAATTACGAAAAAGTGACAATCATAAATGAGTATCTGAATAATTTAAAACCTAAAATTAGTTGCTTCAATTGTCATAATCACATACATCTAGTTTCTAGTTTTGTTAGTCAAAAATTTTCCCTCAATGAAAAAAAAAAATCCCATTTGGCTATGAAGGGTTGGGAGACTTGATCTGAGTATTAGAATTATCTCTAGCAATTCTTTAGGTATAGTCATATGTTTCACATTTTAACGAGTATACAATTTACTTTCTAAATTTAACCTAAAAAGGGATTTAGATTTTAAAATCAACATTATCAGATATTTCTCAATAAGAATTCATACTCTGGAGAATGATAAGAATCATTGAAGAAAACCGTTATTCTATTCTATTCTCGTAGAATCTATTAGTTTTTTTTTTTATTTTTACTGAATCTAATAATCTCCTTGATAGCAGTTTTTCTTCAGTTCAAGATCAAGCTTACAATTAGGTGTCATATCTTTTCAGTTCCTTTTAACTGAATAAGTTCCTCAGTCTTTCTTTGTCTTATAGGACATTGAAATTTTTTCCTGAAAACTCTCTACTCCCATCTTTTTAAATACAATATTCCTCACTTTGTTTGTCTGATATTTCCTCATGATTATTCAGGTTATACATTTCTAGTTAGAATACAACATAAGTGTTGTGTTCTTCTCAAGATATCACATTCGGAAGTACATTAAATCCATCCGTCCCTATTTCTGAAATTAATTTTGATTTCCTATTCAAGGTACCATTCTATTCCTCTAGTATATAGCTTTTCCCTCCTTACTAACAAGGAATTTGTGGGGGATGTTCTTTTTTTTTAAGATTTATTTATTTGAGAGAGAGAGAGGGAGAGAGCATGTACCTGTGAGTGAGAGGAGGGGTAGCGGGAGAGAATCTTCAAACGGACTCCCCATTTAGCGTGCATCCCAACCCCGGTGCTTGATCTCATGACCTGAGCCAAAACCAAGAGTTGGACGCTTATTCAACTGAGCCACCCAGGTATCCCTGGGTGACATTATTTGGAATCAGACACATATCCAAATCTTCATCAAGATTTCTCTTAGAATAAGCATTTATTGATGATTCTTGCTGACCCAATTTTTACTGAAATGTTTTTTTAAAATGGGGGATTTCCACCTCTAACACTTCCCCATATATAACAGTCAGCATTGGGATCTGCTGTGAACAAGATTCCCATTCTCCCTCCTTCCACATTTATTCTTAATCTAATACTGATGTGGAAATAAGGACTCATGGATTCTAATTTTTCTAATCATTTATAATTAATTACTCTCCTTTATTCTTTAATGCTCAGATTGTCATTGCTTTGGCAAGCGGGAGTGTGGCAGGTCTCATCATTGTGTTAGTACTTTCTAACATAATGAGAAGTTCCAGGCTTATCTTCTCTGCCCCAGCTCTGTATTCAACAACCCTTCAAGGAGCCCTGATTCCTTTTATTAGAGCGTGGTATTATCTGGGTGCTTCATGTGCTCCTGAATACCCAGGTGTCTTTGTTTCTAGACTTTTTCAGTGGACAGAGTTGGGAAACCTATGCATGTTTATAAAGCCATACATATACCAACATACATAAATTTATAAGCATATACAAATATATAGATACCTAAATACATAAACATACACCTGAATACACACATACACGTTTCAGAAATCAAGAGTTCATTCCCATCCTTCAATTGCTATCCATCCTCACATGGTTCACCCTTGTCTTCCCACATTTTATATTTTTATCTCCCTCTTTCCTCAGTGAGAGCTCTGTCTCCCAACAATACTGACACATTTACACATTTGCTCAGTCAGGATTACTTCACCCATACTACTATGAAAGCAACCCTACTTTATAAAAAGTTTGGTGTTTGCTGCTCAAGACCAAGATTATATACTTGAACATTGTGCTCATAAAACTCTCAACCCCAGATATCCATATCACTCACTTCCCTCTTCTACTATTCATAATGACATACCTTAGACAAGACTCTTAATTTCTCTGGGTTTCAGTCTTCTCATTTGTGAAACAGGCATGACAACAATTCTCACTTCATAGGGTTGGTGTGAGGAATGAATGAGACAAAAACATTCACATAATACTCAATGCTGAAAGCCCTCCATAATTGATCTGTAGTCAAAGAAAGGAGAAAAGAATCTGTAGACTCTTTTGTCTTAGTGGTAATAGTGGTGGTGGTGATAATAGAATTAAAATGTTGATTTATTGAAAAATCAGTCTATTTCACCAATTCTTAAAATATACTGTAAATTTAGACCTGATTTCAGAGAATGACAATCCATTCCCAACATGGCAAATATGAACTTTATTCAAAAAATACTCACTGTGTCTGCTATTTACTAGGTGTTAGATTTAAAAATATAAATAAGACATATTCCCAGCCTTTGAGTGTTTATAATATAATATGCAGATGGAGATAGGTGAAGTAATTCTCAACACAAGTTATTGTAAAAAATAAGTATGCTGCTAAGGGGGTTGAGATTAGGGAGAATGTGTTAGAGCCAGAAATAGAGTATCTATGATTACAAATGGAGCTCAGACTATTTCTATAGTATTTATAATATCCACCCAAACATTGCTGTCAGAAATTGTAGAGCATTTTCTGTAATGAAATAATATTCTAAAATTACAGTGAAATTGCTTGTAGTAATTGTTCCACATTAAAAATGAGGGAACTGAGATAATTTCTATGATATCAAATTAAATTACAGCCCTTTCTTGGCTATGACTTGCAACTTAATTTTTAAATGATGCAACATTCTATGAAATTCTACTTACCCATGATTTATTTTATCAAGCAAGCCCTGAGACTCTAAAGAATCTCGACCCAGATTCTCTCTCTCATTGGCTTACTATTTATAAAAACAATTTAAGCTCAATGAAAAAGAGGTTTTGAATTGAACAACAACAACAACAAAATATTACTTTTTTTTACAAGGTCTACCAAATGACTAATACATTGCACTAGAGAATTATCAGTAATCTTATTTGGGTTTTTTTTTTTTTTTGAGATATAATTGATATGTAACTTTATTTTAGTTTCAGGTGTACACGGTAATGATTCAACACATGTAAATATTGCAAAATGATCACCATAAGTCTACTTAACAGCTTTCACCACACTTAATTACACATTTTTTTCTTGTGATAAGAAATTTTAAGATCTATTCTCTTAGCAACTTTCAAATATAAAATATGGTGTTATTAACTATTGTCATCATGTGTATTACATCCCAGGACTTATTTATTTTATAATTGGAAATTTGTACCTTTTGATCACCTTCACCTATTTTGTACACCCTCCCCAACCCCCCAACATCTAGCAGCCATCAATCTGTTCTCTGCATCTATGAATTAGATTTTGGTTTTGGTTTGTTTTCTTGATGGGGTTTCAACATCTGATTCTCCTAGACAGTCTCTAAAAGTTTCCCAAATGTCATACAAAAAGAAAGCTAAGCTCTTACATGGAAATATTCTCTAATAAGTATTTTCCCTAAAGGAAATATTTGGTGACCTTTTCATGACCTAAACAATAAAGTTCTAAATGCATTTCCTGGTATCAAACACTATCCATCATTTGACAACTATTTTAGTCTTTACAACTTCCTTTTATGAAATTTATGCTTCACTCAAACTAAAAATCACCATTCTCCTCACATTCTAGCTCTTCTTGCATCATTCTTTGTTTATTCTATTCTCTCTACACTTCTTTTAAGGTCTCTCATATCACTTAAATTAACTTGAAGTGACTTGAGAGATGAAAGGGAAATGATTATGCACATCCGAAATAATCTAGTGGGAGAGGCACACACACAATGTATATGAACATGTAATTTAATAGTCCCTAGGTAGTTTATTACAGACAGAGACCAAATCGTTTATTTTCATGCCCTCCATTCTCAATTCTCATCTTTTGTTTCTTTTCTTTTTTCTTCCTTCCTTTCCATTCTTTTTCTTTTTAATGTTACTTATTTTTTTTAATTTTCCATGTATTAATTTCAAAAATATTTATTGAGTATCTACTACACACCAACACCTGCTATAGGTGCTGTTATAGACAACAAATACACTCTGGTAAAGAATTCAAAATCAATCCTTGCTTGTATAACTTTTACTCAATGGCTTTTGTAAGTGCCTAGGCAGCTGTTGACATACTAGTGAGAGATATAAATAAACAAATAAATAAGTAGCTATATAATATGATGGTAAAGTATATTAAGTACTATAGAGAAAGAATAATTCCCAACAGGGATGAAAAGCAGTGATTATTTAGATAATTTAGCAATATTCTCACTGAAGGATAACATAGACATGAAAATATTTAGGCGGGCGTTCAAGATGGCAGAGGAGCAGGAGACCTAAAGTTCATCTGGTCCCAGGAATTCAGCAAGAGAGCTACCAAACCATTCTGAATACCTATGAACGCAACTGGAGAACGAAGAAAAGAGTAGCAGAAACTCTATGAGCAGAAAAGCGACCACTTTCTGCAAGGAGGAGAAAAGATGGCAGAGGAATAGGAGACCCTTTCTCAGCTGGTCCCGAGTCGAGCTGGATACCTACCGGACCATCCTGAACACCCACGGAATCAGCCTGAGATTCAGGAAGATACACCTGGATCTCTACAAACGAACATCTCCACCGCTGAGTATTGAGGTACGAAACGAGGAGCTGTGAATCTGTGCACAGTTATAGGAAGATAAACGGAAGGGGGATGGAGCCTCCATGCTCAGGCGCCGGGAAGCAGTAGTCCCTTGTTCTGGGGAGCGGGCAGACTGGCACCCGCGAGAGAGCGGACTGAGACCCTGAGCCTGGGAACGCACGTGACCAGACTGAAAACCGGAGCTCCGGAGTGCTCACTGGAACCGGATAAAATCCGGGAGCTGGGGAGCGCGCGTGTCCTAACTGAAAACAGAAGCTCCAGACTGCACACTCGAACTAGACTGAAACCGAGAGCTCGGGAGTGCACGCGACCAGACTGAAAACCGGCGCTCCAGAGCGCACGCGAACCACACTGAAACAGGGAGCTCGGGAGCGTGCGTGGGAACCAGGGGCGTCGGGCGGTGTTAGAAGTTCAAAGGACAGAGACACGCTGGCCCTGGAAGTGAGGGTTGGGACACACGCTGTGGGGCGCACATCCCGGGACGCTGCAGGGTTTTTAGCAGCACCAATAGTAACACAGTTAAAGTGGCCAAGAGAGCTCAGTGGAGAGCAGATTGTGATCTCTCTGTTCTGAGACAGAGGCTAGCATAGGGCCACTGCTGCTCTGACTCTCAGAAGAGGCACAGAAAACCGCCAGGGAAAACTGCCAGAGAACAAAAGTCTGGAAACACCAGCTCACATTGTGCCCATCCCCATCCCCCCTCGCAGGGGACACGGAGACTCTACCCAAACAGGGTTTCCTGAATATCAGCATGGCAGGCCCCTCGCCCAGAAGGCAGGCTGAAAAATCAGGAATCCGACAGCCCTAAGGTCCTTATAAAACAAGTGCACACTGCCTGTGTCCTGGTCAAAAACTTGGGCTCTGGGCATCCCCACAACCTCTCCTCATCAGAATGACGAGAAGGAGAAATCCCCCCAGCAAAGAAAAGATAATGAGTCTGTGGCCTCTGCCACAGAACTGATGGATATGGATATAATCAAATTGTCAGAAATAGAGTTCAGAGTAACAGTGGTCAAGATGATGTGTAGGCTTGAAAAAACTATTAATAAAAATATTAACGAGAACATAGAATCTCTAAGGGCAGAAATGAGAGCGAGTCTGGCAGAAATTAAAAATGCTATGAATCAAGTGCAGTCTAAACTAGGCGCTCTGACACCCAGGGTAAATGAGGCAGAAGAACGAATTAGTGAATTGGAGGATGGGATGGTAGAAGAGAAAGTTAAAATGGAAACTTGCCTCAAAAAAAATCCAATTTCAAGAATGTAGATTACAGGAGATTACTGACTCAATGAAACATTCCAATGTCAGAATCATTGGCATCCCCGAGGGGGTGGAGAAAGAGAGAGGTCTAGAAGAGATATTTGAACAAATCGCAGCTGAGAACTTCCCTAATCTGGCAAAGGAAACAAGCATTCATGTCCAGGAAGCAGAAAGGACCCCTCCCAAGGTCAATGAGAACAGACCTACATCATGTCACGTCATAGTGCACTATTCGCAAATATTAGATCCAAGGATACAGTATTGTTCTTTCATTCCTCTTTTCCTCTCACTGTCTTCCTTTGGGTTTCACTGATTTTGGGGGGGGGGGGTGTTTTGATTCCTTCCTCATTTTCTTTTGTGTACCTTCTATGGGTGTGTGTGTGTGTGTGTGTGTGATCATGGCACTTACATAAAACACTTTATAGTTATAATCATCTATTTTATGATAATAACCACTTAACTTCAGTCACACACATAACTTTTTAAAATACTTTTGTCTTTTGACTTTATAACTGAATTAAAAGTGATTTATTCTTCTGCATGTGGCTGTCCAATTTGCCAAAACCATTTGTTGAAGAGACGGTCTTTTTCCCATTGGCTATTCTTTCCTGATTTGTCGAAGATTAGTTGACCATAGAGTGGAGAGTCCATTTCTGGGTTCTTTTTCTGTTCCATTGACCTATGTATCTGCTTTTGTACCAGTATGCATACTGTCTTGATGAGTACAGCTTTGTAATACAGCTTCAAGTTTGGAATTGTGATGCCTCCAGCTTTGGTTTTCTTTTTCAACATTCTTTTGGCTATTCAGGGTCTTTTATGGTTTCATACAAATTTTAGGATCATTTGTTCCAGCTCTGTGAAAAATGTTGATGGTATTTTGACAGGGATTGCATTGAATGTGTGGATTGCTTTGGGTGACATAGACATTTTAACAATATTTTTTCTTCCAATCCTTGAGCATGGAATGTTTTCACATTTCTTTGTTTCTTCCTCAATTTCTATCATAAGTGTTCTATAGTTTTCTTTTTTTTTTTAAGATTTTTATTTATTTATTTGACAGAGACAGATAGCCAGTGAGAGAGAACACAAGCAGGGGGAGTGGGAGAGGAAGAAGCAGGCTTCCAGCAGAAGAGCCTGATGTGGGGCTTGATCCCGGAACGCAGGGATCACGCCCTGAGCCGAAGGGAGACGCTTAACGACTGCACCATCCAGGCGCCCCTGTTCTATAGTTTTCTGAGTACACATCCTTTACCTCTTTGGTTAGGTTTATACTTAGGTATCTTGTGGGTTTTGGTGGAATTGTAAATGAAATCAATTCCTTGATTTCTCTTTCTTCTGTCTTAATGTATAGAAATGCAACTGACTTTTGTGCATTGATTTTATATCCTTCAACTTTACTGAATTCCTGTATCAGTTCTAGCAAGTTTTTGCTGGAGTCTTTTGGGTTTTCTACATAGAGTATCATGTCATCTGTGAAGAGTGAAAGTTTGACTCCTTCTTTGCTGATTTGGATCATTTTTTTAATACCATACACAAAAAATAAACTCAAAATGGATGGAAGGCCTAAATCTGAGTCAAGAATCCATCAAAATCCTGGAGGAGAATGCAGGCAGCAACCTCTTTGACCTCAGCCATAGCAACTTCTTGGTAGACATGTCTCCAAAGCCAAGAGAAACAAAAGCAAAAATGAACTATTAGGACTTCATCAAGATAAAAAGCTTTTGCACAGCAAAGGAAACAGCCAACCAAACTAAAAGGGAACTGACAGAATGGGAGAAGATTTTTGCAATCTTATCAGATAAAGGGCTAGTGTCCAAAATCTAGAAAGAACTTATCAAACTTAATACCTGAAAGCCAGAAAATCCAGTCAAGAAATGGGCAGGAGAAATGAACAGACATTTCTCCAAAGAAGACAACCACATGGCCAACAGACAAGTGAATAATGCTCAACATGACTGGCATCAAGGAAATTCAAATCAAAACCACGATGAGATACCACCTCACCCCAGTCAGAATAGCTAAAATTAACAACTCAGGAAACAACAGATGCTGGCGAGGATGTGGAGAAAAGGGAACCCTCCTACACTGTTGGTGGGAATGCAAACTGGTATAGCCACTCTGGAAAATA
This sequence comes from Ursus arctos, assembly GCF_023065955.2. Classification (NCBI taxonomy): domain Eukaryota; kingdom Metazoa; phylum Chordata; class Mammalia; order Carnivora; family Ursidae; genus Ursus; species Ursus arctos. The sequence goes on from NW_026622852.1 coordinate 7,541,062, forward strand.
GGGAGGTTCCTCCAAAAGTTAAAAATAGAGTTACCTGATGATCAGAAATTGCACTAGTAGTTATTTATCCAATGGATACAAACAGTGATTCGAAAGGGCACATGCACCCCAATGTTTATAGCAACACTATCAACAATAACCACATTATGGAAAGGCCCAAATATCCATCAACTGATGAATGGGTAAAGAAGATGTGGTGTGTATATATATACACAATGAATATTACTCATCCATCAAAAGGAATGAAAAACTTGATTTTAAAAGTAGCATGTTGCTGGGGAGAAGGAATAAGATGGTGGGGGAATAGGGGACCCCTTCTTCAGCTGGTCCCCTGAATCGAGCTAGATATCTACCAGAGCATCCTGAACACCCATGAAATCAGCCTGAGATGCAGGAAGATACATCTGGATCTCTACAAATGAACATCTCCAGCGCTGAGAATTGAGGTAGGAAGCGGGGAGCCATGAATCCACGCACAGATATCGGAAGATAAACGGAAGGAGGAGGGAGACATCGTGCTCGGACTCCAGGAAGCAGTAGCCACCTGCCCTGGGGAGCGGGCTGGACTTCCGGACCAGCACCCGCGAGAAAGCAGATTGAGACTGTGAGGCTGGGAATGCGCATGCGACAAGACTGAAATTCGGAGCTCCAGAGCGTTCACCTGAGCTAGACTGAAACTGGGAGCTTGGGAGTGTGCGCACGTCCAAACTGAAATCAGGAACTCTGGAGGGCACACTCGAACTAGACTGAAACCAGGAGCTCAGGAGCGCGCACGTGACCAGACTGAAAACCGGTGCTCCAGAGTGCACGTGAAACACACTGAAATAGGGAGCTCGGGAGTGCACGTGGGAACCGGGGGCGGCTTGTGGTGTTAGAAACACAAAGGACAGAGATGTGCCAGCCCTGGAAGTGAGGGCTGGGAGAGCGGCTATGGGACGCACATCCCAGGATGCTGCGGGGTTTTTAGCAGCACCAATGGAAACAGAGAATGGCCAGGAGAGCTCAGTGGAGAGTGGACTGTGATCTCTCTGTTCTGAGACAGAGGCTAGGATATGGCCACGGCTGCTCTGACTCTCAGAAGAGGCACAGAAAACCGCAGGGAAAGCTGCCAGAGAACAAAAGCCCGGAAATACCAGTTCACATTGTGCCCGTCCCAATCCCCCCTCGCAAGGGATGGGGCAACTCTACCCAAACAGGGTTGCCTGAGTATCAGTGTAGCAGGCCCCTCCCCCAGAAGGCAGGCTGAAAAATCAAGAAGCCCACATCCCTAAGGTCCCTATAAAACAAGTGCACACTGCCTGGGTCCTGGTCAATAATTTGGGCTCTGTGCATCCCCGCAACCTCTCCTCATCAGAATGACGAGGAGGAGAAACCCTCAACAAAGAAAGGAGACAGAGACTGTGGCCTCCGCCAAGAAATGATGGACATGGATATAACCAAATTGTCAGAAATGGAGTTCAGAGTAACAGTGGTCAAGATGATGTGTAGGCTTGAAAGAAATATTAACGAAAATATTAACGAGAATATACAATATCTAGGGGCAGAAATAAGAGTGAATCTGGCAGAAATTAAAAATGCTATGAATCAAATGCAGTCTAAACTAGATGCTCTGACGGCCAGGGTAAATGAGGCAGAAGAACGAATTAGTGAATTGGAAGATGGGATGGTAGAAGAGAAAGTTAAAATGGAAACTTGGCTCAAAAAAATCCAATCTCAAGAACGTAGATTACAGGAGATTACTGACTCAATGAAACATTCCAATGTCAGAATCATTGGCATCCCCGAGGGGGTGGAGAAAGAGAGAGGTCTAGAAGAGATATTTGAACAAATTGTAGCTGAGAACTTCCCTAATCTGGCAAAGGAAACAAGCATTCATGTGCAAGAGGCAGAGAGGACCCCTCCCAAAATCAATGAGAACAGAACTACACCATGTCACGTCATAGTGCAATTTGCAAATATTAGATCCAAGGATACAGTATTGAAAGTGGCCAGGGGGAAGAAAATCCTTACGTACAGAAGGAAGAATATCAGAATAACGTCAGACCTATCTACAGAGACCTGGCAGGCCAGGAAGGGTTGGCAGGGTATTTTCAAAGCTCTATCTGAGAAGAACATGCAGCCAAGGATCCTTTATCCAGCAAGGCTGTCATCCAGAATTGATGGAGAGATAAGAACCTTCCAGGAGTGGCAGAAACTGAAGGAATTCGTAACCACCAGAGAACAACCAGCCCTACAGGAGATATTAAGGGGGGTTCTATAAAAGTAAAAAGGCCCCAAGAGTGATACAGAACAGAAATTTACAATCTATAAAAACAAAGACTTCACAGGCAACATGACATCATTAAAATCATATCTCTCAATAATCACTATCAATGTGAATGGCCTAAACGCTCCCATAAAACACCACAGGGTTGCAGATTGGATAAAAAGACATGACCCATCCATTTGCTGTCTGAAAGAGACTCATTTTAAAACTAAAGATACATCCAGACTGAAAGTGAAGGGATGGAAAACCATTTTTCATGCCAATGGACCTCAAAAGAAAGCTGGGGTAGCAATTCTCATATCAGAGAGATTAGATTTTAAAGTAAAGACTGTAGTGAGAGATACAGAAGGGCACTATATTATTCTTAAAGAATGTATCCAACAAGTGGATATGACAATTATAAATATCTATGCCCCCAACAGGGGAGCAGCTAGATACATAAGCCAACTCTTAACCAGAATAAAGAGACATATAGATAATAATACATTAATAGTAGAGGACCTCAACACTCCGCTCTCAGCAATGGACAGATCACCTAAGCAGAAAATCAACAAAGAAACAAGAGCTTTGAATGACATACTGGAACAGATGGACCTTGTAGATATATATAGAACAATACACCCCAGAACAACAGAATACTCATTCTTTTCGAATGCACATGGAACTTTCTCCAGAAGAGACCATACACTGGGTCACAAAAGAGGTCTTAAACGATACCAAAAGACTGAGATTATTCCCTGCATATTCGCAGACCACAATGCTTTGAAATTGGAACTCAATCACAAGGAAAAATTTGGAAGAAACTCAAACACTTGGAAACTAAGAACCATCCTGCTCAAAAATGATAGGGTAAACCAGGAAATTAAAAATCAGTTTAAACAATTTCTGGAGACCAATGAGAATGAAAACACATCGGTCCAAAACCTGTGGGACACTGCAAAGGCATACATAGCCATCCAAGCCTCACTCAAAAGAGTAGAAAAATCTAAAATGCAGTTTTTATATTCTCACCTCAAGAAGCTGGAGCTGGAACAGAAGAATAGGCCTAACCCATGCACGAGAAGGCAGGTGATTAAGATTAGAGCAGAGATCAATGAATTAGAAACCAGGAGCACAGTAGAGCAGATCAACAGAACTAGAAGCTGGTTCTTTGAAAGAATCAATAAGATCGATAAGCCACTGACCAGACTTATTCAAAAGAATAGAGAAAGGACCCAAATTATTAAAATTATGAATGAAAGGGGAGAGATCATGAACAACGCCAATGAAATTGGAAGGATCATTAGAAACTTTTATCAACAGCTTTATGCCAATAAATTAAACAACCTGAAAGAAATGGATGTCTTCCTGGAAGCCTATAAACTACCAAGACTGAAACAGGAAGAAATTGATTATTTAAACAGACCAATTAATTATGAAGAGATTGAAGCAGTGATCAAAACCCTCGCCAAAAACAAGAGTCCAGGGCCTGATGGATTCCCCAGGGAATTCTACCAACCATTCAAAGAAGAAATAATACCTATTCTCCCGAAGCTGTTTCAAAAAATAGAAACAGAAGGAAAACTACCAAACTCATTCTATGAGGCCAGTATTACCTTGATCCCCAAACGAGGCAAAGACCCCCTCAAAAAGGAGAATTACAGGCCGATTTCCCTGATGAATATGGATGCCAAAATTCTTAACAAGATCATGGCTAATAGGATCCAAAAGTACATTAAAAAGATTATATATCAAGACCAAGTGGGATTCATCCCTGGGATGCAAGGGTGGTTCAACATTAGCAAATCAATCAGTGTGATAGATCATATCAACAAGAAAAGAGTCAAGAACCATATGATCCTCTCAATTGAGGCAGAAAAAGCATTTGACAAAATACAGCATCCTTTCCTGATTAAAACCCTTTAGAGAGTAGGGATAGAGGGTACATTCCTCAATTTCATAAAAACCATCTATGAAAAGCCTACAGCAAATATCATTCTCAACAGGGAAAAGCTGAAAGCCTTTCCCTTAAGATCAGGAACACGACAAGGATGCCCACTCCCACCATTATTATTCAACATAGTACTAGAAGTCCTTGCAACAGCAATCAGACAACAAAAAGGGATAAAAGGTATCCAAATCGGCAAAGAAGTCAAACTGTTTCCCTTTGCAGATGACATGATACTTTATATGGAAAACCCAAAAGACTCCACCCCCAAACTACTAGAACTTATAGAACAATTCAGTAATGTGGCGGGATACAAAAACAATGCTCCAAAATCAGTTGCATTTCTATACATGAACAATGAAACTGAAGAAAGAAAAATTAGTGAATCCATTCCATTTACAATAGCACCAAAAATCATACGTTATCTCGGAATTAACTTAACCAGAGACGTAAAGGACCTATATTCTAGAAACTACAAATCACTCTTGAAAGACATTGAAGAAGACACAAAAAGATGGAAAAATATTCCATGCTCATGGATCGGAAGAATAAACATAGTTAAAATGTCTATGCTACCCAGAGCAATCTACACTTTCAATGCCATCCTGATCAAAATATCAATAACATTTTTCAAAGAACTGGAACAAACAGCCCTTAAATTTGTGTGGAACCAGAAAAGGCCCTGAATCTCCAAGGAATTGTTGAAAAGGAAAAACAAAGCTGGGGGCATCACGTTGCCGGATTTCAAGCTATACTACAAAGCTGTGATCACAAAGACAGCATGGTACTGGCACAAAAACAGACACATAGACCAATGGAACAGAATAGAGAACCCAGAAATGGACCCTCACCTCTTTGGGCAACTAATCTTTGACAAAGCAGGAAAAAACATCCGGTGGAAAAAAGACAGTCTCTTCAATAAATGGTGCTGGGAAAACTGGACAGCTACATGCAAAAGAATGAAAATTGACCACTCTCTCACACCATACACAAAGATAAACTACAAATGGATGAAAGACCTCAATGTGAGACAGGAATCCATCAAAATCCTAGAGGAGAACATAGGCTGCAACCTCTTTGACATCGGCCACAGCAACTTTTCTCATGACACATCTCCAAAGGCAAGAGAAACAAAAGATAAAATGAACTTGTGGGACTTCATCAAGATAAAAAGCTTCTGCACAGCCAAGGAAACAGTCAAGAAAACTAAGAGGCAGCCCACAGAATGGGAGAAGTTATTTTCAAATGACACCACAGATAAAAGACTTGTATCAAGATCTACAAAGAACTTCTCAAACTCAATACACGTGAAACAAATAGTCAAATCAATAAATGGGCAGAAGATATGAACAGACACTTTTCCAATGAAGACATACAAATGGCTAACAGACACATGAAAAAATGTTCAAAATCATTAGCCATCAGGGAAATTCAAATCAAAACCACACTAAGATACAACATTACACCAGTTAGAATGACAAAAATGGACAAGTCAGGAAACAAATGTTGGAGAGGATGTGGAGAAAGGGGATCCCTCTTACACTGTTGGTAGGAATGCAAGTTGGTGCAGCCACTTTGGAAAACAGTGTGGAGGTCCCTCAAAAAGTTAAAAATTGAGCTACCCTATGATCCAGCAATTGCACTACTGGGTATTTACCCCAAAGATATAGACGTAGTGAAGAGAAGGGCCATATGCACCCCAATGTTCATAGCAGCATTGTCCACAATAGCTAAATTGTGGAAGGAGCCAAGATGCCCTTCAACAGATGACTGGATTAAGAAGATGTGGTCCATATATACAATGGAATATTACTCAGCCATCAGAAAGAACGATTTCTCAATATTTGCAGCAACATGGACTGGATTGGAGGAGATTATGCTAAGTGAAATAAGTCAAGCAGAGAAAGACAATTATCATATGGTTTCACTCATTTAAGGAACATAAAAAGTAGCTTTAAGCAAGTCAGAAAGGATATAGATTTGAACAATATTTGCCAATTTTACCTAATTGACATTTATCAGACATTCCACAAAAAAAGTTCAGATTATAAGTACTTTTCAAGTGCATATGGAAATTTACTGGAAATCAAAACGTATCCGGTGTCATAAATCAGGCCTAAACAAACTTTATAAGACTAAAATCATATAGACTATCTCTAATGACCACAAGGAGAAATGAAAATATTTGGATTTAGATGAATTGGACAAAATGAAAAATACAACTTTAGAAAGTGACAAAGAAAAATAGAAAATCTGAATAATACTATCGTTTCAAAGAAACTCGATTTATAATTAAAAATTTTGCATAAGAAATATCTGAGACTCAGGCAAATTTTAATATATCACAGCAACTCCTTGAGAGCAGTGGCAGGACACTGTGCAACCCATTTTATGTAGCCACTATAATACTGACACAAACACCTGACAAAGTCATGAAAATAAAAGAACATAAAAGGTAAACCTATCTCGTGAACATATATATAAAAAAATTCCTAAACAAAATATTAGCAGAAGAAATCCAGTGATATATAATAAGTAAATACATAATGAGTTTATCTAATAAAAGCAAAATTGATTTAGCTTTAGAAAATAAATCAATGTAATTCACATTAATGGAATAAAGCTGAAAATCCATATAATAATCTTAAAAATTCAAAATGATTCAACTTCCTTTTATGATCTTAAAAAGTCTCAATAGCGGCATCAGAGTGGCTCAGTTGGTTAAACATCTGACTCTTGATTTCCACTCAAGTTATGATCTCAGGGTCATGAGATTGAGTCCCACATCAGGGTCTGAGCTCAGCTCAGAGTCTGCTTGAGATCCTTTCCCTCTGCCCCTCCCCCCACTCATGCTCTCTCTCTCTCTCTCTCAAATAAATAAATAAAATAATTTTTTTAAAAAGTCTCAGTAAATCAGTAATAGAAAAGAATTTCCTTAATTTGATTAAAGGTATCTACTATAAAAGTCTACGAGTAACATTAGAATTATTAGTGAAATGTTGAATGTCTCCACCTGCATTTAAGAATAAGACAAAGGTGCCTAGCGTCACCACTTCCAGTCAATACTGTGTTGGAGGGGCTTATCAATGCAGTAAGGCTAGAAAAAGAAATAAAAGGTAAGGAGTTTGAAAAGAAGAGCTAAAATTGACTTTGAACACAGATAACTTGATTGCATGCATAGAAAATTTGAAAAGAGTTTACAAAAAAACCACTTAGAAATAATAAACAAATTTCATAGGGGGTCTAAATTCAATGTTAATGTATATAAAAAATAAATTGCATTTCCATATACAAGAGACAAAACATGAAAAAGAAAATTTTAAATGTCATTTAAAATCCTATCATTACATATAAAATATCTATCAATAAAAATAATGAATGATATAGAAGATAGACCTCACATTTTATACACATAGCTATACAAATATAAACTAATAATCACAAACACAGAAAAATTGAAGACTTAAATAAATGGAAGGTGTATAGCAAACGGTAAGTTCCATACAATGCTTGTATGAGTCTAAATTTGTGCATTCTCGAATAAGGAAGATGTATATATACAATGAAATATTATACAGCCATAAAAAGGATAAGATCATGCCATCTAAGACAACATGGGAGCACCTAAAGGGTATTATGCTAAGTGAAATAAGTCAGACTGAGAAAGACTAATACCATATGATTTCATTCATAAGTAAAACCTAAAAAAAAAAAGAATAAATAAAAAACAGAATCAGATCTATAAATACAGAGAACAAACTGATGATTGTCAGAGGGGAGGGAGGTGGGGTATGGCCAAAATGGGTGAAGAGGAGTCAGAGATACAGGCTTCCAGTTACAAAATGAATAAGTCACAAGAATAAAGTGCACAACATAGGGAATATAGTCAATGATATTTTAATAGTGATGTATCAGGACAGATGATTCACACCTGTGGTGAACACAGTATAACGTATAAACTAGTTGAATCACTATGTTGTACACCTGAAACAAATGTAACATGGTGTGTCAAGTTAAAAAAAATAAATACAATAAATTTTACACCTCCTAGGAGAACAGTTTAGCAGTAACAATTAACACTGTAGTGCACATAACCTATAACCAAGCAATTGCACTTTGAAGTGAATATCCAAGAGAAATGCAAACTTTGGTGCATCAAATACAATACACAAAATGTTCATTCATACCAGTGTATTTGTAATAGCCCCAAACTGGAAACAGTACAAATGCCCATTTAAGTTGAATAACTAATAAACTGTGAAATACATTTGCATATAATTATTTATTATACATAGATATAACAAAGAATACAACTCTGCCTCACAAAATAACATGCATGAATCCCAAAGACATATGTGGGGTGAAAGAGTTCAGCATAGCCTTTAGCTAGAGAGGCGTATTAACTGAAAGGAGGCATGTGGGGGCCTTCAAGGTATGCTGGGAATGTCCTACATATGCTCTAGGTGGTTGTTACATAGATGAGTACCTACGTTTTCGGGGGTTTTTTCTTAAGATTTTATTTATTTATTAGAGAGAGAGAGAGAGCACAAGCATGGGGAGCAGCAGGCAGAGGGAAAGGGAGAAGCAGGTTCCCTGCTGAGCAGGAAGTCCCATGCAGGGCTCGATCCCAGGACTCTGGGATCATGACCCGAGCTGAAGGCAGACACTTAACCGACAGAGCCACCTAGGTGCCCCAATGTTTTCAGTTCTTGATTACTCACTCCATGAGACTAGAGCAACAGATCTTAAGATACTACTGTTGTATCCTGAGTATCTAACTCATTGTCTGTCACATAATACACATACAACAATAAACATAAAAGGTGGTTGCGAGGAATAAACGTTATAACATTGATTAGGAATATATAACCTAGTACAGTGTCAGGAAATAGCATGTTTTTAAAAATACTTATTCATAGCAACAAAGCTAATTGTATGCTTCACATGCAGGGATTTACAGCAAACTGTGTCTTTCATTGTGTAACAGAATTCTCTATGAGAAATACACTGTGGTATATATTCCCTTTTAATAACATGACTTCCTTGTAAAGTATGATTCAAAGGTATAACAGAATTACTGTGCCAGTGGTCAAATAGCAAAAGCTTGAACAATGAAGAGCTTTCCGTTAAAGATGAGCCAGGATGATCTGTTTTAATCATTTCAATACAATAATATCTGAGGCATAACACTTGATTTTTTCACTTTGTTTTTTAAATAAATATAGTTAAGCAACAATAGCTAACATATATAATAGAAAATATTTCTAAACAGTTTAGGAGCGATGGAAGCCTAATTGGATTAGACAATTCCATCCTGAAAGGATTGAAAAATGAAATTGTAAGAGACTGATGTTCTCAAACCATTACTAAGGTTATTTCTGTTTCTATTATAATTACTGTGTCTTCTTTGCATGGATCTAGGGTAAGGGAAGGTTACATTTAAAAGAGATAAGACAGGTAACATTAAAAGGAGGAGAAATAGGAGAGGCTCTTATATTTCCCAATCAGAAGTAAATGGCATGATTCCAATATGCGCCTTAAATTGTAATTCACAGGGACAGACAGAAAATTACGAGCATTGATTTGTGATTAACCTGCTGTTCACAGAGCAACTCGATGAAGTATATTTCTCCAGTGAGTAGCATCAGGAATATATTCATTTTATGATGGGAAATTATTTTCCTCTGGAATGGCTGGAGAGGTCAGCTAATCAAACATAAATTCAAATGGCTAATAAAAGAGTTGAGGGGTTTATAATTGTGTTATGGGGAAAAAAGAGCCATTCTCAAGGGTTTAGCCATCCATGAACATGACACCCTGTTGTTGGGTCACTTTTTAATAATACACGATGACTGCTCTTTTAAAAAAATTTTTTTAAGTGGGCTTCAAAACACATGTAGCACAGAGAACTCATGACAACCACAATAGCTTGCCTAGATTATCCACATAATTTCACTAATTCTCCAGTTTACATTGAGCAAGTTGTCATATGTATGTGTATCTTCCAAAGACACCTACTTTATAAGAATGTAGAGGTGATCTCCCTGTTTTGACACATCTCCATATATTTTCCTCTTTTCAGATTTTTTACAAGTAAATATTTATCTATTTTACTAATAAACCAAAGATAAACTAAGCCAAAACATAATCTGGAGAAGTTATTGCTACCGCCCAAAGAAAGAAAATAGTATGTATTTTCATAAGATAACTAATCTCTAACTTTTTAAAAAAGAGTTTTCACATTACATAAATATATTGGAGTTTCCTCATTTGCAATTGTCAGAATATCTTACCTGTAGTAGAATCTATGGAGACAATAAATACCTTAAAAGCATTTTCAAAAGGTATATAGCCTCTCTAGCCAGCTACAATTCAAAGGCAGAAGGAGTGGGACCTTCTTAGCAGATGGGATGGTGTAATGTGTCTGGGGCTGGGGATTTGCATGAATATGAATTACAAATAGCACAGATAATATGGTGTTCAAGAGCTGTTACAAATCTTGAATGTCAAAGTCATTTAGCTGACATTTGGAAGGACATAATTACCTTAAGAACATGGAAATGGGTTGGTCTAAATTGCATGGGCAGAGAATCACAGGACACACAATGGCATTGCTTTGGCAATAATTGTGACAAGTGGGCATGGCCAAGGAAGCCAAGAATGGCACACATTAATGCAGTGACATTTTTTCAATGCATGCTGCCCTTTCAGAAATATGCATATGAGGACCAAGTAACCTCTGACCCATTATAAAATAACAGGAGACAAAAAAAAAAAAATCTACCATAAACCCTATCACTACTGGTCCAAACAAAAGAGTTCATTCACATTTTATATGCACAGTTATACATATTTCAAACATTTAAAATGTATGTAACATTACTAGACTTCAAAGTTTCATCATTTGTAGTAGGTAAGTCACTAATGGTACTTAGAGAATTTGCCTTGAAAAGACTGACAGTTCCTGATTGTAGAATACGATGCTGTTAAGCTAAAATAATTTCCTATATTAACATAAATTATCAATCAAAAATTAAATATGCAGTTCTAAAGGAAAAATGTTTTCCATCAGTTTCTCATTTACTTGCGTTATATTTTTTAAAAATATGTTTGAAAAGTGAGGCACTGTAAGATCCTAAGAAAGTGTACCAGACATAGTATACACAATAATGTCAGTTCATGGTTCCCTGGAGGGGGTGATTTACTACGTGTGGAAGGGACCCACAAGAGAGCATATTTTACTCTCAGATTTTTACCATCAGTGCTAGAACTTCAGTACCAGAGGACACTGCAAGGAAGTAATGCTCCATTAACATTTCATCAGAAAATTCACATACCATTTCTGAACTACTGATTAAAATTCAACACTAGTGATGTAATGAACATTTTAGTATCTACCCACTAAAAGGATATTTGTGAACTCTAATTAATATTTCATTTTCAAAAGTGAATGAGACACTTGATTTCTTTAACAGATCAATATCCGCTCCTGTAATAACACTTGGAGCCCAGCAAGTAGACTTCAATTTATACTTCTATTTACCTCCACTCTGATGCCAGCCCTGATGAACCCCAGCCTCCTCAATCACTAATTCCTCCTATCTTTAATGACACTTGTGGTCTATTCCATACCATTTAACACTTATTCATGCCTGTATTGTTGCTGATCTTTCATATACATCAGTATTTCCTCCTTAGTGGAAATATATAAATTATTTATGGAATAATTAATATTATATTAAGGATATAATCGTTACTGATAGAATTTGTTGATAGGTTAGAAAAACACTGACTGCTGTTTGGTGATGAAAACAAGGAACAACCAGCCAATTGCATGCTACAGATGGTATTAAAATGTGGGATAAAAAGACAACAGGTAGTCCCTTCTACCATAAAGATCACAGGCTATGGAGAAGTCAGAAAGCAGATAGTTGGATACAAATAAGTCAGAGTGATTGACGGACAGACTTGATGACAACTACCACGACAGAAAAATATTGTTGGAGCAAGCAATGTGGAAGATAAAAGGAGATTCCTGTTAATGAAAGGAATAAAACCACTCCACATAGAGAAGCCTATTTGTTAATCATAAAATATTTCAAGGTCAAATTGTAAGAATAATTCAACATCTCACAAAATTAACTTGATATATGAATGGATGATGCAAATAAAATCAATATCAGGTTAATATATAATTTGAGTTGACACAATACTAAATTCATTATAAGATATTTATTTGTGAGGTATTCTGGGCTAAGGAAGTTGATTCTGAAATATGATCATCAGAATCAAAGCTGGTTCTTTCAGTCAACGGATGAATACTGCAGCCATAGTTATTCTCCCCATAAATCTTCACAAGCACCAGTGTTACTGCTTTTATATTATTCTAATTTATTCATTCCACAAATGCTTATTCAGGGCACACTGTGCTCATGACATTCTAGATGCAGGTGATACAGCAGGGAACAGGCAGGTGAGAGTCTAGTTCTCAGGGATCTTGCAGTGGCTCATATGGCTTCACCATAATTAATTCTTTAATTCACTATTTTTGAACACCTATTTATTATTTATCACTAGAATAAGAAAGTACAATAAAAGTTGTATATAAATATGTCATCATATGCTTGACTATTACCTAGTGATAGAGTTCTTGAAGTGCTATGTCATAAATACGCATGTGCAGTTTATATTTTTGATACATAACGCAAAACTTCTTTAAAGAAGAATTTCATAAGTATCCACATGCCCACCAGCTATGTATAAATGTGGACAATATTACACACTCAAAGATATAAGGGTTTTTAAAAACCTTTACCAATTTAATTGTAAAAACAAATATTTGAAATTGTCAATGAATTTTATTGATTATAAGATTGCATAAGTTTTCTTAAATTCTTATGCATTTCTATTATTTAAACTTCCTGTGCAAAACATTTGCCTGTTAAGTCAGTTGATGGTATCTCTTACGGATTTATAAGTGCAATTTTATAGTTTAGTTTGTAATTTTTGTAAATATTTTCCTTTTAATAAAATGGCTGTGTGCTAGAAAAGTACTTTCCTATTTATGCCAACTATTTATTTCTTTTTAATAGAGATTTATATTTTACAGTAACTACCTTAAGCCATTTAATCTACTGTTCTTACTGATTCAGTGATTAAGATAAATATCTAACTTGATTTTCTCCCCAGTAGTTACCACCAGCATAGTAGCATCATCATCATAAACTTCTCTATTTCCTGTAGGTGTATATTTTTTCTATTTCATGCCTCACTGCATTTGGGGGGAACCTTATGTCTTACTGCACTGAGCAGGGAGCCTGATGCAGGGCTCTATCCTAGGACCTGAGCCAAGGGCAGACGTTTAACTGAATGAGCCACCCAGGTGCTCCTTAAATATGAATTTTAAATAAAGTTGAGGAAATATTCTTCTGCTATCTGGTAATGAAAATTTTATTTTTATCAGGAACAAGTATTAAATTTTTTTAAATGTCTTTTAAGCATTTACTAAGAACTCCATGATGTTTCTTAGTATTACTTACTATAGAATATATTGTTAATTTTCTTAAAATTATGTTTCCATTTGTATTTCTAAATAAATTCTTTTTTTTAAAAAAAGATTTTATTTATTTATTTGACTGACAGAGAGAGACAGTGAGAGAGGGAACACAAGCAGGGGGAGTGGGAGAGGGAGAAGCAGGCTCCCCACTGAGCAGGGAGCCTGGGATTTCAGGACCCTGGGATCATGACCTGAGCTGAAGGCAGATGCTTAACAACTGAGCCACCCAGGCACCTCATTTTTTAAAATTTTTTTTTCCTAAATAAATTCTTGATTAAAATGTATTATATTTTAATAAGCTACTGGAATTTATTTGCTGGTATTTTATTTTGAATTTTGCACCTATATTCCTACATGAGATCGGTCTACAATTTTGTTTTTATGTGCTATATTTATGAGGTTTGGGGATTAAGAGATTTTTAGAGTTTCATGTAATAAATCTGAAAAAAATCAGTGTTTCTCTATAGTATAATTTAGAATGCTAGTGGGTTTCATTGGTCTTAAATCACTGTCTAAACTTAAGTACATTTTCCTATTCATAGATGAGAAATTTTATCAAAAGTAAGATGTCTGAAAATATTTGGTGGATTAGTAAAAATCTACACAATCTGTTTCTGTGACAGAACACAATCTAGGATTGTCGCAATTTTTCTTACACGTTTTTAGTAATCATAAAGGTTAAGTTCATCGGGGTGTCCTAATCTGTCATCAAATACTAAGGAGGACGTTTGGACTCCAAAGAAATCCTCCATACCTAAAAAATTGCTATTATTTAAAAAAATGTGCAAAAAATTTTTAAATAAAAAATAAAATTAAAATATGTTTAATATTATTTTGTATGGCAGAGAGTTTAGTCTCAGATAACCACCAACCATAAATATGGTTATGTAATTACGCAAAATATTTTTTTTTTACAGTGAGTCAGAAGGTTTCTCTCACTCTTTTTTTAGAGGGTATCTCTTTAATGTAGGACCAGACTCTGAATAAGACATAATAAACATACAGCACAGATTTTATACTTGCCTTTCCATACCAACATAGTATATGTTTTTTGTTTTGTTTCCTTCCTTCCTTTTTTAACTCGCTGTACTCAATAGTGTAACACTTCCAGTCTGAAGTTATATGGAATGGGTCCATTTTTCTTAAAAAGTAATCGTTTTACCATATTCCTTTTAAATAACTAATGTGATTTCAGCATTGGCATTAATTATTCTCCAGAAGTTAATTGCTGTGAATGTATAATTAATGAACTAATATGAAGGTGAGGTATTGCTTAAGTAGTTGGCAGAATGTCCTTAAAATCAATAATCTGTTTCTCCAACTATTTGCACTTATTTCTTACTAATGCCTTTAAATCTCAGATAACGACCCATGGAAAAGGCTCTGACTGGGTGCCTGACTGAAGCATGACAAACTTAATTAGGAAAGAGGAAATAAGATGCTGTTGGACTTGTGAGAACACAACATTTTCAAAGTTTAAACTGGTGAGAGACTTTCAAACTTGTGAGGGAAACTCAATATTGCATTCTTTGTCCTGCAGGTCACGGGTTACTTGCACATATGCGTGCGTACATGACTGACGTCACTTGGCTCAATGAACAATGCCAAGTTATCAAAGCACCCATGAGAACTTCGTTTATGCAATTCACTCAGTAATTTCCCTTTTGCACGTATTCCCTTGGCATTTCCCTCAATTTTAAAAAAGTAGAACAGTTTTAATTTTCTTTCTTTGGAATTTCTCTGATTTGACTTGGTCAATGTAATTAATTCCTTTCATGTCTTTTGAGTCTCAGTTTCTTCATATTAAATAGCTTCCATGGACTCCATGATTTCCAATATGAACCCTGTGTAACGCACCATAATTTGTAGATGATAAACGATATTGGCACTGCCGTTCACATTAATGACTTGAAGGCAAATTCAGGGGTTTTTGTTTTGTGTTTTTTTACTTGCATAGCTTGTTTAAATCCTCTGAGTATCTTCATATGGAAAATAATGATAGTAATAGGACTCAACCTCATAAGATTGTGGGAAAATTTTAAAAGCTAGGCTTACAAATACTTTCATATAACCTAGCATATGGCAGGTGCTCAATAACTATTATTGCTACTAGTCTTCCTTCACATTGACGGGCATGCTCTTAATCAAGTTCTACTGTCAGTGAGGACATTATTGCCAAGTAAGTAACTTTTTGCAAAAAGAAGCTACAGATACATAATCTGTATCATTATTTTTTAGTTAAATTTTATTCAATTGTCATGAAATTTCCTGTGCACATAATTTTCATATTTTAATATCCGCATCTTTGCTAGATTGTAAGATTACTAGAATGTCATAGGCATAGTGCGGCTGATTTTGAGTAAGCCCTTTTGATAGTCATTTTTCCATCTTGCAAAAGCTAAAATAATGAGTGCCGAATTAATGTTAAGTGTTTCTCAGTGGCTGATTCAATGAGTCATTACAACCAAGCAAAGTCTACATGGAAGAATAACTCTGTTCTAACGTTAGCTATTAAAATTGTTTCACAATTTTGAATAAAGAGAACGTAGATATGTGAACCAAATTTACAAGTGACATGGAACTGAATATAAAGTCTAGAAAATAATAGTTTCAACATAGAAGGGATCTTACCAGGCCATAAAAATTGGCAAAATTGAACAAATGAAATATAGCAGGAACAATCAAACACCGATAGCAGAATTATAAGGTAAAAGAAATTTGAGGGAAGTGACTTCTCTATCAGCTACATGCGTAAAGAATTCAGGCTTGGATGATGAGGCTACTAAAAAAACAACAACACAATCTTAGGATTTATTTTACTTAAAGAATAGGATTCAAAAAATGGTTACAGAAGTCCCACATTATTCCATGGTGGGGTGAACATACTTGAAGAGCTGGGCACAATTCTGGGTACCACAATTTAAACGGTACATTGACCTGAGGGAGAATGTTGGATAGATATCAACAGAATAAGCATAGTCCTGGAAATGGAATAGTTAAAAAAGACGTGTGTGTGTGTGTGTGTGTGTGTGTGTGTGTGTGTGTGTGTGTGTGTAATCATGGAATAATCGTGGAGAAGAAAGAATACGGGGGTAGATGGGGGCAGATGACAGCTACAGTGCCATCCCAGTTCAAGCTGGTCTAATCTTTGTGACGCTGTACATGACACCATGGAGCAGAAGTTACTAAGAGACTTAATCCGTTTCTGCGGCTGAACGTTAAATGCTGTACCTACAATAAGGGGGAAAAATCCCTGCTTCATTGCCTGTATCTGATTAGCTCAAGCCCTTGTTGTATAACTATTTAAGAAACCAACTTTTTAAGAACGCCTCCAGGCCGGGGGGGGGGGGGGGTGGGGGGGGGGAACCTGTGTGGCTCAGTTGGTTAAGTGTCTGCCTTCAACTCAGGTCATGATCCCAGAGTCCTGGGATCTGCTCCCCACCCCCATGTTAGGCTTCCTGCTCAGTGGGGAGTCTGCTTCTCCTTCCCCCTGCTCTTTTGTTCTCTCTCTCTTCCCTCTCAAATAAATAAATAAAGTCTTAAAAAAAGAAAAAAGAATGCCTCCAGGCTATTGTTGAAAACATTGTAACATACAATGTCATTGCCCAATATGAAGCCCCCTCAGAGAAATGTCTTCATTTTAATTGACAGAAAAACCTTCACCCTTCATCAAGAGAACTAACTGTTCTTTATTGGACAATAAAATGTCTGTAACTAATTGTAGCCCCCTTTTCCCCTCTCTTGCTTGCAAACACAGAGTTCACACACTCACTGACTCATTTATTCTATGTGGAATTATTATAAATGTCCAGTATAGTTCAGAAACTGTTCTGTTCTAGGTACTGGGAATGCAGCAGTGAAAATGACAGGCAAGGGACATTCTCTTGCAACATCCATTCCTGTGGACCTGAAAAGTAGAAAGATGAAACAAACAAGCAAAGGAATACTTGAGCAAAATAATTTCAGTAAAGAGAATGTTATGAAGGAAAGTAAATACGTTGACATGATTGAGAGAATCTGGCATTTGAGATGAGAATTGAGCCCTAATTCAGGGCAACTGTCAAAGCTCTGGAGCAGCATGCCTAAACAAAGCAAACAGTAAGAACAAAAACCCTAAGGAAGTCAACAACATGAACCATTGACGGAAAGTGGGAGGAAAAGGAAGAGGCCACGAAAGTGGCGGCTTAGTGTACAATTAGGTGGGTCAGAGAGATGGGCAGGAAAAGGCAGTGCCAGTACTGTAGTGTGAAGAAGTAATTAGGACTTGATTCCATGTGTGGGGAGAAATCATCTGAGGGTCTTAAACAGGGGACAGCATGATCTATCTCTTGCCTTTAAAATAATCAATCACTTATAATGTTGTCAACTCTCTAGAAATCTTGGATATGCCTATATAAGCATGTGCAGCTTTCTTTCTCCATCTTGATCTTCTATGCTGATTTCTTTGCTCTCTAGTCTTGTCAGTTTATTATTTAAATCTCTCTCGCTCTCTCTCTATATAATGTATATACACATATATGTATAAATATAAAATATATCACACATATTTATACATACATATATATATATATATATATATATATATATATATATATATATATATATATGCCACACACACACAATACATATATATGTCACTGCTGGCATCCTCATTTTCTTAGCTCAGAATGACTACCCAAAATGATGTGGTTTTCCACGTATTGCCACACATCAGGTATAGAAATATTAGGATCCTGTGATCCAAGTCCTACCTCCTTGGGTATACCATGCTACCAACCCCTGTGGGATTTGCCACCTTCCTTGTTGCTCCAACAGGGAGCACTTCTGAGGTACCCATTACTGCCTAGACAACCCCCCCCTCCAATATATCCCCACACTTCCCCAGCTGCCTCATTCCCTCACGTAATACAGCTTCTCCAACAGCTTCTTAAAGATACCCTCCCTTTCTTCTCTGGCAGTAAATCAAATGGAATCCCTTCAATCCCAGAACCTGGTTTACTCAAATGTGAAGGAACAGAGAAATAAATGAAGATCAAATAAAAATTATTCCTTCAATAACATATTGTATCTTTTACAAATCATTTCTGTCTGAAAGTATGGTTTTATTCTAAAAATCATATGAAAACTGTGGCAACAAGTCACTAACAAATCACAAATAATGCCTTCTGAATTTTCTTCCTATCAAATTTGTTTTTATTATAAATGTCATTTACTTAAGAAAAAAATGTAGAATGTTATGTAATAATACATAGTGGTAAATTAGTGAACTATAGAAGGTACAAACTATTTTAAGGACCAAGGAGCAAAAGGAATTAAACTATTAATAGGTAAGGTGATGAATGTAAAATCCTGATATTCATGAGTTTTAGAGGAAATTAATTGTAAATTTGCAATGTCTGCCTTTAGTCTCTGATTATACGATTATATAACCAATATCTGTGCTCTTTGAATATTCCAAGGCCTTTCTATAAATGGGTCAGCCATAGTATCCCATTACAGATCAACTACTTTTAATAATGATTAGATGAGACTAAGAGTAATGTTCAAAATATTTCATAGCAGTAAGAAAGCTTCACTGATCAGTTGGACAGATATAAATACTGTAGCCCCTGACTTTAATCCAGTACTTGTTAGATGCTGAGAAGGTATGCAGGGTCCTGAGAAAGGAGCTTGAGTGGGACCAGGCTCTGGGAACTATTTGCCTATTGATGGAGAAGCGTTTCAAAGTTTTAGCAACTAACAGCAACTCTACTGGTATGCAGCAGCTATTATGTATGTATGTAACCACATAAATCCTGTTCTGTGAGCTAGCGAAGTTGGGTCAAGTAAATTCAAGTGTTTCTTCTTCCTATACTGAAAGCAGAAAAACGAAATTAATTACCTATGTTACAGATGATTTATGAAGGATATAATTTGAAATTCAGTGTAAGCCCGATTTTAACAGTTTTATATTAAATGCCACCTCTTCACAAAAACCTTCCTGATCTCCTCATTAAAAATGAAGTAGGTTTCCCAACTCTCCCCTGTTAGCTTCTTTCCCGTCCCTGTGTCTATTTCCTTCAAACTGCATATTAAAGCTTGCAATGTTTCTAATTCATGCATCTGTTTGTTGAATGTCAGGGTTTGGGACTTATTTTTTACTTGTTCTCTCTCTCTCTCTAGACTCTGTGCATGTGTGTATGTGCATGTGTGTGTGTGTGTGTGTGCAGGTGTGTGTGTGTGTGTATTTGCACTGATTCTTTTAATGGAATACAAGCTTCTTGAGACCAGGGCCACTTTTGCACTGTACAAACTAGTATTCCTTTTGTATTCACAATGCTTGACGCACAGGTGATCAATAATTTGTTGAAGAAAATAATGATCCTACAACATTAACCAAGATTTAACACTCCATACTCTGTATTTCTGTTTCTTTGGTCATTTACCTCCATTTTAGCAATTAATAATGTGTGCCATTTTTTAATGATTTGAGATCCTTGGGAATAAGAGGCACACTTCATTTCTTTATGTGCCATTCCAATACCCGATGCCAAACCCGTAGACAGAGCTACTAAATGTTAGCTGAAATGAGAATGGAAGACAGAGAAAGCTGCTTCTATTACTTTCCTACAACAAAGACGTGGTTATTTGGCAGACATTGAGATACTTAACTACTCAGAGACTGGATCTCAGTCTCAAAACATTGGGTGTATTCCAGGATCATATGAGTTACAATGAAAAAAGAAGAAAGGAATGCAAACTATTTCTGCCTGAAAGCACAGTCTCACTGTAAAGTCATATGAAAAATCCAGCAACAAGTACTGACAAATCACAAACACTGCTGTTGGAGTTTCTCTAATTATATATTTTAAATGCTTTGTATTAGGAGACAATACCATGACCTAAGTCTGATGTTTCCAACTTCTAGAAAGCTGGGGAATTGATTAGTTTACAGAACTTACAAATAGCTTAAATCTTGCTCCATCTCAGAGAACCAAAGATTTGGGACACATAGAAGGATTATGTTAATTTTTTTAACAAGTTGACACAATGCAGCATCCACAGCAATGAAGACGATGAATTAGTGAAAGTCCTACACCAAGGTGAACACTGGCAGGGAAAGGGGCCCTGTGGTTTGTCTAGGGCTCTATCACATGGGGGCTTAGACCAAGTGGTGGCAGCTGGTTCTTTGCACTTCAGTTGAAGAGCGATGAGTCTATCAGTGTTATTCATATCAAATTACCCACATTCTTTGTTTGAGAATAATCTGGAAGGATAATAAGCAGTATCTTTTTGCCTTTTGATCTAAAAAAAAATTACACTGCTCTTCGAGATATAGCATCTACTGTGACTATGGAATCGTAGACACAGTGTGTGCCTTGAAGACTCTAAGTTAGGGATGCCAGATTTAGCAAATAAAGTTATAGGATTTCTGGGTGAATTTGCATGTTAATAACAACATTTTCTTTAAGTATGACTATGCCCCATGCAACATATTTACAATGAAAATAATTGTTGTTTATTTGAAATTTGAATTTATCTGAGAGTCCTGTGTTTTATCTGGAAACTCTTCCCTAGGTTCAAATTCCAATTTTTCTCTTGGACTACCTTCTGGTAGTTATTTATAACCTCTCTGAGCCTTCCATATCTAGAAAACTAAAATGAACAAATCTTTCTTGCGTGGCTTTTGAAATAATTTTTTTTAATTAATTAATTTATTTATTTATTTATTTATTTATTTGACACAGAGAGAGAGAGCACAAGCAGGCAAAGTGGCAGAGGGAGAGGGAGAAGCAGACTTCCTGCTGAGCAGGGAGCTGGCTGTGGGACCATGATCATGACCTGAGCCAAAGGCAGCCCCTTAACCGACTGAGCCACTCAGGCGCCGGGCATTTGAGATAATTTAACAAGACTGCTGTGTTGTCAGCATGGATGCCAGATCAGAAGTAAACTCAAGCATACCTCTTAATGTAAAGGCATATGATTAGTCAAGATAAGGTTAAGCACACAGCCCTACTTAGCTCATCACATAGCCCTACTTAGCTACCAGGGGGCAGCTTAATATAAACCCCATGCCTGGGGGGAAAGGGTGACAAGAGTGGGGAGAGCACTAGAAGACTTCACCACAATATTTATCATGGTATTGCTAGGTAGAAGCTAGACAAGAGCAGTGGAAGGAATGCCCCGAGGCAGAGTCCACTGTCCTTGAAGGGGAATGATCGAGACCTGAGCTGGAGGCAAGGGCAATGATAAATAAACTACACAATCAAAGCCTGGGAACTCGGGGCGCCTGGGTGGCACAGTGGTTAAGCGTCTGCCTTCGGCTCAGGGCGTGATCCGGCGTTATGGGATCGAGCCCTCCGCTATGAGCCTGCTTCTTCCTCTCCCACTCCCCCTGCTTGTGTTCCCTCTCTCGCTGGCTGTCTCTATCTCTGTCGAATAAATTTAAAAAATCTTTAAAAAAAAAAAAAAAGCCTGGGAACTCAACATCCTGATCTTGGGGCTTCCAAGATCTTAGAAGGGGAAAGGTCAAGACCCACAGGTGCAGAACTTGCTCCTTGTCCACCTCTGCCCCAGGGGAACTCCTAGACTCTTGATAATGCATTTGCATTATGGGAACAGCCCTGCCGGATGGAGAGAGTTCAGGTACAAAACTTGTAGGGTCAAAAACTCCCTCTCCCAACCCGCAAGAGGAGTTTCCCCAAATGACTGAAAACAGCCTCCACTAGACACCACCCCACATCTCCTCCCAGCCTAGAGAGACCCAATAACCTCCAATCCCAAAACAGCTGAGGCCAGTCCCACCTTGCAGAACCTGTCCCCTCTCCCACTTGGACAGTGTACCTTCCTATTAATAAACTGCCTTGTGCTTGCTACTTTCCTTCTGGCTGTCTTTATTCTCCTGCGGATCCCCAGTAAATCTTCTCTTGGGGAATCCAAGGACCAAGACCTCCATTCACATAACACAGACTCTCTCACCCATAACAGTATTAGAAGCAATAATAGAATCTGTAAGTTAGATGAGCACTCAGTGATCTAAAGTTCTTCCTCATGTGACAATCTTTTCCAGCATGTCACCAGCGCTTCATCTAGCCTTTGCGAGAATGCCTCCAGCGACAGAGGGCTCATGGCTCATTATTAAAGATTTTCTTCTTTGTTGAGCTTTGTTGACCTAAAATCTGTTTCCATTTAATTCCTAAAATTTGTTCCACTCTGGATGTCACTGCCAGTGTTTGAACTTTATTAAAAATAAAAATATAGAAATAAAACTTGAATAAAAAATTAGGAACTCTACAAAATAAGGTACAAATTCAGAAGGCATAATTATTTTAAGAATGAAGAGTAAAGACAATTCTCATATGGTTTCACTCATATGTGGAACATAAGGAATAGTGCGGAGAACCACAGGGGAAAAGAGAGAAAACTGAATGGGAAGAAATCAGAGAAGGAGATAAACCATGAGAGATTCTGGACTCCAGGAAACAAACTGAGGGTTTCAGAGGGCAGGGCAGTGGGGGGATGGGCAGCCAGGTGACGGGTATTAAGGAGGGCACATGTTTTGATGAGCACGGGGTGTTATAGGCAATTTATGAATCATGGAACACTACATCAAAAACTAATGATGTACTATATGGTGGCTAACTTAACGTAATAAAAAAAAATTTAAAAAAAGAATGAAGAATAAACAAATACTTGAAAAAATAATAGACCACTTTAAAGGCTGAGAAGGCTCAGGAAAAATCACAATATATAACCAGTTAGAGTTTTGTTTTTACTTTCTTACAAGTGAATCTTCTGAAGGTGGGGTAGAGGTGCGGTGGTGGGGGTACTTAATCCCTCTCCTTGTGCTTTTTGTTCCGGTTGCTGTGTATGTTCTACTTTTATTTTGAAAGAATCGTTTTTATGTGGAAAATTTCTAGCTGAATAGAAAAATTCAATAGCTTTGGCCAAATTTAGACTAAATTTCTTAATCTACTAGCCAGGTAAAAGGATTTAGTTTACCACATTATGTTTTAAAAATAATAATAAACTGCAGTGACAGCAGTGGCTAATGTTTTAAGGCTCTGACTTTTTTTTTTTTTAATGTAGGGATCAAAGTAATAATCAGGATATTTGATATATACTTCCATGAATAGAGAACATGAATTATTCTGTAACTGGATTACTATGCTTCATCTATTCAAAGGAAAACTTCTGTTTGCTTCCATTTGATCTTTCCTACTGATTAGTATCTGGGCTTAATTTTCCTTCTCATCAAGTTCCTATTTTGTTCGTTTAAACCTTTCATGCATGTTGGGGGAAAATCACTGAGCGCTTTAGAAAGAATATAGAGCTCTATTTTTACTGACCTACTTGTAGTTCTGCATGAGATAATAATCCAGTGGTAGAGCTCATTTCCAAGTACAGGAAAACATTTAATAATGACCACTGACAGAAAGGAGACTCACATAGCACCCGGAACATTGCACCGCGGTTAGACAAGGAGTTTGGTTTTAAAAGGTTATAAGACTATACCCTTTTATAGTCTCAAGAGCTCATAAATGAAAAACATGTCTTCTATCAACCAATTCCTCAGTCCCTTGGACAGCTTTTTATAATTCCCTCTGTGCTCCCTTCATCCCCATATCCTGCCACAATTGTCCTGTTCATTTCAAACCATATAATAACACAACTACAATCAGCTGTAATGTTATGGAAATATCACTGAAAATAGGACTAAGAAAACCCATTCAATCCCAGATTGCTTATTTACTGGTATACAGACTTACACAAATCATTTCAGTTTTATGAACCTCTATGGGTAAGGATATGTATCTTACAGAGTTGGTGTGAGGATTAAATGTAAAATGGGTTACAAATGTGTCCCCAATATTGTAAGTACTCTTTGAGTGTTAGTTCCTTTCTCTTCCTGATGTCCACAGAAACCAAAGCGTGGATAATAAATGGTTAAGAGAGGCTTGTCTTTACTACCAAGAGCCCAGACAAAGAATTAAATTATGGAACAACAAAAGACAAATATAAAAATTGAAAAATGGCCATTAATGACTCCTTGAAAGACATAAAATATGAAATAAGCAGTGATAAGTCATTTCCTAATAAAAACAAAAGACTTTTCCCTATAGAGTCTATATAAGCACTTTTCTTAGAATCCTACTTAGGAATTTTTACAATTTTTTTAAAAAAGTTAAGAAGTCACTTTTGACATTAACAAAACCTTTTTGTAAATCTCAAAAATTTCTAGATACTGGAAGCAATACATATGAATAAACAGGCATGACATTTACGAGGAGTAGTATATTACAATCTGCCTCACTTTCTCAATGTGACCCGTAAGAAAATCAACACATTTTTTTCTTCTACTTTTCTCTATGGTGTGCATTTCTTCCTGAAGACTACCGTTCCCCATGGACGTTCACCCTCATACCGAACATTCCAGGAGAATAATCAAGTGCAGAAAATTATTTTTCATTACAAAGCAATGCAACTCTGCTGTGACCCTAATTTGTAAGGGCAGGGTAGTTGAGCACTCCCAAATAAAAGCTTTAACTGATAGAACTCCCTCAGTTTTAGACATAACTCATTTTAACCACCTGCTTCATTTAAATGTAAGGGATGTTTCTCAACCATACAGAGTCCATGGGGTGGCAGCAATTGAGAGTGACTTCTCCAGGGTAGAACATGCGCCTCGGGACACCCTCCTGATTCGGTCCTTGTCCTCCAAGATCTCCTTACAGACCTCTGTGAACCCTTTCCTGCCACCCTCTACCTGGCCCCCGGCACTTCAGAGCTGCCAATGTCCTCATTCCCTCCCCTTGTGGTGTAACTTCTGAGGTCCAGCCTCCACTGTGGATCATCAGAGGGAGTATGGAGGGAAAGGAGGGTGAATTCTGATTCTGGGGAAGAAGTAGAAAGAGTATAGGAATCCTCCCCCATTGTCTCACATCTCAAAGGTTATCCAAAAATTAAAGGAATATCTTTTTTAAAAATTCTTTAAATGTTTTATTTATTTATTTAAGAGAGAGAGATAGTGAGAGAGAGCATGAGCAGTGGGAGGGAGAGGAAGAAGCAGGCTCCCCCCTGAGCAGGGAGACCATTGTCTTTGAGGGACTTGATCCCAGGACCTTGAGATCATGACCTGAGCCAAAGGCAGACGCTTAACCAACTGAG
The DNA here is from genome assembly GCF_023065955.2 of Ursus arctos. Lineage (NCBI taxonomy): Eukaryota > Metazoa > Chordata > Mammalia > Carnivora > Ursidae > Ursus > Ursus arctos. The sequence goes on from NW_026622852.1 coordinate 7,566,958, forward strand.
CCACCCAGGCGCCCCTATAGGAGTATCTTTAATGTGAGTATTCACCAAATGTTAGTTGTCTCTTCAAACTTTTTTTCCCAAACTTCTTATAGTAAAAAAACAAAACAAACAAACAAAAAAACTCCAAATCTGTCTTCTTATCTAAATTCCATCTACGTTACCAAAATCTCCTCAGACCATATAAGCTTCAAGGTAAGGAAGGTATACGTCCATATGTCTGTGTGTGTGTGTGTGTGTGTGTGTGTGTGTGTGTGTGTGTAAAGGGAAAAGGGGAGGAGTGATAACCCCTCAAAACATATCAAAATTACTTATAAGAAACAATATCAGTAATCACACATGTAACACAAATCCCTTGACGTTGACAATGCTTTTAATTTATCTCTCTGAATCCCCTAATTTTAACTTTTTAATGTTTCATTTTCCCATTCTATATATAGGAAAATTATAATGTTAATTCAATGAAAAAATTATTTGAAATGCAAATAAGCTAGTTTGATCTTCCTCAATTCATTACTGCGTATGGATTTCATCCGATTTTCTTAGTAAATTTGACACTGATTATGATAAAACCTTTCTACAGCTTCACTTCTGCATCTGCATATTTCAAAGTTTAATTTTTAAGGGAATGACTTTTTTTAAAAAAGAGCTTTAGCCTCTTATAGGATTTCAAGGACTGTTTTTTAGAAGGAGGGCTGTCTTTTGGTTGACAGACAGTAAACAACCTGTCCCTAAAGGCAACGAACTTCTCCCTCCAAATTCCTCCCCTTACTTGCTTTGGAATATACTATTTCCACTTTAAATGTAAGTTCTTCTGAATTGCCCGCTCTCTGAATGTTTCTCTGACACTTCCCAAAGCTAATAATTTTTGTTTTTGTTTTTGTTTTCTAGCCTCAGAATTATCTCATGTCCTTCAGCAGTAGGGGCAGTTTCTATAAAAGCACTGTTAAGAAAAAAAAAAATTACCAATTGACCTTCAAATAGGCAATGAGAAGGAGGAGTTGAATCCAAAACTCCGGGCATCTCCTTTGGTTAGCAGTATTTAATTTCTGGTAGCTCTCATTTTATTGCATTAGTGAAGACACTTCTAAAAGTCAATGCAGCAGTCTGGTCAATGTTCCGAAGAGAAGAGCTACAACTCTGTACATCTTTTAATGCTTGTCACTGCATTATCTTTGAATGGGGACCAGAGGTGTCATGAAATGGGAAAGGGATTTTGCCACCCCTGAGAAGTCTCACCCATCCCTGGGCTTCCCTTGGTAGAGGATTACTAAGAATGATAAGGGATTTCTCACAGTTGAAAATGTCCCTGGCTTCACCAGCCCATAGAATTCCCCCCAATTTTACAGACTAGGCCAGGCTTTGAATGTCACATTTTTTGTTCAATAAAAATTTGTCTCCTGGGTCATTGAGTTCCTCACCTCCTCCTGGGCTTCTTCCTCAGTGGAGACAATTATCACAGAAGCAGTTAGGTAGTGTGCTACCAAACGTTTAATGATATTACAAGCATGTGATGTCCATTCCATCAAAGTAACAGCAATGTAAGCACGGAATATTATCCTGGCACCAGAGCAGCACTACCTACAATCAATCCCCAAGCACCAAGGCTGTGTTCTTCAGACTCTGCCCTGAAAAAGAGCACTGATCATGCATCAGTTCACAATGATCTTACTGTTTGCCAAATTTACATGCCTTATGTAGTAACTATCAGGTATTTCAGCAAACATATTTTTGGGGTCAAAATTCTCTCAGCTAGATGTATGCTCATTGAGAAAGAGGGGCAGTTCCTACTTTTCTTCTATGGTTGAGACATTGACTGGTATATGAAGAATTTTACCCAGGAGATATACCCATCTATTTAGAAATTCTGTCAGAGGACTTCTAATGAGTGGTATAGCATAGGTCAAAGAAAAAAGGGTCAAGGGGCGCCTGGGTGGCGCAGTCGTTAAGCGTCTGCCTTCGGCTCAGGGCGTGATCCCGGCGTTATGGGATCGAGCCCCACATCGGGCTCCTCTGCTATAAGCCTGCTTCTTCCGCTCCCACTCCCCCTGCTTGTGTTCCCTCTCTCGCAGGCTGTCTCTCTCTGTCAAATAAATAAATAAAAATCTTAAAAAAAAAAAAGAAAGAAAAAAGGGTCCAGTGAAACAATGAATCACTAATGAAATCTACATCTCAAAAATATGAATCTTCCATCTGCAACATTAATAAATTTATAATTATTATGCTGGCTTTTTTGGAGCGTTAAAAATACTTAATGGTTGGTCAGTGGAATAGAGATTACTAGCTATGTGTATTTCCTTTTTTTCCTTGGCATATAGCTCATCTACATTCTCCAACCTCCCTTGTAGTAGTGTGGACCACTGACTAGTGGCAAATGAGCCATTGGAATTTTGCAGGAAGTGATGAAAGCTCCTTCAGGTCTGGCACATAAAAAAAAAAAATTCCCATATAATACTCCACATTCCTTT